>NC_089543.1:0-645108 GCF_040115645.1 Euwallacea fornicatus
TGAGCACATAAAGTACTATTTATCCTGGAAACTCTACAAGATGCAATTAGGATGTGTCATGTCACCTTAAAGATCTCGTCGAGCTGATTAATTTGAATCTTTGTTGAAGAAGTTTGGAGTTGATTTGGTGAAGTTATCGAGTCTCAAAGATGGAAAAGTCTTAAAAGTTGCGTGTTTGAGCACATAAAGTACTATTTATCCTGGAAACTCTTCAAGATGCAATTAGTATGTGTCATGTCACCTTAAAGATCTCGTCGAGCTGATTAATTTGAATCTTTGTTGAAGAAGTTTGGAGTTGATTTGGTGAAGTTATCGAGTCTCAAAGATGGAAAAGTCTTAAAAGTTGCGTGTTTGAGCACATAAAGTACTATTTATCCTGGAAACTCTACAAGATGCAATTAGGATGTGTCATGTCACCTTAAAGATCTCGTTGAGCTGATTAATTTGAATCTTTGTTGAAGAAGTTTGGAGTTGATTTGGTGAAGTTATCGAGTCTCAAAGTTGGAAAAGTCTCAAAAGTTGCGTGGTTAAGCACATAAAGTCCTATTTATCCTGGAAACTCTTCAAGATGCAATTAGGATGTGTCTTGTAACCTTAAAGATCTCGTCGAGCTGATTAATTTGAATCTTTGTTGAAGACGTTTGGAGTTGATTTGGTGAAGTTAACGAGTCTCAAAGATGGAAAAGTCTTAAAAGTTGCGTGTTTGAGCACATAAAGTAAAATTTATCCTGGAAACTCTTCAAGATGCAATTAGGATGTGTCATGTCACCTTAAAGATCTCGTCGAGCTGATTAATTTGAATCTTTGTTGAAGAAGTTTGGAGTTGATTTGGTGAAGTTATCGAGTCTCAAAGATGGAAAAGTCTTAAAACTTGCGTGTTTGAGCACATAAAGTAAAATTTATCCTGGAAACTCTTCAAGATGCAATTAGGATGTGTAATGTAACCTTAAAGATCTCGTCGAGCTGATTAATTTGAATCTTTGTTGAAGAAGTTTGGAGTTGATTTGGTGAAGTTATCGAGTCTCAAAGTTGGAAAAGTCGCAAAAGTTGCATGGTTAAGCACATAAAGTACTATTTATCCTCGAAACTCTTCAAGATGCAATTAGGATGTGTCGTGTCACCGTAAAGATCTCGTCGAGCTGATTAATTTGAATCTTTGTTGAAGAAGTTTGGAGTTGATTTGGTGAAGTTATCGAGTCTCAAAGTTGGAAAGGTCTTAAAACTTGCGTGTTTGAGCACATAAAGTACTATTTATCCTGGAAACTCTTCAAGATGCAATTAGGATGTGTCGTGTCACCGTAAAGATCTCGTCGAGCTGATTAATTTGAATCTTTGTTGAAGAAGTTTGGAGTTGATTTGGTGAAGTTATCGAGTCTCAAAGATGGAAAAGTCTTAAAAGTTGCGTGGTTAAGCACATAAAGTACTATTTATCGTGGAAACTCTACAAGATGCAATTAGGATGTGTCATGTCACTTTAAAGATCTCGTCGAGCTGATTAATTTGAATCTTTGTTGAAGAAGTTTGGAGTTGATTTGGTGTAGTTATCGAGTCTCAAAGTTGGAAAAGTCTCAAAAGTTGCGTGGTTAAGCACATAAAGTACTATTTATCGTGGAAACTCTACAAGATGCAATTAGGATGTGTCATGTCACTTTAAAGATCTCGTCGAGCTGATTAATTTGAATCTTTGTTGAAGAAGTTTGGAGTTGATTTGGTGTAGTTATCGAGTCTCAAAGTTGGAAAAGTCTCAAAAGTTGCGTGGTTAAGCACATAAAGTACTATTTATCGTGGAAACTCTACAAGATGCAATTAGGATGTGTCATGTCACCTTAAAGATCTCGTCGAACTGATTAATTTGAATCTTTGATTAAGAAGTTTAGAGTTGATTTGGTGAAGTTATCGAGTCTCAAAGTTGGAAAAGTCTCAAAAGTTGCGTGTTTAAGATCATAAAGTCCTATTTATCGTGGAAACTCTACAAGATGTAATTAGGATGTGTCATGTCATCCTAAAGACCTCGTCGAGCTGATTAATTTTAATCTTTGATTAAGAAATTTGAAGTTTATTTGCCGAAGTTTTCGAGTTTCAAAGTTGGAAAAGACACAAAAGTTGTGTGTTTGAGCACATATAGTACTAATTATCTTGGAAACTCAACAAGATACAATTATGACGTATTGTGTCATCTAAAAGAGCAGATCGAGGTGGCTCATTTGAGTCATTGCTGACGACATTTGAATATCAGTTACCGAAGTTATTAAGGTTCAAAGATTAAAAAGTGACAATATATGTGTGTTGAAACGCATAAATTGCTCTTTACCTGGAAAACTTTGCAAGATGCAATCAAGCCGTATGAGTCACATGAAAGTTATGAAAGTTAATTTACGTGTATAGAGCCAAATCATGATTTTAGGCCACGTTAGGAGATATCATTACCTTATCACAGCATTGGTGTTATTTATGTTCCGTATTAATGCAAATGATAGAATAACCCCGAGATGGCACTATTTTCATGATTTGGGGCAAATCTGCAAATTAAGTTACTTGTACATAGCCAAATCATGATTTTCGTTCACTTTACAAGATATCTGTTAGGATTATAATAAATAACCGTATATGAAATTTGAATCCCTTTCGGCATTTTTAATGCTGGCTTTGACCAATATCGTTTTTCTGCTGACCGCACCATTCAGGTGACAGATTTGTGTGTTTGCTTAATCAATATTAGGCTAATGATTTTTATTTTCATTCTCTTTCATTTTTGTTCAATAAAGTCAGTAATCTCTAAGCTTTGATACCGTATATTGGTTTCATAAACATCTTATTAAAACGTTACGAAGGCTTTTTCTTTAACTATATCATTACCTTATACAGCATCGGTGTTATTTATATTCCGTATTAATGAAAATGACAGAATAAGCCCGCTATGGCACTATTTTCATGATTCGGGGCACATCTGTAAGTTGAGTTACGTTTACAAAGCCAAATCATGATTTTTGTTCACTTTACGAGATATCATTACCTTATCACGGCATTGGTGTTATTTATGTTCCGTATTACTGGAGATGATAGTGTAATGTACCCTTAGGCTACGCCTATGGAATACGTTACTTAGTAGATTGCCCTGGGATGTCCATATGCTAAGAACACATTATTTTCCTATAAGGATCCCCTTACATAAAGAACCTCTCGCTCTTTACCCTTGTCAGGACGAGAGTCTAAGTATGTAACCATTTGGCTAATAAATCAACACATCTGCAATCCCACATAAATTTCCATTTTGCCATTCTATTAAACGTCACGTTTAAAAATTTGGAAAGTTGCCAGCTATCGATCACCCTGTAAATTAAAAAAAACCCAGGGTACGCCTTTAAATACCGACACCCACATACCGGTACTAAAGATACACTGAAGAACGGGAAGTAGAATGGCCAGAAGAAAAAGAAAGGGGGCTAAAGAATCTCCCATTATCCTTTCAATTAGCTACCTTAACTTCAAAAATTTTTTATACTTAATTTTGTGAACGATTAAGGTGATGTATCATAACCGATTAAATAAAGATCTACAAAAAGTGCTCACGAGTTTTGTTGACAAAGTTCCATTACAAAATTGGTGTCAGAAGTGGGATCTTGCAGCAGTTACAACGTCCTAAAACAATAGATGCCTTGACGTATGAACCAGTGGCAAACCAGTTGTGGGGTTTCAAGGAACTGTTCCGAAACATTCGGCGCAAGAATCCAGAACTACGAGGACAAGCGAACGAACCTCTAGAACACCACGAAGTACTGTAAATTATGCCCATTCAACCTAATCCCAGAGAAACTAAGGATCATATTCAATGAACGAACCAGACTTCAAGCTCTTCGAATTCTTCAGTTTTGAGTTTTTCCGATTTATCAGAACTATTTTTTTAACTTCCACGATACATACAATGGCACAATACATTTCTTTAGAGATAGCTAAAAAAATGTTGGTAAGTTCAACGGCAATAAAACTCAACTTCATGAATTCCTAGACAATTACGATGCCGCTTTTCTACACATTAAACCTAGTTGTACGCCTATTTCATTCACTACAGTTAGAACTAAGTTATCAGGCCATACAAGAGTGATATCTCAACATAAAACTTTTAATGAATGGGAGGAATCGAAACAATTTTTACTAAACACTTATTCAGAAAAGCGCACGACAAGCCAGTGCCAAATAGAGCTCAACTCTTGCCGACAAATTCCAGGAGAATCTCTCTCAAGCTTTGCCAATAAAGTTGAAGTCTGCTACAACAAATTAATCAATAGTTTAGAGTCCAATCTATGTCAAGAAGCAAAACAATTATATGAAAATCTTTTCAAAAATCAAGCTCTTGATAACTTTATTAGAGGATTACCCAGAGACTTAGAACTTGTATTAAAATGTCAAAAACCCTATTCATTAGAAAGAGCTATCGCCCTAGCATTAACTGAAGAGCAGGAATTAAAAGCAAAAATCGACATTTCCAAAAATCAATCACTAAGCAATTCTTCATTTAATAAGTACTGCCAAAAACATGGCCAGAACACGCAAAACTGTAGGAATAACCAGAGTTTTTTTCCCCACGAAGATCTCCAAATCCTCAATATAACACTCACAATATCTCTAATTCAGATACAAATACTTACCGAAATCCTCCTAATCGTAACTCTAACCTTAGCCCTAATAATCTCTACCAAACACCAAGTTTCTGTAGGTATTATAAGAAAAATGAACATGTGATAGCAGAGTGTAGGAAAACAGCAAATAATAATGCAAATCGTTATAACGAACAAACCGCTCAAAACCAACACTTCCAAAATCACGTGAATCATTTAAACTACCAAAACTCTCGTCTCAGTCCGGCCCAAACGAGAATACACACCTTCGAGGCCGAGTTACAACCATCGACATATCAACCACTGTCTGCTCCATCCTCAACATAAATGAGAGTACTCTGAAGCCTTGCACATTCCTTATTGATACTGGGGCAGACATTTCCCTAATCACAGCTTCCAAACTCAACCCTCTTGTGCATAAGTGCACTGACAATCTCATAACTCTTCGAGGAATTGATGCTAACGTCTCGAATCTAAATAGAACTCTATTCTCTACAACTCTTAATTTCACTATCAATGATAAACAATTTCGATTTTAATTTGACGCTATAAACGATTATTTGTCTATAAAATTCGATGGTATATTAGGTAATGACTTTCTAACACATTTTTCGTGTCTTCTGGACTTCAATAAAAATCATCTCAAAATCAAAAATGAATATATTCAAATACTCTTAGAAAATTCAGATTTCGAATCCACTATTCCCCAAATTAAAGAATCTAAAGAATATATCTTACGACCTAGAAGTAAAGCCATTGTCAAAGTTAATGTCTTAAACCCAGAAATCGAGAAGAAAATTTGCTCAGAATTCACAATACTAGATGGAGTGTACCTCTGTCCCAGTATTGTTAATGTAATTAACAATGACTATGCAATTACCAGCTCCCTGAATACCACGAAGAACGAAATCAAAATCAAAAACGCCCAAGTCATCTTAGAAAAACTACCAACTACTCAAAACTCACGCATTCATCAAATTTCAAGGCAAAAATCCGAAACTAATCCTAACAGATCAAGCTAAATTCAATTCCTTTTAAGAACGTCACACATGAACCAAGAAGAACGATCCAGTATAACACAAATATGCAACGATTTTTCTCAAATATTCCATTTAGAAGGTAACTCCTTATCGTAGGTTGATGCAGTAAGTCACCAAATTCTCACCACTTCTTCAAAACCAGTAAACGCAAAACCTTATCGGTATCCTCAAATCCATAAGGAGGCAGTTGATAAGCAAATTCACGGAATGTTAGAAAACGAAATCATAACCCCTTCTACTTCGCCGTAGAATTCACCCCTATGGGTAGTCTCCAAAAAACAAAATGCCTCAGGAATGAAAAAATGGGGAATTGTAATTGATTATAGAAAACTCAACGATATTTCGGTGGGTGACTCGTTTCCCCTTCCAAACATTGTCGACATTCTGAATCAATTAGGCCATTCTGAATACTTTTTCGTAATAGATCTGACTTCAGGTTTCCACTAAATCAAAATGTCTGAAGAAGACGCTCCAAAAACTGCATTTTCCACTCCAACAGGTCATTATCAGTTCAATAAAATACCTTCCGGTGTGAAGAACGCCCCTGCTATGTTTCAGAGACTCATGAACACTGTCCTATCCGGAATCCAAAATTTTCGATGTTTTGTATATTTGGACGATATAGTAGTCCATGCTGATACTTTAGAAAATCATAATAAACGATTAATTGAAGTATTCGAACAGTTACATCAGTTCAATTTAAAGATACAACCGGACAAGTGCGAATTCTTTCGCAAAGAAGTGATGTACTTAGGACACATAATCACAGCTAATGGGGTTAAGCTTGCCCAAAATAAAGTCCAAACTGTTACAGAATTTCCCAATCCAAAGATCCCAAAAGACATCAAGTCGTTTTTGAGCCTAGCTGGATACCACCGACGGTTTATCCCAAAATTTAACAAAATCACGCAGCCCCTAACGAAATTACTAAGGAAAAATCAGACTTTTATTTGGACTGACCAACAACAAAACTAATTTGACCAATTCCAAAATTTATTATGTTCCGAACCTGTTTTGCAATACTCTGATTTCTCTGAGCGTTTTTACCTGACTATCCACGCTAGTAATTTTGCCATAGGAGCAATTTTGTCTCAAGGGAGTCCTCCAAACGGCTTACCCATTTCCTACACAAGTAGAACCTTGAATAAAGCAGAATCGAACTACAACACGACAGAACGCGAACTCTTAGCAATAATCTGGAGCATGAAGCACTATCGACCCTATCTGTATGGTCGTGAATTCACGTTCCTTACAGATCACAAACCATTAATTTGGCTAAGGAACTGTCAAGATCCGAATTCTAAATTATTTCGATGGAAACTGACACTATCAGAGTACAATTTTGCCATTGAA
Source organism: Euwallacea fornicatus (assembly GCF_040115645.1). Taxonomy (NCBI): domain Eukaryota; kingdom Metazoa; phylum Arthropoda; class Insecta; order Coleoptera; family Curculionidae; genus Euwallacea; species Euwallacea fornicatus. Next base: position 7,010 of record NC_089543.1, read on the forward strand.
TACAGACCAGATAAAACTAATCAAAACGCTAACGCCTAAGTAGACTGCCCATGTCTAACCCCTTTTCAGATGATTTCTCCAATTTCCCAATAACTTCTAGCAATCACTTAAAGGGCGAATCTAATTCCTATCGAAATTTTAAGCTTAAGTTGCAAAGTGCCCCAATTGTTAACAACAACATAATGAAAGACAACATAAACATTTCGACTGCCAAGAACAATATTTGAACCTTTCTATCTAGCGACTTAAACCTGACGGAACCGTACCAAAAAGAAATTTGTAACCGACACAATCATGTACAAACTTAAAAACCTTCAATCCTCACAAGGGTGATATAGTATTTCTTAGGGAGGGTGAAACTACTTTTTTTACTGCTTCTTGTCGAATCATTATTGGGATCACATAACCCACGAAGATATCTATAATTCCTTAATCAAAATCAAAGAAAAGTTATTAGAATTAGACTTATCTTCAGTTTTGAATGTCCCGGATTCAATCCCCTTTTTGTAAATTAAGTTTTAATAAAATTCAAGTCATGTTAAGAGAAATATTTAAAAATGTAAATATAAAAATCACTGTTTGCCATAACACAACTTCGACTCCTAAACCCGAACAGATCCCTCAAATACTAGAAGAACATCATTCCTTGCCATCAGCAGGACATACTGGATTTCATCGTACATATAAAAAAATTAAACAAACTTATAAATGGCCTAACATGAAAAGGGACATAAAGAGCTTCGTCGAGAAATGCGAATCTTCTCAACGAAACAAGCTTGTCAGCCATAAGGTCAAAAAACCCGTAGAAATCACAACCACTAGTTCAAAACCCTTTGAAAAACATTTTTTTAGGCATTGTAGGCCCCTTGCCATTGTCTAAGTCTGATAATAGATATATTCTAACGTTGCAGGATGACCTGACTAAATTCTCTCAAGCTATAGTTTGCCTAATCACGAAACTCTTGTCATAGCTCAAAAACTCGTACATGAATTTATTTGTCGATTCGGAATTCCCGAATTATTAGTTACGGACTAAGGTCGCGATTTCACTTCAAGGATACTTAAGGAAATTACAAAGTTTTTCAAGATCAAGCAAATTACCTGCACAGCCTATCATCCCCAGAACAATGGCGCTCTTGAAAGAAGCCATGCTACCCTAGCAGATTATCTCAAACACTATATCAACAAAGAATAAACTGATTAGGATAAGTGGGTAGACTGCACCATGTTTTCATATAATATCACAATGCATTTTTCAACGAAATTCTCACCCTTTGAGCTAGTTTTTGGAATCAAACCTAATTTACCAACTTCAATTTTAAGGCCCCCCGAATTCAAATAAGCTTATGACTCATATCTAGATCAATTAAAATTTAGAATGCAAACCGCTCATGAACTAGCTAAGGATAACTTGAACTGAAGTAAAGAAGTAAATAAAGCATATTACGATCGCAAGATAAACGACGTCTCGTTTACCACAGAAGATGTTTATTTACTGAACGAAAAATTGCAATCAAGGAAATCACGAAAGCTCACTCATAATTATGATAGACTATACAAAATTATAGGGAAAACCTCACCAGCAAACTACCAGATTTTGGTTAAAAAAAACGGTAAATGTCCACGCAAATCGTTTGAAAAAGGCATTTGTATCAATTACTTAATCATTCCGATCAAAACTGTAGATCCTATCCTCTACTATCCTTTGACCCTTGCTCTACTTGTCATGAAATTATTAAAGGTCGACCGAGGCACATACTTAAGGGTGACGAATTTCCAAGAGTAAGCAACATAATGAAAATGTTAAAATTTCTGTTAACGTAATTAATTCTTGTTGGATCATTCAATAATTATAAGTACTTAAGATTTGTATATTTTATAATCTAGTAATTAAGTTACTGTATCATGGTTAACGTTAATGATTATTGTCGCTCCATGTTCTCCCTACTGACCCTTATAGTATAACCAAGTATCTTCAACTACTAACTAAACCGTTGTGTCGAACTCCCACAGTTTCTCCCCAACGTCTAGTTAAGGGGGAAAGTGTAATGTACCCTTAGGCTCGCCTATGGAATACGTTACTTAGTAGATTGCCCTGGGATGACCACATGTTGGGAACCCATTATTTTCCTATAAGGGTCCCCTTACATAAAGAACCTCTCGCTACTTACCCTTAGCAGGACGAGAGTTTAAGTATATAACCATTTGGCTAATAAATCAACACATCTCCAATCCCACATAAATTTCCATTTTGCCATTCTATTAAACGTCACGTTTAAAAGATTTGGAAAGTTACCAGCTATCCATCACCCTGTAAAATTAAAAAATCCAGGGTACGCCTGTGAACACCGACCCCCACATACTGGTACTAAAGATACCCTGAAAAACAGGAAATAGAATGGCCAGAAGAAAAGGAAAGGGGGTTAAAAAATCTCCTATCATCCTTTCAATTAGCTACCTTAACTTCAAAAATCCTTTATACTTTATTTTTGTGAACGATTAAGGTGATGTATCATAACCGATTAAATAAAGATCTACAAAAAGTGCTCCCGAATTTTGTTCGTGAAGTTCCATTACAATAGAATTAGCCTGAGATGGCACTATTTTCATGATTTGGGGCAAATTTGCAAGTTAAGTTACGTGTGCAAAGCCAAATCATGATTTTTGCTCACTTTACGAGATATCATTACCTTATCATGACATCAGTGTTATTTATGTTTCGTATTAATGGAAATGATAGAATAAGCCCGCTATGGCACTATTTTCACGATTTTCATTTATGCTATTAACTCCGTCCAGATTAATAATTCAAAATTAAACCTTAAAATGTAATTATTATTGACGAGGGCATAACAAATTTTCTGTTAATATCAGTTGATACGGCCTTGAGGGTTAAATTATTGTAACAAAAAGTGATTACCATGTAATTACCTACACATATTACTTTCTCCGCAAAGCATTCTGTTCTCCAATGACCTATGTCGTCAATTCACTAATTATTGTGCAAGATAGACAAAAGGGAACACTCAGTGATTCACAGATAACTAAATATTTATTTTTGGAAAATTTCAATTTATTAGTCTTAAAATTTAATAAGTATAGTTCAGGTTAGTCCAGATTAACAAGGAGTTACTCAAAAATAATGTTTTCTGGCGGAAAAAAGTTAAACCCTAGATGTTTTAGTGAGTAGGTGCATGAGGTGATTCTTGCCTACGTCACATTTCGCTACAAAAAGACCGATGATGACGAAGGAAGAGTATCTGGAATAGATCCCACACTACTCGATCGACAGAAGAATAGACCGAGTGTCTTAGGAAGATTTCATCTCTTGACAAAAAAACAAAAATTAGTTAGAAATGGAGAAATGTTTCCCTCCATCCGTTGTGCGTTTAAAACAGTCTAACTCTATACTGCATAATGATATAATCTACGTAAAGATTTGCTACAAAATTGAGGCTCATTACCTGCTTTACGTATGCTGTTTATTAGAAATAAATTAAATCAAGAAGACATGATCCTCCAATGTCAATCATTTCAATATCGAACTAGATGTGACAAAAAGTAACAAGAAAACAATGGAAGCTTAGTAAAAACGTTGTGTATAGATAAGACAAAATTATTGCCAGAAGATGGTCGACAAAAAACATCAACGATGTCAGGACGGACCACTTGGGAAGGTCTAAGATAGATAATAGTTTCTTCGCTTGGCATATGTGCGACACTATGGTAGGAAATCTATCCAAAAATAGTCAAGTTTTTTATCCAATATTCATATATAAATTTTTCTGCTTAATTTCTTCAATGATCTGCTTTATTATGCTCAATTTCAATTTATATCAATCTGTAACGATGAATTGCAACCCGTGGATTAACCGCAAAGCAGATTTGCCTACGAATTTTGCAATTTTGTTAGTAACTTCACAGTAGTTGCCCTTACTTTCGTGCAAATGCTACAAATTTTAAAGAGATTTCATACCAAAATAAATTAAATAAGGTAGTTACTGCAAAGCTATTCTGTGTGGTTAATAATTTCATAGAGTCACTAATAAACAAATGAGTTAAACTGTATAAAAAACTGGAAATTTAATAAATACACGTGCCGCAAAGTAAGATTTTTAATGAATGAAAAATGAATAACTTGTTTAAAATCGTGACGATTGTTTTCCTAAAACATAGTTTGAGTAATAATTCCCAATTACCTCATTTATTTTGCAAGGACCTTCCTACATCACAGCTCCCAAGCAAGCAAATATTTTCGTAAATTCCTATATATTAATGCCAAATATCAGTAAAGCATACCGAAGTTTCCGCTGATACGGTCAAATAACAATTTTGCGTTTTCCTTATTTGTTTGTTACGTAGTTGCTTATTCTAATAAACACCTATAATTAACCTGAAACAGCGTTGCCAAACCACGGACGACATTTTGAGGCATAATGAATCAATTATGTGAACAGGATGTCTCGTGACGTATATGCCATAGTTTTAAGGTGAGTTGCGAAAGCAATTTCAAGTCAAAAAAGTCTAGTTAACAAGTGTCCTAAACTCAATCGTAGCCGAACTACAAGAATATCAAATTTTCAGGTGTATGATTATTTATTATTTGCTCTAACAGTCACGTGCGCTTTTAAATCTAACTAAACATTAATAAACTCCTAATCAACATCAAGTAAAATCTCAAATATCAATAGTATTTTCTGTTTAATGCAATAATTGCTCAAAAGATCCACAAACTTCCTATGAAAGAGTTTCGGCTTCCTCAAAACGGAACATGTAGCCCTTTTAATGATTTCTGGCTCACATCATTCTGCCCCATTATTTTCTACGAGCAATTGCAAACTGATCATTGTAAATTAGTTTTGTATTGCAATAAAAATGCTTTTTTAGTGCACTAAAAGCGTTAAATTACAGCAATTTGCAGTCTATTAACCTACAAACTTTCATTAACGTAAGGCAGGAATTTATTGGCAGATTACATTTTTGTCAAGAGCAAAATGGTACTCATTTCGAATATATAATTTAATTAATTTCTTTTCAATAAACAAGTTTTTTCAATTATTTATACACTATGAAACTGAATTTTTTTATGCATTTTTTACACTTTTCTTTCTATTTATATTTCTTTTCCTCCAAAAACCTATCCATTGTTTTAAAATGAAAATACATCATTAAATGTAGTTTTTAAATATCTTTAACTTGAGGTATCATTTGAGTCACATTTAAATTTTTTTTAAATTAGCCATTTTGCCTTATTAGTGACGTAAGCAACATTTAGAGAAATAAATAAACATAAGTTCGTATTTTTTGTTCTATTTAATGATTGTGTGAGTTTTTCCAAAATTATAATTGGCTAAAAAGATAACATGTGGACAATTTAGAGCAGCGCAGTGTATTAATTTTATTGCACAATAAAACAGTTTAAAAAAATTATGCCTAATAAAAAAAATTTAATTCGTTTAAAGCTGTTTTGATATAGACACGTAATTTGGATGATAATGTGAGTTACTTTCAAGTCAATAATCACATTCCTTTCCATACCTGCTGGATATAATTTATCTAAACTCTTCACTAAAGCTTTCTGAGTCACAAAAAAAAATTAATAACGTCGATTTGCGTCGAAGCAATAAAGTTCAGCGTTGTTTATGTGTTTATATGAAAGTTACCAGTTATTCTAATTTGGGGCGATACTCGAATAATGCTCAATAACATAACGTGGATTTGTAACCTTTATACCCAGCGCATTAAGTAGCATAATGCGATCCACGTGAGATTAACGCTGAAAAGTATCAAGCCACCTACGCAAAGCAGATGCATAACATTTGAAGTAAGTTTATATTTAGAGCTCTTCTTTTATTAATAGTAAGTAATTAGAGAATGACTTACTCTGCTCGTTCTTGACGAACAACTAACAAAGCACTATGTTGGAAATTTTGAATCTTTGCCCGACGCGGCAACGGCGCTTAGATAATGACACACGTTGTTTGATTCCACGCGCCACGACCATGACCATCTCAATGTTACACAATATTTAATTCTAGATGGGCGCGAGAAACGAGATACATACTGTAGAGGTATCACGTCGTATTTTGGATGCTGAGATGCTGGGAAGGCACTTGTGGAATTTCGGCCATGCCTTATTGTAGTAGCCAAATGTTCTTATGAAGTTGTTTTTTTCGAATAAAATGACGCATGGATTGTCACGTTTGGACACGAAAATCGATAATTAATAGCGTAGTAGATTATGGGAAGTGGGTGCCTTCGCAAGCTAAGCAACTTGTAAATTTATTATAAGAACGTAAAAATAATTGCTATTTATCCGTTTTAAAATGTGAATTAACTATACAAAAACTGCCAGGGCTATAAGCAAAATTTTAAAAAAATTGTTGAAATTCTGACATCTACTATAGAGAAACCAATCAATTTTCATATTTATTTAGAAATACACGATAATATTAATTTAGGGATTTTCGGTTTTAAGAGCAATTTCTGAGGATGTACTCACTAACTCCTTTTCTTAACTGAGACCATGCAATGAAAACACTTGACGTGTTGTTTGTCATGTTCCATCTAAATTTGTTCATAGTCACATAACTTTATGCGCAAATATCATAATTGATTAGCTATGCGAACTGTTTTTTTAATTGATACAAAGTCGTGTATACAGAATTAAATGTTTATAATTTGAATTTTATACTAGCTAAATATAGACAACACACACCACGCTACTGAATTGTGGCCGAAGGCGACAGAAAGCACAATTATAGTCACGTGAGAAATATCGGACTTCTATTTGTTGATCTTCGCGTGGATGGAAATAGTCGATAAAATGCATCGTCCGCCATTTTTTAAAAATCCAGGTTTGATTTGTTTTGTTTACGCGTCTTTCCGAGGTTCATTTGTACTTCTATTTCATTTTTGTCTATATTATCTTAATATAAACAAGTAAATTAAGTGTAAATAGTTCTGCCACAGATTAAAGATGTAAAAACATGTATGTACATATGCAGGCAGGTAAGTCTATCATTTTCTTCTCATATGTTATCATGTATGTAGATGTAAATAGCAATGTACGAAATTCTATTTTTGAATTCAATCTACGTTTTACAGATAATGGTAAAGAAGCATGGAATATTGCACACAGAAAACAGGAAAAACAATTGTGGCGGCTTTCTAGCACCAATTCCTGATACCACCATAAGGACTTTCAAGTAAGTTCCTCTCACTTTAGTTCGGTGTTCGATTTGGAGCCTTGATGTTCTTACACGATTCTATCTATTTCAATTTTTGTTAACATTAACATTGTACGTTGGATTTTGTGAGTTCTGTCCAAAAACCAATCAATAAACTTGAATGGTTTTTAGACTTAATGAAGTTGTTTATATTAAAAGAAATATAATTCCTTTAAGGATGATGAGACATAATCTCTCGCTATCTTAAAATCTCACATATTATTGTGAGGGTGTTAAGAAACATTAGAAGTTTTGAAATTATTAATTTCTAATAATCAGTAAGACGCAAGTTACTATTTTTTTTCTTTACGTTCTAAATCTAAATATGTATGTCTTAAGTGAGTCTAAAACCCGAAACCAGTTAGTTATAACATTCTCATGGAGTATTCAAATCGCTTTGAATTCAATACTGTTGTCCGTTTCCATAACGGATATTGAAATTGAATCTAGATTCAATCCCTACACGATACCGAAAAAGTGAATAAACTGAACAACATCAATTGAAACTCAAGCTGGATTTAATAGCCTATTTGATTAATTACTTAATACAAAAAGCGAATCCAAAAAATGAACTAAATATCTCATTTAAACGTAATCAGTAAGTATATATAATTTCCGATTTTTGTGTTATTTGCAAAGCGGTAAATCTCCCAAATTCTTGTCCCTGACATGTATAAAATGAAGGTGGGTAGAAAATATGCCACTTTTAAGAAACTGCTTATCCAAATATTAAAGCGATTCGAAAACTTTCAAATCAAAAAATCTTTCTGTGTTGTTCTCGTAGTGGTTTTGTATATCAGGTATTCCAATTTCGAGTGACTTGGGAACTGGGACACAAGCCAGGATCCACGTTGAGTTAAATTGTGGCATTTTTGGGTAAATTTGTACTACACAAGATGACATTTTTTTAGTAAATTTCAATTTTACTTTTTTTCCCTTATTTCAAGGAATGCGTATTTGTAAATTAATTACCTTTTCTTATAGGCACATTTCTAAACTTAGAAAATTTCGAATTTGTCTAATTATGTATAACTGTTTTTTTCAATTTCAAAAATGTGGAAATTTTATTTAATAGAGACCTAAATAGGTACATAGTTGCCTTTAATCTGTTTTGGGACAAGACTAAACACTTATTGTTCACGAAAGTGCCGCTTCGAACAAATTGAAAAATCAATAGAAAATTCCACATCAACAAAATATTACAACTCAAATATTTATAAAATCCACAGTGGACTAAAAATTACAGTCATCGATAAATTTTCGTTGCTTTCAAAAAAATTAATTTATGAATAAACACTCAGACACTTCCGGTGAAGAATTTAAATTTACTCTTAAGTATGACTCATTTTGATGAGTGAGTATTAACACATATTATGTGACATTTATTATCCAACACTCAACACTAAAAATCAGATTTTAAACATTATACTCATACCACCACTCTGTGAAACGGCCTTGCTTCAAAGTTAGTCACACCTGTATACGTAAAATAACCTTTAATTTACAGTTTCCTACTACGATAATGTGACGTGGGAGGTGACATTACGTTGACCCAGGGACGGCCAGGTTGTTTTTTTTTGTAATGGGTTCAATTACAAATAACATGTTAATGTAGAATTCCTTAACAGAGAAAGTTTGGTTGCCCTCATTTTGTATTCGCTTGAAAGAATACAGTATAGCAAAATTGGTTTTTCTCCACAAAACAAACCCCCAGAGATTTATTTCTAAAATTAACTCACCCTAAATACTGAAAATTCTCGTGCCTTCTAAAGTGTTGAAAGAAAAATAAAATGTAGGGGAATTCTTAAGGATGCGACAATGAGTTTAAAATAAAGACACGATCGTAACATTCTACAATCCCTACCCCATTCAAGAAGTATGTAATTTCCCTTACATCATCAAGGATCTTCCTCAATTTTATATAACTGTGATCCCACTAATGTAGTGAAAGCCTTTGTGTTGACTACCTGAGGGATATTTTACAGTTTTTAATAAAACTACTTTTCATATAGAAATATGTATCTTTTACAACCTTCAAATACGTATTCAACGAGGTGTTTCGTAGATTTTGAAAATTACCTGCCTAAGAACCCAATTTTTGGTGACCTTAGTATATAGAATCAGTCTAGACTTAAAAAAAATTGTTCGTTTCCTCTAGCATATTTTCTGTCTCCGCATAAATTCAGTTTTACTTGTATCTTTAACCAACGCGTGCCATTTCAACAGTACGTACAACCTACGTATATACATATTTCAAAATTCAGGATGCACGTAATAAAAATATTGTATTTAAAAGTTCCTTTGTTTTCGATTTCTCATTTCGAAGAATTAAATCTGATTAAATCAGTGATAATGGAATGAGTAACGCTGTAGATTATGAAACAAAACACAAAGGTTTTGAAAAACGATGCAAATATTTATTTAAATATAATTAGGATACATTAAACGGTAATATGAAAATATATCGATATTTTCTTTGAATGAAGGTGAATATTTAGCCGGATTGATCTGGCAGGGGTATCTTTTGTCTGTTTATGAAATTATAATAAATCTATTATTTTCCGGCAGAAACGTATGTTCAAGTTTATACAATAATGAGATAACTTAATTAACCAGGATCTCTGGCAAGTAACAAAAATACATACATTTTATGCTTAAATAATCTATAGGATAAATAGTTACAAAAATCACACATACTTACATCAGCTAGTTATATAAGGTACGTTAATTCCCTACCATAACAATAATTGATAACAGGGTAAAAATCAGATGTGATGATATAGAATAGTACACATTACGAAGACGAGTACGAAGGTTGATAACAACGCAGAATAAAATCATATTTATTAAAAGTGAAGTAATACACTAAAATATGCAAACGCAAGTTGTCTCACAAAACAAATGTTTTGAATAAAACTACAAAAAACCTTCAACTTTTGAACGAATACAACAAATAAGATAAGAGTATAATAACGTGTATGAAAAATAGGAATACCCATACTGGCAAATTGAGAACATTTGCGCCCTGCGAAGCATTTTTGTGCAAAGTCCGTTACTCGAGGATTTCCTTATCTAACGAATAAATTAACTAAAACTAAAATAAATAGGCCCTCATAGAGCGATCACAGAATTTAGTGGCGGCGTGCCTCTTTCTCCTTCATCAAGGATTTGAGTTGTTCAACCTCCGTGGTTAGCCTCACAATTTCGGAGTGAAGAGGATGAGGTGTTTTGGGTTCCTGAGGATTCTGGGAACCCTTCTGGAGAGATTGCAAGGTAGCCGCAGCCTGTGACGCGGTCCACTCGGCTCCTAAGGAAATACCAGAGTCCCTTTCGTCTGAGGACCCTTCACCATCCCATGGCGGACTTGCCCTTGACGGTTCCTGTTTAATGTTGTGAAGGGCTAGAAGGGCTGTCGCAGCGTCTTTGTCACCCAAATGTGATTTGTGGCGGAGTTTCAAAGGCAAACTATTATTGGGCTCAGTGGGTGGGGGTTGGATTGGTGGTCCTTCATCGCCTGAGGTGCTGGATAATTCAAACGGAGATGGAGAACTTTTGGGTCTTCTGGCAGAAAGATTCAATGCTCCAGGAGAGGGATGTCTGTAGGGCATTTGGTACGATGTGTGATATTCTGGATGCTCTCTGAACGCCGGCTCCAAGGGGACTTGCAACGGAGAGCGAGACATGGGTTGGGAAGCCATAGGCTGATGGATCACTGGGGTAGGCACTGGACTCTGCGGAGCATATAGAGTAGGTGGGGCTCCAGGATGCACTAGCTTTTGACGCTTGGTGATACTGAGAACTTGTTCACTTGTGGGAAGGTTAGCAAGCACCTTTTCAACGCAAACAACATTTTCACCGCAAATTCCGTACTCTTCTCTAATGGCTTCCAACTGAGCTTTCAGAATGGCGTTTTCTTTGGTAAGCTCCACGACTCTTTGCTCCAAAACCATATCGTTAAACCGGCGTTTCTCGCGAGACCTCTTGGCGGCCTCATTGTTTCTTCTTCGCCTATCCCAATAGTTATCATCTTTCTTGTTGTCGGGAGTGAACTCCCTTTGCTTCCGTTGAGAAAAAAGTTCCTTATGTTTCACCGAAGACATGCCATAATGCTCTTCTCCTGGAGTGGTACTGGGACCTAACATTTCTCTGGTATGTCCGTTGGGAAGTCCCGAATTGAGATGGGGCACTTCTCCGTTCACTGGGGACCCACTTTGGCCTCGTCCTACGAATTCGGCAACCATTATATGCTGCTTCAGCACATCTGAAACCAAAGAATAAACCTTGTTAGAATTTTCAGAAGTGCTTATACTTAAAAATAATTATTATTCTAGTAATCTCTGGCAGCTTTTGCGCGTTTATTCTAAAAAAAGATAGGTGATGTAATTTTTCGGGTCAATAAACATAGCTCCGGACCTAGACCTCGGTGAAATACTGTTAATGTCCATACGTATAAAAAACAGCCGTTACAAAAGGTACATATTTGCAAATTGTTTTTCTGTTGTTACTAACACATATCATCATTTACGACCTACATACGATATACGTCAGTATTATTTATAACGCGAATACTACCAAAAAAATGTTTCCTCGATGATTGGTAACAAGGGTATCTCAAAGCAATATAGTAAACGCAAATGTGATCAGCTAGCATCTATTTGTTTGGATTATTGCTATTATCTCATTACAGGCAACAAACAACGTGATACCAAACACGTGGCCGCGATTCAAAGCCACGTTTTGTGCTATTTAAGTTCTACCGTGAAATATTGGTCTAGTGTAGCTTTAATGTTATGGGGTTGGCTATCGAAACAATGATTGGTTGAGTTCACTACAAAACTTGTCGATGTTATACAATATCGACTATGTAAATAATTGAATAGGAACTCAAGTTCTGCGAAAAATAGCTTAGGTTTAGAATTTTGTGCGTTTACACAGAAGCAATACAATGAACATAAAGTAAGTGATAAAATTACAAAACGGAAATGTGCAAGCAAATAGGCTTTGCGGGCACTCTATTATTTACAATTGATTATTAAAGATAGATAGAAGATGAAATTTAGTGCAAATAATCACAAAATAAACTAGATAACCGAAGAAATTCGGAAAAGTCGAGATTTGATTTTGAAATGTGAGTCAGTAAAAAGATTAGACGAAAATGGGTTGGAAATAAATATGAAAAAAATAAAAATTGCTAAGTGGAAATTTGCGAGGTACTTCACCGATATTTTTATGACGTGAAATTTTCATCGTCGACTAATATGAGTGAATTTTATTAATACGTCATATCGTTAATCGAAATAGATTTCGTCGAATTCAGCCCACCTAGTGGAAAAGCCTTCGTTTCAGTGAAAAGCGTTTAAATAAGTATTAGAGCGTTTTAGGAAGAAAGCGTTTCAGTGGAAATGATTATCAGAACGAATGTCCAAACACGACGCAAACATCATTTCAGCAGAATCGCGTGGTTCAGCGCACAGATTCAATTCATTACTGTTCGTAGCTAGGTCAACAAATATGTGCATCTATTTTATTTTAAGCTTATTTGTCGATTACTTCATTAAAGTTCGAATGAACAAATATGCGATGGATCTGAAAAAAAAATTCTATTTCATAGGTTATTATTGCGCGTTCTTGGAGGTTGCTTTCTAGGTCAGATTCGTGTTGAATTAGCTGGAGAGATAGATAATACATACAACAAAAAGAAGCGTGAATAATCGAGTGGGTATTAGTTATTACGGCATCGCCGAACGCGCACTAAAAAACCATTTAAACGTAGAAATGGTGTCAAAGCCTCGCTTATGTCATATCATAACGGACAATCGACATACAAGTCTTGAAATAACAAATTATTTTAACCGTTCCTTATTAACATTTGGATTTCTTATTTAGTTGAGGAACATTGAAACAGAAACAATATTGTGTACGACGTGTGACCTGAACTAACTTGAGATTGTAATATTACTTAAGACTTGAATTTCAATGTTACGCAACTTTAGCGGTTCCGCAAGAACGAACGGGCAACGAACACTTCTAAAAGGTTGCTGTTTACGATAATTACAACTATTGTTACATATTCAGCAAGCAATGAAATTATTATCCGAGGACTGTCAAGTAGTGTTTCCCATGAAGCAGCTGATTCATCGCTTCCACAGAAAATGACAATCAGAAACTAGGATGATACATAAATAAAACTTGTAATCGATCAAAAGTGTTTCAAAACAGGCTTCGCCCTGCTTGGTTCCTTTAAATAATCGGTAGCTAAGTGGTTATTTCCTAATTCAATTTCCGCCAAGGATATTATTAAAACGGATTTTTTTGATACAGGTTTTAGTCCGGACCGGATGAACCTAAGGATCTTAAGCTGATAAGAACAAACTTATCTGAACTGATTGGATAAATGGCAGCGTGTGCGAAGCTGCATTTTTCGAATATTTCCGGTTTGCGCTAGTTAAAACAAGCAAGAATATAAATATCTATGCAACCAGAAGAACGCAAATATTCTCTTTGGATGTATAGGATAGCGTAAATTCGCCCCTTTTAGACAACGATAAACGCCCTTAATCCTGCGCTGTTGTACATTAACTTCAACATGGTGTTAGTTTCGTTCTATAAGAAGCAATATTTTTATTTTTATGACTGAAACCAATTTTTTTTTTTAATGGGACATCCGTGTATTATTGATTAATTCGATCGATAACTCTTTTAGTTAATTTCAATGACATAGATATAAGGTTTCATATACGACGTATGCGACAGTTGATGGTACAAGTCAACAATCGATTGTACTTTAGACATTTATGGAAAACTGGTCATACGACCATTCTGGGAATTCGGGTATCTAAATAATGAGACTTTATCTACCAACCTAAAATGTTTTCTTAAATGCAACGTTGTCGCATTTGTGGTGACGTCGCTAAGTCTAATTTAGAAATTTAATTATATGTACCACTTTCAACGAATATTTAGCGTCGTTTTATCCCCAATGTATTGTAGCATTACTAGGTATAAAATTATACTAATATAGTTTTTTATGTAAATATGTGAGTTAGTTTATACTATATAGTTTCAATAAATAGCGTGCAATGGAACATGAAACCACGGATTTATTTTTAAAATATGTAATACGCAATTCGGGAGGTAAAACCTAATAGTGTAATCTAAAGAAGTTTATTCATTATTCTATCAGAATGATGTTCGTTGCACGAAAATTAATAAAAAAATAGAATCCAATCGACGTTTTTGGCAATAATTGATTTGCAAAAAAATGTCTATTCAATAAGAGAAGGTGGTTTGGTGTCAGATTTTTTTTCTAAATTAAAGTACCGAATTTTATAATTACAATTTATGCATCTCGACGCAAAAAGTTACATTTACAAAATGTAAAGATACGGACAGGTATTTAGAAGTATCGGAGAAATATTGCGCAATGTGAAATTTGCTTATAAACAATTATATTACATACCGATTTAACGACATTCCCCATTGTTAAGAAAGCTTCAATAGAAAAGATAAACGAAAAGGTACCTGTGGACTACGGTAAAAATAAACAGATATCCTAGAATCATATATTTAAGAATCTAGGCTAGTGGAACACAGCAGCGCGTCGTATGACCTACAATAGGAAAACGCGGCTATAGATCAGTAAGAAGTGATACAGCGTGGTGTTATTACATAATAACGAAATAATAGTGCGCAACAAATTTGTGGTAAATATTGTTTGTAAATACGCATCAGTCCTGCGTTCTCGAGACCAAGCCAGGAAAATACTTCTCGAAAAACTCGCAGGGCAAACAAAAACAACACGTGGCATATATAAATAATTGAATTACGATGCAACTTTGAACCAAGTCTTCAATAAGTCAACTCAAATTGCGTCACGCGGATCTGGGAATAGTCAAAGTGAAGAACAAGGTCTAATAATATTGCATAATAATCATAATAAGACATTACTCATTATCATTAACGGTAAATGATGTTTCACACGAAATTAGTATGAAGTTTATCTGTATTGCATCACCTCTCTATTGCTCATCGTTCACAATAACGTTAAAATAAAAACCACCAAGATCACGATTACCAAAGTGGAACGTAACCGGCACTAAAAGGTAACGTGACACTCGTTTAGGGTCTAATAATTACCACTACATGTGGAAAGCCGCAAATTTGGAATAACAAATAAGTAACTGTACGCCTTATTACTAGAGCGTGTCAAGTCGCAACAATAGTCGGCATGACACCAAAACGGCGCGCAAAAAGAACCAAAAAATTATCGACACTCACCAATTTGATTAGACGTTTTATTCACGCGGGCTCTGCCGCTTTTGGAAAAACTCGGGAAAGTCACTGTGTAAGTCCAATAACAAAGTACCAAAACAAAAACAAAAGCTTCTGCGCGGGCTTTAAGTAATGTCCACGTACGGCGCGTCCGGATTCTTGAGTTGACTCAATTCGACTGACTTTAACCACGTTCGCGAATCATTTGAAACGCTTTTCGCGGCGCGGCGTGAATGTAAAGTAGTGGGCTCACGCAACGTTGCCAACTCCGCTGGGGTAGTCTGGACCACGCTTTATTCCACGGGCGCGTGTTTGTTGTTATTTGATGCACTTTAATGATTTGTTTGTCAAAATCGTGACGCAGCGCATAACGTATTTATTCCAACCAGACAAAGGCGCTATTTAAATCAGATCATATCTTAGATATCTGGATTCTGTGGTGGTTGCGTTTATTCTCTATTACGTTCTTACTTTGACTGTTTTGCATGATTTTGCATTTTTGAGCTATGCATATTTTCGATTACGCGCAATATAGTCAACAAAAATTTTGTTTTTCAAATTACATATTGTATTTGTATTTTCCGATTAGTCATATTTTGATTAACCTCAAAACGTTCAAAAAATTTTAAGCAAGACAAAGTGCCGTACAACATGAGCAAAAGGTTTTTGGTTTTCCAAACTACGCACATTTACGCAACAACAACAAAAAGTTGTTTTTGTCACAAAACGGTCCCATCAGCGTCCATTACGTTTGTAGGAGTTCTGTATCGACTATCATTCTTCATCAGCTATCATTTTTCTTTGTTAGTTTTCAATACTCTAGAACAAAGGCCAGCAAAGACAAATTGGTAGGTCTCGTATATCATATGCTACATATAGATCTTTTTGCTTATTCTGATTATGAGAATTTCGATTACACAACATCCCTCCTAAATTCAACAAAAAAATGAGTTTGGTCACAAATTTCTCCCATCAACATCCATAACATTTGTGAGAGTCCAGTTTCAATATGTTATCATTTTTCTCTGTTATTTTTTAAAACTCTAAAACAATGTCTAACAAAGATGAATTGATAGAAGTGACTGCGCCTTTTTCATAGAAATAGTTGGCACATGACCCTATGCGGGGATGAAACTAATAAAGTAGATAAATGAGAGTGTGGGTCGAGACTTAAGGATGGAGAAATATGTCATCGGTTTTAGATTATCAAACACATATAATTACGGGACTGAATGGATTGTTCGTGTGTTGTAATTTGTGAATTAAGAGATAGATAGTCTCTATAGGTATTGCGTAGATACGGTAACTTGCATTACAAGCTACCGAACACCGAATATAAATAATCATAGAACGTGCACTCAACTGCGGCACTACACGAATACATAATTCCATCATTAATTTAACTTCTTATCACAACTTATATCTCCGTAAAGAGTCTTAGTTCTACTCGAGTTTATTTCCTCCGGATACTCAAAATGGTCCACTTCTGGTCACGTCACGTGACACAAAGTTACTTAGATATACCATCGTTTTACAGATTATCCAAGTGAATCCCATTGAACTCCGCTTTCCTTTTTTTTTGGACATAAACTCACTTTACAAAGTCTTTCCCGACATGTTTTCCAACGGCATAGTCACTTTCATTAAGTTGAGGTTATGTACATCTTTATTGGAAATATGCCTGATCATCGCGAATTTTGTCCCGTTGCACTTGCCGTGTGGGAGCAGTTAAACGTCGAACTGTACCGTCTCGTTACCCACTGTCCTCTCACTCTCACTTTAGTCCGATGTTGAAACTGGACATATACTTATAATAGAAATTTCAATCATCTGCGGCACCTTTAGTTAGTCAAATTAAAGCAAAGCGGAAAGTACTCTAAAAAGCCAAGAGGTATATTTACAATTCCGACACCTATATGGCTCACTCCTCTCACCCTGTAAAACGTTGAAATAAATAAAGTTGCTGCTTTCAGCGAATGCACGAGGCAAACGGTAAGGAAGTCAAATTACTAAGGGCATATTAGGGCATAAACCAAATGACTTCAATGACAAATGTATGTTGAATGGTAGCTGCCTTAATTAGTGTCAAATGCCTGGACTTTAATTTGCAATTACATCATTTACCTTTATCGATTGGATCTTAGTAATCGTATAGCTGTGCGAATTGAACAATAATGACGTGACGTTACTTGGTCTAGTAAGATCTTTGTTGCGAGTAGTTAAAAAAATTTCCCGTTTAGTTAAATGATTAAATTTTTTTAATTAACTTATTCTCACTTTTTTTCAGATATTTATGTTTCAGAAATTATTACATATAAATCTAATTTTAAGATGGATTTTTAATGAATTTGAAAATTTTCGACTTTTTTAAAATTAGCTAACTTTGTAACTATCACTGTTTCTTCCCAATGGTGCGCATCAAGATCATCAACACTCCTGTATATAATAAATGACCATTATAATCGAACACTCGTCTAATTTTGCATAATATTGTCATAAAACCATTGATAATTTTTTTAAATAATCGGGGTAAATTTATATTAATCCTGATTAGCTTGGCTTAATTTAACTTTATTTTAATATTTAATTATGCACGAAATCGTTTAAATATTTTTAAAAAATCTGTCTCTTGTTGATTGAGTAAGTAGACATTTCCATTTTTCTTCCTTAGTAATTTTTCGATTGCACACATTAAAATTGTTTTTGTCATAAAATGATATACGTCTGTGGAAATGGTAATAGCAAGCTGTTTATAATTTTTAAGGATTACGTCATGTAATAACCAGTCTTTGATTCAAAATTTACTAAAAATTCACAATATTCCAATGTCACGATGATACAATAATTGTCTTTTTCAAAACAAGTAACCTGACTTTAGCCATATGGTTCAGTCCTTTACTCTTTGAATGGTTCAGTTCTTTTCGAATTTTTAATATTTGTGCTAACACAGAAAACTAAACACGGGTTTATAACCGCAATTTTTCTAAGGTATTTAAGGAATAAGGCTAGTCAAAGTACGAATATACTGGAACTTTTGCACTCTGAAAATGTATTAATCAAAAACATACTAATGTGTAGGCAAGTGGTTGAATAAAATATATTTCATTGATGCAATATTTGCAGTAAAATAATAAATTATAGAGTACTCCGATATTATACCAAAGTTCGTACAGTTTATAGCAGGAATTTAGTTCAAATTAGTGGAAAAAATCTCACAATTTGCTAGAAATTTTGAGCTTCGATTCAAATTTGGATATTTTTTCGTTGGTTCTTTAAAAAAACTGAAAACCGTGTTTTTGGTCTATAATGGATAAGTTAAATTACTGCTAAAAAAAATGAATAGAGAACCCTGTGTAGCATACTTCGAAAATAATCTATATATCAAACAGGGTTAATTTGAAATAAATATTACTCATTGCAGTACGCATAATAAATAAAGCTTGGAACCCCATAAAATATCCCTAGAATCCTTGATGCAAACGTTGACGGTGCCAAATTATACACAAAGTAAAAACTATAACACGTGCAAATTTTAGTCAGTCACTTTAATTTGTGTAAAGTATATTAAGCAATTTAGAGATAATGTTAATTATTGTAAGTATTACTTTTATGACTAAAAATGTTATTTATCACTTAAACATTATTCGTTTAACCTACAGATAAATCTGCAAACTATAAAATTGTTTGAGCGTTAATTAAATAAAATTGACTTATGAGATTTTGATTAAGTGACAGCAGTTGTAACACGTGTAAATATACTATTTAGTCATCTGCTGCAGCTAAATGAATTAAACGTGTACCTATAGTATTTGTGACTGGATAATAAAATAGTTTAATACACGTGCATAATAATTACTGCGCCGAATTTGTCCCCGAGTTCTAGGACACCTGCAAATTCTCCTTCATTGTTTATTAAGTGAAAGACGTGATTGGTTAAGGCAAACCAAAAAGTAAGCTAAAATTAACCACATAGTTAGGAAAATAAGCATTGTCCCATCGAAATTTCCTGGATGTTTTCCGGGGAGCCAAGTTGTCACTTTGCCAAAATTTGACAATAAAATAATTCTTAGCGGCATAAACCTATGTTATGTAAGCTCTTTAGCTTAGATTACAATTTATGTAGGCATTGACCTACATTTAACACTGTAATTTGTATAAAGTTACTGCTAGTGTTAGGTAATTTTCGCCGGTTGCGAGGAAATGCAATACTTTGGTTTGTTTATAATTATTAAATACGTAATGCTGCAATTTTATTGTTTCTGGGTTATTTCGTTTCTCAAATATAAGTAGTTTATGTTTATACCCATGTGGAGCCATTGCTATAAATTTTATTGTTAACCAACTTGTAATGCAAATCTCGATTGTTTATCCCTTCATCAACCTCTACGTTATACGTAACACTGCGAAATGACATCATCACATAATAACCTCTCAATAATAGACATTAGAAAAGAAATATTGATTTTATAGGTGAAGGTAGCATTAGCTCAGACAAATTCAGAAGGAAAAATTAAGGTTCCGATACATCCGCAAAGATTTGGCAACATCACAGTATGAGTGTGTTGATTCCCGCGATTTGACGAGGAAAATTGCACGGATAGAGGACAACACCCTCTGAGTCATTAATGAGACCAATGACAAGTCACCTTGCCAAAGTCTTTGTTATGTAAGGTCCCCGCCTCGGTACGGACCTGTCTGGCCGTCTAGCCACCGATCCCTTTATTTTTTTCGGTCGAACGTGAATTAAATCGCTTAATTAAGGGGAAAAGTTGTTAAGAGCCACGCTTTGTTGCCCGTTTATATTGATTCGGCTGTCAGTCAATGACTTCTGACTATTCAGGTATTGTGGCTATTAGCGACCATTATTGTACATATATCATAAACTATATACTGGACAATGATTCCATGCAAGATTTGTCATGCAGGTTGCAAATTTGTGTAATAATTCTTGGAAAAAAAACATGCCAATTGGCCATATTTAGATAAATTTTCCTATTCACGGAAATCAATTTCAAAGAAAAGTTTTGGTTTAGCAAGCGAATTCTCAACATTGGGCTTTGTTTTTTTTGTTTATTCAAAAGCTCCTTTTCCCTGAACCTAACAGCTATTGCTGTATAGATTTATTATTTCAAAGAAATCCTACAATACATCCAGTTGTCGCGTGAGAGGAAAAAAATCGCAATGCGACATTATCTTATAGTTTAATGCTCTCTTAATTGGCACATTTACTTTTACGTCAAATATCAACCTTATGTCTAAAAAACCTATAAATATAAAAAATCTCAAAACATCTGTTACGTTAATTATTTGCGGACTTATTTTTCTGTTTTGGCAAAGGTCGATTATTTTTTCCTGTTTTTAGGTTTTACCCTATATTTCGGGTAAAAGCGTACAATATTTAGATTTTGGCTTCAAGCCTATGTTTCAATCAATTCATAAGTTGCGAAGCAATTTAGAACCAATATTGAATTTTTTCTCGCCTTAAAACCATGTGTCGCTGAGTGAAAAAAAAGTAAAAGTGTACAGTACTTTTTTTACACAATTAGATTTTAAAAAAATGTTATTGGGTGTATTGAATAACTGTTTAATGTAAAATACGCTTTTTCACCTTTATTAGAAACCGTCGAATATCAGAAATCTTGTCGCCCTAAACATCTCATCTCAAATACTCAGTCGATACATAATTTATAGACTTCGTTATTTACCAACCATAATCGCGTCATCCCCATTGCTGTTTCGTTAATGTCAAATAAAATATCACCATTCATTCTTTCAATTTAATTTATGTTTAATTTAAGTAAGTGTACAGTAATTTTATAGAACCTAGTTAAATCCACTACTGGAATCGTACATACACTGCGGTTGTGAAATATACACATATGACTATCACGTCTTATACATATCTCCCAATGCTGCCTACTCCGGGATTTAAACTTGAGATTCAGATTATAATAATGTACTTCACAACCGTGGTGTACAAACATACTGCTATGCGGCTCGGATGTTGCTATACTCTTAAAGAGATTTGAATTCTTTAGGGAAAGTAACTATTAGAGCTCTTATGTTTAATCAAATCTTCAAGAAAATTATTTGGAAGTCTTTAGAAATTTTAGATAAACGTTTGAGAATTCTAAAAAAGTAAAAATTATACATCGAATTGAAAACATAAAGTCGTCGTCGAATATCAGCAAAACCTCAAAAATCAACTCCTTTCTAAAACAAAACACTAAAAATTTCTTAACCTTCCTTGAAAATAAAAAAATCTATACGAAAATTTCATAATAATGTTAACAAATCTCTTCAGTGCCCTTTAAACAATTGCTCAAAACTCTCACTTTCAAAAGAATTCAAACCAAATACAAACCAAAAAATATTTCTCTAAAAAAATTCAGGAAATCTAAATATGCATCGAAAAACCTTAGATAAAACTAAAAATCGTATTCAACACAAAAAAAGTGTTTTAATTTCAAAGCCACTATGAGTTTTATTTTAGAAAATCAAAAATGCAAACCTTCACGTATTCCTAAGTTTATGAAAGATACTAAGAGACGTGTACGTAAATTTTCAAAGATATTATGTAAATACCCAAAAACTTTTCAATTTAATCAACTGTCTCCCTCTTACAGTGACTAAGATCTTCGTACACTTAAAACTGATTTGTGGACATGTCGTATAGAAACATTAAAAAGTAACCAAATTAAATGTTCTCGAAATGGCTCAAGTATAACAATTTAACAAGCGGCATCAAAATTTTGTATTTTTCGCACCTAAGTATCTACATAACTCGAGAATGGTTTGAGAGAGGAATAGATTACTTTTTTTTATTTCATTTTGAACGATCTGCCAAATGTTTTCAATTTTTCAATTTTCAAATTTTTATTTTTCTTTACGTAAATTTTTTTTTAATACATATTTAAATCCTTCCAATCCTTGAAATTTAAACAATTCTTTACATATCACTGTTTAATCAAATTACTATAATAATAAAATCTAATAAAGATGATAAATATGTATATATATGCGTGAAATACCTATTACATATGCAAACGAAAAAAAGCTGTCCTAAGTGCATTCGATAGTGAAATAAGACATTGATGTTGACTTTGACCAATACAGCTTATGACTGTTACATCATTTATTTGGGAAAGCGACGTACTCGTTTCGACTAAAACGAACAACAATGTGGAATATTTTACAATAAATAAAAATCAATGACCGAAGACTTCCGTTTCTGCGGACAATGACATTTAACTTTCTTCGTTAAAGTGGGACGCACATATTATATGGTTTTGCATATTATATTTGTTTTCATTATCACCTTTCTTCTTTAAGACATCTGCCGTAAGAGGTTACGTTTCATTTAATTTCAAATTTCTAATATGCGTTGTTATTGCCACTTGACCAACTCACAAGGGTGGTGAAGCTACCTCCAGAGGACTTACTCGATTTCCGCGGAGCTCCTCCCTTAAGTAGCATTAGAAGTTTTGAGTAACAATTACCCTGTTTAAGAAAGTTGATGTGTCAACTTTTTTTCTAATCCACGTAATTAAAACCTGCACATTATAGACAGATGTTTGAACGGCTCATAGACAGAAACCTACTTTTCGAGATAGTTTGAAAATAATAGTATTATCCTCGTTCAGTTTTATATGTAGTACAGAGAAAGCGTATGAAAGTTTGTTTGTGCCGTCACTAAAATAATTAGTAGTAAAATCAGTAGAAACTTTTTCAAGATGTTCGTCGGCATTACGTTTTCTTATTAAACAATGCAATACGTCGATGTTAGAGGCTCCTTACATAGACGAGGTGTTACACATTTGAGCCTTACCGTTTGGGATCAGTGAAACCGTAAAATATACCGGATATATGACTAGTTCGCTAGAGAAATTTAGAAAACGTATACATTTGGAGAATACACCATCTAGTCTTATGGTCATCTTTGGTGATCACACCGAGATGTTCAAAAACTGATCTCATGAAATAACCATTTAGACAATTCCAGCTAAAATTTCAGACCCAAATTATTTCACTCCTAATCACTCAAATGTCGCCGATTTGAAATTCTTGAATACGCATTCAACTTCAAGATTCTCCTTATCGACTTCAAGGGATTTCGGATCATCCACACATCACAAAATTAAAGTTCGAATTAAATGATAATTTCGAAATATTCGCCGAGACTTTAGAATATTGCAGTTACTCCTGGCTATTCTTCAAATTTCACTTTCAAGAGCTTATTCCAATTTTCAAGCCAAATAGGGAGGATTTCTCAGGACGGGTTCATTAAATTTGGGTGAAAAAATATGAAGTTCGGCGGAAATGTTTTGAATATATTTGTTTGCAAAGTCTGAGTCTACGTAAAAACTACATCTGTATGCAAAAATACAGAGACAAGCTTATAAAAACTTAACTGGGGCTTCAAGTCCAAATGAAACGAGAAACGTTGTTTGTCAAAATTAATAATGTTTCTGTTTTCCCGGACATTTGAATTTTTTTCCATCTGAAACCAGCATTACGTAAAGTTTCAACAAATAGGAAATTCCTTGTGCATATACAAAACAAATTTATTTCTTTCCTTTATTCACTGAAGCATATAATTTCTGGCCCCTACACAGCTTTATTTAATGTTAAAGGAAAATGAAAAAGCTTTTTATGCGAATCAAGATCATTACGATGACCCAATTAAAAAATTCAATCTTTCGTTTGCAATTTTCGTGTATCCTTGCTATAATGGTTTAATTAAGCCTGTAGACTAAGACTTCCCAAATAGGCATTGGCAACCTTGACAAATCTTTTGACTCGTAACTTACGGAAAAATACCTCTTAATAATCTGTTGCTAAGTGCACTTAATTGTCTTTAACAATAATCCTTCTTATCAGTCTAAGAGTAAATAAAAAAAAATAATTGCTCGAAACGGATCAACAAAATCACGAAAATATGGTGTGCGTCAATCGAGGACTTCAAAAGATTAGGTGTTGACTTAGGTTCGGGCGTTTCAAATACCAGGGTTAATAGCTTAAATAATTACTGACAAAAATGTCCCTTAATGAGAATTTTTTCCCGCAAAAGGTTAATAGGAAAAGAGACAGCTAATAAACAGTTGGGGCCACTTAAGGCACACAAGCGCAAAGTGTAACGGGCTCGACGGCAAGCTGGTAATGAAAAGAAAGTGGTACTCGCAAACTTGGACTTGGCCTACTTTTCTTTCGCATTCAAGATTATGTCAGTTAGGCTGTTTGAAGGTATCCGCAATATGGACATTGGAGCACCTGTATCACCATTTTTGGAAAAGTAACCTTTGCTTGTTGAAAATTCCTTGATATTTCAAGAACATCACCAGTTTTTGACCATCGAGAGGTGATATTGAAACTTTTCGGCACGGTGACTGAAAAATCATTTTAGAATTCATAATGATATTTCACAGAAGGAACAAAATTGTGCAATTGAGTGAAGCTGAGGCGATCAAACAAACGCCCGCTCTCTAAACCCCTCAAGGGTGATAGCAGTTACATGCAAATAGACATAAAAAAAATTGCATAACATAAGTGTTCGAGCCTTCATTGAAAACACATACATTTTTTTCAGTTTTAGCTTTTAAAAAAATGTACAGGTCGACCTTAGAAACAAGGTTTTCAGAGTGTAACCTTTATTCCGTTTAAGTTGAATTATTTCCGGCAACGATACCTTACTACAAATGGGTTTTACAAAAGAGACGACCTTCGAGCTTACCAGGGTATCATTCAGTGATCAAAGTGTATTACGAAATATTTTTTTCGCTCATGCAACCTTCCTAAATACATATTTACATCACAGCAAAGTCGCCAGACATGTGCGATATTAGGCGATTGGCAGAGGTAGTTATCGTATAATATAGTAGGCCCGAATTTAAATTTTCAAAGATGCACTTTTCACATTGTTACACTTTTCGTGTGGTTGACTGTAAGTGAGACTATTTCTCAAACTTTGTGAGACTCAACAAACTTTATTTAAACACAAATACGGTAATTAATAGCACGCTAATTACTTAAACAACGCTTTGAACTACTTTAAAGACTTTTACTTGTATTAAGTTTCCATTGCAGTATCTAATATTTAACTAACTTGTCCCACATGACTCGCTCGTATATCCGTCAGCTAGAACTGCGGCATTAGCGAGATACTTCTAGAAAGATGTCGAATTGTTTCGAATATCTTGGGCATTCGTGAATCCCCGAGAATATTCTATGCTTATACCGGGGCGTTTCCATAAATAACAAGGCATAATGTCTATATGACACAAATAAAGCACATGGGATTATATCGATATCTTCGTTGTTGAAGGCCTGGAAAGTTAATACTTCATATTAGGGAGGTAAGCAAATTGTGTAAATTTCCATTGGGTTTAGGGAAATTTATATATGTCCTTGTGGTGTTTCCTTAGTTTAGAAAAATGATGATTTGCTCCGAATAACAATGTTTTAGAAGTGAATTCTACTAGCTTCAAAAATTCACAACTTAATTAGAAACATGTTTTATTTGCTTCTCAACATTAAACTTAATTTTAGATGAAATTTTCCCTCGATTTACTTGTTTTTTTTTCTATGTTTGCAATTATTTTTGCTCATTCGTAAATCAATCCCACTCTTTAATTTTTTAATTTGTTTCGGAATTGCAAGAACTCTTTATGTGAGAATGTGTTATTTCCATAATATGTTCAGAATGTCAAAGTTCATAACTTATCTATGTATTTTTATCAAATTACTAAAAATATTTTTAACCAAAGTTTGCTAATCGGGTTTTTTTAGGTAAAGTAATTCAATTCTTAACGTCGTTAATACAGGTTGCAGGTAGTGCTACATTCGATGCTCTGCAAACGTTTAAGTCAATGATCGCAACTTTATTGTACCTGGTATATTTTCTAGGTGTTTTCTAAGAATAATGTTTAAGAAATATTTTAATTAATCACTTATTTAATTATTTTTCAAAAGCTTTTAAAATTATCGTAAAAAATCGACATTGTAAAAGTCAATTTCAGTACAAATTGTTTTCGACTTGTTCCATATTTTGTTAAACTGTGAATGAAGAACTGCAAACCGGTGGGAAACACAAGAGTGCCTTTACCACGAATTAAGTTACTTTATTTTGCACAATGGGTTTTTTTAAAACTATTTTATTGCCCAAAGAACTAATATACAACGATTAGAACCACAGCGTACTCTACTCACAGATAATTATGAATAAGAATGATGATGCTCTCATAGTTAAGGGCGGTTTTTATATTGTCCCTTCTCGTTGGATGTATATGGGCTCCACTTGTCTATCGCGTCAGGCGCCTTTGCACAGGATAATATATGTATGTGATGAGACAAAAGATAGGATGAAAACCAGATAACCATAGGATACCACAGATGAAGCACGTGGTTACATAACTCATATATAGGCCGCAGAGGTGAGTCCGTCACTGTATATTAATTGTTTTTTTAATTCATAATAAAAAAATTAAGTGCATTTCCATACCTGGAGGTTAAATACCTAGGTAACTAATGACAATAGATTTGAACAGCTAGGTGTGCAATACATCTGATATACTGTAATTTACACTGAATTGGCAAAAATAATGATACTTCAGTTACCTATATGATAGATGATGATAATAGAGAAACCACTCGCCCAAACACATATTCGATAAAAAAAATATATTTTTGCAGTAGCTAACAGGCAGGTGTTTGCATGGGTGAAGCGTTTGTTGTGAAAAATTACGTAACGATTATATTGAGTAATCGTTTTTAATATTAATTGCTAAAAAGGCTTTTTTCTAGATTACACTATTTTGTGTTCAGCTTATCGTTGATACCTTTGGTGTCGCACCAACCTGGGCTTTTAAAATAATTGAGTCACAATGCGACTACCGTTGGTACACATTCTCAGCATCCGAGTTATTATGTCCCTTATTTCCTGATGTGGTTCTTTGTTAAATGCCCCTTTTAACTTTTAGCTTATTGAAACAGCTCCGAATCTAATTTATCTTATTGGGACCACCCTTAGAAATCCAATTACGTTTGTAAATGGTATATAATTTCCAAGGCTCTTTCCTCGATGCCATCGTCATTAAAAAAATATAATTTTCGTCTCAAAATTGAGCTGTATACGGCTATATTTCTCCCATTTCTTGCCTCTTTGTAAACAAAGCGGGTCGTAGGAGTAAATCCCAAACGAGGGTAAATGGAGTATTGTTGGCCCGAATGCTACAATTTACATAATTATGTGAAATACCATTATAATTTCAATATAATCTCTTCTTCGAATTTGTTATAAGTAATGTAATGTCAACAAGGATTAGCTGATTATCGTGAACAACCTTTGATATTGTCCCAAAGCCACTTGTGTTTATTTTAGTGAAATATTACACAATTTAAAGCACTTATCTTTATCATTGCTTATGTCAGACGATGATAATGCCGAACACAATAGAAGATTTTTTTCGCAAACCCTTATTTTCTTCAGACATATTGTCTGCATATGAGTTCGCCTAAAACAGGAATTTTCGCCAAACACAATTGCTTCAATACTTGATAATGTTATCAGCTTTCATTGCTTTGTCATTAATAACATTAGCATTTTTAAAGTTTGAATTGCTTTCTCTATTTTTTTTTTGAAACGTAATCTAAATTTTGCGATTCGAGTTCAATGTCCGCTAATTTTATAACAAAGTGAATTTTTAACGCGACATGCATTTTAAACCAAAATTTTAATTTAAAATGCCCCTATTAGATTACGTATTTAAACCAAGAGATAAACATACGAATTAAACAGGCCAAAGTACTCATTTATGTTTCCAACGACCCAATGGAATTTCAGTTTTTTTTTTAAAGAAAATTTGTTCATGTTTTCTTATAATGGTATGAAAAAGTCCACAAAATTACAAGATAAACCTCCACATAACCACCAAAATTAAATTTCCAAGCTCAGAGGACCGATTTAAACTTTACTTATTGGAAAAAATATCAACAAATCATACAGCATGAACGAATTATCTTTGTTAGTGCGACTTACCAGGGGGTGGTGAGAAGATTAATCCATTTTCAGAAGGGTGCATGGGAGGCATGATAAAAGGTCCAGGGCCAGTAGGCCTGTGGGAGTGATGCAGCGACGCAATGGTGAAGCTTGTAAGTCACTAGGATCACAAACCAAAACAACCGGCAAATAACGTACCGAAAAGTAAGTACCAATGGCAAGCGCAAACGAAGAACTAACTTAAGTTCTGTAGTCGCGAGGCTGGAGTAAAAAAGCGGCGCTGTCGACACTGCACTGCTCGAAGTTTGCAATGTCAAGTAGTACTGTGAACCAGATACAAGCCGTGAATAAAGGATGTAAAAGTATGAGATAGTGACCTAGATGTTCGCGAAGTAGTGGCGAAGAAAGCAATTGGAGAAAGGGAGACCGAGGAAATGCGGCCAGAGGATAGGACGAGTGGAGTTACGTGAGATTACCGCCATACATAATACGGTTCTAACTGGCCCCGTTTTGCCGGTACGCTCAGTACTTTCTGCGTCATTATGGTCTTTGTACTCGCATTCCCTGTTGGAAATGGAAATCGATTTTTTTTAGTATCCAATTTTTAGTCCTCCCAAGCATCTCTTTTCTACAAGTCATTTCATGTAAAGTACCAAAACAAGTTTCAACTAAATAAAAGATAAGATCCAAAAATTCTACGGTGGACAAAGAAATATCTAAAAAAAAAATCGCCAATTTGTTATCATCACTTATCAGATATCCTAAACCATACAAAACCGTAAAATTTTTAAATGCAGGAACTTGAAACCCTATTTGTTATAACTTATTATTCATAAGTTTGCACCATAGTTTCAACGCATAATATACTTGGAATCTTTGATTATGAAGAAATTATTTAGAAAATGATTATCAATTTATATTGACCTGATATATATAACTTGAGTCACTTGTTTGTTGCATAATGACGTAAGCCTACGTGAAATCCCAATCTTTTCGTAACAAAGGAAGTGGTAAAATAAGTAAATAGACTATAGGGATGAAGTAAATTATTATTTCCTAACACCTACATAATGTAGGTTCAATTTCTTGTAGACGTTGATTAATCCATATGATATTGATGATCGTCTATCACGTAGAAGGGTGTAAATTTCAGATTCAATAGAGTGATCTTGAAGTACGACGTAAGGAATAACGACATATGTGTAGAAACTATATTTTTAGTAAAAACATTTTATAACAAGACAAGGTTAGACCAGTGATTCTCAAACTGGGCGTTGAAACTGACAAAGCCAGCAAGTACATACATGTATATAGAGAATGATTCACAATTGATGATCTTTCGATCGATCTTTCAACAAATTTGCAAATATCGGTTATCAGTCCTGCTCAGTAGACCTAAAATAATTGCTACAATGCAACTTTGTTACTTATATAAAAAATAGTAGTAACTCATACTATTGAATTAAATTGAACGTTCAACATGTCTCAAGTGGGGTTCCCTGGATATTATATCATCTTAAGATTCCCTATTTCTTTGTGATAATTTCTGCATAACGATTCCTGCAAATATCTTTAGTAATTTTCAATATATTAAATAATGTTTTTATTTTTTAGTTCAAAATCAGGCAGTAATAAACCCTTTTCAACAACGCGATTTGGTTTAAAAAAAAACAGAAGTTTTGGAGATTTTTTAAGGAAAATCTAGGAGTATGCGCCATTTATACGAAGTAGATTGTTCAAGGTGACTCAAAATTAACGATTTTCTATTAAACACTAAGCTTACCTAAAATGCTTTTTAACAGAACATTCCGTATATCAGCAAATACACTGAAAAAAAAATCATTTTACACGATGTATATATTGTATTCCTATGCCTGATTAGCCACATTTCACATATATGTGCTGTCTTGTGCATTGTCTTCAAATATTATATTATTTGGGCGTATTCTCAGAAAAAGTGCTATAAAGGTTAAAAACGATGCAAGTGTTCAAACAAATGAAATGTTTCAAAACAATATACAAAACAGTTTTTATTTGTGAAGTGTGGCGGATTAGGTCTAAGAATCTAATGCAACGTTGTAAAAGAAAAATTTTCATCGTCGCATTTACTGTTATAAAAGGTGTTCTAATCAAAAAACGTTATTGACAAGTTGAATGCCTAACCGTAAAAGCATTCATTTTAAGCCATTCTGTATCAGGTGAAATCATTTTTTCTACATGGGACAAATCCGTAGACTTTTCCGATACAATCTCGACGATGTCTGCATTTTGTGAATTCAAATAATGTTATAACAGATATTTCATTAGGGTCTTTTTGAACAAAAAATAACGTAGAAAGAACATTATTAGTGTTTCAAAAACCGCTCAAGATGCCCGTTAGTAATTTTTCGCCATTACATGCGTCTTTCTATTAAATAATCGGTAGGTGTCGAGAAAATTCCTATACTTTGATCATTCAGTATCTAAACCACTAACCCACATTATAATTTTTTTTTCAATGAAATATACAGTGACTCCCGAAAATATTCGGACATCTACACTTAACGTTTTCTTTTATGTATTATTATGATATAAATAACCAATTATAAACTAGGACGTTGGAATATATTTGGTATCAGCTTTTTCTTGCAATCAATGTAAAAATATATTTAATATTAACTAACAATACTAGAAAATCAAACAAAAGTTACAAAACTACACATTTTTGGCATCACAAAAATTTTCGGACAGTAGAGTTTTGAGCACGTTAAGAACAAAATATAAGTTATTTATATTTAAACACGAGCAATATTAATATTTTGTGTGTCCTCCTTTATTGTCTATAACGGCTTGAAGCCGTCTAGACATAGACAAAACAATTTTTTTTATTAAATTAAGGTCAATTTTGCGCCACTCCTCCAGTAACACTCTTTTTAGCTCATTTTTATTTGATATCGAATGTGATCTTACTTGCAAATCCAACTGATGCCATACATTTTCAATTGGATTAAGATCCGGAGATTGAGCTGGGGTTTTAAGGACCTTTGGACAGTTATAGAGCATCCACTCCTTAACAACCATTGCGTTGTGTTTGGGATCATTGTCTTGATAGTACTTAAAGCTTTCTTGAATACCCATATCAGTAGCACTTTTTAACAAATTATTTTTTAAAATGTTTAAATAAACCATTTTGTCCATTATCCCATCAATGAAAACTAATTCCCCAACCCCTTTGGACGAAATGCAGCCCCACACCATCACTGATCCGCCACCGTGTTTCATAGTAGGACGTAAATTGCTACTTTTAAGTTCTTCATTGGGTTTCCTCCATATCATTTGTCGTCCATCCGACCCGAATATATTGAATTTTGATTCATCCGCAAATATTACATCGCCCCAATAGTTTTCAGGTTTTAAAATCATCTCCGATGCAAATTCTTTTCTAAACTTCTTATTTTTGCAATTAAGTCATGGCCTTTTTCTAGGTACTCGACCATTAAAACCATTTGCTCTTATACATCTTCGTATAGTTTCTGGAGACACCTTTTTACCAGTTTGATTTTCTAGAGATACTGTCAGTTTAGAGGCGCTAATTCTGGGATTTTCCTTAATTGTCTTCATGATGTGTCGCTCCTCTCGGTCATTTATTAATTTTGGACGGCCAGTTTGTTTGATAGAAAGAATTCTGTCTTCAACTTTATACCGGTGAATAATGTCTGCAACGGTACTTTTGCTCAAATTAAGCTTTTCTCCAATTTTTCTGTACGACAACTTCTTCTCATTATTAAAAATTACCAATTTCCGTAAATCGAAACTGATATTGGCTTTATTTTTTACTCTACCCATTTTTACGGCTTAAAAATACAAATAGGCCTTGTGGATAACTTTAATCAGCAAAATTAAACGCTATTTAAATATTAGACCCAACACAACATACTCTTTTCTAGATAAAACTGCGAGTTACTATGAATGTCCGAATATTTTTGTTTAGGTTGTTTTTGTTATGTTGATAAGATATTCAACTTTTTTATATCTTGATAAGGGATTACAAATTTTGTTTTTCAATGTTAATAAATAAAAAGCAATACCAGCACATATTCCAAAGAGTCGCTTCATAATTACTTATTTTAAGATGTTTATACACAAATATAGAGTACATGAATAAGTGTCCGAATATTTTCGGGAGTCACTGTATGTAGTATGTGCACCATCCAAGGTTCGTCAAAGTTGTCTCGATTTTTAAAAAGAGCACAGTAGGTTTTTTGCTACTCTGTATAAATGATGTATGATGATACAATTGAACATATACTTATTATTGTTCCGATCTTTACTTAGATGAAACTATATATACCTATTTGTAATTGCACAGTTAAGTTTAGGAAAATAACTACGTACTTCGAGCCTGTAATAATTTATATATTTTTTGCACAATGTCAGTTGAAAATAAAAAAGTATTTTATCTTATTTACTTTTCTATGCGAATGAATATCACAATGATAATAAAAAAATAAATAGCGTAATAAAAGTTTACAGAATTCTTTTGAAACGTAGATTCGTACACATAGGTGCCTCACATTGAGTTCATGTTTGTTTGACGTTTAGGTAAAGTCTCCATAGTGACAAAGCCTTTGTTGCGTTTTATTATTGCGCACCAAGACTAACAGCAGCGCAATGTAATCATTGTGGTGCAATAAAGATGAAAGAAAAATACAATGAAAGTTTAATCTTGAAATTCTGCGAAAATTGCGCCGTTTGTCTGAGCTCACCATTATCATCATTACGGAGCTCCTACTAGCGGGCGTAATTTAACCTTTCAGGGGCCTCAAAGGGGGCGATGCCCCTGATTTGCGAAACATTCCCGAAATAAAAAATAGCACCGCAAATCTTTACCCGCCGTACCTAAAAATAAATCCAGCATCAGCCTCAGTTTCGATGAAATCATTGAAAAATGTATGTGGATTTTCAGTTTATGCGTCAGGGGCGGAACGGAAAAAAATTTTAAACATACTAAAAAATAAGGATGTTTAACCGAACATATAGATATCGTAAAAGGTAATAAGTACAAACTTGATTAAACAGTGAAAAGGATTCATAATTTGTTAAGTATTTATAATTATCAGTACATAATGAAAATCAAAAATTATTTTGTGATTTTAAGTTGTTTTAACAGCACAGCTGATATATCCAAAATAACACAAAGTATATTTGTATCTTCTGCGTTGTAAATTTTGAGAAAAATGTTGACAGTTTTAAATGGCTGTATCGACTGATTTGGATCTTATGTTGAACGTGAATAACACTTTGGCAATCTTAAAGAGTTGAAAATGTATTTTTAGACATCTTCATTTTCGAATACCCTAAAAGTAATTCCGGGTAGTTTGTAAAGCGATTCCTCCCCCCACCCCCAAATATCCGTAAAGAACCGACAACCTTTTACCAGTGTTTGAAGACCTGCGCACTAACATTTATATCTTTTTTTGTATAATTTCTCCAAAACCTCTGTATTGTGTTAAATATCTACGGACTTTTCTCTTTTCCGATTTTTTTGGGTAAAAAGCCATTATCAGATTGTCATGAAAAATGCAATCCGACTCTGCCCCTCTTGAGATTAATATTTAATTTATGTATGTTACGTTATACCCCTGCATCATATCAATACGAAATTGAATTAACAGAATCAATTTCGGCGAAATATTAAATTTAACAACTTTATTTTTGTCTAATCAACTTTTCAACTCATAGAACTTTGCAATATAAATGGTTCCGACCACCCTGTATATCCTCTGGCTCGACAACGAGACGTTTGAAGTCCCATATGTTCCTAAAGGTTATGGAACCGTCTTTTTCCATAGTAAGTTTTATTTAGATTTTGAATTGTTTTTGAATTGAGATATTAAATTGGGTTGACCGCAAGTCGATAGGAATGTTGCGCCTGTACATTTTAACATTTGAACGTGAAATAACATAAAAGTGATATAATTGCATTGAATTAAATCATCATGCTTAATAATAATATGTCATTACAACATGCAGTGGGTTTATCAATTTTTTTCTAATTGGCCAATTTCGTGTTCACACAACGAACTGAAAGCAAACAAAGATTGTGACTCGGGAACAGTGGCAATCAAAAAGTTGTTTTTCGCCTTTATATTTATAATCGCTCTCTTGAGTGCATTGGCCCAGACAGCAATTTTAAAATTACAGAGTCACGGTCAAAACAGCTATAAAAAATATCCCCACTCCTCCAATCCATGACCTACAAGTAATTTTTAATTTACGCAATCCGGACATATATTTATTCACATAGTTTTGACTCTCCACCCGCCTATTTTTAAACTTATCCAGACAGTGTGTATGGATTAACGCCAGTCTTCTTCTACATTGCGGATGGTTTCTCTACTTTAATATTTGAATTGATAACGTCAACCCGTCGATCCATTACGATCTAAGCGTGTATTAACCCAAATAGATCATTCAAGGTCAAAATTGAATAATGATAATTGTAATCGTATATTGGCAAAGGCGGAATTAATCGGATAAGACAATAAACTTCTTAACAAGTCCATTGTTTTCTCCAATTAAAGTGAAATTTCGTCGATATATCAAGATTAGGCTTTATTTGGAAATTTAACCCCTGGCTAGTTTTCAAGGGCAGTACGCATTCCCTGGCTTAAAAGTAATCTATTGGTGAAAATGACTCGAGTCCGATTCTGCTAATTGTTACCTGGCACCACCATCAGGTTATGTATATGCCTTGGTAAAATAAGTTTGCCAATATAGCAGAGATGCAGAGTTGCAACTGCTATCAATTATTAACATTCCACAGAGGCATTAAAAGCGCACTCTAGACTAGTAGGTACTTTTAAGGTGTTATGACCAAACCAAGGCTAACCACACTAACCAGCACCCAGAAGGCAAAATATAGGCCTCAGAGGCACTAAGTTAACTGGTCTAGCAAGGTGCATATTTTTGTTCTGCTTGGTGGGTACCTAGTTTTATTATTTCTTATTCTGCGATTTACGAGAACAGAGATGTTAATCGGAGGTTCACCACCTTTTCCAAAAACCTTTTTAATGAATGTGAAAACTGGAAGGGCAAAGGAAGTAGATTGTTAAAAGACAACAAAATTATACGACCTTTCCACTCTCCAGCTTATTTTCGTAATGAAAGGTAAAGTGCAAAGTTTGGAGAGATATTTAACTGAAAGGCGATTATTCAAACACAAACAAGTCGATCAGGTCTATAACCCGCATTCTGAAAAATATTTTGCACGTAGGCGCTGCCTGATAAAAACTGTTTACCCATCTGATCTACGAACAATCACATTAGGGAAGGTCAGTACTTACTTTTCCTGTTGGTTAATTCACTGGAAATTTTCTCATTTTGCCACCAGCACCACTGATCTTCGTCGTTGTTGACTTAAAAATGTGTGGAGACACCCTTATGAAAATCCCTGCGTTACGCCACTGTCTGGCGATAAACCGTGAACCCAGGCGACTGCAAGGTTACTTCATTGTTAGTTCATATGAAATGTCTACGTTCGATAAAAAAGTCGATGCACCTCTTATTACGACGGGTGACCGAAAATGTTAACAAATATGATACATTGTCTGAAACGCAAGGTCAAATTGAATGTTAAACACGTTGTGGTGGACATGGATCCCAGAACCGGCTTAGCCAGTTCGATTTTTATGCCTTTTTAATTGCGCACTCTGATGCTGATGTTTACCTCAAGCTTTAACAAAACACACTTGAAACTTAATACATTAGGAATATGCCCCAACCAGAGCGTTATAAACTTTGTCAAATCAAATTTGCATTCCTTTAAGCACCTCCTTATTTGCTAACTCGCGACTATGGAGCGTCCCAAATTGATTTATCTTCGTAACCTTGAAAACTTTTCAAAAATGGGCATGATGGAGAAATGATTTTTTTGAGCGAGATTCCCTACCTTAAAACGTTCTAAAATCATATCCTCCCAAGACAATTTCTTTTCAGTTCAGATGAATTCTGCAAACAATTGCCGCCATTCGAACAAAAATTTCATCAAAAGATAGAATATATGTATGTCTTAAGGGCCTTAATAATGTATTAGTGTCCCTATGACGCCATTTCGTTAAAATGTCTCATTTGCCAAAAAATGGGAACAAATGTGCAAAAATCTATGCTACTTCCACTTACTCTAGGTCATTGTTTGAGGCTATAAAGAATTGTTGAAAAAAAGTTACGATGTTTGGGATGTGGTGATTCCATGATCATATTAAAAGGGTGGGTTTGTTACATTTAAAATTCCACAGGATATCTCAGGTTTTACAATAAAAACTATAGAAACAGAGCTGCACAGAAATATAAGTTCTATTTTCACCTACCTACAGTCACTCAAAAAAGTATCCGTACAGCCGGAAAAAAATTCTGTAAACCGTAACTTTTGACTGATTTTGTATAATGAAAATTCAAACCGAAACTCAATTTGCGTAATTGAGCAACTTTTGAAAATTTAACTTTTGGAGTGCTTTCCAGCGTTTAA
The DNA here is from genome assembly GCF_040115645.1 of Euwallacea fornicatus. Lineage (NCBI taxonomy): Eukaryota > Metazoa > Arthropoda > Insecta > Coleoptera > Curculionidae > Euwallacea > Euwallacea fornicatus. The sequence continues at coordinate 44,010 of NC_089543.1, forward strand.
AAAAAACTCCGTTTTGAAAACTTCTTGTGCGGTGGAAAATTTTCAATGTGGTTTTAACATTCTTGCAGAGAGGATTTTTCTTCATATATCCTGAAAATTTGATCAAAATCGAACCGCAAATAAGGGAGTTGTAGCTTTTTAAAGTCGCCAAAAATGTCAAAGTTTCGTCATTTTGTGAGAAAATCGTCACTCTTTGGCGTTTTTGAAAAGCTGCAACTCCCTTATATGCGGTTCGATTTTGATCAAATTTTCAGGATATATGAAGAAAAATCCTCTCTGCAAGAATGTTAAAACCACATTGAAAATTTTCCACCGCACAAGAAGTTTTCAAAACGGAGTTTTTTTTAAACGCTGGAAAACACTCCAAAAGTTAAATTTTCAAAAGTTGTTCAATTACGCAAATTGAGTTTCGGTTTGAATTTTCATTATACAAAATTTGAACAAAATCAGTCAAAAGTTACGGTTTACAGAATTTTTTTCCGGCTATACGGATACTTTTTTGAGTGACTGTATATCCTATAAAATCTTCCTATAAAAACTTTATTTCTTAAACTTCATCACCCCGTAACTGTATGTTTATACGAAAAATGTTGAGGCGATAGCTTGAGAAATATAAAAAATACAGTATACAGGTTATATACACACCTTAAAAGACACCCTGTGTATAAGATTAGTTACAAAGGCAATATTTGCGCATGCGTTTGATTTGAATAATCAACGTTGCCGGCTTGCCTGAAAAGAGGTTAAAGAAAGGGAGAGGATCAAAGACGGAGAAGGTCATTAGGTATTAATGTTCTTATGACATTATTTTGTCGCAGAGATCATATAGAACGTTGCGGCTCATAACTAGATATTAAGATTGGGAATAAAATCTGTTTTATGTAATAGTTACACTCACGTCCCAGTTAAGCAAATTTCACAATTATTACGTTCAAAAGTTATAGAAGTGCTCACATTGAGTGAGAATCACGCCGCGATCACACTCTTATGATTGCAATGCGTCGTACCCGTTTGAGTGTGAGCGTGAGCGTCAACCTATAGTGTGATATGAACTTAATTCATCCTATAAGACAAAAGACGTAAGACGGCATAATAAGTTCCTCCTGATTTCGCCGCTATAAATTACTGTCTTATTTGCCACAAAGGCGGGTTAAAACTGCAAAAAGCGATGCAATATATAGTTCGTAGGTCTTTAGAGAGAATATATTTTTGCGAATGAGAACTTATTTTCTTCGATTTTCACTTTTATTAGTAACTTTACTGACTTGAATAAATTGAGTACATGAAAATCCTTTATGCAAATTTCTGTTTGTATAATTTCAATTTTTCAACTTTTCAGAAAACAGTCCGTAACTTTGAACGCAGTCCAGAGTCGAATCTAAATACGGGTTTTCAAATTTTTATGGATTCACCATATTTATTTTTGGGTCGCCATGCGCCACGTTCAACTTTCAGTTAATTAAGCTAAATGCAAACATTTTTACTTTAATTACTAGTGTCCATAGTGAAGATTGACCCAATTAAAGGTCATACGAAAAAGGTGAGTGATTTATTATCATTATGTGGTAACTGTATAAAGTTAAGTAATTCTAAAAAAGATTGATGGGAGTAAAAAAAGGATGTGCAGAAAAACATGTTTTGGTAGTCGTTAGTGGCGCGCCAGTGTGCTGTTGCGAACAAAGACGCGAATGAAAATCAAAATCAAATAGAAAGAGACCCTGAAATCGAGCGATGCACTTTCGTGAAGGTCGCGACGCGAAATGAACAAACATGAACGTCTGGCGACATTGTTGCCAGATCAGGATCTGCCTGAAATGATCAAATGCCATTTTTGCAAAACACCATTTGATTGCTAAGGAATGATTACAAATCCATCAAAGTTCAAGTACCTCGAATTTCTGAAAACATGAGCCTCAAAATTTCGCCCATGACATTTAGAGTTTGACTAAAATTTTCATATAAATATATATATATATATATTTATATATATTTATATATATAGTATATAATTTCCAAAATAATTTTCCGCCAAGGAAATTTTCTTGAGTTACGCACATTCATGATCGTTAGCTCAACGTTTGAAAAAAAATCACGTTGAAGTAAGAAGGCAGAACCAGAACCACATACGGCAGACATCAAGGACGTAGTCAATGCGATGGTCAGGGCACTTGGTACATTAGCGAAGTCCGTTGGGTTTTACGTTTCGTCCCGGTATACGTAACTCTTTGAATTTTAATTATTTACAGTCTAACGCAATCTATTTTTGCGTTTCAGCGGCTTAACTGTTTGGAAACCATGACCTAGGATCCTTCGACCGCACGATGGAGTCCTTGAATTAAACACGGACTTTTGAATTATGAAATCTGGAAATGCTTTTTTAGTTTTCCATTTTAGTATTATTATTATGAACAATCTCCATTGGAGCGATTTTGATGTGAATATATAAGTAATTGGAGTAAAAAGTGCAGCTAGAGCAAGGAGGCAGAAAAGTCCTTTTCTGGGGTGCTGCCATTTCTCAATTCAGTGAAAATATATTTAATTTTTTTTACCAGTTTTTGATAACTTTTCATGTGTTGTTGGGTGTGAACTTGAGTTATTTTCAGTTACAATTATGTAACTAGAATTCATTGTCTAACTAATACCCTTGTTTCCACATAAGGCAGTTTTTTATTACTTAAGTGCATCAGAGAGGCAAGAACTTCAAAGATAGCCAAGTGAAATGTAAGTAACAGAAGCCTCTTTTGAATTCTATTCAATTTATGTACAAACCAATTAATGACATGTATAGTTGAATTTCTTCCTTTATAAGAATCGCAACAATATTTGCTTATAAAACATTATTCGGAATGCAATTCTTTTAAACAATCATTCAGTACATTTTAATGTAACTAGTGCCATTTTTTTGTTGAAAAATAGAGGGTATCTGAAATTTGGGGCTCATAATTGGATTCTCGGAAAATTTAAAATATACAAGCTCGTTTAAATGAATGCAAAGTGGCGTATTTAAGTAATTCTCAAATTTCATTTTGTAAAATTGAGGAATTCCCAATATCTCCGAAAAAACTGGAAATTGCCATATATATAAAATTTGGTTGTTGATGAATATTTTGGATGAAAGCTTTATAATTTGTTTTCATATCGCATATTTTAAAATGTCAAAACTAAAACAATTTATATATTCCAAAATCAAAATTGAAGTAGGTGAAATCATCCATTGGATCCAAAAATAATAAATAGTACTGGATGCCCCATTTGAGAAACAAGTTGGAATTGAAATCAATCCGGCAGTATCCAAACATCTAAAGTTAACCCAAAAATTCTTAATTTTATCTACCCTAAACTCAACAAATTTCAATATCTCTAATTTACCAGGATGATCATTTTTCTTAGTAACTGGCAGTGCTTTAAATTAGAGGAGTTTTCCAAAATCCGTATTATCGCAACGAGCAAATATCACTTCATATAAAATAAATAGAAAAAATTTTGTAGCTTTTTTTAATTATAAGTAACAATGGGATAATAACTATGATCAAGGGGTAAATACAACCCACGTAAGGTCATTGACCACGTAATGGTTACTATTATAATTTAATCGTTTAACCCGTTAAATTTCGTTGGTTTCATAAAAAAAATGGCTCTTTTAATATTTCCATCCCCAGTATCTAAATCATTCATCTTAATTTTAGCCCCTAACATGGATAAAGCCCCTGAATTTTTTACATAGCCGCAACGCAGGCAAAGATTACGTCATTACAGGCGCATAATTAAAGTTGGGGATAAAGAGGGGGGCCCGCCGACGGGGATTTTAGTTCGACATCAAGGTGAGGGTCATGAGTGGCGGCAAAAAAGGGCATCAGACGAGCGCCACCTCCTCGCCGCCCCAGGCGAACGTCTCCGGTGAACGGCCGAAAATTCTCGGCGCAAGGCCAGACATACGCCACATACAGGCTGTTGCACCACATCTAATGTCGATCTGATAATAATGATTGAGGCTTGTCACGTCGGAGTATTGCGAAATGTTTAATGCCCCCATGCACTTATGCATACATAACTTGAGCGTGTAATTTGTTTCCGAAGTTGCGTCACTTCACAGTATCTTCCGATCTAATAAAAATTCCCAACAAAGGCTCGAGTAGTAAAAATAACATTTTTCCTTGGAGCAGTGAAAATTCAAAAATAAAGAAAAATGCATGGTTCGCAGAAAGAGGCCTCATTAAACGAGTGTTAACTCTAAATGGAAGCCCGCCGTATTATTTTTAGATTTGCAGTTGTAAAATGAAGGTCGAATCGGCTGATCCAAGAGCCTTACTGAAGTATTTATGTGTATGATATATGTATTTGCCTAAATATGTTTGTGTATCCATTAACCCGAATTAACCTCTGTAAATTTAATTACCTATCTACATATTTTAATTTTAGACGAAGGTTTTTCAGTCACACCTAGAGGTTACCATGGAATTGTACTTTTTTATGAGTGCGGCGCGGTACAAACTCATTAAAATGATTTAAAAAAATTAAATTTGTAAACTATTTAGATGTGGACTATAATAGTGTAATATGTAGGCATTTGGTTTATAAACGTGATGCTTAGATATCAATTAACTATATTAATTTTAAATGAAGATTTTTACAAGGTTTAGGAGTTGAAATCTGAATATGACAATGATGAACAAACCAAAAAGGCAGCGCCCCCCTATGGTGACAAGGAGTTCGGTAACCAATCTCGGATGAGGATTCTTAATAATATTTCCAGTCAAATTAAGATAACGAAAAGAAAACGTTCATAATAATAAAAAAAATACATTTGTGCTGAAGATCATTTTCCAAGACAGAAAGTCTTTAGTCATAAGTGCACAAAGAGCAATTGCTCATTTCACGGAATAATAATGTGTTTTTGATCCTAACGGCAATGTCCTTCGAGTCGGACAAACCGATTTAGCGACAATTAGTCAACTTATAGCCTTGACGAATTCGTTCGGGTCATTTTGGGGTTACTAAACTAAAGAATGTTAATGTGGGTGGCGCGAATAACAAAATGCAACGTGCAGACAACGCATCACATCCGCCGCGCCGCGACCTTACATTTTATTTATAGTTCTTTGTTTATCGTCGAGTATCATTTTGCAGCTTTACACCAGCTCGGAGATGTTATAACAACATATAACTCTTTTGCTTTTAAATATTACTCCATTTCTTCAAAACAAAGAATCGGTCAGTATTCGCCATCACCGAGCATCTCGGGGTTTGACATTAGACAGGTTGCGGAACATTGGCATCGCAATTTTAAATGCAGGTGCCCAAAGGGGCCAATGTCCGATTCGGGCCAGACAAGGGGCGGGGGCACTCGGCCAGCAGGCCAAAGGCCCCAAAATCGATCTCGCCATAAGACAAATCAACCTTTGTTTAAGAGCCCCGAATCTTTATTTTTGGGATCGTAACGAGAAAGGCTCGTCCTTTCGAAAGTCCATTGCTTTGATGTAATCTGCTACAAATATATTTTTCTCTTTTATTGCTTTCATGAACTCGTAAACTGGATTAAAATGTTGTTTTATATTGCGATTACTCGATATATGCGTAACAAGAAACAGGAGTTATTGTTTCATAACTCATAATATTGCAGCTTAATTATAAATAATAATAGTACTTTGTCGATTATCATATTTTTGCCGTAATTGCAGCGCTATGTCATTGCAGTTTACTTGTGTGTATCTCTTCTTAGAGAGGGAGGAAAGGAAGAATAAGATGTTACTTTGCTGTCTTGCAGTAAGACCCCCATGCGCAAATAATGCTTAAGCAGTTATAGGTCAGAACTTATTTTTAAAATTTTCAAGATTACACGTACGCTTGGGATACCACTGGAATTATATCGCATGAAAATATGTGTAGTATATTAATACACTTTGTGTGAAAGAGCGAGAGACATTCCCACCAACCATTTAGTGTTTGATTCGATAGTAGATTGACGGCGGCTCCTCAGAAACGTAAAAGTAATGGAGAAATTGGAAACTAGCCGTTGATGTCTAAAATCAAATAGCGCACTTTCCACCAACGAATCTGCGTCATGCTCGTCATTTTTACGCACACGCACCATATGGGCTGGTACGTATGTGCACGTCAACGTAACATCGGTCCCCATCCACGTGAACGACGTATCGCGACGTTTTTTGAGTTGTCAAAGATACGCCAAAAAGTTAGAATCAATTTTGCTGTCTTACTCGACATATTGGGGCATATCATTAATAAACAGTAGGAACCAATGTGGTACCAGAGCCTTGAGGAACACCCATGTTCACAACTCTAGACACAGACAGTCATCAACCCGAACCCAAAACATCCGCCTACTAAGACACGGCTCAATGACCCCAATGATGTAACATCCCCTGTGACCAAGACGCTCGATAAGGGTCTTCAATCATATATGTTTTAAAAGTTGGAAATTAAAAAATTGCGAATAGAGCATATCATAACTACAAAGATGCCAATACGTAATGTTCATTTCAGATTAGTCGTAAGAAATGAGTATTTACGTTCGCAAGCTTTTTTATCGTCTTCATGCGCACATGAGGAACCACCATTGTTGTTGTTGTTATCATGTTGTCTGTTGATTTGGTAGTTACCTCAGCTGCCTGTTTATTGAACTTTTGTTTTGTCATTGTCTCATGTTCTTGTTCCTGGGAAAAGGAAAATTAATAGGAATCTATGCTAAGAGTGAGTCCTTGCAACGCCGTTGCTTGGTGTTATTTTTTCCAGTCATTGAACTATTAGTTTTTGATTCTTAAACAATTTTAATTGGATCGGTCCTAGTCATTGGGAAACCTGAACTAACCCCAAGAATTGTGGTTTTTTCAATTTGGGCACGCCAACGATGGGGTTTAGTGGAATTTCTTACAATTCAAGTTTACGCCCAGGAAGTCATCAAGGAGAAGAGTGTAGTTCAATGCCGGTGGGAGTATTATTAGTCTTGGAAGTAGTTGTTTCTGTTTTTCTCGCTTTCAAAGGTATATTATACATATATCAATAGCCAATTATATCCAGTTTCTACGTTTTCAAACATTTTATTATTATTTTTATATTGTTGTTTAATAAATATAATCAAATCACAATATAAAAGACTTTTCCCCTGCATTTCGCTTAAAAAATTGGAAACTTCTTTAGAATTCGAATGATCGAAACATATTCTATACGTTTGAAATGGATTATTAATTCTTTCATTTATTTTTTTATTAACGACATTAATTGTATTGTGAAGGATTAATGTCTCACATACAAGCAGGGGTTGTTGGCGGAAATTACATTATGAAAGTGGCAATTAAGGGAACTAAAGTGTAAGGATTATGAACATGTAAATATCTCTATACAGGGTGTTTATTAAGTACTTGTACAAACTTTAAAGAGTGAATAGTTGACTAATTTTACGATAAAAAGTTCATATAAACATGGGACCGTATTGGCTTGATTCTTGAGATACATGACTTCAAAATAAGTCTCCCAGGTCACCAGATTTGAATTATTTGGATTATTTTCTGAGGTTACTTGAACTCACTAGTTTACAAAACTCCAGTCCAAAATAAACAAGATCTGAGAAAGAGGATATTTGAAACGCGTGTCATTATTAACCAGACACCAGATGTATTCGAAAGAGTTCCTCAGTCAATGATACGAACCCATCTTCATATGAACATTTTATCTTAAAATATATTAAAATGCGCACTTTAAACTTTCTACGAGTGCTTAATAAAGAGTCTGTATAATAGTATTGTCACTCTGAAAAGTCCTTGCCTCAATTGTTGAGGAATGAGAATTTTTTGGATTGATTTTTAAATGGTGTTTGTTCACTTCGCATCCACCCTTGTGATTTTTTCTTTAATAAAACTTTTAATATATTTTTTTTGTGTATAAGGAATTATTTTCGCATATAATTTTCGCCCAACAACATGACACTTTTGTGGCCCTTTTTTCCCTAAAATGTAGTGTTCCAACATTAAGAGACAGAGACACACATCCAATCTGTATATTAATTGCCTGTTAAGCCACGTTGCTTTGCAACGTGCCGAATCCAATGTTGTTTCTGCACCGTGTACATTCCAACCGAAATAATGTGAATGGTCGTGTTGTGTATAGCCGCCAACTGGTTACATAAAAATGTCTCTATTCCTATTTGCAATATGCAAATATATTTTGAATGAAAAAAAAACTGCGGGTATTTCTAACCGTTTTCAATACTTAATATTAATTTAAAAAGATATTTTGCGGCAGCAGACGAGTTTCATATTAGAAATTAACTCTGGAATGTAAAATAATAATTGTTTTGTACTCAAAACTCAATGACCGGAATGATAAAATAATCATATCGCCTTGCATGTCGACTGATTTATTTCAGTGTAAACCTCTCAGAGTGAAAAATAGTAGCAAGGATAATCATATTAATAATAATTTTCCAAGACCACAATAGGACAAACAACTTAGGCTGAGGATAATAATAATTATATCGAGATCTCAGAGTCACCTTGAACGTTATTTCTGTTCCAGCATCGTAATTTGCGAAATCTCCAGCAGATTTGGACAACGTTTAATTCAGCCACTCTTAGTTAAATTGTATTAAATAAACATATATTCATGTGCAAACAAAATATGTATTTATGTGGGGCAAATACCGTTAGTAAATCCCTCTCTATCCTCAATCCTTCCACCATAAGTAATGTAAAGATTCACTTGAGTAATGGTTCGAGCTATTTCGTCGTTTCGAGATTTTGGTAAATTCGCAGATAAAGCATGAGGAGGGTTAGACCAATTTGCCGGTGTTCGTCTGTAGACTATCCAATATATTTTCAAAAACAATGACCCTAAGGATGCACCTCGTAAAGTCCGACATTCAGAGGTAACCGAAAGTTATTTTTTTGACAATGGGCCAATGTTTCAGACTCATTTTTAACTCGTTCTTGGAACTAAATGAGTTTCGGTTTCTTGCGATTTCTCAAACGAGAGTTCGAAAAGAGTTATACATTTGTTTTGCATGCTTCAATTTGATACATTTTTCAAAATAAAATTTAATAACAAATTTAAGTCGAGAGGCTGGGAAAAACCAGATCGAAGTTACGTAACACTTGTGCAAAATACATTTGATATGCGTTTGCATGTATTATGTTGCTTTTTCGTTTTTATGTGTGCCGACGTACAAATCATTAAAGATAAATAGGTATTTTTGAAGTAGAGGTTGCGTCAAAATATTTGCTCATATAACCTCTGGCACAAATAAGCGAATTAGCTCTCAAATGATATGAATCGATCTAAGCACATTTTAATTATAAATAATTTTTTATTTTTCCATCTAACAAAACAATTTTTATCTCTAACGACATATCAGACCAAGAAGCCTTTCGAAAATATATTGTGCGGGTTAGTGACGGCGAAGGCGGACAAAATTTTTCAGAAACTTCATTGCTAAACCTAAAACGTTTTGTTCTAGCGGTAAATCGAGAATTATTACGGTTAGATTAATTGTGCAAGGCACTGTATTTACTGGCGCAAAAATCAATTATTTAGTGGTAGCCATCATATTGAAAGTCATCGTCAGAAACGGTATACAACTCAAAAACACCTAAAACCACAAACACTAGAAATACAGCTAAAAGCGTTTGTTATCATATCAAGCCTAAAAAATATATACAGTGGCAGACATATAAATAACAACGACTTGAAAATTTCAACAAAAAAGTGAAAGTATTTATGACAAAAAGTTAGTAGAAGTATCAATATGTCTCTTCATTGAAATGAAAATACTTCTGTATTATGTATTTTATTATAAAGAAAAAACTTATTTTACAAAAAATTAAACAGAAATTATCATGGACAAATAAATAATAACAACTGTCCTCATCTCGAATTATCGTATCAAAATATTATTAATATTTGATGTTGATTAAAGTAATTGCAAAACACTCTATCCGTTCAATTAAATGAATATTAATATTTTGTTGGATAACCTTCATTTATAATGACTTTTTGACAACGTTGAGATAATGGCTCTATTAACTTTTCGCATCCTTCCTGTGGTATTGCATACCAAATCCGTTGAACTTCTTTGTACAATTGAGTCACATTTGTTACGTGTGTATTCCCGAGGGCTTGCTTTACATACTGCCACAAATTTTCAATGGGATTCAAATCCGGATTGCAAACAGGCCAATTAACAACTCGAATTTGGTTTTCCATTAATCAGCCCTTTACAACTTTCGCTGTATATTTGGGGTCGTTACCATGCTGGAGTTATCAGACAACATTTTTTTTTAAACATCTAAATACTTATATATATTCAAAGTGCCATCGATTTTTACTATACGTCTTACACAGTACGCCAAGACATACAACCCCACAGTTTAATGTTATTGTAGTGTTAGGAGTGGAGGTTAGAATTGTGTTGCGTTAGAAGTTAGGTGTTACGAGGTCGTCTAACACATGTTTGGCCATCAGAAGTCAACATATTAATTTTAGTTTCAGCCGGTTACAGAATATGCCTCCACTGTGTAGTTGTCCATTCAATGTCAGCGTTCGCAAATTCCAAACGGCGGTTCTATTTTTCTTTGTTGTTAAAGGTGTTTTTCTGACAACGTTTCCAAACAAATTATTTTCATTCAAGCGTCATCTAATTGTTCTTTTGAACCCTGTGGAAGTTTAACTGTTAAGCAATTCAATATGCACTTAATTTAATGTGAGTTTTGGAAGAATTACTATTCTTCGATGAAACGTCATAGTGATTTTTCCCTGCTCTCTTTTTTTACAGGATTTTCTAACGTTTGGTGCAAGTTAAAATATTTAACTCTATTGAAAACCTTTACTTTTTAATAATCTAAATGCTCAGCAATCTCTCTATAAAGCCCATTTTTATTCACTAATGGTAATATTGCTTTCCAAACACCAGGAGTACTACATATGTTGTTTTCTACCCATTTTGGCTTTATACAGGGTGTCCTCGAATTACGAGGCCAAAATAATACCGCTGATTGTTTGAGTGAAAATAAGTCGATTTAACTAAACTTCCCTCAGTCCAAAAGTTGATAATTATGGAGCTACAGGGTGTTAAAGTTGAAAAAAAAATCACATTTTCTTTAATATCTTTCGATTTCTTTGAGTTAATTTCACGAAATTTCATATTTGAGGGTGTTTTAGGATATGAAATTCAAATTTATTAACGATTTAGTTGTTTCTTCTAGGGGGCGCCACAAGCTACCATTAGGACACATTTAAATCTCTGTAACTTTTTCGTGCCACGGTGTATATTATTTTGGTATTTAAAAACCTTTTTCCCTATCTTTTATACTTGGAAAAGGTATACTTTATTGACGTCGCTAGAAGCAACGGTTTTGGAGAAAAACGCATAATTCTAATGCGCTGCATATTTGCGTTAGCGCTTTTAAGTAAATAACTCAGTTGGCTATGTTTTTAATTGACATTTTAACACTTGAATTTGTTTCTCAAATGTCAGTTTTTTTATTTAGCCCTCAGTTTTTCTTGTCAGTTTCGCTTCTTGTTCCTGTAATTTACATAAGTTAATTTAATTAATTAGTAAGTGTTATTCTCGCTTGTTGTTGTTTCTTTGTTAATTATTATTTTTGTTTTCTATTTAATAATATCTGATTTTGAAAACTTATTGTTATACCTTTACTAATAATTATTTTTGAAAAACTTAATTTTTTTTAACGGAAAATAATTTTAAGGTAATTTGCATGCATCATCAGGCTTAGATGCATTTTTCTCCAAAACCGTAGAAAACCTTCTAGCGACGTCAATAAAGTATACCTTTTCTAAGTATAAAAGGTAAGGAAAAAGGTTTTTAAATACCAAAATAATATACACCGTGGCACGAAAAAGTTACAGAGATTTAAATGTGTCCTAATGGTCGCTTGTGGCGCCCCCTAGAAGAAACAACTAAATCATTAATAAATTTGAATTTCGTATCCTAAAACACCCTCAAATATGAAATTTCGTGAAATTAACTCAAAGAAATCGAAAGATATTAAAGAAAATGTGATTTTTTTTTCAACTTTAACACCCTGTAGCTCCATAATTATCAACTTTTGGACTGAGGGAAGTTTAGTTAAATCAACTTATTTTCACTCAAACAATCTGCGGTATTATTTTGGCCACATAATTCGAGGACACCCTGTATATCCAATCTAATGCATAAAAAGCAACAAACAGAACTAATAGCAATGTATTTTTAAATCGTTCTTATTTATTTGTCCTTAGGAATTTGATTTATTTTTCGTACACGTTTTTATTAACAATTTTAAAAAAATTATTACAAGTGAATATTTATTTAAGTAAAATTGTAATAATTTTTTTTTAATTTCGATTATAGTAAATTAGTTTAATATGTTTTATCATCGTTTTTATCTATGTGGCCACCACTGTAGGTGTATATTGCCACAACATACGAGACGAACTTATTTTATCACCAAAACGATAATCATCACATAAATGTGTTGCAAATTTAGTAAACACTTGATACGCTAATAAGCTCTGTATAATACTTCCAATGCAAACCTGTTAAAGTCTGTTGTCCCGTGTTATCAACTAAAAAAGGACATATGTTCGCGATAATATCTAACAAGCAAGTTAATTTCAATGGAGCGAACAGGATGCACGAGGTTTTTTAACTTGCTTTGGGACTGCATTATATGACGTCATCCCCAACCTTGGTCGAATAGCTGTTTGTCAATCAGACATTGACCCTCTTTACAGCTCTGTTGGTAGACTATTTTACTTTGTTTATGAAGGAATGCATCTGTGCAAGGAGATAATAAAACTCATGGATTTTGCCTTGATGAGGCTTATCTATACCCAAGAGAGCTGATGATGCCTGTTGCAGTAATTGTTTAGATATGTTCCTGCAAAATATTTTATAATTTCGGCATTTGTTATATTATATAATCAGTCTATATTACATCGCTGCTTTATAGTAGTTATAGTGATGCAAATTTCATGCAGGCTTGTGCACGTGAAAAATGGAACGATGAAACTGATGTACATCTTGTCACATTATTATCGAATTATTGTGTGCATGATCCGTCAGGAAAACCCATAATTAACACTTGACCCCACCAATCGTTCCACAACTCTTGAAAAACTTTTTTGCTGCACTTTTATTTAAACGCTATCAGGGTTTTAATTCGGTTGCAGACCATCGTTAAAACTATTTTATAAAATTATTTTCTGACACGATACTTTTATTGTCGGTATTACCTGCAACTGATGAAGCTTATATAGCAGCTTATCAATGATGTCGGAGAGCAGTTAGAAGAAATGGAAAATCGATTTGCTGATATAGCGTGGACGGTAGATTGTTTTCAATGAAAATTGTTTAGGACAAATGAAGTGAAACAACCGAATGCAAATGATGGTATTACTCTACATTTTTAACTTTTTGTATAATGGAAAACTGTCGTTATAAGTGTCGCACTTATATTACAGAAGAAATTTGTAATTAAAAAAATATACAGGGTGTTCTATACAAAATATAAAAGAAACGTGGACTTGTTCCGTAATTGTCACTCCAGAATACAAAAACAAAGTTGTTCTTGTTGAATGCAAAATTACAAAAAAGGTCTTAGGAGCGTAGATGCAATATTTCAGATAAAAGAACACAAAGTCACAAAAAAATATGCAGTGTACTCCGAATAAAACTAATTGAAAAATAAAAGCAGACACAGGGGACAGACTGTGGGCAAAATGGAAAAAAATGGCAAATGAAGAATAATGCAGCTTAAAATGTGTCGAAGTAAGTAAATGAAAAATGAAGAGCGGTAATAAAAGAGGAGCTGAAAGAACGTTAAAACAGAAATAAACTGAGGGTTTGCAGTGAGAAACCAATAGATGAAGCGTATAAGGAAATCATTTGACGTTCTGGACTGGTAACTACATAAATGAGGATCGATTGAAAATGGACGGTAGAAAAGAAATATTGATGTTGGAGAGGAAGGTGCCAAACAATTTTCTGTTGTTTTATGAGGAAATGCTGCTTATTTTATAAAACTAAAATTGCTATTTGAGGTCTCAATTGTCAACAGGGATCCCATCGAGGTGGCTAAATTTTTCCAATTTTTCTTTGATTTCCAGGATTAATTACTGTATTTCTACACATTCAAACGGATATTAAATATAGCTTTTGGCATGTACATTGGACATGAAATTATCCAACCACAGATGGAACAAATAGCGGGTTCAGAGTTTAAGTACCTTTATCCAAAAACTATATTACCTATTAAGGTTTAGGACAATTAAACTACTTTAATTAAAATCGATTTTAAAGCTATATTTATATGTTTGGTTTACAATTCTATTTTCCTTGGACATCGCTCTTTTCAACACTTGCATCTGGTTCCCATGTCAACCTGGAACATTTTATCAGACAGTTTCCTTTAATACAGCGTTGCCGAAATTTCCAGTTTGTTGAAGAAAGGAAAGGTGTAGGTGACCCTAACAAGTTAGAAACTGGAAGGTATTTGTCAAGACAGACGAGTAATAAATCACCAACTCGTAATCAGCATAGTTGGTGAGTAGAAACACAATATGTTTTGTTTGTTTAAAAAGGATGTGTCGATTACTTTGGTGGCTGAGGTCAGTGTTACGGAATAATACATTTTTTATTACTACACACCAACTCTGCTACCAATGGTTGTCTCTATTGCATCTAATTGAAGTTAGTATGTAGCAGTATTGCCGCATTTTGCGTGTGCGTACAATTTCAATCGCCTGATGTGGTTTGCTCTTAATAGTTACTAGCCATGAAAGCCAGTTAATTGATTACCAACCGTTCTTTGATTTTAAACCCATCGATGTTGCTGCAGAAGGGCAAATATTCATCGTTATAAATATGTGTTGCCCCATATGCTAATTATTTGTTTCGATTAATAGCGACTTTTCTGCGGTGTAGTATTTTTTTAGCGCATATATGTATGTTTGGAAAGCAAAGAAATAAAATAATTCATATTTTCCAGATTTTTGTATTGTGCAGTTCACGATATGCCTCGGCAATTAACTAACTAAGAGTTATCAAAAAATCATCGTGAAAGTTATTATGAGCATTAATCATCCTACATAACTATGGCAACATAGGAGTAAAACACCGCAGACGAGTTGCTTTTCTATCCATACATCGACGAACGAGCGTGACTGTGACCTAGTTTCTATCCAGGTCACAATTTCTTCTTGCTCGGTTTGGTTTCAACGATTTGTCCCAGAAATTTAGTAATTTTTTAAATAATACATAATTTCGTTATGTCTACCAGAAAACCATTACGAGCCCGTTTCTGGGGCTTTTTCCTTGAGGACAGAATGATTCTGCATAATCCGTCAAATTCACGGTCTAGGGTAATAACTGTATACCTGCAGAGAAAGTAGATCACCAGATCCAATGAAACATTTTTGCTTGTATAGCCAACGTAATTTTATTTAAGTTGATTTTAAGCTAACATTTAACTGACTTGTTGAATTATACAGGAGACAGATTTCCGTTCGGAAAGTTATTACAAATATAGATGACCGGATGATATCATGGGACAACACTCTTTGACCCTGACATTGGTCACTGGCCACTCTTGTGAAAATATGCCAGTTTTCCGTCCGCGCGTTTCTTTCGCAACTTTATTTAAATAAACCAGTTACGCTGAAACAAACAGTGCGTCGGTTTTTAACACCCACTCACAAACGTTTTAAATGTAATTATGTTAGCGTTTTCCGTTAAGCGTACAAAGAAAGAGAAAATAGTGAAAGATCGGCAAATATGTAGGTTTACCTGCGCAATTATGAATTCCCATACTTTTTATTTTATAATTATACGCGGTTTGTTATTTCACACCAATACGCGCTTTTAGTTGTCATTAATACATTATCATTGACACACAGAAAAACTATTTTCTCGAAATAAAACAAGAAACAAAAAAAGTTCCGGTCAGCGGGAGCTTTTTCGGATCACCATGCGCTGAAAACAAACAAAAATAATCCGAGTGACTTGGTCTGAGCTTCCAAAAAGATGCGAATGATACCTGTAATAAGTTGACAAGGTGTGTACCAACTTCCTCTGTAGGTTTTAAACAAATATGATTTTTATTATCTCATAAATCACCTAATATCTCTCTAGGAAACGTGTAATAATTTTGTTTACTGGCTTCATCATCGTAAATGCATAAATTACCTATGTACCTAGTGATCTCTCCCAACTGCCAGCTGTAGATCTTTTCCAGGGACCACCGTCTGGCTCGTACATATCGACTCAAAAGCTGAATGAATATCACGAAACTCCAATAAGTGACAGCTTATACGTCCGTGTGCTTTTGAACCATAATACCGTACGGTGGCTCAATCATAATTAAACTCATTAAGCCAAAATTTGTCACAGCTTTATTATGGACGCGAGCAAAGAAACCAAAAAATAAATTGGCTACTTAAAAATAATGGCGGCGTAACACTTTTCTAAATGAGTGTAACAAAATAACGGCAACTTTTCGGTGATATAATTCGTTAAATATTAACAGAAGGTAATAGGTTTGTAATCGAAAAGTGCGGCTAACGAGCTGTTGAACATTTTCACTTGAAAACGGCATAAAAAAGGCAAACAACTGGTATAATATCGCTAATTTCTCCTACGATCTAGGCCAAAGAAAGAACCCCAGACGAGGACGGAGGTATTGAAAACAAGTTTAAGGATAGAGATAAAGCGGTGAAATGTGTGTCAGAAATTGAGGTCGTACTTTCTCGATCTCGCATATTTTTTCCCGCCGCTGTGTGATGTACGCCTGTTACTTTATGTTTAATGTAATCGTTCCATTCGTAAATAAGGTCCACGTAATATTTATACACTAACTGGAACTGGGTCAGTCAAAATTAAATTTTTTTCGTCATTCATTATTTTCAGCGAATAATACGGCTACGGGCATTCGTATTATTAAATGAGTAAGTATGGGATTTAATAAGTTATTATCCTCTTTGTTTTTGCTAACCTAGTAACGATGTTTGAATCATAATTGGCGACATCAAGAATCGTTCTCGAAGTGAGCTTTTTTAGAAATTTAAACGAAACTAAAGGTCTACCCGTTAACCGAATTTTCAGGTTAATTCAGGTCAGCGGATAATATGGTGTTACTTGGAGGTCATTATTTGATATGATGCTTCATTTTCAGCAAAGCCAAAAGCCAACTTTCTGCACAGCTCTCAATGTGAAGAGTTAGCTTGTTCTCATCGTGTATACTGAGTTCACCGAAACTTTCGATCGGCTGAACCACTGCGCTCTGTTATATAAATTTTGCCATAGTCGTCGATTTCTCCGGTGAACTTTGGACGCTATTTCATTTTCGTCCACAGTTTCTTGAAGTCAAGGTATGGAGATCTTAGTTTTCACTCTCACCTTTGGAGCACTAGACGGGTCTAACCAGGCACCTCTATTTTTATTTTGCTTGTGGATTTCAGAAATTCAAAAATTAGTTGTTGAAAAGAAACCATTTCTATTATAAATATGCCGACACCAAATCTAACTACCTATGCTTAAGCCGAAGTCTGATAACATGACCTCAATGAGCTGCAACTAAATGAACGAATAAGAATCAATAAGGTACAAAAATCAAGTAATAACAATTAATCGAGGTCTATTAGGCACGGTCATGCCATGCGATTAAACGATTGATAATAGAATTTAGACCATCATGATGGGACACCGTGGGTTAAAATTGTGGCACTAAAGCAAACAGCGTTATGATAGAACATGTTGAAGCTCGCAAAAGGAACGTGGAAGAACTGTGGAATCCTAGGAGCGTTTGAAAACGAACGTTTTTCAAGATGAGTTCAAGATGAAAATGGTTTTATTTAAATAATTTTTAGTATGCACGTTTCTTACGCTAAAACAAACACTTCGTTAAAAAATTGAACAAATTTTATTGTTAAAAATCAAACAAAAAAAAATTGTCAGTCCTCCGCGGCCTCCTGTATATGCCTGTATGCGTTTAAGCATGGAGCTTATGAAGTGATTGATGTCCTCTTGGGGATCTCATTCCAGACTAACTGGATAGCATGACATAGCGCCGCTAGGATTTGTGAAGAATGGGATAAATTATGTAACCATCTACCTACAACATCTCATACATGTTCAATCAGTAAGAGGTCTGAAGATCGACGTGGCCAAGGTAGCAAAATGATCGCATTTTATTGAAAGAAGTCCATAGTCACTTTAGCTATATGTGATCGTACACTGCCTTGCTGGAAAACTAGATTAACAAGAATTTCCAGATAAGACATGAGATGAGGTTCCAGAATTTCTTGAACGTATAGCTGGGCTATCATACTGCCTCTATATTGAAAATTGAGATATTGAAAAGTAAAGGTGACCGGCTACCATTTGCAATAACACCCCAAACCATTACTCCAACATGGGCACGCTTCTGTATTTTAAATTGAGGATCCCGTCTTTTTCTTACTTTTGCCCTACCATCATGCATACCCAAACAGAATCTGAATTCGTCACTAAACACAATATTATCACATTCCAAATTCCAATATATCCGTTTTCCGCACCACAGTCTGCCTGCAGTCGATTTTGACGACGATTTAAGTTGAGGAGGAATACAAGATGGAGACGGTAGAAAATCAGTCCAAAATTTTTTATCCAGCGTAAATTATTCGAATCTCAACGGGCCTTCCATACTCAGCAAACCATTGATCCGCCAGCGTCCTCGACGAGACGAACCTGTAGGGATCTTGAAATTTTGTAGTTCTTCGGGATAGTCCGATACCTATCCTTCTGCCTGTTTGTTTTTCTTGGAACTATGCCTGATAACATCTCATTATAGTGTTTACACTACGGTTCAATCTAGTGACGATTTCCCTAAATGACCGACCAACCTCTTGTATACCCACTATTCGACCTCTTTCAAACTCACTCAATTGAGGAAAATTTCTCTGCATTCTGCCACTAGGCATATTTAATTAATCTAAAAGCACCTTCTGAGCACACTATATGCCAATAAATGATATTTTACAATCATATTATTGATATTTTATTGCAATTTTAAAGTAAAAAAAAAAATCCTGATAACTCTTAAATACATTAATAAATGTGGCTGAAAATTTAATCATTTTTTGTCCTGTATAAAAACATTCATACCACATTTTTACGGGGTGTTCTCTTTTCTATGTCACGCTGTATATATCGACATCTCAGGCACTGCTCTTTTTTATCTAGTGAGAAAGACAATTCTGGAAAACTGGCGACAATTAAATCGTACTCAGTTCCTTTAGGAAGATAGGTACTATCCAGGTGGAAAAAATCAAGAAAGCTTTTAAATTGAACAAGGAACAAAGAATTAAGCTCTTCAAAAATAGGTTAGTCACCGGCGCAGCACAAAAAATCTAAATGTTAAAAGGTTGCCTGACCCCAAAACACATATCATCCTAGAGGTGTTATAAATATTTTGATATAGCAAATCGTGCAAGCACTCCAGAGGCAAAATTAAGCTTCGTAGAATTAAAAAAAAAATTCTTTTTGAACTTAATAAGGTTTCTGATTGAATGCAAATCTCAGCTGGTATACACTGTTTCACATTAACAGGCCACTCAATTTGTTTGTCGGTAAATTCCGCCATGATTCTCCAAGATACAGTGCCTCGAAATTGTGTTTATTGTGGACAAAAATGTAAATAAAAATTAGCTTGTCTGTGTTATGTTCCATCTCCACTTTATAGAGCTATTTCCAGTATCCTCTATTAAGTTCAGCATCAGACATCTTACGTAAATAAAAATTGATCCCACTTAACAAATGTGCCAGTCCACGTGCTTTGACAACCAGCTTACCGTGTGACTTCGTTATTTCTTTGCAGGTTCTTCAATTATCAGCAGTTTACATTTTATAAATAGCTTTGTGTTATGTAAAGAGATTTAGTTTAGACTTACTTTGCCATATGTACTTTTGAAAGGGCGAGTCAGGAATAAACAATTTGTACGAGCAGGTATTATAATATAACCACCATTAACGGCGGTTACCTCTTGACAAGAATATTTGATAATACAATAAGAAAGTAAGAAAGATATGAGATAGCGAGTTTCATCTGTAGTGACCTAGAAACCATTTCTGGGCCAATGGAACACTTTTATGCCTACAAATCTACGACTCTCTTATGTCTTATTATAACCGGTATTTTTGACGTTGCACAATAATAAATCATTCAATTACTCTATTCAAACCTTTAAGGTCTAGGTCAACATGGGCGTAATTAGAAATAACGTTCAGAATTAATGGGACTTCAATGTGTATACATGCACGGTTGCAAGCAATTTAGGAAATGTCTCAGAAAAGTTTTGACAAACGTCTCTGTACATCCTGTACATTAAGTATACTACTTAATTTTAATTGGTACGATAGACAGGAACCCGATACAATTGTGAATTGCGGCGCCATTTTAAAAACATCAAATAGCTTAAACAGACATAAAAGTTATGAAGATATGAAAAAAGAAAACAATGTTGAAACTATCGAGCAGGTCTTTGAACTTCGTTATTTACATATTCGAATTCCTTTTCTCGCCAAATGATTGCCACATTTTAAAGGCACATTTTTCTTGTATATTCATGGTGCAATGCCGGACATTGACTCTCGACGGCTTTTCAAGTGCAATCGCATTGTTTGTGGACACGTTCCAGTACCTCTTATTGACCTTAACCCCTGTGGTCACATCTACATAACGTAAGAAAGTTATTTCGACGATCACTGTAACGTATGGGTTCATGTTTTGTTTCACAAACTAGAAAAATGTTTTATTGCATTAGAGAGGTATGGGGAATAGATAACACATAAGTGTATACAAGATGTTTCACATATGACTGAACGACTGAAACGTTGCGCCTGTTAGCACCTAATAGAATTTGAATAATACGCGAGAATCTAATTATTGTTAAAAAAATGTCTCACTCAATAAAACTTATAATTGTCATCTCTATTAAACATATTAAATTTTTTGAATAGGGTGTAATAAGAGTACCACAAAGCTGGAAGGGCGAGATATAATAAGGGTGGTCCGATAGTGTGTGTGCGGGGAGTAAGGGAAAACCGATTATAATAAAAAAACAATTCAAATGCTTATTAGTTTTCGAGATGTTATAATTTTCGATTATGCAAAGTGTCCCAACACCACAAGATCTCATTCACTTCCTTTACACTAAGCGTAAGAACCAACATTTTGTTGGATTGATGGATTCATCCCAATATTTTTCTTTTACACATATAGTATTAGAAAAATACTTAAAATGACATCTAATACTTGTTGAGATATTGCATTATTAGACATCGCCGTAGTTTCCAACCTATTTAAGTTAAATCGAAATGACTTTCGCATTTTTCTTCTCAAGGCAGATAACCGAATAGCTGCTAAATAAAAGGTGTAAAAAAACAAACTAAAGAGAAAAAATATCTTAAAAACAACTGGATTTAGGTATAGCGTCCTTTATGGGAAAATCATATCGCATATATGGAAGCTTATGCCGCATTAAACAAATCGGCCTTCTATCGACAAGTTTGGTTTAGAGAAGCTCATTGTATTGTACGTGTAGGCAAACCTTGAAAATTGTGGTTTGCTAACCGCTACACCAGGTATGCCACAACCTTACTTAACATATCACAGACTCAAACAAAAATCACGCAATTTTGGCACATACATCTTAAATTTCGGTTAGTATCAAGTTCCGCGTGGTTCTAGGTCACATAAATCTGGCAAATCCATTAAGATTAATAAATTTAGGATTAACATTATAGCACCCATGGACGGTACAAAACCCAAATCTTCACTAAAGAAAAGATCAAGCGTATTCCTATCAAAATTTTAGGGAATTTTCGCGATGGAAAATTTTAAGGATTTATTCGTCCCAAAAAACTTTGGGTGCTGTATTCAAAATGAGCAATTTAAATGCAATCCCGTAATTTTGGGACTTCCGTATAATCGAAAATAATTTCTTATTACCTATTGTTGCTAAAAATCTAATAGACTTTCCTATATCCTCGACGCACTCATTATTGGACGCCCTGTACATGCTTAACAGTCGAATTATAAGACCATTATAAAATAAAACTGTAACAGCCCAAATCGATATGCGTATCCAAGTCTAAACTAGGAGTTTATAAAATTAGTAGGCATTAGATGTCTGTAAATTCAGAATAAAACGAAGATTTACATTCCAGTGAAGAAACACAGGACCGCATTTAAAAAGCTGAAGTCCATAATGGTTTAAGGAATTCAAAAATGTTTTAATTTTCAGTTATTTTATCAATTTAATTCCGAGTTTTATTAAGTCTCCATATTTCTTACCGTTTTTCCATTTCCTTCGTGCCAAATGTGAAACACCCCATACGCACTTAGCGATTTCACGCACGTACCCTTTGCTCATATGTAAAACCACTAATTAAACATTTGAAATAAGCATGTTTCCAAAAAGTATTTTTTTAGAATTAATAAAATATATTTCGCGATTGTCTAAATATTGTAAAAGTACAAATATATTTTGTTAATGTACTTTTTTCAGACTGTTTTGTATGTCGTAGGATTTATACGTAAACCAACCAATTTGTTTATATATTTGTGTGACGTTAACATCGCTACTCACAGTATTAATTTAAAACATTTCAAGATGCCAAGAGGTGTTCGTTTATAACGTCAGTTAAAAGAAAAAATCTTTGAAAAATTTGAAAGTAGTGAAAAGCAATGTAAAATTGTAAAATATTGAAATTTAAATACATCAATAATATCAAGCGTGATTTCTAGTTTTAAAAATAGAACATCCTTACATGAACTTCCGAAGTGTCACTGAAACGAAAATATTGATAAAGTGATGGACAGAAAAATTAAAATGTGATCCATTTAAGATCCGTTCGAGCGTGCAAGTCGCATACAACAAGAGCTAAGTGTTTCAGTATCAGTGATTACCATAAGACTAAAATTAAGAAACGCTGGTTTATATAGGAGAAAATCGGTAAAGGAGCTTGTCATCTCAAAGAAAAATAGAAAGGCTAGACTGCGTTTTGCGAAGGAGCATGGGAACCGGTCGATTTAAACTGTTCAAATCAGACGGAATTTGTTGAGTCAGAAGAGCAGTTAACGAATTATTTAATCCGAAATATACTAAATCCACGGGGAAACATAGAGATGACGATATTGTAGTTTGAGAGGCTTCGGAGGGTGTGACATAGGTCCATTAGTAAAAATTGATGGTACTTTAGATCCATGCATTTATAAAAATCAAAAATCACATGCTGCCCCCGGCAAAAGCAACTATGAGCCTTAAATGGACGTTCCAACACGATAATGACCCGAGACATACCTTCAAATAAATAAAAAAGTGTTTGATATCGTGTTAATGTAATGATTTGGCCGGCTCAAAGCCCCGATTTGAACCCCATAAGAACTTGTTTAAAAATATTCAAAATACTTAGTACTAAAGATCTGAAGATTATATTGAAAAATCGTTAAAGTAATTCAAAATGAGGGATTTGCCATTAGGTACTAAATAAATGATGTAATTATAAGGAAAAATTTTTAAAATCTTTTAGTTGCTTTTATTTTGGCCCATATGTTTTAGACTTATGTTTCGTTTTCAGTTTTAAAAAATATAACAAATCAACCTTAAAATTAATATACTTATTTTTAATTGTAGTTAATAATTAATGTAATAGATTATGTCAAATTCATATGGTTATAGAAGAAAATCGAATTTAAAAAATTGCACTACATATGAACGATAGTGTATGCGTTTTGGGTAGATACATCTACTTGTAATAGGTAATTCCCAGTATTTGTATGATATCATAAACAGGTGTGTTTCATCTTTAAATTATAAACAATTTAGTATTCGTTAGAAACTTTGCAACAAAATCAGGTGTGAAGAGATTTATGCAAATTGCTATCCACAATGGAGAGCTAGCGTTAAGCAAAAGTGTTACATGTTTGTGGCTTATCTTTTAAAAGTGTTTGAACTCTGAGTATTGAATTAGATAATCTTCTGTTTACGGTAAATTCTTGTCGGAAAAATTAGCATATAAGATAGAGATTAGAGAACGGAGTTGGTATAATCTATTGAATGAAGCTAATGCAACCTACGCAAGCAAATTTCTTATCGACACAAGAATGAATACATCCTTCAATGTCTAGGTCTAAAGGTCGTCCACGTTTGTATTTTTATGTTAAGAAATACTTGCATGTTACAGCATTGTGCACAGTAATTTTGCCGAAAAGCTGCCTGATGTTATGTAAGTCGAAGCAACGAGATAAATTTATATTTGATAATTGACAATAGCGAAGGCGGATAACCAACTACCGTTCTTTGTAGTGTATAATAAATAAATGAATAAGTGGGTGAAAAAATCTTAACATCACAATGTCAATATCAAAACAGTTACCTAGTTACCAACGGTTTTTTATCTGAAAGTTTCTCTTTTACTAATGGCAACCGTAACAAGGTTACGAGGAACAGGCCAATCAATGCATCATTATTAGACTTTCTCTACTCAAATTGCTAGTTTGCTCGGTTGCAGTTGTGCATTCTGCATGCAATACGTTAGATCTTTATTTCATTACGCCTATGTCTGATTAGATAAATTAAAACACCACGAGTCATTAAGTGTGTCTTTGGCCTAGAAATTTTGGAAGCTCAGATGTGTTCGAGTATAGTACCGCTAAATGTTACACAATAACTCGTCATGTTTGAACAACTACGTCATGGGTATGGTACTGATACAAGAAGTGCCGATTCTCCGACTTCAACTTAGTCGTGTGACAAAGAGACGTTGTGCCACATATGGCGTCGGTTACATTATTACTCTTCACAATTAAAAACAAAAAGAGCATTGAACGAAAATGATAAAGTGTTATTCATACCGACACTGATGTAAAATGATTTTGTTCAAAAATAAAGCAGTGCGATGTGAATCGAGGACGCAATCATAAAATATATTAAAACATTACAGTGCCAGTTAGCGAGACCTCGATCCACAAGGTTGCATTACGCATAGTAATAAGGAACTGCAACCACGCTTGATATTGAAAAAATGCATTGATACAGGGTCTGAGGCCCAAATTTAGTGTTTGATTATCTGAAGACTTGAAACTTATATCAAGTAACACGTAACGTGTTATGATTTCAGAACTTCAACAGCACAGCCGGAAAATCTCAATGCAGGAACCCCCATCCACCAGACAGGACAATAATTGAGCTGATATTTTCAGCATTTTAAGAGAAGGCACGTAGGTGCTTAGCTATTCCAAAATGAGAGGTGTAAACTCAAAAATAAAAGATTCTAGAACCTCAATGGAAGCATCTAGCATCAACATAGGATCCTCGTCTATTAATCAGAAGAATATTCATCACCTCAAACGATTAAAAGTTTTCCTAAATAGTTCCAAGGGGGTATTTAGTTTTAACCACTCTTCATATCTTTTTTGCCCATATTTTAAAAACTCCAAGAGTAATTTTGTTGAAATCGCAAACGACATTAATCGCCTTAATGAGTTCTATCAGACTGCATTGGACCGGTTGCTCATTTTATTTCAGTGTTCGAGATTTGGACTAACTTTAATACGAATTTGTCGGTTTCGAAAGTGCCTGGAAATTAAGATTCTCCAAACTGAATTTTTTACTTTAGTCTTATTGTAAAAAGTTTGAAATCAATGATGTTGCTGTGTTTCTTTGTCAAATTACGTTGTAATTCTTGACAGATTGGTGTAAGATGAGCTATGAAGGATTTAGTGATGTTTTCTACAAATACTTAAATTGTAAACAGGACTGTACCAGTATGAATCAATATGCACAATCCAAAACTGACCTAAATCATTAAAATCATCAACTCTCGCAAGTTTTTGAATTGAGAATAAACAGGGTTATCAAATCCAATTTTAAAAAAAGTTCAGAACCGCCAAACTTAGAAAATCGTACGAAACATTTATGATAACAGAAAGCTCGATTTAAAAGAGTGGCAAAAATAAATTGTTAATTACTTCGAACAATTTCAATAGAATTGTCAGGAAACTTTTTGAAACATAATTTTATTAGTTAAACTCTAAATGTGTAGCTTAATCGATTATTTTATGAGTAGGTCCAAACCCCTATCGTGACTCGCTTATTTGTTTGAATCATCCTTGCGCAAATAAAAACATTCTTAAAAATATCTCATACTTATGAAGCGATATTGTTACTTTGAAGTCCTCTATTTTGGTCGTTAAACTTTGATTTCACGAGTCATTCTTATTCAAACAGCAATTATTACTACACATTTCCATATACACATTAGCGTTTGAAACGGATTATTATATTAGATAAAATATTTTGCTAGCCTAAATCCCAAATAATTGGCCAACAAACCCCGTTGATAATTTTCTTATCTGCTTGTTGCAACATATACATAAATATTATCAAAATGGGGCATATTTGGCAATACGATTTGTGCTTCGGTGTCCAACAAAGAAATTGGGAAGTTTATTTGGTAATAAAACTAAAGACGCAAACAAATATATAGGAACAAAATATTTATTAGATGGAAAAAAGTCATAATGATTTAAATTCCTATTACGGTTTATTGATAAAACAATGCAATCGTTGCTTAAATCAGGGTCAGAATAGTCGAGGTTGCGGATCCAATTTGAAAATGTTATTGGAGTTGAAATAATAATTTTAAGGAAATTGATTAAATTTTAATTTTTATCATACTGGAACAAATCGGAAGGACTAAAATCCACAGAAATAATAAAATAGATAATGTAAATCGATTTGACTTAAGTAAAACCTGGAAGTTCTTGTTTTTCTGCGATTTACATAATTACCTATTGCACGTCCTTTAACCAAAAGCAGTAAACGAAGGTTTCCATTGTTGGAGTGCAAAAATAACCGTGAACAGTTCGAATCATAACCTACCGCAAGTGGCCGTTTAGCAGCTTTTGTAATTTTGTATAATACCAATTATAAATTTATATTACAAGGCGTTAGTGCCTAAAAGGACTCTTATAAATTAAACCGAATGATAAATGGTTTAGAAACAAAGAGAGGCAGCAGAACCGAACGACTTTTGTGGGTAAAGGCGTGCGTGGGCACGTTCCCTTAAGTGCCCACATTCTAAATATTTTTTCAAAAACCACATTACGAAAAACAGTTACAGCTGGACTATGTTAGCGCACGTGTACTTTGAAGGAATGATAACGGTAGCCGGCTAGAACTTGCGTTATAGTAATGTGAATATGATCGTGTTACATAAAGCAACATTTTGTAGGTGTAGTGAGTAATGAAAATAATTATTCTTCACGTTGCAGTTACGCAAGAGATTGTTCGACGTACGCTTTGAACATGTGTTTACAGCACGTGACGCCTGAAAATTTCCTTTTAAACGATACATATTGCAAAATCTACAGTTTTCCAATGTTATCACAGTTTCGTTTCCGTCATTGCTCGACAAATAAATTAATTTCTTCAACCATTACTAAATTGTTCTTCTTGGTTATTATATCGCTGTAAACCAATGAGCATTTGAATATCCATCTTAAAACCACTAAGTGATAACCACGAGATAAATATATTAATGATAATTAGGCCTAAAGTAAGCTCGTTTACGATTTTTCATTATTAAAATCGTATTTGGGTAGGTTATGGAAAATTCGACGCAGTTTTATGCACTGGAATATTTCAACCAAAACACATTTATAAATTATCAAGATAACCTTTTGTCATTTACTTTGCAATACATATTACGAAAGCCTCTTATAATGTGTATGTATTAATTAATTCTCGGAGTTCAAGCAACTTATATCATCGACCGATTGTATCAATGTCATTTACCAGCCAACAATAGATCTTATCACTTTTTAGTTTTATAATATGCACCGTTTATATATTATTTTTAAAATAAATTTGTAAAAATATACCGGATTCATGTACTAGAAAGTTGGTGCATAACAAACTATCATCAAATTAAACATATTGTGAAAGCTACTTAAATGAGTAAGAGGGGTAACGACACTCTTATCGACGTCATATGCTCTTGAACGACCAAAACTCGCTTAAGGGTGATTGACAATTTGTATTAATGCAAATCGTCACGTAAAATACAGATCGATATGACGCTCTCCGAACTTCTCCTTTTGTGCCGCAATAGAGGTCATTAAACAAGGAAAATTTCCCATGAAAAATGTAACCTAATTGCGCTAATACAGTCATCGGAATAAAGTTATCGAATAACCAAAGCAAACATGACTTAATCCTTATAAGGAACTGGTGTAATAGTATAACACACAAACAGCACTTGTTAAAAAGCATGCAACAAGGCGAGATGCTTGTTTGTCCGGCAGTGACGCAAGCAGGAAATAGATGCAATGAATAAGTCAAAGCTAAAATGCACTTGAGTGCGATTCTTTCTGCACGAAGATGAAGGAAGCGGATTGCTCAAGGTGATACGGTTAAAAAATACTCGATAATGCCACGAGGTTACTTCGTTGGGAATTTTATATTTGTAAAGGATACCTATCTGTCGCTGAAGTAGAAATCTATTAAGTTTGAAATATTTATCTTAAGCAGCATTGAGATTTTTTCAACGCTCGGAAAAGAGGAAACAACTTCAGTTCCGGTGCAACGTATAAGAACACGCAAAAGTTCCACTGTTTGTTTTTCCCCGCTTTTCTGGTAATTTGGAAAATAATAAATATCGAGGGAACGCAAATTCTTTATTTGAAACGTAAATATTTATTTCCATGGTACAGTTTTCTTAGAGAATTTATTTAGTTTAATTCGCGTTAATTATGATGATAGGTAATATTATAAAAAATAATGTTGATAAACCATCCTGTACGCACAAAACTCACTTTTTAATAGTTACAACTCTGTTTTTTGAGTAGAAAATGAGCTAAATAGTTGTTTAACTCCAAGTGAACTACCGCTAAAAAATACTAAAAAACATTTCTATCATTACCTACTATTATTACAATATGTAAGAGCGAATCTGACAAAACAAATTCAATGTATCACACTCGAATGCCTTAGGGGCCCAATACAAAAATACACCTGCGACCCTAATGGGAATTTACAAATAACAAAATACAAATTAAACCGCTAAACTAAAAACTGAATATACATTTTTTAAAATACACAGTTAAAATAAAAATTCAAATATAGAATGCAATTTACATATGTAAGTTCTCTGTACAGTTAACGTTACATCTGATATAGCTATATCCCTCGAACTCCGCCGGTAACGTACGCTTTAAATATTTTATGTACACATCAAGATTACACTAGAGAATGATATTATATAAACAAATTAACACATCAGTCTTAAACAACATTAAAGGATTACTTAAGCGAAGCCAAAACCCTCGGAACATTCGTGGATAGCTTTCAACAGGTAGGCCCTCAACTTATCGTATGTCTCGTATACTGGTAAATCCAATTGATTGAAACTAAAAGACGTTTCGTGAAAAAAAATGTTCAAAACCCTTTTGGGTGAAACAAACCAGTAAATAGAAGATACAAATTGATTCTCTAAACCTCTTTTAATTATTTTTCATTCAAAGGATAATGTTTAAAGCATCTTACTGTTCGGACCTAATTCCGCTTATGAGATTTCGAGAAATTTAACTGCATTTATGTACGTAAATTTCAATACTTTTAGGGCTTCTAGACTGACTCCATGAACAGTAATTACTGTGGGTACTTCCAAAATTTTAAAATTTACTTCAGATGACTGATTGGTGGAGAGTTGGTATTTTAGACTTGAATTGTGGTAAGTAATTACCATACACCTCGAGTGAAGGACATGAGTCGAATACGACATCTAGGTACGTGCTGGCAAAATATTTGGCTCCAATAGGAGCTTGAACTGCTTGGGATACCCAACACAAGGAAATCAAAGAGTTGCCCCAATAGAACAAGTTAACGAAGCTAACATAACTCCACTTAGGAGGGGCGTAACGGGTTCAACATTCTGGCCTACGTCAATGAGGTAAAACCACTTTCGTGCTTCTCGTCTATCATTCATTCATGCATACAAGGTGACTCAAAAGGTAACGTCTAAACTTTATACACCTATTCCTCGTCAAAAAATAGATATAAAGTGAAAAGCACAGCAGTGATAATAGCCCACCACACATCTAATCACTCGTTCCTGAATCAACAGATTAGGCCTAATATTTTAGCAACCTTTCCGAAAAGCTCGACACGACCCACTTATCTTTGCAAACAAAACAAAATTAAATTTCCTTGCATGTTTCAGTCTTTTTTCCCAATATAGAAAATATTACTTTAAATTTTATATGTTACTTCTGAACATTCCTGTACAAGTACCAAATACGCAATAACCTATTCAAAGTTAGTCCAATTACTTACCAGGTATGTGCGGACGGCAAACGATCAGTAGATCGATCATCCCTGTGAATTTGGAATTTCTGTACACCATTCATACCTTCGAGGGCACCAAAGCCTTGCAAAGGCACTTTTGAAGTACCTGTAACGAATTGAAGGAACTTTGCTCGATCGGCTTGATCGAATGACCTTAAGGCACGCCAGAACCACTGAATCTGCAATAAGAAGAACAAGTTATTATAATTACATGTTTCGATTATATTTGTACGTACCTGAAGAGAGTTGGACTGGTACTTGTGATATTCTGTATTTGCCTTAAGATCATCAATATCCACGTTTGGAAGTCCGGAAATAAGTAGTTCCAGCTCTTGTTCGTTGAATATCGAAATCAGACGCATAGGTATTATGTCATAGAAACCCTCTAAGAATGCTGTTAACCTGTAAAAATAGGAGTCAGTGTGATATTAAAAGAAAGATTTAAGAGACTTACTGTTGTTTGATAGCTCCAGTCATTTTCATTTGGCAAACCAGACGCACGTATTCCATTTTATTTTCCTCGGTAACGGGAAAATGTCTACCATTGGGTATTAAGTCTCTAGTTTCAGTGACCCCAAATTCGCTAATTTCAGTACTGAAGGTCAAATCAAGTCCTAAATTATTAATGTTGTTCTCCATCAAGTATACAAGGCCTCTGTAGAAACTGTAGTCTTCACTCTCCATGTCGGTATATTTAACTGGAATCCCCAGGATGTGTTTATAGAAAGATCTAGTAAAGTAGCATTCCAGCAACTTGTTGTCATAGATCGCTTTGGCTGAAAATAGAAAAAAATATATACAAAAAAATCATATATTTTTAATTTAAACTCACCGATAACTCTTCCTACAAATTTGTAGTAACATAAATGATTAGAATTATAATGACTGGCAGAATTAATCATGTAAGTCACACGATCCCCTGGAGAAACCGTAAACAAGGCGTACATGGGATTAAAAATGTCTCTGGATATTATCACGTACCACTCCCTCAATAAGCCACCTGCATCTTGACCTTCCTCTTCTGCAATAAAACAAAGGTTAACAAGTACAGTATTTTCGGACCTTCTAAAACTTTAACTAACAAAACCTACCCTCAAAAACAATATAAAATCTATTTTTCCATTCTTCAGGAGCTCTTCTGAACAATTCCCTGAACGAATCTTCGAACACGTTACTGCGCCTTACATGAACGGCAGTCTCTTCCCGACGAATTCCATGATCCATTCGCTCCAATTCAGTTCTAAAGTATCGTCTTTTGATATCGAAATCTAATATCCTGGTGTGGTCAACAAGCACTGCAAAGGGCCCGTCTGCCAAATGGGCGGTACTCTGTCTGAGTATCTGATTGAGCACCGTTCTATGTTTCTCCGCGAAGGCTAAAAATTTCTGTTGCTCTGGTGTAATATGCCGTGGCTCAGCATGACGATGTTCGAAGTCGAAACTTGCGCGTGAACCGTCTTCTGGGATGGAGGAAACTCCGGTTGAAGTTTCACCTGAAGGGTGGAAGTCCGTAGCTCCATCACTGGGGCCTGCATCCGCAACGTCGCTACGTGGCTCCGATCCAGGTGCAAGATTTTGTTGTGGGTTTGTTGTAATTTGGGCGGAAGTACTACTAAGTGACAACTCGTCCCTTTCGCTATTGCTAACGAAAAAGGCTCCTTGTTGGGGAGAGTGGACTAAGAAAAATGCTTCTACAGCTGGCTGTAAAACTAAAACCGCGTGATGGTCTGGCGCGTGTTCTAGTTCCAAAAGACAATGACTAAGAGTATCCCATAAGCTTTCTAGAGGTCTTAGTTGTTCACTTAGGGCTGACAATTCTGCATCAATACAATCTAGAAAGAAATTAAACAATTAATGTTACCGTTTCTAGGTTTTTCAGTTAAAAGTACTTACTTCGCTTTATAGTGTTCTTAATAGAATTCCTTATTTGAACTATGACTCTTAATACTCTCAAGAAATATATTTGGCTTGAACATTTCGTAGTTAAAGGCACCATGGCAGGCAACTGAAGTTCACAAGCGGCCTTAACCTTAGTCGAAGCAGTTATAATAACCTGCTCATTAGTGAACCTATTATAGATAACTCCTTTTGAAGTCGATGGTCCGCTATCCTTTTCTTTTTCTTTATCTTTCTCTTTATCCTCTTTCTTCTTTAACATGTACAAGAAGTCCCGAAGGTCTTGATGCATGCTCTGTATTTGTTCCTCTACAATTAAACCCATTTCCTTCCCACCATTTAGTAAAAGATTCAGAATCATGAAACTCATATCGAGTGAAGCGCTGGCGAGATTCAAAAGAAGATTTGTTATAAATTCCAATCCTTCCTCCGAGCAATTCTTATATGTGATCACATTGACGGCAGTGGCCAATGCGGTTACCGGCGATTCGTCGCTATACTCAGTTGTTGGATGGAACACTCCTCCTTTTTTCATTCTTTGAGGTTTAACTAACTCGGGCATTCCAGAGGTGGTTACAGAAAGCAGTTTAAGTAAATTATCTGTTAGCTGAGTGTTTACATGTACAACCGGTGATCCTAGCATGTTCAATAATCTTCCAAAAACAGTGTTGTCGAAAATTAAGTTGTCGCTTTCAGTTGTGCTGGAATTGACCGAAGGCTTGGCAATGCTCTTTCCTTTTTTAGCTCCAGCCGAATCTAATTTCAACAGAATGTCCCAGAAGTCCGGTTGGCCAGGGGCGTTCAGTTTAACAGGAGTAATTGGATTACGTTCCATAGCGTCATCTCTAAAGAGCTTCACTGGCAAAAGGCAAGAAGGAAAAGCTTTGGCTAAAGCCGTAAACAAATCTAAGGTATTTCGACAAACAACAGGAGCTGCTTGGGGGTGAACCCCAATAACTTGACAACCACTCAGACGTTCTACTTTTTTACCAACGCTTTTGTTTACGATAAAAACGTTGGCAGCACAACCTAATGCAGCTTCCATGCGGATTGTTAACCAGTGCCCGCCGGTATTTAAATGTTTAGTATCAGTCTGTAGTTTACTAGTCAGCGGTCCCGCTCGGGGTATTCTTCTTAACGGTCTGCATGTAAGATCATCTTTAGCATTCACACTCTTATCGATAATGGCCAAAAGTGCGTTTATTATCCACTCTCTAGTAGGTGCGTGGTAGCATAAGTTCCGTATTACTCTGTGAAGACGTAATTTGTTTAGATGTGGGTCGTCGGTAAAAAGTAATATCAATAAACAAGCTATGCCTTCATGATCTAACAACTGACGACCCCGGATCCTCATCTGAAAAAAAAAGACATTGTTTGCGAAAAATACAACTTTCGGGCTTCCGATATCTTCGAGAGGTTTTTTTTTACTTTCTTGCATATATTTGCAAACGGATGTTACTTCATTCTACTGTTCAACTTTTTTTCTGCAGACCCTGTATGATTAAATCATTCAAAGTCTGATGATAAATATTCTTAAATGCAAAATAATAATATTTATATTTAAAATACCTGACTGGTAACACTTCGTACAGATGAACTGGAAATAAAATCTCGGCTCCACTGACTCCACCCTCCCCTTTGGAAAGTTATAGGTCTGCTGCCTTGTCTATCGCCCCTAGTGCGTCGGATAATGGTTGGCAAATTGCTCTGCAAAAACCGCTCCTGGGCCAATTGTCTATTCCGAGCATACCAATCTCGTCGGAGATTTTGCGCTTCAGCCGCCAATTCAGGCGGCAATGCTGACATCTGAGAGTCCTCCATATCTGACAATATCTAGAACAATTGAAATCTATTTGTTTAAAGATCTAATCATAAAAATTATTTATAATACCATGGTTCTTAAAGAAGGCTGTAAAGTTTGAAAAAATGCTTGAGCATCGACAGGTTCATTAGGCGGAGCCCTAGCTGCAGCCTGCCTTTGTTGTTCCAATCTTTGCTGCGTCAGAACTTCTTCTTGAAGAGCCGGAGGCAGGGCAGCCAAGAATTCAGGGCTTACTTCTTGAGGTCCTTCACTCGAGGCAGAACCTGATTGAAGAAATGGTAAAAAGAAATATTCTAGCATAATAAGGTAAATCTTTACTTTCTCCAGTAGCAGCAGGTGTAGCATTTTCCGCAGTTCTGGCAGCAAGTCTCTGCTGCAAACATAAAATTCTATGTTGTTCTAGAACTTCGCGCCTAATTTCTGGAGGAAGCGCTTCTAGGAATGACGGATCAACGCCTTCAGGAATATCATCATCATCTCGAGAAGTGCTGGGACCAGCGGCCGAAGGTGCTGATGGCACACTTACAATGACTGGTTCTGTAGATTCCCTCGTTTCTGTGACAGCTAAAATGTGAATTAAAAATGTTTTTCACGCTTCTTAAGACAATAAAACCAACCTTCACCAGTGCCGCCTGCTACTTCAGTAGGTCCTTGAGTCTCATCAGCCTGGCTCTGTTGTTCAGACGAACTACTACTTGAAGTACCTTCACCTTGAGCACGTTCCCTGTCTCGAGTTGCAGCGAATTCCTCAATATGTTGATTAATAGTTTCTTCGAAAATTGCCTGTAAAGATGCAGGGCTACCTCGGAATCTGGGTGTATCATCAGAGTCATGATCTTCATTATCCCGGTTGAATAATCGTCTAGGGTTCGGGAAAAACGCAGACAAGGCCATTTCTGGTGAATAATAATCGATTTCGCTATTCTCTGAGTCGGCCCTGCTATTGCTATCTTCAGTTCGCTCAGTAGACACTCCGCTGCTGGACTGAGTTTGGACAGCGATAGTGGCTTGGTCCGGCTGGGAAACGGGATTTGAATCCGTTCGGAAGTTTACTTGCAAAGGAGAAACCACCATTTCGTTTTGTGTAGAACCTGAAGGTTGGCTGGTGTTAGACCCGCCTGAAGTATTGGACTGTTCAATAGGCACACCGTCGATTTCCACTGAGAAAAGGGATAATGACTGGTCTATAGGTATTATTAATTCAACAATAAATTACCTCTATTAGTAGTGCTGTCTCCTGAATTCGATTCGCTTGGATATATGACCACACTTCTTTGCGCCGGCACTCCAAACACAACCATTGGGTCCCTATCTGCAGTTTCGCCGCCTTCTTGCCCTCTTAGAGGTGCTGGTTGATCATTAGAAGTCCTTTCCGCTTGATCTGTAGATTTATTCACACAAAATCAATATAAAAAAAAGTTAACAACAATTATTAACATACCTCTATTAACTGGATCATTCAATAGTTCTCCGTCAGAGTTAAACAACAAAACGGGAGTATCATCCGAATCATCGAAAGGTCTCGCAATGTCGTGCCACATGTCAGACTTATTTTCTCCAGTGGCTTCGGCAGTTTCAGCTTTAGGTTTTCGTCTTTTAGCCTTCTCCTCTTCTTCTTTTGATTTTTTAAGTCTCAATTCCTCATTTCTATATTTTATTAGCATGGGCATTAAGCGGTTGCAAATCCAGGAGGTGCAGTCGAACACAGATTCTAAATCAAGAAGCTTCGATTCCATATTCCACCAGTGGACTACTGGTGGCACATGACTCAGTGTGGCCGCCAAACTAGGTCCAAACAAATATCCTGATTGGTCAACGAAATCTATTTGCTCCTCGTTAGGAGGGATTATTCCCAAATTGTCCATAATGACCACCCTTGCCTGCTCTCTAGTGATATCCGAGGGAGCAGCCAAGATATTGTTAGCAGTCATCATGTTTGCCATAGCATGAGGGTCATGTGTTCCCAGTAACCTCTGAAGTATCACAGGCGGATTAGAATTCCTTGGATTAAACAAATACTGGTAACGTCGCGGTCTGTTGGTACGTTGATTTCTGGCTACGGTGTTTTGACTTGCATCGCCCCCATTTCGTGATAATAATAAGGGATGGATGATTACTAACAATAATTAATGTATAAATGCCAATATACATATATTTATATTACTCTATAAATAATATACCATGATCTCCAGAGTTGTCATCCAACATGGGCACAGTGTAGCCATTTTCATTCCATCTAATCATTCTAGGCAGAGGAGTTTCATTCTCTCCTTCATAATGGATCATCAAGACGTCTTCATCTCTATCGTTCGTAGCCACTCTAAATAAGCCAGTATCTTCCAGAAGTTCTGAGTCTGTTGAATAATGTAATTAAAAATACAATTTAAAGTAATGAAATAAAACAATCATTAAACAACGCACCTCTGAGACGCCCTGGCAACATTAAACACAAATAATCGTTAAACTACAAATCAACCAATAACAATAAACTCACCTCTACCACGACGCTCACCATCGTTATTGTCGTCATCCTCATAATTATTATCGTCATTATCATCATTATCATCCATGTTGACATCTACCCCATTATCATCATCGTTATTTCCGTCTTCATCGTTATCATCTGAAGGATTAGAATCGGATTCTCCGGAATCGGTGCTCATTAATTCTTCCGTGGGTTCTACATCAATAGGATCGTAACCTCCTAATCCTCCGACGTCATCAATTTCCATAGTGGAACTACGAACTCGTTCAGTAGCTCCATCTAAAATTTGCTCCATAATCTCTTCCAATCTGACATGTTCACGTTCACCCTCAGTTCGTTCAGTAGCTACTTCAGATTGTGAGTCCTCAGCGTTGTCTGCATCTTCTTCTTCCAATCGGGTAGGCTCAGTTTGGATACTAGTTCCGGAAGAGGCGTCTTCAGCTCCGGCTGAACTCGACTAGGCACAATACAAATTCTTCATATTGCAGTTATAAAAAAATAGGTTAAACACACACCTTTCTTCCCTTAGCAGTAGTGGTAGTAGGTCCTGGTTGGTTAATAGTCCGTGAAAGCGATTCCAGCGGTTTCAATACTGCGTTTGCAGTGAACGAGGTGTGGGGGGAAGATAAATCAAGGAAATGAGGAATTTTGGCTAAGTCGCTAAAAAGCCCTCGTCGGATCATCATCTTGATAATATTATTAACAGGGGCAACATTGCTGGTTCCTCTGGGTGGCATGGGACAGTTGTCAATCATGGTCGAAATAATGCTACAGATGTGTTGAATTTGGCTGTGCTTTTCAGAGCTTTCTGGTAACGCTAGAGCCCTGCTTAAAGCCGCTTTAACTTCACTCACAAGTAAAAGCTGGGCTTCTGGAGAATGGTTGGCAGACGCCAATGCAGCTATTAACATTCTGCACATAGTAGAACAATCCGAATCAGATATGTTTTGTGTTTCTGGGAGGATTTTATCAAAAATAAATGCTAATGCTGAAGTATTCTCCTTAATAATTTCTCCACAGCCTGGACAGCTAGGACTGTAAGTGTATTCAGTTACAAGCTTAGCTATAGGTCCATAAGAAACCACTGCATCAGCTAAGATTTTTAATATAACTGATTTCGGTAACATCGGTCTCAAGATTCCTTTGTCGTCTTTCTTCTCACTAGTTGCAGGGGCACCTTTCGAGCGGTCTTTCTTATTTTCTGCAGTACTCTGTGAAGTGGAAGGCCCAGCAGAGAGGGGAGTTTCAGTAACGGGATCAGTAGGTGTCTTTTCATCTCCCGCTTCCTCTCGTAACTTAACTGCTAACGGTCTCACGAGACAGTCAAGTAACTGATACACAACCTGAACGGACACGATCTCTTCTAAAGGTGGAGCCTTGCTTCTTGCTGTAGGTTCCACTTTAAGAGGAAAAGCCGCATCAAGAGCATCTCCAGGTTTAGTCGCAGAAATGTCCACTCTCAAAATATTCTTTGCTACTTCGTAAAATACGTCCGGATCTCGCGTTACTGCGGCTCCTAACTGTCTTGACAAATAAACTAAGTCTCTGTAAGGGGGCGGAATAGTACCCAAAGCTCTTCCTCTAATAACTTTCTCCATGGCATAAGTGAGAGTATTTGGTTCCTCTAAAGCGTGCCTAATTAAAATAGTAGCAAGAACTCCAAATCCTCCAAAATCGGAAATGTATCTGAAACCCAGCAGGCACTTTATTCCACCAGCAGCAACGAACAATTTGGCCATTTCGAAGTCTCTAGTGAACCTGACACAAACTTGCAAAATTGAATGCAACAGGTCTCTACTTAAGGGCAAATGTAACAGACCAACGCAACACTGCAACACCATTTTAATGTGATAATTAGATAGTGGAGGAACAGGCATGCACCGAGCTCGCTCTTTAGCCGTAAGCTCTGCGAAAAGCGGGTCTACCGTAGGATCTTCGTTAATATTTGTACAACTTGGATGCGTCAATGTCAATAGAGTCATAGCTATAGGTCGATTATTGCCAGTTTCATCATTCATTTGCAACATGTTAGGGAAGGTTATAGTATATCTTTTACGTCCACAAGTGACTCTAACACTTTGTTCTCCTGACCAATAGGCATCGTTTATAATTCTGTTATTAGCAATGGAATAATATGTCCACCTACCAGTAACAAGATCATACCATCTCCACACCCTATTGGTACTTATATGCATTTTGCACTTGCGATCAGTGCGATTGGCTACTTTTGAATAGGCGTCAATAAGTAGCAAACAAGGAGCTAACCATTTAGGCTCCACAATGTCTGGACACGTTCTACTAAGCCTACTCATACAAACGGCTGCCCATCGCACTATCTTAATCAATAAATCCACTAAAGGAGTTCCGTAAATTGCCATTAACGGCAGTTTCATCTCGTAGTACGACGCCACTTCATAGAATAATATGAAAAGATGGGTGTAATTGGCCAGACGTTTTGACGCATCCAGTTCCACCATAGCGTCGTAAAGCGCTTTGGTAGCTAAATTTAAAGTAGTCCTAGCTATAATTGTGGCATTTTCTTGAATGCTCCTTACTACGGACTTTAACAAATCATCCCTATATTCCGGACCATTTCGTTTCATGATGGTGACCAACAATTCGCAAGTCTTGTGTACCAATTCCGGCATTTTGTTTAGTAATTCCAGGCACATGTTTAGGGCGGTTTTGGTAAATTCATCTAATAAAGAACGCAACTCATCCACAGTCACATGTGGATTATCTAAAGTGGTATTACAACCTAGTGAGATGGCAATAGCCTGCATCACTTGATCATCTTCTGTAGCCTCTACGTCCATATTTGCAACTGTGGCTCTAGAATTTGGAGGGTTAGATAATAAATAGTCTGTGGCTTGTTCCAAATTATTGGAATGCAATAGGGCTTCTATGGCGTGCTCTCTCGAAAATCCCATATCCATTAGTTGACGTAAATTATCGTCAGAATCTCTAATTCCTACAGGACCATTGCTAGAACTGGCCTGATCAGTTCTAATTTCTTCTTGTTTCAGCTTATCCTTAATTATTTTTTCTCCCCAATAAATATGTTTGAGGATAGTTAAAACTGTCTCAGTAATACGAGGACCATAAGAAGTAATAGGGGTATTTTTCCAAAGCCTTTCAATGCTATCAAAGGCAAGTCTATGGATTTGAATCAGATATTTCAAGGGGTCGAAATTGTAGCCCGGATTGGGCCTATTTGAAATTATATGAGGACTCTCCAAAATGGCTTTTGGGTTAACCATTTTCTCTAGCAAAGTAAGCCAAGCATCTAAGAAGCCTAATGTGCCTTCGGGTAAAGCGTTTACGTCACTAGGACCTTCACCATCGCCCTGCAAAGACCACTTAAAGGTCTTAAAAAAGGTAGCTTGACCTCCCATGCTGACAAACTTCTTGAGCATAAGATAATATGGATAGCGGCGCTCGTCGAACAACATGGGGCTTGTAAATCCGACGCTGCAAATAAGAAAAGTGAGACGACATTTAGGGGTTGGACAAGGAGGGAGCGAATCACAGTCTAAGCCCTTGGCTAGTAGTGCGTTCAATGCTAATGCCACCTAAAATAAGTTGTTGAAATAAAAATAACCATCATATAATACTGGCACTATAAAATGAATACGTTTGCTTTTACTTTACTGACCTTCTTGGCATGGACGGACGGAGAAGGAGTGGCAGCAACAATATTCTGGCCCCGACGTTGCCTAGCAGGAGAACCCACGCAAAGCTTTACTAGAAGACCAAATAATTCGGCAAGTGCGCGTCCCAGCCTGGATGATGCTCCTAACAAAGGCTTGATATATTTTAGATTTCGACTGTCTGGTTTCGGAGGCTCGGTTCCATCTACTTCCATCGGAGCACTTCCGGTCGACATTGCCTCTATTGTAGAAGCATGGCTTGACGCTTCCGTTGCCACGTTTTGAGTTGTTTCACACTGAATGATTTAATGTTGATACAAAATCCCTTAGAATCAGACAAAAGACTTACGCGGTCGAAAAATTGATTTAGCTTTTCAATATTTTCTCTTGTGAAGTCACACTCGGAGGGAATTAAATCATCACTGCAATAAGCCAACAGAAGAGTACTTTCCCAAACTAAAGCTGTGTACAATTCTGCTAAGCCTGTCAAAAAGAAGTAGGCATTTAGAATCCCCTATTAGTCACTCACCATTATACACGATAAGTCAATCAATCAATTAAAATAATCTCTTTCTGTCTTCAAATAATCTCTTTCTGTCTTCAAATAATCTCTATAAACATAAAATTGCTGATTTTTTGGTTTTATAATTACTGAAGAGATTTTGAAAACTGTTAGAATTACTAATTCGCTTAGATGTTGAAAGAATTGTAGTTTCAGTAGACGAATTTAAGATACTATTAAAAAATTTCTAATTTACCAAGTTTCAGTCTCCAATGTCAGACCTGACAGTTATTCGCTAACTTTTTTTTTGTATTTTTAAACAATAAACGAAATCCCCCATTTAAAACTTTTAATTTTAAACCCTAAAATAATTCAAATTCATGATATTTGATTATACAGGCATGTCCACTAAGGGCGCGTTAAGTCATTAAGACTTTACAGTTTTTTCAGAAATTTCTTTTTAGTTATATGTATAACCTTATAGAGTACATTTTAAAAATATTTTTATTTATACAGTGTCTCTAAAAAAATAGGCAACAAAAAAATTTTTTTTTTAATGGAACACGTTATACAGGGTGAGTCGGGAGGATCGTGCCAAACTTCAGGAGCGTGTTGTACATGAAAAATAAATGTAAAAAAACTCAAATGTTGTTATCCGATTTTCGTTTGTTTACAAGTTATAGCGTAAATAAAATTAAAACATAAAATTAAACAAATTTATAAATTTCATAAGAAATTCCTTAAATTAATACGTTGGATTGGTCGTGGTGGCCCTATTAGTTGGCCTCCAAGGTCTCCAGACCTCACACCACTAGACTATTGTTTGTGGGGTTGGTTTAAAACAGAACTGTACAGAGTAAAAGTGGACACTCAAGATGCACTAATTCAACGCATTAGAAATGCTACAGCTGCTATTAAAGAAAGACA
Source organism: Euwallacea fornicatus (assembly GCF_040115645.1). NCBI lineage: Eukaryota > Metazoa > Arthropoda > Insecta > Coleoptera > Curculionidae > Euwallacea > Euwallacea fornicatus. Next base: position 85,688 of record NC_089543.1, read on the forward strand.
TGAAACAATCAGGAGCGCAACGAATGCTCTTCATAGACGAAGCCGAAAATGTTTAGAAGTTAATGGCAATATTTTTGAACATTTACTATGATATCCAAACGTTAATTTATGGAATTCCTTGTGAAATTTATAAATTTTTTTAATTTTATTTACGCTATAACTTGTAAACAAACGAAAATTGGATAACAACATTTGAGTTTTTTTACATTTATTTTTCATGTACAACACGCTCCTGAAGTTTGGCACGATCCTCCCGACTCACCCTGTATATTATTGCATTTTTGAATTCTACGTTCAATTTTAATACAAGTTTATTAACACGTTGGCAATCTTAGAAATAATGGTTTTCAAGATATATGCAATTGAATATTGAAAGTGACGATTACAGATGTTTGCAAAATTGCAAATTGTTAATAAACGGAAAGGTATTTGGAAACTCTTTTTTATTACAAAACAATAGAAGGTCCATATTTTAGTATGGTACCAAACTCTGCTTAACACTTTCTCCATGGTGTCCACAAAAATAAAGCCAACTTGAAAATTGAAAAATAATCAATGATAAATGCTTTGAAATATACAATTATCATAATATAGAAAACCTACCTTTTAGAACCCTAACTCCTTCTTTCTTGCCCCAATGTTGTAAAGACAAACTGCGTATTTCCGTCTGTCCAGTACGGCAAACGTGCACAAACATAAGTACATATCCATGAGCCGCCCCCATTGCATGTAACAGTGGAGTAGCTTGGGCGTTATTAAAAGCAGCAGATGGGTCTACCGCGCTGGCCAATTCCATTAACAATCTAGAGCCGCCCATAGTTTTAGAGTCTTCTGCGGGAGCGCACAGTGGTTTCAATCGATCCAAGACTTCACTCAGTTGTTGTAAGCCTTCTTGAAAAATGAAGGGTTCGTGAGCGAGGTTTAAAATACTCTTGCAGACTGTTGCCACAGCTTGAGCTGTGTTAGTTACGGGGCAGTCAGCCGGCAAATTTGGCAAACCCAAAAGCCTGAGCAACGGCTTTAGCCCGCCCTTCTGAACGAACTCACGACAGTGATCGTCAGTAGAATTGTTACTCAAAATCGCATCGATAAACTTCATTGTGTTCAAGATGTAGTCAATCATCGCAATCGGCTGGCGCTCACTTCCAAGCGGAGGATGTTGATGGTGTTGCGGAGTAGTAGATCCACTTTCGTTCTGTGCTTGCGCATTCGCATTCTGGGAGCTTGTGGATGTTTCCTCCTCCTCTTCTTCTTCTTCATCTGATGAACCTTCTGTAGCAGGGGTTCGACCAGGTGTCGTAGTAACAGGCTCAACTCGAGTGTGCGGCCTCCAACAAACATACTTTGGATCAGTCCCCACATAAACTAACTCCTCTAAAAGGCTTATTATGGCGACTGTAGCATCTTGTCTCAGACTAGGTTGGTGTCTCATTAACTCGTCCATTGCATTGCCAAGATTACAAGCAGTGTCAGCAGCTGGTTCAGAACTACGTCTTCTGCGCATAGCAGGTAGATATCCTGGTGAAAGCAAGATGTAAAATAATTTCTCAAATGGTTTGTGTTTGGCAAAAGCTTCGAGACCGCGTGAATTCAGGCACAGGGCACTAAATACGTTGGGTAGAGAGCCTAAGACTTCCCGAGTAGCGGGCACCTTAAATTTTTAAGAAACAAATTATTACAAATTATTTTATTATGAAATATGTGAAACAAACCTCTTTCACTAGCAATGCATGCATGACTACATTTGTTAGACCATTATCTTGTAATGTGGACAATAAAGCAGGTTCTTGGTAGACATACACAGTCACTACGTCGGTAGCTAGTAGGAATAAAGAAGGACCATAATATTCTGCATTAGCAATGATATTCTTTAAGGCGTTTGGCAGTGGTCCTTCCATTAGATGTCGAATACTTTCAGCAAACGCCGAATCCTATAAAAATTACATTAACCCCACATTGCATATCTTGCCTTGAACTAACCTGAAAAGCCTTCTTTAAAAAGTTTAGTAACGATTTTAGTAAGGCAGCTCTTTGGGGCAGGCAAGTTTTTCCCGTGTTTTCATCTATAGACTCAAGTTCCACGGAAGCAAGTTCTTCAGGACTTAATTGGACATTGCCATCTTCAAAATTTTGTTCCACTTGATTCGCTTTGACCACATACATTTGCTCGCTTTTACAAAAACCGACCTCCACGTCCAGTCGATTGATAAAACTAGTTAACCCTCCATGTGCTTGAAAAGCTTGCATGTCAATATTGGTTATGAGGTCTATAACCCTGACAGCCCGTGTTACAAACTAAAAACACACCAATTAGGTGTTGTAATAAAGTTTCTGCTTAACTTACTGTAATATGATCGAGCTCAGATCCCTGCCAGTTAATAACCTGTAATAGAGATTCCATCATTCCGCAAGAGACCAAAGCCTCACCTCCCACGTCGTAACTCGCAAGGTGATACAAAAACGAAAACAAGGCAGTGGTTAAGCTAACTGGGAACTTAATAGGCTCTGTAAGCACTACTGAGGGATCTTGCATGAAATCTCTTGCAGAAGTGCTAGGAAATCCCTGAGAAGCAGGCGGAGAACTGCCCGACATGTGTACATCACCGCTGACTTCAGCAGATGAAGGTTCATCTTGAAGTTTCATGTTTTTCAACGCTGTTTGTCCGAAATCTTGTTGGCTTGTGAGCGAAGCGATACAATTTCTTACAAGTGCAGGTAGAAATCCGTGATACTGACTAGCACCAGTTACATCTATTATGCTGTTTAATCGCGCTCCAGGTCTCCGACTACAATTTATTGGAAATCTAACCATTAGATCTATTAAAACTTCCTCAAAAACAATTATACTTACTTGGGGAATTGAGGATTCCTATCTAAATGAATAATAGCAGTCAAACTTCTTAAAGCTGCACATCTTATATCAGTTAATTGAGGATCGTTTAGTTCCACAACCTCCACTAATTCTTCTAGTATGCCATTATACAAGAGATTTGAGGGAGAATCTTGTATGGCACTGGAATAAACAAGTACTGAAAGTGCCTGAAGTCTGGCTTGGACACATTTCAGCCTTTTCTCATAATTAGCAAAATGGGTCGCTAATCGCACATGGGTAAAAAGCCACATCTGAAATAGTCGATCGCATGATTTTAAGAGTCTAATTGAAAGTTAAAATACACACCTCTTTTTCAGGGGGGATGTCATACATGGTAGTAAGGGACTTCATAATTTCGGCAGGTGTTTTATTAAGTTTATCAATATGTTCAATGTGAATGATACACAGATTTTGTTTTATTCCTTTAGAAGAGCTTGGTTCAGACAGCTCAGGTTTTGGAGCTTTTGAATCAACTCTGTGAAACTCTACATGTAACGTACTGGCGGATATAGGCATACCTCTATGAGGATGGCAACAATCGGCCAAGCCAAACCCGTTTTCTTTACCACCCCAGTTCTACAATACAAATTTAATTAATAAGATCAAAAACTAATTAAATTAAGCAGAACATACCTCTGCTAAATATTGAAGTCGAGACAATAAACACTCCTTCTCTTCAGTCTTAAGACGTGTAATGAAATTACTGCGTTTTGAAAACATGTATAATAAATTTAAGACTTCCAGAACAACGTTCATTTCGTTGGATGTCAATAAAACCAAAAGATGTTCCATTGAATTGTAAAGGTGTCGCGAAAATGAGTGCTCTATCAGTAAACTTGTAAACCTCAGAATACATATTAGTAACAGTTTGTCCTAAAAAAAAATCGAAATTATTACTAAAACATGTATGTTAACAAGTTACAGGCAATAAGTGCCTAAATTCTTGATCGTGAATTAGTTCTACATGTGTGGGAATTTCAATTATCATAAGAGACACAGAGTTGGTTAAATAGGGAATGTTTTTAACTTTTATAAGAAACTCATGCTTAATTTAAGAATTGCTTTAGATTTAATTATTTTTACATTAAATTTCTCCCTATAAGGTTTTTGAGGTGTCTTCTGAATATTTAAAAACTTCAGATGATGTCCATATCTACGTACAAAGTTAGCATGAATGTTTTATTTTTAAAATAACTTTTGGTTTAATTTAAAAATGGTGAAACCTAAATTTATTTTTGTCAGGTATGAGTTTCTCATAAAATTCTCTAAAACTTTCTCCTTTTAACTAAATCTTTATCTCTTATGGTATCTGAGATACCTATACATGTAGAACTAATTTAGGTCTCATTATGTAGCAGCACAAAGAACAAAAAAAAATTCCCGTTCAAAGTAAAAAATGTTTATGAAAATACTATCAAATCAGTGCTAAACTTCTAATAGAATGTGAATTGGAAAAAGTACAAGAATAAAATGCAGGAAATGTAGATATTGAATTGAAGGTGCACATGTTTTTTCTGAGACAAGATTATGTTTCCAGATAAGGGATTTGTTTATATTATTTTAATCAATGAGGAAATAACATAAATTTAGCTCAAATTAACATGGAAGCTCATTTCTAGTTTTGGTTGAGCACCGTTTGTAAATATTTAGGGGCTTTTTACCAAGTCTTACCATTACTAGGCAAAATTCTTTTAGCTCTGTTAACTACCTTAAATATATTGCAGAGATAGCAATCAATACTTTCCCATTTTCTAGCAAGTATCAGACAGACTTTCTTTCTTTAAAATATCAAATGATGATTTAACTTTATTGAGCAATTATAGATAATAATGACTGACTGTTTCTTGATATCAATAAAATGATCTTACTTTTCACAATTTGATTTCCTGTCTATGTTCTTATTCTTATTCTTATTAGCAAATTTTTACTTCTTTCTTTTTTTTACTTAGATAACTGATATTAAAGACGCATAAAGGAATTTTAATAAAAACACAGGTAAACACCAGAACATTTTCAATTTATGATTTTTTTTTTAACAAAAAATTTCTTTGTTACACATATTCTTGCATTAACACAAATTGCTTGAATTCTAACTATTTTAGCTTTTGAGTAAAAATATATTTGATTAATTTGGATCCAAAGTGTTGATGATTCCCTGGATTTATTATATGTATATATAATATATTGCTTTTTCTCTCAGTTCAATTTCTATTGTTTGTATTGACATTTCTTATGAATCTTCATTCATTTCTTCATATTTAGAAATATCTTTTCTTCTTAAATATATTTTTTTAGTCTATTTTTACCAATCTTAAAGTTTTGTTTCTTAAGACACTTGGTCTTCTTCATTAGAATGTACCTTGGCACTTGTAATCTTTGGCCAATACTGCCTTGTATTGTACTTCACAAGTGTCAGAAAATGTTTTTCTTTCATTTTTAATTTCTTTCATTAAATTGCTACTTTGAGCCTGTGGAAAATTGTTGGAAATAATCATTACTACTATATTATTAACAGCAGGCAAGTTACAAAATGTTGAATTAACTTTTATAAAATTATAGGATTTAACCTAAAATCAAACAAAAATTATTGTTTTTTTTTTAATATTTTAAATACTAAGGAAAGTATTTTACCTTATCAGCACTTTCATTAGTTCTAATAGGGTCCTCATACCAAGCATTGTAACTGATATTAAAAGAAGAATTTATCTAAAAACATATTTCTAAAAAATGTAATTCAAAAATTTTGTAAGTAATATTGAAACCTTTCATAATATAAGTTAAAATTGTTAGTCATTACCTACTTACCTTCTGAAATCCAGATTGTCTTAGATCAAAAGTCAATATTAAACTTGACTTTATAAATTTTTACTCATTTTTTTGGAGGGAAATTGGATATTTGTAAAACCATATTTATTAAATGCAGCTACTAATAAACAAAATCAGTAGTTTTCAAAATCTAACATGTTGTAAACAAATAAATGAACAGAAAGTAAAGGATATGTCACTTTGTTTTCTATTGAAAAACTAAATAAATAGAAAAAATAAGGTAGCATTATTGAAATTAACACTAAACACTATTTATTTTGCTTAATTTGATCTTAGAAAACCCAACATAATTCAAAATAAATTTTTTAATATGGCTTTAAGAGTTAATTCTTTAATACAAATTGTCAATTTTTATTTTACTATAAAAAATTCTAAAAATTGTTATAATGAAATCCTCTGTAGGTGGTAAAAAAGGAAATTTTAAATGGTTTGTTATATTGATTTTAATGTCTACCAATAGTTCCACCAATTCAATTTTCAAATATATGTTGCCTAATCTGTAGTCTAACTAGAAAACAGTATTATTTATTTTTATATCAAATGATGTCCTGCAAAAGTTGCTTTTATTTTTGTCACTGTGCCAACTCTGACATGTAGCCAGTTGAATTACAAAGTTTTACTGCTACTTGTAGGCTAATAGCCAAAAATCTAGAGTATTATTTTCTGAAAGCTAACATAAAATCAAAACACTGACAAATTTCCTTTTATTATTTATAAAAATCTTCTGTCACTTACCTTTCCAGAATAGCTATCACATTTTAAAGCCCATTTATTGTCTTCACTTTTTTCGGCAGCTTGCCCCAAGATTTTATCAAATATGTCTAAAACTGTGGCCCAATGGAGTAATTCACATTTCCCATAAGTCCATGAGGTAATTGTGGACAGTTCTTCTAGCAACTCAGTTGAAGTGCATTGTTGTAGTCTCTCAATAAGGTGAATACATTCAATAGGCACATCCGAAGTGCTTTTACGCACCCTTGACCTGTCGATCTTCATTTTAGTGGCTTTAATACCACATGTTCTTTGAACTGGAAAGTTTTTTGGACTTATGATATGTTTTATTTGAATGGGTCAAATAATGAGAAGGGTCAAATGGCAGTGGGTAGAAAAACTATTTTGGCACATTTTCATTTAGTAAATATTGTTTTAACCCTAGAGGTCATGATGGAAGTAACATGTGAAATAAACCCAACTTTATTGTGCAGGATTACAGGTACATTTTATGTATGGTAAAATAGGTTGTGATGAGTTTTGGATCACTTTTTGACTAAATGTAATGCGTAATTTTTTGTAGCACTTACACCGAACTTTATATTTATAAAACTGCAGTCGAAGTCAATGTGGCCAGAAAATTGCACAATTTTATAGGTACGCTCTATCTATCGGCCATATTGAAACGGAATGACAACACAAAAAATCCGTTTCATCAATGTTATTTTGCAAACATTTATATATGGATTTTTAGTGCTTTAATAATGCATCAATACCTTTTAAAGCATCATCTACGAGAAGCACTGGCAGTAATTGCGACTATTTTTTTTTCTTTCTAGAACAATGGCCTTAATGCTAGGGGCACTAAATTGAGTCCAGAGTTTTTTCACCACGTGGCCACTAATGCAATTCATACAACGATTTACCAACACTTTAACAGTCTTTAAACGAAATTATTTTACTCTATCTACATTACAAAAAACTTGAATTCCAATGTTTTTTCTTAAAATTTTGATGGACAAAAAAATATAAAATGACGTTTGATTAGACGCACCACAAATGACGTCTTGTTGAGTTGAAATGACAGCACTGACACTGATGTGTGCCTCATCAACATAATCATTCATATAGTCTACTTCATATTTGTCTACCCCCGGGGTGAAACAAATTCGCCATCTGTCCGTAGCAACAAGAAGCATACATGAAAGGAAAACTTTCAATTAATACAATTTTTTTTATGATTTTTAATTGTTTACTATTATAACCGAGGTTTTATCCCGAGGGACAGTTCCGGCCGACGGTGGAAAGCTGCAAACGAGGTTTTTAGTGGGTAGGCGCTCCTTAGTATAACACAGTGAATCCCACATTACCCTGCCAATCCGTCATCAGACATGGGTGTCTTTAGATTTTCCTCATACAAAAAAAAAAAAAATTGTTTATTATTTAAGATTGATCACATTTTTTCAGATTTTTCAATGGAGCTGAATGTATATCCTGTAAATTAGCGAATATCCTATTGCGAAATTCCATATTTAGTTGTAGAAGAAATATTTTTTGAGTTAAAGTGTGCCTCAGGTGACTCAGAAGTTACGAATAATGGAATCTCATCGGTAAAAAAAATTTACTTTGGTAGTTCATTAGTCTTATGCTGATTTCGTTACGGGGTTATTAGAAAAGAACTTCAATTTTCAACAAATTATTTAACTCCTTGATCTGACAAGTGAAGTGGTAATACATCACATATCATTTTCATCTATCAGGCATTTCAGGACAGAAATATAGATGAAAATGATTGACAACATCGCTTTTTGTGCGACATCAAGGTCAAAGAGCCTAAAATCAAAAATAATATAAAATATTCTAATTCCAATCGTGCCAAATTGTAGACAGTTCATAACTTCCCCTAGATGTACAAAGTCAATGAAAAAGTCGAATTTTACTTAAATGTTATTTTGACATAAAACAGGCGCCTCGTTATAGTCCATCAAATCAATTTCTTACATGTGTAATTATTGTACAATTACAATCGGCAACAAAAGACAAAATATCACAAATATCAGTCTGGCGTCAAATGAAACAGTTTAAACACAAACAAAAAAAAACTAATTTCCAAACACGTTTTCGTCGGTATAGGCGAGATACAAAAACATGTCCTCATCGTGGTGCTTCTCGAAGATTTCCATCATGGTGGCTGTTGCTGGTGGAATTGTGTTATTGACAAAGCAAAAGAGGGCCTTCTCAGAAGTTAAATTAATCCTTTGCCTAATAAATGAGTAAAAATGGCTCATAGTCGCATCTCCTCTAACTAGGTATTTATTTTTCTCCACGTTTTTCAGTTGCGAATTAGAAACCTTCTCTAAGATAATTGGTATTATGTCTGGGTGCTTTGTTCTGATTTTGTGGGCAGCAGCCCTCCTCTCTTCGAAGGGGACCGTTTTCTTGTACTCAAACTTCATTTTGTTACTTTCTTATTAGAGTATAGAAAAATCAAGTTGAATAAATCACTGAAGTACGTTCTAACTAGACTGAACTCTACAACTCAACTTACAATGACGATGATGACTGCTATTGGTGGGGGTGGGAAATTTTGTCAGGGGAATCGTGGGAGTTTAGCTAAATTCTGAAATAAATTACAGGTCTCTAACAGATCAAACTATCGATGATAATCGATAGTTTTAAATTCTTAATCAACTACTAAGTATTCATTCAGCCAACGGTAATATGTTTGCAAATAAAAATCCGTTAACATGAATTCGCTACGTGGAGCAATTAGTACGCGCACCGTGTTGCAAGTGCATGAAATAAAATACGGCAACATCGAAAATACAACGGCGAGTTGGGGGTGGTGACTGCTTTGCTCACAATACAACTCAATCATCGGCTATCTTCGTAAAATTATCGAAAAATTCAAATACATTTTTTAATTGAAATAATCTGGTTATACAAATTTAAAAAATCGTTATAAAAAATTGAAACAATACGAGGGCGTTTTGAAAAATACACGAAAAAAAGAAATAATTATGAGAAAACTAAATATCGTAAAAAACACAAACTATACAATTGTTTCTTCTGCAAAACATTACAAAACACAGGTAAATATAGAAAACAGAAAATAGTGAGCTTTGGAAAAAAATTTAAATAACATTTAAAGTAGATTATAGTAATGACGCTCAAGGTATAATGGATTTAAAATAAATTCATAAATTAAATATATTTTAATAGACTCTTACTATTAAACCTAAAATAATTATTATCAAATATTTAAATTTTAATTAAAATTTTGAAAAACATGTAGAATTTCACAATAATCAGAGAAAGAAAATCATTGTTTTGTCCGAAAGCAAGACCCCGACCAAACAAATGCACTGTGTATTTCGAATTTATATTTCCAATGTGAGTTGCCTAGAAGCACTTTTCAACCATTTGGATTTAACATGCATTGACGAACTATGGGCTACGTGGACAGAGAGGTATGTCAAATACGATAAATGAAAGTCGATAACGATAGCAGTACTTAGAAATTATTAGTTATGGTAACATATATTGTTATCCTTGTTTGCCTCGATTGTATAAAGTGAGAAAACATTATGATCGGTATGAAGTTATTCAAAGGTAAATAAGTATTGCCAACATGCTAAGATGATTCTTTTGTTTGTTTCAGAAAATATCAAATTTTGATTTATCATGTTGGTAGTGTTATTTTATTTTTCATAAATAGATGTTGGTGTCATTTATGAGCGTCATGTAACCAGTATGTTAAAAGTAATATATTTTTCGTTATTTAAAAAGGAAATGTTAATGAATTTTGAGTTTCCCTATGTAGAACTTGCGAAAAAGTTTTAGAAGCGATGTGGATTCGCCGCGTTATCGGCGTCCTAACGACACAAAACAACGAACTATGATTTATACTAGTTTTTTCCAAAATGGTGGGTGTTTGTTTTTGGATCTCTTATATAGTTTTATTATCGAGTTCCATGAGTTTGGCGAAATCTAAATGTGTAAAGGGCTGTCGGTGTTTAGATACATATATTGACTGCGATTCTAAAGGATTCAAAACTATTCCAAAAAACATCCCTGATTGGGCAGAGCACTTGTAAGTACAGTTCACTTTTCACGTACTATTTAAATATTTTTTTGAACTTGTCTAGTCGAATTCAGAATTTAGGAAGGAGTGTATTGTTAAATTGTTTTTACAGGGAAATCAATCGAAATAAATTAACACAAATCGAGGCCTTAACATTTCAAAACTTAGAACATCTACTGGTTTTGAAGTTGAGAAGGAATCAGATAGGTACCCTCAAAGATGGAGCTTTTTATGGTTTAAAACACATTCAAAAATTGTGAGTACATTTTGTTGAAATAACTTTCCAAATGCAAACATCATACTTTGTTTTTCCAATAATAATCATTGACACCTAACAATCATACCTTCAATGATATCACCTATGTACATTTATCTATTATGAAGCTTAAATAATTTCAAAACAATGTGATTAATGGAGTTAAAAGTGGAAAAATTTGTTCAAATAGGATTTAAATGGTTATAAATAAGATAATAAGACAAGATTACTAAATCCATTGTAATTTCTAAATTATTTTGTGTGAAACTTTATATTAAACTCATCATTGAAATAGTCCATATGATACATATCACACGTTTTTTTCTAATTTTTGAAAGCTTATATTCTTGTTATTCCTTATTTGATTTTTATTATCAAAAAAACAAGTTTGAAAATTAATATTTAAAAACAATAATATACATCGAAATAAGAAAATTCTCATTTTTTTATAATTATCAGTAACAATATCTACGTTTATAGGACAATGCTTAATGACACTTAGGCTAACCTTACTTGAAGTAATTTAATTTTAACAATTAAAATGTGCATCAGGGCTGCTTTGTACAAGATGTTTTGATCTATATTTCAGCTTTTAAAATAAAACTTATTTTTAGACATGATTTACTTTGTTTAAATTAGGTGAGGTATTTCAAAGATACAGAAGTTAATTAAAAAATTAATGAGAATTTTTGACAATATCCTGTAAATTTTTATATCCAAAAAACAAAAATTTACCACACATGTCCTTAGACATCAACTGAAGCCATTAAAAGTACTAAAAGGATAATTTAAAAATTAAAACATACAATTTTACATGGAATTTTCCTTTATTTTGTATAACACTGAGAAAATATTTTTATTTGAATATAAATATATGTAAATGGTTCAAGAATAAAATGTTCTTTTAGGATCTTTTTGGTTTTTAGCAATCAGTTAAGAAACATTTGAAATATACATTCTTAAAAATTAGGAACAAGCAGTAACTTCAACTTAAGCAGTTCACTATTCTTCATTCTCCTATATCAGTATCCTTCCACCTTAGCAGTTCATATAATCTCTACCACAAGATGAACATTTTTATTTTAAAATAAAATATGTAATATTTGTAGATTGCTAGATGGCAATTATGTAACTGTGATCAGCAAAAGTTGGCTTTATGGACTAGAGTCCCTTAGAAAACTGTCCTTGTCACATAACAGTATAAGTCAAATACATGATGATGCTTGGGAGTTTTGTAGTAATTTAACTGTACTGTAAGTCATTTCATTCTTGTGTGATGTGCAGCAAAATAACCTTTTTGCTTTATTATAGGGACCTTTCCTTCAATAAATTGGACTCATTAAGAGAAGATACCTTCAAGAATTTAAATATCCTGCAAAAGTTGGTACTAAGCAACAATAATATAGCCATTATTCGAGATAAAGCTTTTATGCACCTTCCAAAACTAAAAACTCTGTAAGTTTATCATAAATTTAGTATGGGAATGCCAAGAGCATTAATAAGTGCCCAACAGCCATTTGGTATATTAGCAGATTTGAAAGTTATGAGTTGTTAATTTTCTGATTGTGTAAGTAACAATCTTATCAACATTTACAGGTATTTCAATTACAACAGAATTTCTTGGACAATTGAAGATGCAAAAGGAGCATTTGTAGGACTTGGAGAATTAACAAAATTCAATTTAGCAGGAAATAATATTAAGTCCATAAACTCTGAAGCGTTTCTCGGCTTGAAGAATGTGATTCTTATAAATCTAGATAAAAATAACATAACTTCAATTCACAATAACACTTTCAGTAAAGTTCCTAATTTAAAAGTGAGCTCTAAATTTATAGTGTAGTTGTCCGTACTGAATGTTACATAATTACAGAAACTGATCATAAATACCAGTAGCATGTTGTGTGACTGTAATTTAATATGGTTTCTTGAGTGGCTGAATGGAAAGAATTTAAACATTTATGCCTCTTGTGCCTACCCAGACTGGTTAAAGGGTAGTCCTATAACTAATGTCAGCTTGAGCAATTTGACATGTGGTTAGTATAATTGGTATGTAATTGATTTTCCAATTTAAACTGGTGGTTTTGCAGATGAAGTACTGAAACCTAGGTTATTAGAAGAACCAGCTGGAAAAATAATGGCATTGAAGGGTGAAATTGTTATTTTAAATTGTAAAGCTCGCTCTAGTACTACCAGCAATATGACATTTATTTGGAAGAAGGATAATATTGAACTTCCAAACGCCAATGTCATAGTTAAATCGAGCATAGATCCAGATGGAAAATCAATGGAGAGTACCTCTGAACTAAAATTACTAGCTGTAGAACACTCACATGCTGGTAAATACCAGTGTGTGATCAGCAACAACTATGGAATCACCTATTCCCAACAATCTACAATTGCAGTCCTTGTATTTCCTACTTTATTGAAAAAACCAAAGAATGTGGAAGTTGAGGCTGGAGAAACGGTTAAGCTAGAATGCGCAGCCACTGGGGAACCTCCTCCTGTAATAGCCTGGCATAAGGATGGAGGAAATGATTTTCCAGCAGCTAGAGAGCGTCGAATGCATGTTTTGCATGGAGATGATGCTTTCTTTATTATAAACTCTGGACTGAGTGATTCTGGCGTGTATAATTGCACTGCTTACAATCTGGCAGGAATTGTGTCAGCAGAAGCTCATGTAGAGGCAAGTTTTTGTTTGCTTAGAGGAATTTGATTTCGTTTGATTTTCTGATATTTTTATTATTATATTCAGATACTACAAAAGCCCCAACTAGCTAATACCTTAGAGGACCGAGAATTGGCATCTGGCGAGCCCATTGTTCTAAAGTGTACTGCCCAAGGTGTCCCCAAACCCACTGTAACATGGTTTAAGGATGGTGAACCCATTGTTCCTACAGAACGCCATTTTTTCATAGCAGAAAATCAGCGGGTTATTATCGTGGACGCTGTTCATAATGACTCTGGAATTTATGAATGCCATGTAAACAACTCTCGAGGGGGTGTTATAGGCAGGAGCAGGATTGTCATTAAACCAAGTAAGAAGTTAAAAACAAAAATTTCAGTTTAGCTAGCAAAAGGTGTAGTTAGGATGAGTTGTTAAATGTTCCTCTTTTTTTTTTTCTTTTTTTTTTTTTAAGATGTAATAGACACCAACAATATGATGGGCATTATAATAATCTCTGTAGTATGCTGTGCTGTATTCACCTCGGTTGTCTGGGTGGCTATAATATATCACACAAGAAAGCCCTCAAAACCTAAAGAAACGGCAGGTTTTCCTGGCACAGAGCTTACTGAGATTCAAGCCGATTGTGCCTCGGAACGGTCATCATGTAAGGACAGCGGGACAGGCGATTCCGCTCGGAGATCTAGCGATGATTTCGCGGAATTTAATACTCTGTTGCACTGCCCTAGATCTGACCATGATCGGCCTATTCACCACGTTGAATCCACGGAAACGGGCGATTGAAGCCAATTCACGTCATTAAAAAAATGACTGTTCTGGTATGCTTTAATCTCTAATAGCGTTTGGAACGTATAAGAATTTCGACTTAAAGTTCAATAAACCCTTTATTTATTAATATGAAAAATTATCATTGTCCTTGTGCTGTTTTTTTATTAAAAAATAACTATTACGATCAATCATAATGGAGTAATTAGAAGCCGAGAAAAAGTGTATTAATGAAATTTTATGAAAATTTTTTATTGCAAGATATACATACACAGGGGCCATCTAGCCTATCGTGTGACGTTAATTAATAATCCCTTAGGCAGCGATATCAAACACGTGGGTGGACATTGAAAAATATTTAGATGACCTCAGAAAAACACATCGTGTCTCAATAATCCTTCCTTTTTCGAAATTAGAGGTAATTTTTGAGACTATCTATTTTGATCGTATCACCATTAGAAAAGTAACAATTGTTCATTACTTACTTTATTTTTAATTTCGTACGATATAAAAAAAATTTTTAAATGTGAACTAATTTACGACACTGGAAAAAAATGTGATATAATTCAATATGAGAAAATGTTCCTATATATAGATTAATTAAAGAAAAAATTAAGATGTCTTTTTATTATTTAAAAAAATAAAGAATTGTCAAGCATGTTCCGAGATATCGACTACAGCCACTAAATGACATTTCAACGATAGTTCTGAAATAATCGTAGCTACCAAACATAGTGGGTTGCAAATGAGCAACTTTGTATTTCATTTTGCTTTACCGTGCATGGGGTAAGAAAATATTTTTATGTCGATATCGATTTGTGGCATTGATTCTGGAAAAAACGGGCTTTTTTATTCATTAAAATTAGCCAAGAAATATCCGAAATACGAACTCATGAAAATTACGAAAAAATATGCAATTCTGATTATTTTAATGAGTATATATAGTCCAAAATTATACTTCTATAGAAAAAGTGCTCATTGCATCTGCTAAATATTTCTGCCCAAGTGCTCCATGGTGTCCATCAACGTGTTAAGAAATGGCTAATTATACAAATATTAAGAAACAAATTAAAACAATTCCTTTAAGGCTAAGGGAGTTTTTTGCACAAAGAACAACATGGTAATCTCATCGAAACCTTTGTTTAATAATGAGGCTATTTTGAGGCACTCAAACACTATATTTGCTTTAACAAGAGGTTTCCCATAATTAATCGAAATTCTTGTATTGAGCCAAAACCTAGTTATTTTATAATTCTGACAAGAAGTATTGCAAGAGTAATGCGCAATGAGAAGGTATCTTGTAATATTTCGAAACTCTCATTAGTTTACTTTGATCACTTGCCAAATAGAAATGTGCCAGCTTAACAGTTTCTTGTTATAGATTTGACAGTAATGATTATTCGATGTTGAAAACCCAATGTTCAATGCAAGAGACACAAAGGAATCAGAAAGCACTAAAAAGACGACGTAAATGACCTACAAAATACCTTGTCATTGTCATTGCGTGTTCAGCACATATTACGGTTTGTTATTTTGGTTTCCCGTATCAACTGGAGGGTGACACTTGCATGCTAACTAAAATCATCCTGTATAGAGATTTTGTGCTTATGCTCCACCGAGAAAAGACTGATCTTACGTTAATTCAAATAGGTTTAATAGTTTGAACAGAATGAGTGTTTGCTACTGGATCAAATATGCCTGCTTTGAAATCTAGAAAGTTGAACATTCTTTCTAATACACAAACCATTGGCAGCTGTTTATTAATCCGGCAATATAAGTTGCAAATATTATTTTAAACTGTCAATGTTTAACAAAATTAATTTTGTATAGTTCATATTTAAATTCATAATTTTACAGATTCGAAATTCGTTATACTATTTCTTAAGTAACATGGTATTTTTAGCATTTTTGCAATTTATATATCTAATTACTGGCACGCTCTTTGGATTTTTTTTCTATAGTAATAGTACATCTAAAGAAGGCACAAGTTTCTGAACACGTTCAGTAGAAAGCATTCATTATAAGGTCCACAGATTTCTCTGGTTCCTTGGTAACAAACCGATCAGACACATTTTAGAAATATAGTTTAGTAGGGGCTGCTTAAGCTTTAAATTTTGCATGAACATTCAAGGCTTCCCAATTTTCACTGCCCGTACTCATAGTGACTTCTCTTTCTTACCTTGCAGAGGTGAAATAATTACATAACCCACAGATAAAATGAAAGTTAGATAGTTTTAGAGCTAACCAATAGTTGATAGGCATTAAAGTATTAAATGTCTCATTGGTAAGTTCCTTATCGAGACAATTAATATTTCCAGAAAGGCATCTTTAAAGTAGGAAGGGATGGTTTCTGATATTTCAAACCTTTCGTTAGTTTTCGCACCGCTTTATGATGGGTCTTTCCGTCCCTTCTGTAATTAGTATAGGCTCTGTAAATAAACGTTTTATATTCTTGGTTCCTGTGTTAAGTTTGACCTCTTAGAAGGTGTGTTATTTTAAGTTTTGTACCTTGTGATATTATTTAAAAGAGGTATTATCTTTTGTTTTGTCTTTGTCCTTTCTGTAAAGCAGTAGAAGGGACTGTTTGTTCCTTACAAGTTTTATTTATTGTTTTAAATGTAGACTATCTTTAAGTAAATTGCGCATTATGCAGGCAACTATTCAAAATGATTTTCAGCCATATGCTTGTTCGACTTAAAAAAAAACTTTACTTTAATTAATGTTAGTGTAGAAGTGAATTTTTCTTATTTAATTTAACGAAAGCCGAACTTTAAAGAATTAAAGTGAGTAATTCTTAAATAATCTACATACGTTTGTGTCATATTTAATTGCTAAAATAAACACTCAAGTATCAAGTTTACAATAATTGGCCCGATGTGCATACGGTTATCCCCTAGCATTTATTGCCAAGAAATTTGTGCACATTAAAATAATATTTTCCATGGGTGGAGTCTACATTTAATCCTACTTATTGGACCAGTTTAATTGTCTTATTAATAAGTATTATTTTTCTTTTTATGTACGTAGCCATTATAAATTGGGCTGCCTCATTTATATGTGGGATATATCCTTAAGATAACAAATAGTTGATTTCCGATCGCAAGCTTTAAAGTTTCAGGTGTTATCTTGAATTCCGGATGTAGACCCGGACATTGTACAACTTATATTTTAATTCCTTTTACTTTAAGTTACTGTAATGAATGTGCTCTATTTATTTAAATCGTACGCATGTGGATGTGGATTGAATGTCTATTAGAATAATTTAAGTATCTGTTATTCTAAATTAGCCAAAACTACAGTACCTCCCAAAAACCAAAAAAAAGATTGATGTGAAATGTGCAATAGTGGTCTCTGTTTTTTTAATAAACGAACCAGACACGTAAGATACCCAAAAATACAAGAAATGCTGTATGTATCACATCATTTTTTTTAACCGTAATCCCAAAATTGTTTAATCACAAAAGTGTTGTTACTTTTGTTTTCACACATACACACTCCGATTACATAGTATTATCATTGTGATGACTTATATTTTTGTCTCAAATAAACTACTCTACTGAATCATACTCTTAGATTTTTTTCTTTTTAGTTTTACAATAAACACTATACATGTTACACGAAATGTGCATGTAGTCGCAATTTTTTGTATCCTTGTGAATAGCATGGTATCTACATATTTTATTATTTTCGTTCAGGTGCAATATTTCAAAGTTAAGCATATTTTGCTGGTAAAACTCCTAAGAAGTGTATTCAGGGTTTAGATGGCAATTCCTTGACATATGCCGTTAATTAATTACATTCATAGCTAAATTATGCAAGTCATTATGAATTTTTTGAATTAACAATGATTCTGCCTACTGTTTACTCAAGTACGTGAATTTTGCTCTAATAATATAATTAATTCCGTGTTTCAGCGAATTGTGTCTAAGGTTCCAAAACTGCAATATTCCAACATTAAATAACAAGGTACATAGATGTTTTTCAAGAGGATATTATCTATCTATATTGTATATTCATGGTTAAGTATAGCTCTTTGATGAGGTGAACTGGCGTAAAAAATTGATATTAAAATTACTTTGCTATACATAAACCGCAGTATCCCAACATTATTTAATATTCTTGATATTTTTTAAGTGGATACTATCTATCTATTTCTGTTGTATATTTATGGTCTAGTGATTCGTCGTTTGATAAAGTGAACTGACGTAAAAAAATTCAAAACCAAATTTTACTGTATGTTTTCAAACGTCATGTCGCAGTTGAGGACCACTTAATATTTTATCGGTTGATGCGCGAAAGGGTACGGCAAGATCACCAGTGTCATACCTGTTTTCGAATCTTTCGCAGACGTATATTAGAAGACTGTTCATCAGCGCGTCGTTAGTTTTTTGCTCCCAAGATTTCGTTATATGCGCGGATTTAAAAAAAATATAAATATATACACACTTATATTTTTTATAAGTCGTAAGGTGACTTTTAATTACCGTCAAGATGTATAATCAAACTACTGGTCGTAAGTATTTTAAACATAGGTCTGTGAAGAAGTAAAGACCAAATCGTTTTTACTTTTTAGACAATAATATAATTCGGTGGTGGTTGCAATTAAATTTTTTCGACTTAAATATTATTCTGTATTTACTGCTTTCGAAACTTGTGCTTTATGTGATCGAAGAAATTCAATCTCCGGAAATATTTGGGCGCATCTAAGAAAAGTAGCTTAACCACCTGTTACATGTAAAGATGTCTTTAAAATTTGCTCCGAAAACTCCGATTATAGAGCATTTAAAATTTTTAATAGTTTATGTTTATTATTTACATGACTTTTAAAAAGTCCTGGGTCGATACTCATATATTAATTTTGGTTCTACTTTACTTCTGTCAATGAAATAATTTGCGTTCAATTTAATACCACCGAGGCCATTTAACCTGGGACTACATAATTACTTTTAGCGAGAATGCCTGGTTGCCTACGCACGGAAATCTCGAATTCAGTTTTTTTTTTAAATCTCGTGGTCAGTAAAATTCGGCAGCCCTTTGGTAATTATGGTGCAAAGTTGTGAAAATTGCTCTTTAAAAAATTTTAAGTTTTGTCGTAAGTTTATTTAAAAGTCATATATCCATTTTTTTTATATTAATTGGCGGGAAATTTTAAACCTTCTTCGCTTCATGCCATGGTCTGATACCTAACCTAACCTTGAACTAATCAAAATTGTAATTAAAGTGTGTTATTGAGAATAGAATGAAAGTCATCAGATTAATTCACCATCAGAACCTTTTCTAATTTCATGCCGGTAACGTAAAGCAATAATCATTCCCTATTCTCATTCCTTTTGTTCCTAGTTTTAATATGTCTTCTCGTCGCATACTGGAATGCTACGACGGTATATTTCCCATGTTTTGTTTATTTAATCTTTATTTAATTAAGACATTCACTGAATGTTGTTATTTTTGCTATTGTAGAAAACTCGGAGGTATGTCTGGCTTTGTACAGAAAATCTTTGAAGTCTATTGACTTGGCTCGTGAAGGAACTCATTTCGATGGACAACATCCCCACATTTTTGTTACTTTGGGAGCATCAGTAAGTCCTCATTTGACTACTCCTACAGGTCCAATTTTATTACACAGTAATTAACAGGATATAGGAGTTTCTATTTACATTACTGCATTTATCCACTTACTGTCTTCATTGGTAAACTAAGGCCAATTGGGATCCTTCTTAGTTATTTCTGCCTGTGCACTGCTAAATTTTACAAAAGCTAGCTTCAAGGCCGCAAATCGTATATAATATTCATTTCTTCTATGATATTTCAATAAATTTTCTTTATAAAATAATAATATTTTTAGCATAAATTATAATTTAATGTATTAATAGAGGAGTTATATAGAAAAATAGAAAATCCCAAAATTTAAGTAACTTTGATCTTATAAATATCTTAGGGGCCAAAGTTTTATTTTGCTATTAGTAGTAGTAATAGTTTATGTTGGTTCAAGGTCAAATTACTAGTGTGCTGTTAATAGTTAATAGTTTCAAAAATAAAATCCTGTACCTGAGACATATCCACATATAAACACTTCAATACCACAGAAGTATTGATGCTCATATCGATAGTGATGCTAAATGAGAAGTATTAATACCAAAAAAGAATGTGACTGCAATAGTCCGAAAATAGTTGTTATTTTCCTCAAAGATGAAATGTATTTTATTAATTGATAATATTAATTTCACAACCAAGTAGGTAACTTTTGGTAATATTTTATAGATAGTGCGCCAGGTGGTAGGGTCAAAGAAAAATAACAATAACTGGATAGACTAGATTACAGTAATGGCAAATAATAGTCCAGAACTTTTTAGTGTCTCTCTGAATGTACTATTAGTTTATACAAAAACTAGTTTCCATCTTAACTAAAAGTCTGCCCAATATGGCTTCATTTAAATGTTTATATGTATGTAAATTGGCCTGCAGTTTAATGGGTATCTTTTATTTAACATTATATTATATATTCAGTATCCAAGCAGTCATTACCAAAATAAGAAAATTGCAAGCAACAAGAGAAAGATTAAGTCTTAAATATATATATAACATATTTTATACATATAATTGTTATTTATATACATTTGTTATCTATTATTCAGTTGTTGGGTTTAACTACACAAAGTCAACCACACGCTATCATTTTGATAACTAATTAAGTCTCCATACAAACATTTTCTTTTCTTAGTCCTCACACATATGTTAATATATTTTTTTTATTTTTAAGGGTGATCTAGCTCGTAAAAAAATCTACCCAACATTATGGTGGCTCTACAGAGATAACTTGCTACCATCCAATACTCACTTTATTGGATATGCTAGAAGTAACACTACAATAGAAGAAATAAGATCAAAATGCGAGCCTTATATGAAAATAAAAAAAGGCGAAGAAAAGTTGCTTGACGAATTTTGGAGTTTGAATTATTATATTGCTGGAAAATATGATGTTCGAAGTGACTTTGAGAAATTAAACCAAGAGATAAGCCAATATGAGAAAGGACCAGTAGCAAATAGATTGTTTTATTTAGCTTTGCCTCCGTCTGTTTTTGAAGATGTTACCATTTTGATCAAGAATACTTGTATGGCTGAACGGTAAGTTTGATTTAAAAATCAATTACAAAACTTTGAAGCAGGAGTATATTGTAGAGGTTGGACAAGAGTTATTATAGAGAAGCCCTTCGGACGTGATTCGGCCAGTTCCCAAAAGCTATCTGATCATTTATCTTCCTTGTTTACAGAACATCAAATTTACCGTATTGATCATTATTTAGGCAAAGAAATGGTACAAAACCTCATGACTTTAAGGTTTGGCAACCGTATTTTTGGACCAACTTGGAATAGAGATAATATTGCTTCCATTCAAATAACATTCAAAGAACCTTTTGGTACTCAAGGGAGGGGAGGTTATTTTGATGAATTTGGTATAATAAGGGACATTATGCAGAACCACTTATTGCAGATTTTGACTTTAGTGGCTATGGAAAAACCAGCCACTATTCATCCTGATGATATAAGAGATGAAAAGGTTATTAATTCAAACATAAATGGCGTTATTAGTAGTTTGGATAAATTTCAGGTTAAAGTATTGAAAAGCGTTAAAACTTTGGCTTTGAATGATGTTGTATTGGGGCAATATGTGGGTAATCCTCAGGGAGATGGAGAAGCTAAAACTGGATATCTTGACGACCCCACAGTGCCTCCTGGCTCAATCACACCTACTTATGCAGCTGCTGTCCTTAGAATAAACAATGAAAGGTGGGACGGGGTGCCTTTTATTTTAAAATGTGGCAAGGGTAAGAAATTTCTCCAGCATTAATTGTAATATTAGTAAACAAAATATTTTCAGCACTAAATGAAAGGAAAGCTGAAGTGAGAATTCAATTTGAGGACGTTCCCGGTGATATTTTTGATGGTAAAGCTAAACGAAACGAGCTTGTTATTAGGGTACAGCCAGGAGAGGCTTTGTATGTAAAACTTATGGTTAAAACGCCAGGAATGGCTTTTGATATGGAAGAAACAGAGCTTGACCTCACTTACGATCATCGATACGAGGTAATTACACTATTCATTGAATTCATGTATTTATACAAGTTGTATTATATTAGCATATCAAATTGCCTGATGCCTACGAACGTTTAATTCTTGACGTTTTTTGCGGCTCTCAAATGCACTTCGTCAGGTCTGATGAACTTAGCGAGGCATGGAGAATATTTACGCCTTTGCTTCATCAAATAGAAACTGAACTAATTCAACCCATTTCGTATATCTATGGTAGCCGAGGGCCTAAAGAGGCCGATGAGTTATTGAAGAAACATAATTACAATTATACAGGCTCTTACAAATGGTACAAATCCAACAAATGAAGAGGAATTTTGTAACAGGGTATATACAATCTTTATACATTCCCCTTTTATGCATTTTTATATTGAAAAATTTTACTGTTGTTAATGGTTTAGGTCTTTTACTTCCAAATATTGGGAGGGTTTTAAATGAAAACACTTCGTTTTGTTTTTGGAGGTTTTATTTTATGAACTTAAGTTAGTTTAATCCCAATAATTCCTATAGTAGCATGTCCCAAAAATCCTAACCTCCTGAAATCATCGAATTTATTTTAGTAACAGAAAGCGCAAATAAGATTTAACAGCTTTTATTGTTACATAGCCTTAACATCGGTCAGTCAGTAGACGGTCTTATCGTAGACACTCAAAGCCAATTTATTAACTCCCATATTTATAACTCTAGAATTTTCTTTGGAAAATATGTGTTATTTTTGAGAAGTTGAAAGAAAGGAAAGTTCTTGTTAAATTGTTGGCGTTAAGCGGATAAATACTTTCACATCGAATATTTACGCTGCAAATATAAATTAAAAACAAGAGGCAGTTGTACTGTCATTTTCTTTTCGTTTTATCCTCTAACTTTTCGCCCCTGGTAATCTCACTTTTTAACTATATGATTAAGCCACATCTGCCTACCAGGTTTAATAATTATTTGAGTCCTAAGGCATCTATGATGTTTTGATTGTTAAGGCGTGTTATTGAACTAATATTGTGTTATCAATCTTTATATGGTTAATGTAATTGGCGATCTGAGCAGTTTGTTGCAGAAAGTATTAATATATATAGGAATATAATACATTATGATAATAATAAGGAAACACATTTTTTTAAATATATTTATTTTATGAAAGATCAATCACTTACATTTAGAAAATGGACGGAGTCTTTTCATATATATCACACCACAACCGGTAAAGTCTTTTGAGTGGAGAACTTGACAAAGAATTACTTAAATAATATAAGTTACGTTTTAACAAAAAACCTGCGCTTTACACATTACCGTTTGGACAAGGAATTTGCCAAATTGCTGATAGTTTGAGAGCATGTAAATAATAAAAACCGGCCGCGTGAAATATAAACTAGGTCACAGAAAATTGGGCAATACAATACCTAATTTGGAAGTAATACAAATAGGGTATTAGAGACGTTTTGAACATGTTTAGAGTGACTCGTATATCGAGTTGCTGTAGTTGGTTTCGTGTTCGATTTTCTGCGATCTAATTTACCTTCCACTTCACGGCTTTTTATTTTCTACATGCTATTACTTTGTTTTTGAACCTAGATAAATGTTCCTTACAACGAGTTCGATACCATGATTAGAAACACTCTGCGTTTACGGACGTTATACATAGTTTGCGAGAATCGTCAATCTATCCAGGACCGATCACGAATTGCCTGTCGAAGCAAACTCATGAGTAATTGTAATCCTAATAAAATTCTTTCTCAAAAATATCTGATTGATAAACTACCTACATACACTCGATTCTATACTTTGATGGCTCTACTATTATTCTCAACATTATCATGAGTATAAACAAAGTTAATTACATTTTTGTTCCCAAAATCAGGAACCTTAACTCCTCTAAAGATTTGGCAGTCATAAAAATATATAAATCTCAAATAGATACCACAGAATGATGCACAAACATGAGTGTAGATACATATTTGTCTTGATATACTGTTTGTTTATGCACCAATATTAAAAGCTCAGATTTAAAAACACTATCAAGTCCACATTTCTAAAAAGCAACTAATCATATGAGTAAGATGTTCGGGAGATTCAAGCATCGCCATGTATCCTGCATCTGGTATTAACTCCAGAAATGATCGTGGAATTGTCTAAAACAAATTTTGACCTGCAGTGTCAATTGAAAACTTGAACGGTAATTTATTCAAGTAGCTTGACATCACTTTAAAGGTATCAAATGACCAAGAAAATTATAGTTTAGTATTTAAATACCGATCTCTAATCTCAATTTTTATATTTATATCACACTTGTGGGAACATTGAATAAGTTCTTTCCTTACCCTTTCCATCTCACATTCTTGGACTAACGTCACACTTTTGTCTTGTAAACCATGTACAAGCAAAGTAGGGGCTAGGATTCGTCTATGGAATGATGCATCTCCCTCTGGCCAATACTGCCCTTGAATTAAGAACTCTCGCAAGTGTGGTGGCACTGTAGATTCTTCCTCAAAAAACTTGAAGTTTTTGCCTCGTGAGGAGTAAAAGAAACTTCTAAGAGATATACTAATGATTCTCCTATTACAAAAAGTTATTAATAATTTACCTCTTCAAACCACAATACATAAATGGATAACATAAATTGTGTGCCCACCCATATGGAGATATATCATTCATATCAGCAGGTGGTGCTAAGGGCGTTGGACCTCCTCCACTAATTAAAATTAATTGTGCTATTCTTGTTGCTCTATTAGGATATAAGGCTGTAATAAGACTGCATCTGCAATTTACAAGCTGTTATTTGGAATGCAATTAACTAATGTATGTTGCATACCCATAAGAATGACCAATAAGGATACATTTCCTCTTATCATCCTTTTTCATAAAATAATCAAACACTGACATAATTTGGCTTAAAATGTTTGTGAACTGATACAAACTAGCTTTATTAGGAGCTGAACTAAAGCCATGCCCAAGTAAATCAGGTGCAACAACTTCAAAACCATTAAAAGAAAGATTGTGCATAAGTATATTCCAAATGTCAGCTGTTGTTCCCAAGCCATGAATTAACATTATCAGAGGTTTAAGCCTATTATGAACACATCTCTTTAGGTTTGAGGGACTAGAAGTTCTGGATATTTTTCCATTTGATTTTCTGAGGTGACTTCTATGTGCAAATGCAGAATCTATTTCTGATTTTTCATATGCAAAATTATCGACTCCTTCGGAATGGCCGTTTTTCAAACATTCATTAAAGGCCTCATTTAATGAATGTTCTACTAACTGCTCCGCAAATTTTTCTAATTTTTCTATTGTACTGTTTTCAGATGCTATATGTATGCTAAAAATTTATATATATGGTTTTGATAATGAAAAATGTGTAAAAATATGGATGTGACTTACCTCCCATTATCAAAAGGAATGTGTTTTTGAAGTGATGATCCATTAAAGTTATTTGAATTCCTATGTGATCTCCTGATTGAACTTCTGAATGAACAACTGCAAAAGGTATTCCTCAAAGGTTTATTCTTCATGAACCAATATTCATCAGATACAGAGCTTCTTTTTGAGGCATCTTGAGTCATTAGTAATGATTGCCTTACTTTCTCTGGGGTCAGATGTATTACTCGAATTTTAATCTTCGATTCAATTGAAATGATCTCACTGTCCTTTGGGGGTATTGGATCAGAGGGATGGATGCGATTTACTGATGTTAAAGCTCCAAATACTGCCCTCCAGGTATTTGCCACTTTGGGAAGACATCCCTTTGTTGATGAGCTTGCCTCCTCCATCACTTTTGTTTACTGTTATGTCACACCCATAGTACTGCTTTAAATTGCCTCAATAAAGGACCCGGTGGAAAACAACCTACACATATTTGAATGTAATATGTTTTAATTAATGTTGGGAGCTTTTAACTGTAATAAGTTCCGTTCCACTCATTTCTCAGCAGTCCATATGCACTTTTGTATTAAGTAGCTTATCTGCAGGAGGGTGATGTTATATTCATTGAAAAAATATACAAATGTAATGTGATAATAAATTATTGATTCAAATATATACTTATTTGATCATTTTCAGGATATATTTTTGTATTTCCATTTTTCTTTTGCAGTTTTGTTGTTTACCAATTTTGGGACAAGATTTAGTATTTGATTTGACAATAAGGTCGTAGTTCAGTTGACATTTAAATGAATTTGACAAATGATTCATGAAAGTCGTATGAGAACGTGCTACCCTATTATCTTTTCTCTTTTCGTATCTTGTTTATGTAGACAAGGACTAAGAGATGTTCAAGTGATCATTGACAGTTCTTTTTGTTAAATCAGAATACCCTTCAATAACGAGATTTGAAATGAACCAATCAAATGATAGCAATTTTATTTTCCAGTTGAATGGCCACTTTTACTTTCGATGTTTTGCTTTCTCTCGAAAATGAGGTTATTAGAATTATCGGTGATGACAATACTCGAAAGTAAATACAAATTGGAGAAAATATTTTAACTTCATAACCTTTCAGTACTAGGTTGTACCGTTACGAGTAACTACTTCACTTTTTTATACAGTATTATAATAAAAAATATTCCAATATGACAAAAGTATTTATAGTTTCTGGTTGCAGAACCCCTATAGGTTCGTATTTTACTTGGTTATGCGATAAATATTACAAATGAAAACATTTCTATGGATTTGCAGGAAACTTCCAAGGGCAATTTGAAAGGTATCCTGCATCAGAACTAGGTTCCCTAGTTATTGGCGAGGCTATAGCTAGAGCAAATTTGAAACCAGAGGATGTGGATCAGTGTATCATGGGGCATGTATGTTCAAATTGTGTATAAAAATATTAATAATTTACTAATTATGGGGATCATGTAAGAGGGAATGCTCGGAAAATAAATGTTAATACAGGGTAATTCATGGTTAACCCAGAGAAATTGAAGGGTAGATATTAGGATACTTCAAAAAAACATTTTTTGTTAATAAATTTGCTACCAAATCTGAATAATTAGAAAGTTAGTAATTATTGAAGTTTGAAGCAGCACTTCTATCTATTGAGTATACTGTCACAAAGTACAAGGAAGTTTGTTTTGAAAAATCATAAAGTGCCAAAGTAAAATTAATTATGAATTACCTTATTGAATTTTTGTTGTAAAATTTGAGTTTTGGTAAAGAACTTTTTGATATTTGTTCAGCAAATCAATTTTTGAAGAATATCTGAGTACTACTCTAAACTTTTACCTATTTAGATCTACATGTATTTATTTAGGGGCACATGGCATTATTCATACTCATAATACTGATAATAGCAAATTTGTGACACACTTGTCCTCCTTTCAAGTGTGTTATTAATTAATTGTTTTGAACTGAATTTGGCATGTAGAATTTTTCCTTAAATGGTGTAAATTTTCTTTAAGGTATTGACAGCTGGACTAGGGCAAAATCCTGCCCGACAGGCTGCCATTAATGCCAAAATTCCATATTTTGCACCCTCATTCACTGTGAATATGTTATGTGGATCTGGACTCAAGTAACATTTCTTTTTTATTTAATATTAAGTGTACTGGGTGACCCACATCAAATAGACATAGCCAGATTTTAATTATAATTAATGATAGAGATCTAAAATTTGAAATATCAATATTACATAATATAAATAAGCTTTGACTAATGTCATACTTCATTTTATAGTTGGCCGTAATTAGCACCAACTTTGATTAGCAAAGTACATATATCTTTTAAACGAAAATTGAAACTGGCCTGAAATGACCTTTTAATGATCTATTACACTTAGTTTTCTTTATTAAAGTTATAATTCGACAACGAATTCATAAAAATGGCATATTGAAGGAAAAAACAATTTGTTAAAGCTGGTAACAGTAAGAGTGACCAATTGATTCTGGCACATTAGAAGCAAGACCCGAGCTCGCAGGCTCGCCTTAATAAACATAAAACAAAAATAAACAAATGTTCAGACATTCGGAGGAACGATGCCCATTTTGTCTAGACAAAATAATGTCATTCACTAAACCACACGTCACATTAATAATTATAAGATAATTTAAATAACATAAAATAGATGAAATTGAGGTTTTATGCTATTTGAATTTGCCCCAGAACACAAATCGAAATTAAAACACTTTTTTTTATTTTTGGAGTACCCCTGTGCAAACGACATTGATTATGTCCTAATTGTTTTTTTTTACACATTCAAATTAATGTAAATTATTTTTAAGTTTTGCTTCACAGCTTTTACAGCAATAACGTTAATGAAGGTCACATACGCCAATAGTCAAATGTGCATTCAAACGGCAACTAAAAAAACAGAATAAAACCATTCTAACATGTATGATAAATGAAACTATTTTAAAGTACATTGAGTCAAATACATAAAATGGCATCAGAGGTACTAATTTACGACTTTTTAATCCGTTGGTGTTATGTACTACTTTTGAAAATCTAATTAATAATACATTATTTTAAAGTTCTAAAAGTATTTTCTCCAAGCTGTGTCCAGTTCAAAGCTCTATTTTGAAAATCAGTAAACTAACACCAAGTCGTAATCATACTTAATTCTAATTCAATCTTTTCATACATACCTTATCTAATCAAGAAGTGTGAGAGGATATTTTACGTCGTCCTCCAAAAGTGTAATGTTCCAAGATATGTTAAAGGGTGTTAGATCATTAATAGAATTAGCAAAAACATCAATGGCTTTAGCATAGATCCCTGAGAGATACCACACTGGATCTCTCTTTTCTTGAACTGTTTTCAACTATTTTCCAATTTCTTATGACTTAGAAAAGTTGCACGATAGATCGTCGTGGATGCACGTTTCAGAAATAAAGAGGCAACAAAACAAAAATATTAATTCACATCATGCGCCATAACATTCATATTTAAAGGTATCAATTTCATTTTTCTTATAAGTTAATATGTCGATTGTTCAAATTTTTTCGCTAGGTATTATTTGCTTCGGAAATTCTGTAGCTGTAACGGTGTTCCTTTGCCAAGGTCAGAGTTTTACGATTTACATGACAATAAATGTTATAATAGAATGGTTATATAGAAAAAGCTTTCTTATATGATGGAGGTCGCACATATTCTTTGCAATGTCCTAAAACAACACGGAGGGCGATAATCGACAATTCACAATTTTTTATTCTTAAAGTTTTATAGGAAAAACAGACATCAGATTTTCTATTTACTTCTTGGAGAAACATCTCAAGAGTTTATCATCTTGCAAAACAAGACCTCAAACAGTACTATTCTTCTATTGTAAGAACCTACTAAAATTAATTTAAATATATAAACTAGTCCTACGCCTAAGCCTCGCTTTCGACAATCTGAATTTCAAATGCGACCCACACGAGACAACCTCATGATCGGATAAACGGAGTGAGACAATTTGAGAGTAAACGTTATCAGTATACAGATTACAATAGAAATAGTGCATCAATATCATTGACGAATGTTACCTCGCATCATGCTTAAATTTAATTAAACAACTTCATCCTGATACATATACATACTCAGCATATTTATCTTTTTTTTAACTGCACATTCAAAAACACTTAAGCCAGATCAGTGCAAGAGAATTGCGGTTATTAAACTGTATTCTTTTTTTGGAGTTATTTATTCTTAGCTCTATTAATTTGTTTTGTAATACGGACCCAAATTTTCGATTATATAGAAATATTATATGCGATACGTTTTAACATGACGCCTTTCCGAGGCGCAATAATAACTCTCGACTACGGGTCACCCTGTATGTTCGCTGCACTTTGGTCTATTATTTCATAAAGGTTTTGCACATGAAAAACAAACAACACGTGTAGTATTTTAATTATCCAGGACTGTGGCCTTGGGATACCAATCCATAAAAAATGGGGATGCCAGTATATTGGTAGCTGGAGGACAGGAGAGTATGACTCGTGCTCAACACTCCACACACCTGAGAGGAGCTAAATTAGGAGCTCTAAATTTATCTGACACCTTGTTATCTGATGGTTTAACTGACGCCTTTAACAATATTCACATGGGAAATACTGGTGGGATGATTGAGTATAATTTTATCTTCCTTTATGTGACCTTCTATTCTAATAGCTGAGCATCTAGCAAAATCATTCAACATTTCAAGGGAAGCACAGGATGAGTTTGCCTTGGCCTCCCAAACAAAGGCTGTCGCAGCCATTCACAGCGGCTTTTTTGATCTAGAAATAGTGGGAGTCCCTGATAAAAGAACAAAAACTCTTATCGTTAAAGATGAATTTCCTAAGCCAGATTGTACCCTTGAGAAATTGGCTAAACTAAGACCCGCATTCGAATCGGTAAAAAACTGCATTTTAGTTAGTTTTAAAGCTTATATAACGTGCATTATCACGTAGACTGGCACTGTGACTGCAGGAAACGCATCTGGAATCAATGACGGAGCTGCAGCAGTAGTCCTGGCAAACGAGGAACAAGTAGCTACAAAAAAATTGACTGCACTAGCTGAGATTGTTGCCTTTGCTGAAGTTGGTCTCGATCCAGTATGCATGGGGCTGGGTCCTATTGAGGCAGTTAAACAAGTGGTAAAGTTTTGTTGTGTAAAGTTCAAAAAGTGACAAAAAGTACTTATTAACTCATAATTTGTACAGTTAAAAAAAGCACAGTGGACTAAGGATGATGTGGAACTGTTCGAACTGAACGAAGCATTTGCCGTACAGAGCATAATATGTATTAAGGAGCTAGGGCTTGATGCCACTCTGGTTAATGTAACTGGAGGGGCTGTAGCACTGGGTCATCCTATTGGAGCCTCAGGGACAAGATGTCTAGTT
The DNA here is from genome assembly GCF_040115645.1 of Euwallacea fornicatus. Taxonomy (NCBI): domain Eukaryota; kingdom Metazoa; phylum Arthropoda; class Insecta; order Coleoptera; family Curculionidae; genus Euwallacea; species Euwallacea fornicatus. The sequence goes on from NC_089543.1 coordinate 116,756, forward strand.
ACTTTAATTCATAACTTGCGACGTCTGGGGAAGCAAAAGGGGGTTGTGGCTTTGTGCATTGGCGGTGGCATGGGAATTGCTATGGCTGTACAGATTTGCTGATGTCAGTTTAATAATTTTTTTCCCTCGTTCATCTACGAAAAACCATAATACGTATTAAATGAGAGTTAGAAAATTAAAATAGCTGCGCGTTAGAATCACAAGGTGCTAGATGTCGACCAATCAGGAAGCAGTAAATTCTATAATGTGTCACCTCTAAAATTAAACATAAAGTTTTATTAAATTTTCATAGAAATATATTTGTATTAATCAATTCAACCGAATATGTTCTTATCAATAACTTAGTTGAAATATTCAAAGTAATTCTAAAATTATCGCCTAGGCCATTGTAGGAGAATGGCAAGCACACTCAATTAAAATTCGTCACTTCTATCTGTGAGGTTGAAATATCATCCACAATTGGGCTAGTTTGGTGAATTAGAGAAACTTATACAGGGTGTCTTCAATTGATTTATTTTACAGGGACGTCAATTATTACTGAAGTTCGAGGCGAGCAGTATTGGCAATCTCTATTTTTATGAAATAAAAGTATTGTCACTATCAAGGCAGAAAGTTTTCATCATCTTAGTTTTATACATATGTAGCGTTTAAAAAATCTCTGCATTTTAAGACTTACAAATGTACTTCTTCACTTTGTACCAGCATGTGAATTTCTTCATCATGGTAAGTATATTATTGCAATCATTCTTGGCAGGAAATTTCTAGGTGTATGGGATATGAGTAGTTTAATTTAGACCTTAAGAGCTACTGAAAATATTGTTTTTGCTTGAATGATTGGCCTCACCCATGCAAGGAAAAATCAATATAAGGTTGACATGCAAGGGGTAAAATGAAATTGTAAGTATAAATTAGGTCGTCAACAAAAACATCATTTTTATTAAATATTATTTTTTCTTATTTACGTATTGGCCAGCACTTAGCAGTTCACGAATCTATTATTTACATATCAGCTAAACAGTAAACACAATACAAATATTAATAAACATTGATTTTAAATTGATAATCCACAGGAAAAGTGGCAACATATTCGAGACTTGGAACGAAAAATTTTGAATGTTTTTTCATTATGTCGTACCAGTTAGTCATGCGGTCAGTATCCTTGCATTTAAAGTATGATCCCCAAATTGTTGAACATAAAAATTGTTCATCTGGATGCCATTTTTCATGCCCGTAGACTCCCTCAGCCTCTAGTTCTTCACACACAGTCACTGTTTCACATCCTGCATACACATGTGGGGTATAAATATCCTGGATTAAATTATCTCCTACATAGAGGAATCTTGGATTCGGGATTTTGGAATGCATTCGTAGAAATTCCTTTAAGTCAGTCCAATTGCCATGAGTATAAATTCCACCTAACTGCAAATTATTTAACTTCATTGGGCCTATTTCTCTAAATCCTTCTAACCCAATGAAGTCTCTTCTCTCAGTAAAAAATCCAGGCTTTTTTGCAAAGCTTACAACAATATCAAACATTTCTCTCCAATTTTCTCCGATGGTATGGCTAGCAGTGTGGGTGGCGAAATCTACATATGAACCAGTTATTAAAAATATCATTTTTCCTCTAGCACGTAGGGAGTTTAGCCATTTTATTAAATGATCACTACATTTATAATAATATTTTTCTGGATGTGCCTTGATTTCTGCAAAATATTTTCCTTTCTCATTTTGAAAGTGTTCTCGGATAAACATGCTTTGTAAAGCATCCAAGAGATCTGGCCATATATTGTACAGTTTTCTGTCGGAGTTATCTCCATCAATTGAGTCTACAGCCCTTGCAAAAATAAGGCTAGCTATAATATCATAATAATCTAGAAGAGTGCGCATTTTCTCTGAGTATGGTCCATTCCAAGTTTGCAAAGGGTTCTCAGTGAACAAATCAGTAGCTCTCCATCTGCAATTGGGATAATACTTTGTTACTTCATTCTGAGATAAAAACCTTGTTCCATGTGTTGCTTGGATGATAGTTCCATCTCCAGATATTCTTAATAGATTACCATTTTCATCATCTACAATAAGCCCTTTGATTATAAAGTTGTGGTCTAAAGGCTTGAGTAAATGTTTTGCAGAGTATCCTTTATTGTCGACTAAAAAATTGGCTAATATATCATATTCCATTTCTATCATAGCTCCTACTTTGTATCTGGCTAAAGTATTGTCTAAATCAAATCCTATACAGTCATAATCAGTAAATTGAAAATGTTTTCCCATCGCACTAGACATTTGATTAGTAATTTTTGTTTGAACTTCTGTTGAGTATAAGGGCATTTGTAGCTTACACCTGCGTTTCCCACTTCCGTTAAAAAAGTTAACAAGTTTTCTAAGAATATTGTGATATCTAGATGTGTTCATATTATTATCTTCTATACACAAATCCTTTTCTATCCAATTTCTAATTTACACATTTTGAACAATGTTTGCTTTCTGTTATCATACCCCGATATCCAACATTTATATTCACTGGCTATTATAAAAATTCAATTAAAAAATTTATTATTAATATTTATATTTCATTAACCTAAGAACTGTTAGTGACAATATGATCTCCCTAAATTTGGAACTTCGTATCAGGTAGCGGTTCATATTTTAGTCTCCCCCCTTCTAATGACACTTTCTAACACTTATTTTGAAATTTCTATTTTAGTTATAAGACTATTTGACAACAGTGCACAGTAGTGCTCCCCAATGATAGAACTAATGAACGCTTTTCAGTGCTTCATTCCTATATTATTAACAAAATACCGCTGTAATTCAGTGTTCGGTAGAGTCATAAATGTTAAATAAAATTATTTCTAATGTCTTCTTGGTTTTCATCTCTTTAGTCTTCGCATTCAAGTTACATCTACTTAAGCAATTAATAGTCCAATTAATGAAATACAGAGGGGACAACCAGAAAAGTTTACTTTCTGCTTGCTTGTATTAAGCCTGTCTTGGGAAATCTCATTTAGTTGACGGGAAGCATATGCTTATGACTTTGATTAACAAAGAGCCAATAGAAGTCATATAAAATTAAACTTAAAGAAAAATAAATAAATTTTTTTATCTCTGGTATCCCAAATACATGTGCAAAAATGTATGAGGTAAATTAATAAATTTTTCTAATATTTCTTTTTTAATCATTGTAAATTTTGTAGAATGCCCAATTTAAATATGCTACAGAAGCTGGAACTGTTTCTCCTGAAGTAAATCAGTGGTTTGCTTCAGTAGACAGGGATAAGTCAGGAGAAATTAGTTGGCAAGGTAGGTTAAGCATATTCATAAATATATTGCGATATATACTTACCAATTCAAAGCAAATTACAAATGGGAAAGTATCTTATAGAGCTGCAGTCAGCTTTAGTAAATGCTGAAGGCCGCAACTTCTCAGAAACTGCTTGTAGACTTATGATTGGTATGTTCGATAAAGACAGAACTGGCACAATCAATGTTGGTGAATTCCAAGAGTTATACAATTATATTAATAATTGGTTGGGTACATTTAAGATGTATGATAGAGACCAATCTGGCAGCATAGAAGAACCTGAATTAACTCAAGGTAAATAATTTCAGCTCTGTTAGTCTCATATTGCCCGAATATGAAACACTTTAGGAGGTTTACTTAAATTTATTTAAATAACAACAATAAATATTATGTATTTATGTTGGCAGGTGGTTCTACAGAAAGTAGATAATATAAAAAAATAAATAACATACACAATTTTGGAGGTGATAAAAACTTTATAATAATACTGTTGAATCTGAGTTAATTGTAACATTATTGTATAGACAGGTATTTCAAAATGTTTCATACAATGGTATGGGATACTTTTGACTGGTAAAGGTTGTAGCAGATATGAATACTAAGTGAGAAAAAAACTATTTACATTTATGAATGTAAAAATTACAAATAGGTGAACATGGTCTTTAATAGGTATAGTAATGACAATATTTTAAAGCCTATCACATACCATCATTTACATGTGTATTTGCATTTTTGGAAACTATGGACATAGGGAACAATATATGTATATGTAGGTGTCTGCTTGTACCTTTCTTAGGCAGATATAAACTTAAAATCTAAAAATTGTTGCACAGGAAATTTTATATAAAGAATTCATTTGTGTAGGCCGTTTTAATTTTTGAGTTATAACACAAATTAAGTTTTTGTTAATTTAATGAGATACCTTGAATATAATTAAATGTTTTGAATCATAGACTCTAAGTAATTTAAAAAGTCACCTTTTAAAACAGTTTTTCAGTGTCACCCTGAAGCTTAAAACTTACAACTACAAGTTCTAAAGGCAATTTTATCAGTTTTTTGAAAATCGGCCACAGAATTGTGTAAATGACGGTTGGGTTAACCAAGACACGCCATGATGATAAAGACATCTAGACACTGTGAACACTGTTTTCATTGATCAATTCTTAGGAAAAATACTTGAAATGTAAGAAATTCCACTTACCTCAATGATGTCCTACATGAGGTATTTTTACTTGAGTCTACTGATACAATTTGTTGTCATTTATTTGGGTTAATGGAATTTCGTAGATTTCGTAAGTTTCATCCTAATAAAGTTGTAGAATCACTATATTTCTGCTTTGATCTAATATAAAATCTTCCTGATATTTGCATGAAGCTACTAAATGGCAATATCTCACTTAATGTGAAAGCAAAAAATTTTTTGTAATATTTTTTTTTAGCATTACAGCAAATGGGATTTCGATTTAGCCCGGAATTCACCAAATTCTTAATTGAACGAAGTGACCTTAAACTCCATAAAACCATGTCCATAGATCAGTTTATAGTGACTTGTGTGCAAATTCAAAGGTTTACTGAGGCTTTTCGGAACAAAGACTCTGAAAGAACTGGAGTGATAACCATAGGATTTGAGGAGTATCTAGGTTTAGCCTTAAGCTGTTCTTCTTAATACTTCTTAGTATTTATTTTTAAGAAACTTATAAAAAACAGAATTTAATTACTCTTTTTAGGAATGGCGCATTAGTGAATAGTTGCAAGGTACATTCAAACATTTAGCTGTGCACAGGTAATCTAATTCTGCAAAGGTTTATTTTCTATACCTACAGTATACAAGGCTTTCGTTTATTCTACATGTGTATTGTAAAATTTACCTTGTATAGATGTCCTAGTAGTTTAGAAATTGAGTGATCCCTTCGGAAGTCTGTCAGGTCCGAGTTTGTAACCTCTATAAATTCTGCAAATGCGTTAAGGCCCTTTATATTGTAATTTTAAAGGAAAAGTATATTACCAAACACTGACAAGAGAGCAACTATGCTCATTACTTAACAGGACGCATTGGCATTTAACAAATATATTAAAGGGCAGCTAAACTAATATACCAAATATTAACAACTTATTTACAATAGAATTTCTGTAAATTGAATTTTATACATTTTACACATATTACAGCAGTGTTTAAAAGTTCTAAACTTCGACACACGAATGCGATTTAGTTGCCAGGCTTTACGGCCTTAAAGATACGATATTTATACATATAGTAGTAAATTCGATGAGATTGGAGAAAAGATCTTTTAACAAAAATAGAAACCGTTCAAACAACTCATACACTGAACGTAAAAAAATATCTATCTATCTACCTCCTAAAATAATAAGGGTTTACAAATTCTTAATCACAGGCAATATGTTGAAAGACCATTTTAAGGGTTGTTTTGTGTTGTGGTGCTGAACATGATGCGAAGAAAATTCTAGGTTGACGAGATGGGAAACATTGCATAAATTGATCTTCTTGAAATTTAACTTTGATTGATTAGTAACATGTATGATAATATTAACCTTGCTATAAAAGTGAAATATTTTCTTTATGTTAATCTAAGAAAATAAAGTACCCCTCTTATCCAAATCCTGAAACAATCAACGAACTGCTGCCTCCAGAAATGGGTATACTCACTCAATGATCTCATTTTGGCACAGTAAATTTTATTTGGCAAGTTTTGAATTTGGGCCAATTTTTGCGAATACCAACTGCTTTCGCACAATGAACTCTAATTAGAAAGACGTCAGTTCGTAACATTATTTCTTAATACTTAACATCGTGTTCTACTAGTGTTACACCAGCAACGCACTTTTGACCTTCGTTCCAGATTTTTTTGTACTTTTTCACTTAAAATGTAGTTATCTAAATCGAATCTCCTATTTATTCTACTGCATGCTAGGTCGCTAACGCCTTTGTATTGTTTTGTTAAACTGTGTAGCCAGTGTTTTTGTAAATAAATTGGTTAAGAAGGAGGTTTTTGGATGTCATTTCCAAGAATTTCACGTTCACCGTAGGCACTACGTTTAGGTTTAAAACTAGGTTAAATTTAGTAGGTATAATTGTAAGCGTAATATATTTTTGTGCCCTAGGATTTCTCAGTTCTTAAATGCTAATTTAGCTAGAAGTTCTAATAATTACAAATTTCATAAAAATGAATTTAAGCGCGTTTAAACTTTAAAGGACCTAATCTATTTAGGGATAAGAAATTCCTATAAACTAATACTTCCACAGCACAGCGTACAATATTTTTCAACATTTTTGGTAATTAATGACCCACCCCTATCTATGAGTGGTACAAAGAATAAATTTCACCCAAGAACGGGAAGAAGTAATAGAAATTTGAGGACTGAGGGCGTCCACTAATATGGTCATAGAAGGATTTTTGTAAGAGAATCTTAAGTCGGCATTTTTATAAACAGAGTGCAATATATGGCTAGAGTTATGAGATTTAAAAAGAAAGATTTTTATTTAGACATATGCTAATAGCTCACTTATATACAGTGACTCGAGTTAATATTCGGACACTATAGTATTTTTGGAAGTATTAGGTTTTTTTACTAACTTATTCTTAATTAACATTATTTATTGCGTAATCTTTGGTTACAACAATGTTTCTAGTATATATAAATAAATTTTGAATCTTTTAAATTTCATTATATATAAAGATACTATCGAACAAAGAAAACAAGGCATAGTTTTACTATCGCAAACATTTTCGGACACATCCCAGGAACATAATATTTGTAAACAAAATTTATATAAATAAAAAAACATATAAACAAATTAATACTTCGTAGGATTGCCTTTATGTTGTATAACTTGTAGCCGTTTCGGCATGTTTTCAATTATTTTTTTAATGTATCTTCAGATATGCGTTGCCATTCTTCAACTAATCATTGTTTTAACTCGTTTTTGGAGATGACTGGTTTATTATGGACTTTACGGTCTAAAAATTCCCATAGATTATCTATGGGGTTAAAATCAGGTGATTGTGTAGGAGGATTTAATACTTTAGGGCAATTATGTAATAAATACTTTTGGACTAAACGCGACTTGTGTTTTGGATCATTATCCTGGTAAAATTTAAAATTGTCGCATATACCTAATTGTTCAGCACTTTTTAGTAAATTTCGTTTTAAAGGATCCAAGTGCATAACTTTATTTAAATTTCCCTCAATAAATACTAATTCGCCTACTCCTGCAGCTGAGATACAGCTCCAAACCATTATGATCCTTCCGTCGTATTTCACAGTAGGCCGGAGATTATTAATTTTGAGCTCTTCATTCTTTTTGCGCCATACCATTATACGACCATCGGATCCAAAAATATTGAATTTTTTTTCATCAGCAAATATAACGCTTTCCCAGTATGTTTTCTCTTTCACGACGAATTCGTGAGCAAAGGCGAGACGTCTCTTGCGATTGACTTCCGATACGTATGGGGCTTTTTTCGAGCAACTCTTCCGTTGTACCCGTCTTCTTTTAATAATAGCCCAACCGTGTCAGGATGTACTTTTTTGCCACTGTATTCTAATAAATCAGCTGTTAATTTAGGAGCACTCAGTCCAGGGTTTATTTTAATTTGTTTGATAATTTTACGCTTCTCACGCTGATCAATAAGTTTCGGGCGTCCTTTTTGCGGAATTGATTCAATCCGATCTTCTTGAACAAATCTTCTAATTACAGTCAGGGACAAAATTGTGGGTACGGCGCAAAAACAGAATTAAATTGTTTAAAAAGTAAAAAATGCATGTTATTTGGGATGAAGTAATTATAGTGGAGGAATTATTATGGACCGACAAAGAGGTTGTTTACTTTATGTCGCTATCCCAATTTGCCAATTTCGCACAACTGATGAAACATCCAAATAATGCACGTGTGAGTGCGGTCATAATTGTGGGTACGGTATCAGTTTATACGCAAGCGTCGACGAATGCTGGTATGAGACGGTAGTTGTAAGGTGTAATATTTATTTATTTACTTATCCCTTCATTTATCCAGTTATTTAACAAAGACATGGCTCCGAGAAAAGAATTTAGTTCAGGTTAGGCAGGTAGATATCAGACAAAGAGTTGTTGAAGACAGAGAAACTGGTGTAAGTTATGGCGAAGTAGCGAAAAAATATAAAATATCGAAGAACGCAGTGGTCAGAATATGTAAAAAGTTTAAAGATACAAAAATACTTGAAAACAGACCAGGGCGTGGTAGAAAAAGGAAGACATCAGTAAGAGACGATATACGGATAGTACGAGAAATTAAAAAAAAACCTGATCTGTCCGCGCGGGAAGTGCGGGAAGCCGTTAATTTGAATGTATCACTTAAAACAATTCGTAGGAGAATTGTCGAAACGGGAAGAGGTAGCTTTTTGGCACGTAAGAAATCATTTATTAGCCAAAGAAACAAACAAAGAAGATTGCAATTTGCACAAAAATATTTAGCAAAGCCAATGGCCTTCTGGAAGTCGGTAATTTGGACAGATGAAAGCAAACTTGAACTGTTTGGGCACAAAAAAAGGAAAAGAGTATGGAGAAAAGCAGGCGAGGCATACTAAGAAGGCATGGTTCAAAGTACGGTGAAACATGGAGCAGGCAATATTTTAGTATGGAGATGTTTCAGTTATGGTGGCGTTAGTAATCTTATGAAAATTGACGGCACGATGACAGGAGCCTCATACGTAAACATCGTACGAGATAATTTACAAGTTTCAGCGGAAAAAATGGGGCTTGGGGATTTCATTTTACAACAAGATAATTACCCCAAGCACACATCTAAAATTGCAAAAGCATATTTTGCAGAAGCAGAAATCCAATGTCTTGAGTTGCCTGCTCAAAGTCCGGATTTAAATCCAATAAAGAACTTGTGGTCATTGCTCGATGAAAACATAACACGAACAAACGTTACAAACAAGACATCACTGTACAACCAATTATTAGTAGCCTGGAACAACATCGACCAAATATTAATTCTATTTAATTAATAAAGTTTTGTAACTTGCATATTAGAAATTAAACAATTAATTTACTGTACCCATAATTTTGTCCCTCCTATTCAGTCAATCTATAAAAAATTCTGTCCTGTAAAAGCAACTTGTGGCACTATATATAGATATTTTATGCATTATAGTATATTAGATACCACAACTGTTTTTTGCGCAAATTAATATTTCCTAGGTCTTTGTAATTTTTGAGAAAAAATGACATTAACCAAAAATGTTTACATCGTACCCACAATTTTGTCCCCGACTGTATATCATCTACCGTACTTTTACTTATACTTAACAAATTACCGATTTCTCGATACGATCTACCTTTAGCATGATGAAAAATAATCAATTGTCGTTTGTTAAAAGAAATATTTTTGCCTTTTCGCTTCACAATGTGAATTTTAGTAAGTAATAAGTTCGCCTTCAAACCCCCCTGCACACAACTAACAAGAAAATTGAGTCTGACGCATCTCTAATCTTTTACGATCATAAAAAACTTTGTATGCAATGTTTTTCCATTAATTTTTACCTGTACTGCATCGCACCGTGTTCCGTGTCCGAATATTTTTGTGATAGTAAAATTATGCCTTGTTTTCTTTATTCCATAGTATCTTTATATATAATTAAATTTAAAAGATTAAAAATTTATTTATACAGGGTTTTGTTTCCTAACTACGTGTAAAAAATTTAAAGGCGTAATCCTCGACTGATTTTGAGTCAAAAATGTCTAATAAACATATGTCCGCAAATGCCTTGTTTCCAAGATACAGGGTGTTGAAATGTGACAAGAAAAAGAGATTTTATTTCCAACATAACTCAATTTGGGTGTTTGAATTTTAGAAAAGACAATTTTTTGGGGGAATGCTTTAATGATTAATTATAAGAATTGCTGAAAATGACCACCATTACTCATAAGAGATCCTGTATCACAAAGACGTTGAAAGAGGTTTTTAAAGGTTTGGTGGTTGGGAGCTTGGTGGTTTGGAAACCTTTCCATGTAAATGCGCTTCGCTGCCAAACACTTACCATCAGCAAGGCCGTAAACAAAAACCATATTGGCCATTTCTTGATTAGTGTAATTAGGCATTTGAAAAATGTTCAAAACTGAGGTATAATCTGATTTTTGAGACACAGCACTAAATTCTTTCACTTTAGAGAGTAAAACACCAAAATAACACTAACTATCTTGTTGTGTATATAGTAGTGGAAGTAGCAAAATAAAACTAATAATAAACAAGTTAGTAAATACCACCAAACCTTTAAAAACCTTTAAAACCTTTTTCGACGTCTTTCAGTCAACACCCTGTATCTTGGAAACAAGGCATTTGCGGACATATGTTTATTAGACATTTTTGACTCAAAATCAGTCAAGGATCACGCCTTTAAATTTTTTACACGTAGTTAGGAAACACCCTGTATATACTAGAAACATTGTTGTAACCAAAGATTACGCAATAAATAATGTTACTTAAAAATAAGTTAGCAAAAAACCTAATACTTCCAAAAATACTATAGTGTCCGAATATTAATGCGAGTCACTGTAGGTTAAATGGGTATCATTCTGTTTAATTAAAAACAAGGTTAAAGCTTTTTTTTTTTATTATGGATGGAAATTAGCTTCCATATGAAATTTTCAAAATCGTTATAGGAGATGACAGCCTAGACTCATAATTCAAAAAGGATCAGATAGACGGTTCCTCATAGGGTGGCTTTGATTAATATGTCGGAATGGTTTTGGCAATTTTTTAGTTTTTGGTCTGTAAAAAAAGATACGAGTGATGTTTAAAAAGTTTGCGTTCTTTATCTCTTGCGCTCTATGTAAGAAAATGATTATATATTTAAATAAGGTAAATTCAATTTAGAATAGTATGGAAAGGTGAATCAGTGGCGTTTCTTGGTAAACTGTTGTTGCTCAGATTACAAATAAAGATAACTGTTTTAAAAACATTTAAACATTTTGTTACTTCAGAGTTCCTTGTTTGTTGCCTCGATCAACGGAAATCCCGAATTCGGTTTTTAAAGGATGAACTAAATCAAAAAGAGCCTATTCACCAAAGGAACAATGAGAAACTTTTGTTGTATATGTTGCATGTTTATTTCAAATTTGATTTGAAACAGCACAGAGAAACTTTGTGTCTCCACCAAAGTAACTGAAATTGACAATAAGTTTTGTTTTAATCAGTTAATTTCTGTGCGAAAACACTGTACCCACCAAAAAACTTTAAGCATCATCGATTTACGGAAAGTAGAGACGGAACAGTAGCGGTGGGGTGACTAAGCGTCTACACCCCAGTAACAATAAAATTTTATTGGTTTCTTTAAGTTCTACTTTATTCTTTGATGCTTTCCGCTTCAAATTAAAACACTCAACACAAAAAAATATTTGTTTTTTATTGCAGTAACAAAAACATAAACTTAAAAGTTTCGCTACATTGTTTTGGTGGTAAGGTACCTTAAAAGATTATTGCCTGTGGAATCAGTGGTGTAGAACCATAGTTATAAATATTGCATCTGTTATAAAACAATGTATCGGTAGATTTTACAATAACATATATATATATATACATATATATATGTAGATTCGTGTAGGGGGTTTAAGTTCATTCACGAGGCAATTTGGGCAAAACAAAACTTATGTTTAATAATTTTGGATATATTTGGTGGATTTTCTTTTTTTAATCTATAAAAAAAAGTATGAATAGTTTTCAGAAAGTTCGCACTTTTTCTTTCTTGCTCTATTCAGGAAGAATAATGTACTCGATTTTAATAAAATAACTTCAAATTAAAAACTGTTCAACAAATAAAAGGCTGCAATGAACATATCGAAATGGTGAACATTTTATCAACAAACGCCCTTTGCCACTGATTCAGCACTATATGTAGTTTTAAGTTTAATTTACTTTATTTAAATTGGGCACTTAATTTTTACTATACAACATTAAAAATGCAAATTTGTTGAAAATTACCGGTACCTTTAGCGTATTAAAAAACAAAACTTGGCAAATACACGTTGGCTATATAGGTTAATAAATAAAAAATACATGTTTTTTGAATATACCTCGTATATTTTTACTCAGGTGAAAAGACCAAAAACAACGAGAATTGCAGTGCATTTTTTTTTGCTTTGTATAGCATTAAAAAATTGGTTTAATTAAAGATTGGCTTACGTACCTAACTTCAGAAAAAAATAATCTTTCAGATTCTTTTTGGATTATGAATCTAGGCCAAGTCATTTCTGAGATGTAATGTAATGAAAATTACGAAAAGGAATCTGTTGATTCAATGTTTTTTGTTAGCAGTTTATATTGTGTGTTTGTCATTGAAAATACATTTTTTTGCACCAGTCGCATGATTTCGTATATGTCGCACTCTGTTTTTTACGGCAGTACCGAATTCTATAACTTTTTATGATTATCGTGCGAAAAGTATATTATTCACACTTGGTGAGTATCAACCACCTCAACTAAAGCTAAAAAATGTGATCACACCTAAATAGCACAGCACGAAACTTGCCTTTGCCGCAAATAATTACTTTCTTAATGTGTATTACATTAGAAGATATTGGCCGATGTGAATAAAGTGTTCAATATAGCATTTGCTTTGGACATTTAATAAAAAATTTTTTATTATGTAAACATTTTGTATGTCAAGAGTGAACACAACACAACAGTATAAGTAACAAAGGTAAAGACAACCAAAATTGATTAAATTTGTAAACGGACATCGAGACTGGTTCTTACTAAGATATCTGGCTTTACAACCATATGTATTAGTTGAAGCTCTAGCGAATTTATTTCACCCGTTTAATAAACGAAATTAAGAAATGTGTCACATTTTCACAGAATCGTACTTCCCTCAGAATGTGAATTATTATTAGCAAAAATTGACCTTATCAGTCTTACAACAAGAAGAAAAAAACGACCGAAGAAAACACATCAAACTTGCATGGGTGTGAAGTTACACAAGAGTATACGGTAATGCATCCATAGATTATTTGGCTAAGGTGGTGGCCAATTCTAAGCATTTTTTTGACATCCGTCTACTATCCAGAGAATTTTTTTCGGCACTTAAATAGGACTTTTGGCAAAAGTGGAAGGATCTTTGTGAAACCATGCCCATTATAAAGGGGTATATATGCAAAAATCACATACTATTTCTACAAAACTCCATAACTTAAATAGTTTAAATATCTTACAAGGAGAAAGACCACCATGATGTTTCACTTGAGAAGTAACCATACAGTGCCATCATCTCTTGCAGCGGGGGGATCTATCTAGTAACATAGCACCTCTTGTGGTCGCGTTCAATTTCTGAAATGAAATCTCTCTGTTTGGGTTTGGGTTGCAGTGCAACTGCACATTGAAAATGCAATGCGACAGTTAATAGGACAGTGAAATGTTGAATGTGGGGTGAATTTTCCAAAATTTTCCTGGTGTGCTGGTGTCTATCATTTTGTATCGATCGGAACAATGAACTTGTCGAGGGTATATTATATCTCTCTCACCTTAGCGGGAGTAACTATGAGTCTCGTACAGGAGTACCTTTCTGCTATTTAACCTAGTTCTTCATGAACTTTTGTACTCCCTGGATGCCCACAGACTACCACAGAATCAAATTTTATTTGTCTACAATTTGATTTCGTAGGTATGTAAAGTTCGATAGAGCTTTTTTTCACTTCATTATAAGCATTTAAGTACTGGGAAATATATACAGGGTGAGTCGGGAGGATCGTGCCAAACTTCAGGAGCGTGTTGTACATGAAAAATAAATGTAAAAAAACTCAATTGTTGTTATCCGATTTTCGTTTGTTTACAAGTTATAGCGTAAAAAAAATTAAAACATAAAATTAAAAAAATTTATAAATTTCATAAGGAATTCCATAAATTAACGTTTGGATATCATAGTAAATGTTCAAAAATATTGCCATTAACTTCTAAACATTTTCGGCTTCGTCTATGAAGAGCATTCGTTGCGCTCCTGATTGTTTCATGTCTTTCTTTAATAGCAGCTGCAGCATTTCTAATGCGTTGAATTAGTGCATCTTGAGTGTCCACTTTTACTCTGTACAGTTCTGTTTTAAACCAACCCCACAAACAATAGTCTAGTGGTGTGAGGTCTGGAGACCTTGGAGGCCAACTAATAGGGCCACCACGACCAATCCAACGTATTAATTTAAGGAATTTCTTATGAAATTTATAAATTTTTTTAATTTTATGTTTTAATTTTATTTACGCTATAACTTGTAAACAAACGAAAATCGGATAACAACATTTGAGTTTTTTACATTTGTTTTCCATGTACAACACGCTCCTGAAGTTTGGCACGATCCTCCCGACTCACCCTGTATATAGTTATACATCAAATGAGTTTCGTGTAGCAAATGCTTTTGTTTCACTTTATTTACATCAGCTATTTAAAATAAATTTATTGGCAGCTACCATAGTCACTTCAATTTCACTACTAAGGTCTTATGGTAACTGACTCTCGACGAAACACTAAGCTAGTTAACTCTTACTACGCTTACGTAAAGGATATAAAAATATTGACTTATTTGCGTTAACTGAGATCAGATTTTAAAACGTAAAACCTAGTAGTAGTTAGTAATGTTATCTACTAGATGCCTTAAGCCTTTAAATCGCTAAATAATGGGTTTGTACAAAATAGAAAGCAACTGAATTAAGTATTTTTTTATCAGAGAAATGAGAAAAAGAAAAAATGTCCAATTTTATGGGACTTTTTGGAGGAAGGGACAAATACAAATTTTTAAGACCCGCACATTTTTCTGGTCACGTTTTGCCTTATCACGAATATCAAATCACTACTCGATCAATTAATTATGATTTTCCTCACTTATAGTCCCTACATCTTTTGTTGCTAGTTTTGAAGTTGGTCATGTATATATCCTCAGTCACCACGTCCATTTTCGAGGTGCAATTGAGTGTGCTTGGGGTAATTATGATTTCGTTCTGAGTGGACGCAGGACACAGGAGTGTTGTTTCGTTGACCTCTTCTTCTATATCTTCTTCCTCGAGGCATTCCTTCTGCATCTGCTCTGGAGTGTAGTCCTCTTGCGCAGCTCTTTCTACCTCGGATTCGTGGTTTTCTTCATTGTCAACCGATTGTTCTGTGTAAATAAAGCTTGGTACTTTGGATAAACGGTGCTTAATTGAACATGCAACATTGCAGGAGAATCACTTATTAGATATTTTTCCACATAAGGGAAGTGCTCTTTAATTCACAACACGGAATTTCATTAATTACAGGACAATATACTGTGTTTTCGATGCTAAGTCAACCGTACTAATATCAATAATACCATGCACTTGAAAATACATTCTCGACTGGGAAAACTTGTGAAAAGTTGTGAGAAATGGATACTCTCAAGTGGTGTGATTTCACAAATTTCCCGCCGCTGAACCGACAAAAAAACATCAAAAACTTCACGGACGGAAATTCAAAAAGTCCAAAGAACAGAGACCGCATTGACGAATAAAAAACTCACATGGTTTATAAGATTTAGTTTATAGCGATGTCGACGACGAATAATAATCGTCGTATGTTGCTGAAAATAAGTGAAGCAGGTTAGATTAAAGCAAGCTACCTATAGGAATGAATGAAAATCGTTTTTGTTCCTTTCTGTGAAATCTCTAAGCCAAATTCATTCCACTAAAGCTCAAGCTTTTTTGAATGTCTGCTAAGCATACGGTGTCACAAATGGCTTACCCGGCGACAATCCAGACGTCGAAGGTTCAATTACTATGGACAAACTCTGAGTGCTCTTTGAGGCTTCCACTGGTGGCACCGAAAGCATTGATCGGTTTTTCAACTGCGGTACTATCAGAGTAACTATGTCATTCTCGTCTGCAGGATTTGTCGGATGAGAATGGCCCACATCGGTGTACGAGCACGGAGAACTGCAAGTTTTAATTCAACCCTATCTCTTGAAACACTTTACAGCTTTTACCTAAGGGTAACGCGTTTTTTCAACCTAGTTCCACTATCAGAAAACCCTCGGTACAGCACTGGTCGTTTCACGACCGAATTTAAGCTACCCCCATCGTCCAATTCCCGGATGTTTGGTAAATTTGGATCCGACGGCTGTTTCTCTACAAGAATCGACTTCGGTTTCGTTTCTTCGCTCCAACGATTAATTAATGCAGCGTCTGTCTTTAAATTTTGAGCTTTTAAGCTCTCGATGTGTGATCGCGTTGTTGATGGTTGTTGTTGGGCTGATTTTGGAAGAAAGTACTTTCGGTCTTCCATGTAGAGCTCGAAGAATTGCTCTATTTTTGAATATATGTCGTCCACCTGTTAAAACACAGCAACGAGTAAACAATTTTGCAAGATCGCGAATAAATCTACATTCAGTCTAAAAAAGGGGCAAACTTGATTTTCCAAATTGCGAGTGGCTTTTAATCTAGCCTTCATTCGGGTTAATTGACTTTAAATTTTGTTTCTGTGTGTTTCAGAGCTTTAAAGGACTATCCTATTAAAGGCAATAATTATTTTTCAATTTTAATTCAATTTCGTTTAAACTGCCTATGTATTACACCGGCAAAAAGGGTAAAAATATCGAAAAAATTCCGAAGAGTTTTTACGAAAAGCACATTTTGAATACTCATGGTCGTATCTCCTTAAACACACATTAGAAAAGTCTAGGGATATTTTGAAAAAAATATAAAACTGATGACAAGTAATTTCAATTGTGGTTTATACTGTACTATTTTAGTGCAAATCCTCATTCTGCTAACATATTTCAATTGATTGAAAAAATCTAAAAGTAAATAGACGGTTTTTCTTGTGGATATGAAAAAGTTAGAATTTTATGGTCTGCTAAATTATCATGTTGATTCAATTTCATTCCTTCGATGCTAGCTGGTATTTAGCTTTAGGTGCTTTGAAAATACTGCGGTTCACCATGGAATGGCAACATTTAACTCTGGATGAGATGAATTCGAGCCGTAGGCTTTTTTCAAGCTTGTTTGAGACAAACTGAAGTAACTGAGCACATGGGTATTTCTCAAAAGTGTCAAATCAGTCGATTACGGGGATGCTTAAGGGAAACTGCAATTCTGGCCGCACAATACCCAGAACGTGGACATATTATAACTGCAGCACAAGATCGATTTTTAATTTTAACAACTAGAAAGTAACCCAGGTTTATGGCACCTGAATTTGTTGCAAATTTGCAACGGGTGCACTGCGCGACTATAAGCCGAGATACTGTTAGAAATCATCTACATGAAGCCAATCTTCAAAGTCGAAAACCACTGAGATGTCCCCTTCTTTTTAGAAGCAATCGCTCTGCAAGATTAGAGTGGTGCCAAGAGTATCGAAATTGGAACGGAATTGATTGGGTTACGCTACTATTTACACAGGAATTTTGGTTTGGATTTCGCCCAGATTTTCATCGAACAAGAGTGTGAAGACAGCCTGGAAATGTTGACCGTTCACGACGTGTCTAGGTCGTGAACAGTCATATCGGAGTGGTACGATAATGGTATGGGTCGGAATAATGATTGACGGCAGAATCGACCTCTTTTTTCCAAACCGATTCCTAACAACTCCACAGTACATCGATATCATTCTTAACCTTACAGTTCGATCAGTTGCTGGCGCTGTCGGCCTGAAACTTTCGTGTGATGCATGATAATGATCGTCCACATGTCGCCGGTATTGTACCAGACTGGTTGACCATCGAAAGAATTGTCATGGCCAGCACAATGGCCAGATCTTAATCCAATTGAGTATGTCTGGGACATGCTTCAAAGAAGAGTTTCGCCATATATGGCCAACGTTCATTGTCTTTTTCGATTGCAGGAGCTACTGTTAGAAGAACGAGGAAGGTTACCATGAGCGGAAATCGACAATATCATTTTAAATATGGATGACAGAATTAGAATTGTAATTAATAACGGTGAAGGCTATATTTTGTATTAGACTTAATCTTTTTTGGTTGCTGCGAATGTTTTGCTAAGTTAAAAGAGGAGCTTTTTCGGCCATATTTACGACTTATGATTAAATCAATATAATTTAGAAAATTTATCAACAAAAGCCTAGTTTTGTTATATGTTAAAGATTTTCTAACATTATACATAAACAACTTTTCTTCTAATTAATTTCAGAAAAACTCCAATCTATGTATCAAATTATTGTTAGACTTTTCTGATACGTGTATTTGCACGGGGCGTTCGAAGAAGTTAGATTTCACGTCACGACATTGTGAAAATTTTGTTTCAAATTGCTATGGCGCATTCATTATTCGTTTATGATTCGATATAATGTTGATATTCATGCAGAATACTTATCATACAGGGTGGTAGTTACTCCAAAATTCTAGACCAGTCGATGCCATCAGCCCCATAGGGCAATCTGGTTTATTCCCAGAGTAGGGCCCTGTCCACCAACGTACACTCTGATAAAAAAAAAACTCGGCTTTAAGATGACTCATAATGGGTAATTATTGTTCCAGCTAAATATAAGTTTTAGTTTTATGATTAATACATTAAGATAAAAATCTGCATAACGATTTAAACCGAAAGAGAACGCGTTGCTTTGGATTAGGGAAAAACCAGAATACTATTGAAATGACAAAGTGTTAAATTGGGGTGCCACAGAGTAGTGCGGTGGGTTCGGTAGTGTTTGTTTTTTATTTCTTAAAGCTGGAAATAGAGTTGAAGATATTTGGAGCGATTGTGAAACTAAATCAAAAAATTCTAAAATATAACAGACGACGTGATAGGTATGTTCAATTAATTGTTCCAAAAATACATTATGCTATTAACAGCTTATCCTTAGCATAGATTTCTGCAGAAATCAAAGGCGGTATTCATACGCTGACTTTCATCTAAAAACTAAGATAAGTCATAATTCGTTGGGATAATAATGATGAGCTCAGGCCAATGACATTTGCCTCAATGAAAGTATACCACAATGATGAAAAAAATATTTGCACACTTCTTTCTCCCCAATAATTCTAATAAAAGCCAGAATAAAAAAAATATATTTTCGTGTGGTTTATGTGATGGGTCTCAGTTGTGTCCTATTCAAAAGACAATTATGAAGCTACCTGGTATGGGTGATATTTAAAGCGGAGAAATTTATTTGTCCGAGTTTATGTGGGTCGACAGGACCGTAATCTGGAAATAAATGAAGACTGTCTGAGTCTGACGTGACCGACCGGGCCGGAGCCGCGAAATATATGCCTGCCTACATGAAGACCCAATATACCGCGAAACCTAATAATTAGAGCAACCGCCTTCCATGCAGCTGTCTGGTAATTATACATACATTAGAACAAATTAAAATGATGTAAGTGAATTATACGTGTAGTAATCAATGTAATAAATCTATGTGGTCGCGAGAGTCGAATAATTCAGGTGGCGAACCAACGCAGTGCCGTTTCTGTGTGTCGAGAGGTCCGCGAAAAACTCCGTTTGTGAAGTGGGAAGAACCGTAACGTTAAAGTAGATGGTTGTCGCGCCGGCGCAGTGTTGCTGCTATTGGGTGGACCTTCAGTTAGTACTAATTCACTATTGGTGGCTTCCAAAATTGGTTCTACATGGGGACATCTATTACTATAGATACAGAGTTGACTAAATGGGTTATGTTTTGGAGAATTTGCTAAGAAGTTAATGTTTGTTTTAAACATTTATGTCTGAACTCAATTCGGACTTTTGGGAAAATTCCTAATTTCTTTAACAACAATGGCTGAAAGGCGTATCATAAAATCGGGTAGAGTTCGCGACTTGATTCAAGGACCCGGGCTGTACGGTTTATTGCCCACACTTAAGGAACCCAGAATCTTCCCAAATACTCGACTCCAATGGGTTATAAGTGAAAGCAAAAAATCTGTTGGTTGCAACCAATTAAAATAAATGACCAGATGTCAGCAACCAAGGGTCTATAAGGACAAGGACCATTAAGTCATAAAACTTGGGTTATCTATGCGTTACGCCCGACTCTAAGACGGGGAATTCCAAGCCCCGAATGAGGACGGAACGGAAAAAACAGATTTTTTGGGAAAAAAAAGGAGAGACCGAGCAGTTCCTCAAGACCATTCAAACGTAGCAGTTCGCAAGATAATCCATTCACAAAACTTTCATACTGTTCAAACTCACAGCAGCTTGACTTCTCAAAAATTTGGTGCTGCACCACCAGAAGGGAGGTACTCGCAAAACGGTGATCGTACTTGCACCGATTGCACAAATAAATTAATTTAAGACTTCAGTTGTAAATAAATCGATTAAAGGTTACTTCTCAAGTCTGTTGACTTCAGTTCCGATCGGTCTGACAAAAACCGAGAGTGGTCCTTCGAATACTTCAAAACCCTAAAAACCATCCGCGGAAGCAGATTTCACTAATTGGCATCAATGTCCCAAAGATTTCCAAAATCTATTGTGACAATTTATGTAGGTTTTGTTGGTTTTTTAAAAAATGTGAAAGAAGAGAAACTGCAATACTAGTTCTTAGCAGACAATTCCATGAAAGAAAATTGTTGTGCGTCCGTCTCGGACTGATGCAGCTTCCGTATCGACTTGATTCGAAATAGGGTTCTACTACGTGCTTTGTGTCTTCATTTCAATCATTTGCTCTCAATTTGGTAGAACATAAGTAATACATAATCGTAATATAGGTAAAAAGAGTTGTAACAAGGTTGTATCCTCAAAATGATTTTCGGATTAGTTTAGTTACTACAGGACAAAATTAAAAATCGAATATTTTATGTTTCGCTTTTTCTGAAAAACAGTTAAACCTAAAGTTATTTTTAAACTAGGCATGAGTCTCTGATAAAATTGTTTTTCTAAAATTCGAAAATTTTCTAAATTTAATCTATCTTCTTGAATTAAATTTTTCCTTTTATCTTTCCTCTCAATGGTCTCTTATGATAAGGGAGATTCTCACACATGCAAATTAATTTGAGACATACTGCGAACGTATATCAGTAAGTATTGTTTTGCTCATTGTCATAATAAGTATCTGATACTATTTCTAGAAATTAAGTTTAAATTTAGTTTTATTAAAAAAAATAAAGACATTTTGAGGAAATTTCTTTTTATAAAGAAACGTTGTATTTTTTAATAATTGTTTTTGCTCTTAAAAATTGACCATCATATCACAACAAGAATGTTCTTTGACCCTATATATTTACAGGTATAAAATGAAAATATACGTTGTCTCAGTTTTCCCCGCATCATTATTTAGCTTAACCCGCAGCAATCCGAATATTTGGGTTCTACCGACAATAAATTAAAGTTTTCCCTCATTTTTCTTAGCTTTCATGGTGTCAGTTCATCCGTAGTAAAATACGGTTATTAAAGATATAAAGTACCTGGTTTCTTATTTATTTTTACTTAGTTTTGCGGATAAGGAAGTAGTAATTCTTATGACGACAATCACCCACGTTACCAGATTTTCCATAAATATTCGGGTAGTGAAGTGATTTCCGGAATACTTGGAAAAATAATCCCATAAACATCCGTTTTAAAAAACGTTAAGTTAAAGCTGATAATTCCGTGGTTAGAAGTTGTATGAAAATGCCAGATATGTCTTTTGTAGCTAGTAAAATAGTGATAAATTTTGTAATTTCAAGTTTTCTTGTCGTTAATGAATACAACAATAACAAAATTTTGTTAATTTTGGTACTTTTTCCGAATATTTCGGGAATCACGTAAATGTTGCTAATATTACAGAGGTTTCTTACATTAAATCCACAAAAGAATTTTTTTCCTTAATTGAACTTACATTGGTAACTATAGGTGGTAGAATATAGAATGAAGTCACTGACTAATGCAGCTTCTCGGAATAGCACCTTGTATAGATCTTCGATTAACTTATTCGAATAATGAACTTGGGGCCTCGAAGAGGTGATAATAAATGTGGGTTTTTATTGCGTTACAGTTTACGTATTTTCTCATTCCGCCAGAATCCACCAATTTAAACGTGATTGCTTTGAGTACAGTAATCAAAGTTTAAACTAGCGATATTTCACATAATTTGAAAGCTGGAGCGTTTCAATTCTATATCATTAGGTTAATGGTGAGATTTTCCAGTTGCCGATAGTGGATTAGACCGAATTCAGTTCGATTGCGACCCTGAGGCTGTAAAATGTCTGAACATTTCCTGGTGTCGGATTTTTAAGCAAAGTACTTTTCTTCTAAATATACTCAACAACTAACAAAGGTTTATCGGTTTTTCTGCTTGAAAAACGTCGTCGTTTTTCTCATTAAGTGAAAACTTGCTCCTTTTTTTGGCGGAACTTAACGTCCAGCTCGAACATAAATGATCGTAATTTTTTACTTACTTGCCTCTCCACATTTACAACTCGGGAAGCTAATGAGATTTTTGAAGCATAAACATCTTTTGATTTGGAGCCTTGTTTGCCAAGTATTTGGTCCAACCTGAAACCATTTTTTGTTCATTTGCTCGTCGTGTAGTTTAGTTCAGTTTAGTTTCTGAAGTTCAGATGACCTACCTGTATTGTAGGTTTTTAACTCGGTTCAATAAATCTGCGTGCCCGGACGAGTATTGCTCAATAACGTCTTTAACATCATAGGGCTTCAAAGCTTCCCGAAACTTCCGCCTGGCCACGAAATATTTAAGCTGAATAGATAAAAAAATAAGCAACTTCTGAAAGGTAATCAATTGGATTTGTCGACGATAGAAAATTGAAAAGTTATGTATGTCACGAAAAGGACATCCTTGAGCATTTCTCACACCCGCTGGCGATCGCTTTTGATATTTTATTTGCATTAGTCCAATAAGATGTCCCCTTTGATCCCTCTTTATAAAAATCAATTTTGAGAGCAGCCGGACAACGTTCGAATGCCAGGACAGTGACGTATCTATTTAAATGAAAACATTTAGCATGTTCTAGACATTTAAAACCCATTAAACCCCCGCAAGACGAACCCAATTATTTAGCAACCAAAGTCTAAATGGGGTTTACACTAAACAAAGTTGAAACTGGAAAATGTTGGGAGCGGGAGGAATGAAAAGCTTTTGGACTTGTAAGTAAAAAGGAATATGCGATAACGAACTAAGTGGTGCAGTTTCTAAGGGTAAAGATGTGAGCTGAAACTACTAATGGTGGGACAAAGGCTAATATTAATTGTTATGGAGGCTTACTTTGCGAATTGCTCTTATGGCCGTTTTGTGTTGGGGCGTTAACTGCACTAGCTGCGGTTCATCTTCATCATCTAAAAACACACATAAACATGTAAAATATGTACGTTTAACTAAAAGGTTCCTTTTGTCGCCGATTTTTAAACTTATATCTCAGTTTAATTGTATTCCGTTCGATAGTATAAACGTCAAATTTTACTTTTTCTTTAGAGCTAAGATGCAATCTGGAAACGTCTACCATTTCTGCGTTGATGAATATTTGAGTTTTTTATCATCAAGTTTCCTGGTGTGCTAAATTTGTTGTCAGAATGCCGCGTTATTGTCCAAGAACGCAATTAAAAAACTAAATTCAAATTTTAATTTAAATATCCTGTATCTCGAGAAGTTGCTCCTTGTGCTCGGGTGAAAATTTGTTAAAATTATCGCCATTACGGCCGTGCTGTGAAATCACCACTTGCGAGAATAGTCCCAGAAGTACTTGACTTACATATAGATGGCGATTTTTGTGTTGAAAACTTGTCTGTATTACAGAGACCTAACTTTAAAAAGGTTATGTCTAAAGGGCTTGAGGGGGCTACATTGATTTGTGCTTGTTTTGGAGCCGTTTTTACTGAATGCTTTTAGAGATTTTGTGAACTTGGAACAAATTAGTCATCGATACGTGATTCGACATTTTCATTTGAAAGGTTTGAGTCCACTCAACATCAAAGCGGAGCTAGATTCTACTCTGGGCGATCTGTTCCTTCGCTAACAACTGTAAAATGTTAGGTGACAGAGTTAAAACGCGGTCGTACGAGTAATCAAACCGAACCCTGCAGTGGTCGGACTCAGTGACACTCCAGATTTGACATTGCGGTAAAAATCTAGAAAATTTTACTGGAATACCGTCGGCTAAAATTGTACGAGCTAACAGACATTATAAGCATTTCAAAAAGTACTGCAAGTCACATTTTGACCGAACAATTTGATATGAGATACCTGTGCGCAAAACGGTTACCGCATTTACTCACAATTGAATAAAAATAGCGCCGTGAAGATGTTTTAAGAGAGTGTTTAACAAAGTTTCACGACAATAAAGCAGAGTTTTTGCGTGAATTTAGAACCGTGAATGGAACAGGGATCCATTATTTCACGCCAGCGACAAAAGAGCAGTCGAACTAATGGTCACAAAGGGGAGGATCGACTCCACAGCAACCGAAATGGTTCAATCTGCAAAAAAGGTGAAGGCGTCAGTTTTTTGAGATGCACGCGGGATAATTTTTATTGACTATCTCCCTAAAGGAAAAACAATAAACGGGAAATGTTATAAAAATTTACTGTTGCGTTTGAGCGAATACATTAGAGAAAAAGGTCCGCAGTTGGCGAACAGAAAATTCTTGTTTACTCAAGACAAGGACCCAGTCCACACTTTCGTCATTGATATTGCCAAAATCAATCAACTTGGTTTCGAACTCTTTCCTCATCCATCCTCTTTGCCAGATTTAGCCCCCTCAGATGATTTACTATTTCCAAACCTAGAAAAATGACTCGGTGCAAAGAAATTTGCTAATAATGATTTGGTGATGCCGAGGTTGATGTTTATTTTGAAAAGTCCAAAGCTTTTTATTAAAAAGAAAATATAAAAGTCATAGAACATCGCTGGGAGAAGCGTGGCAATCTCACAGGAAACTATATTCAGAGATGATGTAATATTTTCTTTTCTTTTTCTTTAATTTGTTAGATCAGGTAGTTCTGGGACTGTCCTAGTACATAGAAAATATTTAGAAAAATTATAATGTAGCATTTATCAATGATTAAATTTTTATGTAAACATCAAATATTGATTTTATGATGTGATAATATTTTTAGTTATCTAAAAGTGACTATATGAAATAAGACCAAACTTTAAAAAAGCCAAGACCGATAATATCTTTCTATACAGGGTGTCGTCAAAATATTTTAGGAGGTGATTCTAAAGATTAAGACATTAAAAAAAGTCATTTAAAGATACTCCGCAAATTGTTTCTTAAAGAGGCTAGAACACCTTAAAGGGGAAACTCGGAATATGGCTTTTTCGCAATATTTTCGAAACGAATTAGACGATGTATCGAGCGGTAGGGAGGCAGTTTTCAACATTTATTGTGAATAAGCGATAAATCCTTAATAACATTAGTCTAGTTATCGCTGGCTAATAAAAAATATTTCTGTTCGGTAAATTGATTTCAATAAATAAAAACATGTCGTAAACAAAAAAGTTGCGGCAACGTATATGTGGGAGACTCCCTGAATGTGACGCCCCTGACTAAAATCTGTAATTATTAGCATTAGCAACATTAGCAAAAAAAAATTCCAATTTCAACTTGTTGAAGTACGTCGCATTTTATAATTTTAGAGCAAACCGTCTACAAAATATTGCATAAAAACCACCTTCAGGATTTCTCCTTTAAAGGGTTTTAGCCCTTTAGCTTTAATACGTAATGTTTGGGGTACGTTCATACGAACTCTTTTTAATATTTTAATTTCTAGAATTACCTTCGAAAATATTTCAACGCTATTTTCGGACACCCTATATTTTGCGTTGAAATCCAACAGCGCTTCACTGTGCCTCGTTGGATTTTTTGCTATATCTCATCTTAGAGGCTCCATAAATTTGTCTCATAACTGCTTTCCACGCCTTTGCAGAGAAAGTGACTAGATAAATATAAATATGATAGTAAATAACTGAGGAAAAAAGGAAAACTAATTAAGAATTTAATATCTCATAGAGCGCGCTCTGTTTACTCGGATGTCACACGGCTCCAACACATTGAAACATTAACTTTCTGGATAAGGCATTTATTAAGTGAATTCCTACGAAGGGCGCAGAAACTTCGGTGCAAGTTTAAGCTACGTGCTTGACACGTCATAAATTAGGAGTTTATCTATCCAGACAAAAAACTTCTTGGTGCATTATGACGACAAGTAAATATATGATACTTACCATCGGGATTATCGACGGTAATTTTGGTGTCGTTAGATGCCACATTGTCATCGATGAAGTTTGCATTTAAACTATTCCTTGTCCCGTTACTACTACTGTTACCTGCAAAAATTTAATCAAATGTAACACGGTAATTTCTCTAGTGGCATGCTAACACCATTTTTCCTTGCATAATTTATTTTCCACACTCCCTCGTGGGATGTTTTCAAACTAGTTAGGATAGTAAGAGCCGGCAAATGCTGAAGAAGTATACGTTTATTAACCACGATAGGGTTACGATATACTAAACAACGTGAAGACCCTAAATTTATACATATATGTTTCTATGAAAATAGAAGGACGGGTAATAGTACCAAGAAACAATCAAGTCCGAGCAATGCAATATCAATATACTTTTATCACTCCATTCTGTTGAGATACCCTGACGCACTCACCCATAGAGTTTCAGGAAAATTTCCCTACATTTAAGGAACTTGGTTGTGTTTTAGTGAAAAAGAGAAAGTTTTTTTTTAATTAATTTAAAATTCTAATTAGAAAAAAAATCCCTAAATTCTGAATTAGAGAATTAATTTTTTTAAGTTCGACATTTGCGAACTTTTTCGACATAATCAGTTTAGATGGGGAAAAACGTAATTTAAATGTTGTTCCATGAATGAATTTAACTACTAACTTTATCACTGATTACTATCCCTTGGCATAGCAACTAAATGTGCTACCTCAAACGCATTGATGCAAATGAGTGGCTCATTACAACGTGCCTGAGCATAAAAAAATAGTTTTAGAAGATAGTCTTAGAACACATGTCTTAGGAGAAATTGCTTGTTTCGATTTTTCGTTTTAGGACATTTAAGTTTTTTTTTTTATTTTGTGAATTGAGAATGAACCTATTACAATGTGTACTTGTACATGAAAAGGGTGTTTCCCAAAAAAACCGTATCTCTAATCGTTTTTGTGATATTTGCAATTAAGTTTTTTGGTGCATTGCCAATGATTTATAAGTATCATCATTAACGAACAGTATCTTGCGTTATGACTGTTTGGATGCCCATTGCTCACAAATCTGCTCTCGTCGCTCCATAAAATATGATTATAAATCCTATGGTTATCGTTTTCCATAATGACCATGTTACTTAAAAAGTCAATTCTTCTAACACGGTTTTCTTCATTTAAAAGCTGCAGGTTGTTCAGTTCATAGGGAATATAATTATTCTTCTTTAGAGTGCGTTGAATTGTAGAATAACTTAAATTTAATTGTCGACTTGCAGTATTAATTGACGCTCTAGGATTGCCTTCAAAAAATTGGCAGATCTGAGCTACGACAAAATCATTAGAAACAGATTTTGCTATTGGCATTGATTTCCTGCATGAAAATACATTTGAATTGTTTCTTAAATTTGTTTCTAAACGAGGAAACATTTTATGATCAGGAATCACTCGATCTGGATACTTTTCTCGATATAGTCTAACTGCTGCTCTTGAATTACGTTGAGTCTCGCCATAAATTAATAACATATCGACTTTTTCTTGATGACTAACCATTATTCTAATATTAAATTAAAAAAGTATCTTTCTACTGTTAACTATCAAATATGAGAATGAACATTCAGTCAAACTGATCACGTAAAAGTACACGTTTGTGTTGCTAGGCAACGGTTTACATTGTAGAAGTATAGTAACAAAGTATATCCCCATGCAATGTGTTAACATAAGACTACCTAATATGTCAATATTTGTTTCTCCTGTAGCTTTTAAATGATTAGAAATTTCAAAAAACTTTTTATATAAAACTTGTTTAGAATGTATCAATGATCACATTTTTGAAAAAAAAGGGTATGTTTCTGAAAAAAAACATAAAGTCGGCGTCGCGATCCACATTTTAACGTTTTTAGCATTTATTCTAGCTTACGTCCTTTTGTTTAATCTGGTGGAAAAAATTATTTTGCTAAGCCCAACTGTTTTCGCATAAAATGGGTGGGGCGTCGAGTTTGAATGACCCTGTACATTTCATTAGTGTGCTAAGTAACTTTTCTGATACTTAACTGTTACAGTTATAAGTTTTCTTCTAATACTTTTGACATAGGAGAGTTTAGAGTACCAGAATTTGTAAAAATATTCAAGTCATTGGCACCGATAAAAAAAGGTGTCAGCACCTCTCGGCTAGTTTGAAACAAATAAATTCATCGGACCTAAAAATCTTCTTAAGAGCATCTTTAGATATGTAAATCAAAGATTGTTAGATTTGTTTTAAATTTATAGAATAAAAAATGTTCTTTGGATATCCTGTAAAATCAAAAACAAATAGATTTTATGTCGTATCTCTCTAAATTGAACTCCCCCCCCCCCTCTTTATAAACTTCTTAATAAATGATTCTTCTTTAAAAATTTAAAAGCAGCATTAAATAAGACCGAAAATACTATCTTCTGCAGTTTATTTATTTTTTTAAATGTTGCTTATGCCATTAGTAGCGTGAAATGGCCGATTAAAAAAAAATGATATATGGGTCAAGTGATGCCTGAAATTAAAGAGTCTTTCAAAATTACATTCAATAGTACATCATGATTGAAAATCTATTAATTCGTGCCTGCGAAAATTGATATAAATGTCGTAAAATCGTTTAACAAAGTAAAAAGTAAATAAAAATAACTAAAGACTGTGAGTACAAAATCGAAAACAAACAAATTTTCTATTAATAAATAGTTTTTTTTATTTCTTACAAAATTTATATTTGTTTTTCTCTAAAATAAATTGATAGATTTTGAATTACAATAGATAATTTAATGCAATTTTCAAAGATCTTTAATTTGAAGTGAATTGAAGAAAGTTGATCTATGTTTCAATTTAAAAAATTGGCCATTTTTCGCTACCGATGATGTAAGCAACATTAAAAAAAAAAACAAACATCAAAAGTTAGTTTTTTCTTCTTTTAATGCTGTTTTTGAAATTAAAAAAAAAGTAAAAAAGTTAACAGTGCGATGGTAGGGGGAGGGGGAGATACAATTTACAGTTTACAGCTAAACTTAGCTCAAACGCTCTATTTTATTTTTCTATTTAAAAACCAAAACTTATTATTACAATATCTTTCTGGGACACTCCCTATAACTCAATAGTTTAACCCATTAGCGCCCAGTGCGTATATATAGATCGCAGAAAATAAACAACCTT
Organism: Euwallacea fornicatus; assembly: GCF_040115645.1. Lineage (NCBI taxonomy): Eukaryota > Metazoa > Arthropoda > Insecta > Coleoptera > Curculionidae > Euwallacea > Euwallacea fornicatus. Next base: position 146,317 of record NC_089543.1, read on the forward strand.
TATCACATAAATTTGTTTATGAGAACAATTTTTATTGGGACATAAGATTAGCTTATGCAAGTGGTTAAGTATGCAGCGAGAACTGCATTCGTACGATGGTCTTCAGTTAACATTTTGTGACAAATGTAATGTTACCTTGTATACTCTTTGCTTTCCTAATTGGCACAATAAATAGCCCTGTACTTACAGTTTATTTAGTTTTTTATTTTTTCTATTAAATAGTTTTTGTAAAAAATAAAATTTATGAATTTAACGCCTAAATAATTTAACCAAAAATAAAATTCAAAAGTATACGGCACATCCCAGTGATCTATATATAGATCACCTTTTTTTAAAAAAACCGCTGAAAAAGAAGATACATTTCAAGATGAATTTTCAAATATGATGCTAAAAGAGTAATTCGTGAAAGCAGGACATTTTTTCACGACAAAATAATTTGGGCGCTAATGGGTTAACGTGTTTACGGATGGATTTTTTCCCTGTAAAAATTTTATCAAGGCTTCATATCGCCTTGTTGATTTCCACATTTTTTTATATCAATTTGTTTTACCACAAACCAAAGAATTTATATTTCCGACAAAGAAAACAAATTTTTGTTAAACAGATGTCATCCACATGACTTTCTTTTATGCAATTACACGGATCAATAGGTTGTTTTTTTATACCTTTAACGAACTAAAAGGATTTTACATTTTACAGAAACGGTTCCGAATGAGCGAGTTTTTTGATTAACCGAAACTGAAAATACGCGTTTCGATACAATTTTAAAACATTTAATTTACAGACCGAGTACACGATTTCCAAAAGTTGTGCGTAGCCGGTGCAAGGTGCGACCAAAATATTCCCTTTATAAATTACATAAAGCTCTGGAATATTTAAAAACTTCCACAATTTATGGAACACGAAGGCTTACGAATGCGTCCAACAATAAATCGAGTAAATGCTTACCCATATAGTCAGACGAGGAGTTCATCCTGGACAGATTTTTATGATGAACCATCGCAGGCGAATGAAAACTTGTAACTGGCTGGCTTCGATGTCTTCGGATAGTTGACAAACGTCCCACGAAAGAGGCGTTATGTCTGAAACTGCTTGAGGACCTCCTGGAAAATGTAAATGTTTCTGAAACTCTATTTAAATTAAAAAACATTTCTAAGTCCTCTATTAATATCACTTGACAACGCTTCCTCTCAAGAATCTTCCTACCGCTAATTAGAAACGTCGACTTTTATAATTTCAGTCAAAGATCGCACCTTCAATGTCACACGGCATCGAGCGAGGCGAAATTCGAAGTGGAGTTTACCCTCACAATGAACTTCAAAGACATAATTTATGAGAGGAGAAATTTTATTTTATGCTCTCTTCTAGTCGTATGTCCTGAGACGGTCTAATATTTTCATAATGAATCGTTTATCGCTTCTCCATCACTAAAATAAAACTGTCCCGAAAGTCGATTTGGAATAGAAGTTTAACGGGTGTAAGACCCAACTAAACCACAAAAACTAATCTAAAATCGCAACTAATTAACGTGAAGTCACTAAAATGTCAGACGGTCACACTCGTGGGAATTATAATTGATGACATACTAGCAATAGCGGTCATAAGGTGTCCCATCGATATACAGAGTATTATTGTATAGGAGTCCGATATTCCACAGGGTGATTTTTCAAGTAGTTTTAGGACGGAAAGTTACTATAAACGTGTCCTAACTGGTTTAGTTTTTAAGATTCTGGGCATCAAAGTCGAAAAGATTAATTAAATATTCTTTGATATCTTTCGATCTCTTCTAGTTAATTTTGAAAAGTTATATTTGTTTTTAAGAATATTTTAGATTTAATCACGTCCCCCGGAGGGCGCCACAAGCGACCGACGGGACACTTTTAACTTTTGTCCAATGCATTTCAGAAAGAAAACAAATGAAAAAAATAGGTCGTGAAACAAAAAGCTGAAGTAAAGTAATACTCCTAAATTTAAGCTTTAAGTGTGAAGAAAATGATTGGGATTATTTCACGATTTTAAACTTAAATCACGACGAAGGCGTTGTTATTTAAGAATATTACTGTGATTATTTGTCCGCAAGAAATGACTAATTTTACTAATTCAAAACCAGCCGAGATTCATGATACGCAAAGGCGTGCTAACGGGAATGCGTGTGAGGCGAAAGAAAAAAGTTGCAACTGCCTAAAAGGGTCTTAATGGTCGCTTGTGGCGCCTTTTAGAAGATACAACTAAATCGTCGATAAATTTGAATTTATCATCTCAAAAAACCCCCGCATACGAAAATTCGCGAAATTGACTGGAAGAAATCGAAAGATATCAAAGAATATATGATTTATTATTTCAACTTTGATACCCTCGTATCTTGAAAAATAAACGAGCCAGGGCACATGTTTATAAGAACTTTCCATTTTAAAATAACTTGAAAAATCGCCCTGTGAAATATGGGACACTTATTCAATAAAAGTCTGTAGAATTGCTTTACATAGGGTGTTGATTAAATATGTAGAGAAACTTTAAATCTTTGAAAGATTTTAAGATGAAAAGTTCGTATGAACATGGGTAACCAAAGCAGTAAGTTTTCGATATACAGGGGCCTTGAAATTAACACTTTTAATTGGTTTTTGGAAATTTTTTTTGATAAAACGCAACATTCTGACGATGTTTTGCACAGTGGGAAAGCACATGATGAGAAACTTAAATATTTATTCGGTTTTTTGTTTACGGATAGAGTGCGACGTGTACTGTGATACACCTGAATTTATATAACCGTAAATTTTTTGAAGGTCAGCGTATGCGATTTCTGAATAAAAAACCTATTTTCCATTCATTATTACTATAAATTTTGATAGGTGGTCTTACTATTAATATTTCTCGCTAATAGCAACCGTCAAGAAAAAAGTAAATTTGATATTTGCCTCTTTACTAACAAAATAATGAAATACGTTCTTGTAATTTATCTCTAAAGCGGACATGCGCTAGTCATAATGCGTGCAAAGCAAGCGTGTAAAATGAGTACACATGATTTCATCGCAGCAAAATCTTTAAATTTATCGAGAGTAAATTTTAAAACCCTGATAGGTGTTGTCAAAATCCCAATTTTATGTGTATTAAAAAAAACCTTAATGTGACTTTTTGAGCAATAAACAATGGGTTGTGTTTAGAATGGTCCAATTTACCAACGCAGTAATAGCAAACTTGAATTTTATTTATGTAGCGGCTCACGGTAATGCTCAAGCTGCAACATGAATGTTTCAATCACGATTTGCCCACTCAGTGTCTCCAAGCTTTTATTAATATTCACACATAGCTGTGTGAAATTGAAAGTTTTATACAGACACCTAGTCGCCTATCCAAGGAAGATGTGCAAAAGTTAGAAAAGTTGATATTAAAGAAATTACTTTCAATTAAATCAAAGGAAACCGTAAAATTAGTACATGAAAAATTGCTAGTGAGCTGAATATTACATATGTAATTGGGTAGCAAATTTTAAAAGCTGAACGACTTTATCCTTATCACATTGAACTTATGCAGATTCCATTAGTTAAGGATTTTTCTGTCCGTATTGAATTGCGCATTTTTCCACAAAGATTTAATAGGAAACGGTACCGAAGGTTTTTGGAATACTATCGTGAACGTTTAGAAATTTATGTTGATCTAACGGCCAGACAGGAGATATAATTCATGAACAATGGTGCATCAACATACTCACAATAGGAAAGCACGCATGGCCTCCCGGATCGCCCGACATGAAACCTTTAGGTTATTTTTTTGTGCAGATATTTGAAGTTGTTGGTTTATAAAGTGGTAGTTGCAAAAATAGGAGATTTGAATCGTGAGCCATAATTAAACATCCACCAGGGGTAATCGGAATAGTTCGCTAATCGAGATTAAGACGAATTGATGCATGTATTGCAGAAGCCGCTCGTTATTTTCGACAATTATTTTAAATATTATTGGTTTGTTATTTTGATGGTACAAGTGTTAAAAATTCCCGAGCCCTTTATTTCCCCCTAGTTGGTACCTTTTACGGTAAAATGAAATTTATAAAATCGGTAAAACTGAATTTGGCACAAGTTTTTTTTAACTCAAATATAGTAAGCAATAAAAAAGTTACCTCTATTTGAATTCAGGCTTATCGCAAATATACTGGGTGGCATGGAAAAGAGAATAATGCCGTAAAAATTGTTTTATTTAAATAATTTTTAGTACGCACGTTTCTTACGCTAAAACAAATTAAAAAAAAATTTAACAAATTTAATTGTTAAAACTCAAAAAAAATTAATAAATTGTTGGTCCTTCGCGGTGTCTTATACATTCCTATACATGTCTAGACATGGATCTAATGAAGTGATTGATGTCCTCTTGGGGAATTTCATTCCAGACTAACTGGGCAGCACGACATAGCGCCGCTAGGGTTTGTGGGGGACAGGCTAAATTATGCAACCTTCTACCTACAATATTCCATACATGTTCAATCGGTGAGAGGTCTGGAGATTGAGGTGGCTACGGTAGCAAATTGATTGTATTTTGTTGAAAGAAGTCCATAGTCACTCGAGTCACATGTGGTCGAGCATTGTTTTGCTGGAAACCTGGATTAACAAGAGTTTTCAGATAAGGCACGAGTTGTTTCAGACTTGGCAAGCAGACTGTTTCAAACACGAAAAATTTCAGGACTTCTTGGATGTATCATTGGGCTATCGTACTATCTCTAATAAAAAGTAAAGGTTACCTGCTACCACATGCAATAGCACCCCAAACCATTACCCCAACAGTCTGATGGACATGTTTTGTGTTGTAAACTGAGGATCCCGCCTTTCACCTGGTCTTCTTCCTACTCTTGTCAGACCATCATGCATACTCAAACGGAATCTGGATTCGTCACTAAACATGATATTATTCCATTTCAGATTTCAATGTATCCGTTCTTTGCACCACTGCAGTCGATTTTGACGATGATTTGAGGTGAGGGGAAAGACAAGATGGGTACGATAGAAAACTAATCCAAAACTTCTTATTCGACGATAAATGGTTCGAATCCCAATGGGCCTTCTATACTCAGCAAACTATTGATCCGCCAGCGTCCTCGACGACACCAACGTATCGCTTAAGACCATAAATGGAAGGTGGCGATTTTTGCGTTCTGTAGTTCTTCGGGATCGTTCAGTGTCTCTCCTTCTGCCTGTTTGTTCTTATTGGAACTATGCTTGACAATATCCCACAATAGTGTTTACACTACGGTTCAATCTAATGGCGATATCCCTAAATGACTGACCAGTCTCTTGTAGACTAACTATTCGACCTCTCTCAAACTCTTTCAATTGATGAAAATTTCGCTCCATTCTGTGTTTATGCATATTTGATTAATCTAAAAGCACTTTCCAAGCGCACAGAATGTCAATAAATGATATTTTACAGTCATATTATTGATATTTTATTGCTATTTTTATACTAAAAAAAAACTAAAATTCGTGATAACTCGTAAATACATTGATAAATATGGCTGAAAATTTAATCGTTTTTTGTGTTTCCATATACAAACGTGCGTACCAAAAATGATTTAGATAAAATCACTTTTACGGGGTGTTCTCTTTTCTGTCACGTAGTATACTTCAGTTGCGCATTATTAACTTTTCTTCTATGCAAAACCTTGTCAGACTGCGGCGGTATTATCCAAACAGGTGTATAAACGAAAGACGAAAATAAAATTTGAATTTGAATACCCTGTCTCTCAACCCATTTTAACAGGAACTTTTTTTAGTTTTTCATTTTAACATATTTATCTTAAAATGCCGCATAAATTCACTCTTTCAAATGTGTCTGCATGCTTAATTAACACCCTGTGTAGAGTTAAATATTCCAAAAGAAATGTCCGAAACAATAAACGACGTTCGAGAAAATGCTGGAGTAATATGCCAAACTTTGCAGCAGAGTTTCAAAGAAGATTTCTGCATTTAAATAAAACTTTCCTAAGAGATTTAGGCAGACTTGATAAATTAACTCAGCTTTTTTCTGCAGATGAAAAGTGTTTCGTTGGATAATATCCATTATTGGAAAAGAAGAAAAGACAGACTCATAATCCTTGGAATCGTACCAACGCTAGGCTTGAAATTTGAGGATTAATTCTCTCTCGCAAAATTAAATGTCTGGATATGACCGGATAGCGGAGCACTGACGATAATTAAAAACAAATAAGATTATGCAATACTTGTTTATCAATTGTATACCGTTCGTATAATTAATTTTGGTAAAACTTGTCATTGGCAGCGATTTTATTCCAATAATCCACGTATTTTTCTCGAAGGCGAAACCCGGTCAGTGGAACAAAAAGTTGTCCATTTCGAAAATGAAAATATAAATGTGGTATTGACAGTCCGCAAATTATGTCACAATTATGTCCTTCTTTAAATTCTAATTCGTTTAATTTTAGTTGTAAACAGGCTAGAAGACCCCTAGAATGATTTCCTAATTTTTATATGCGATGACCTGTCAGCTTTTGTCTATTATATAAAGATCTTCGCCGACCTTTTCCTCTAAATGGCGGGTGCAAATCCGGAACGAAAAATATGCACGTAAACCCCAGGAATAATTACACCTGTACGGCCTTTCAGGGCTCTTATGTTAGCGAATAAAGCTTATGCATATTATTGACACAACGAACGTAATATCATGCCGTCAGGAAATGAGCGGGAATGACCTAGTTTCGTTTTACCTTAAAATTAAACATATTTTGAACCAACTAGGAAATAAAGACCTTTCGTTGAAACTTTATTACAGAGCTAGCATTAACCTTATTCTGTATGAGCTAATGTGTAAAACAGAAACTAATTTCTTTATCATATTTAATAAGCATTAACAGAGTTAAATTTAAAAATTTATTTATCTCCTTTCGATTTTTGGAAAAATTTGAATGAAAATCATAAAAATCTATTTTATTCTCTTTCAACAATGGTCGAAATGGTTTTCAAAGTTGCGCACTATTAGCGCACTGTTTTTAGTAGAAATTCATGACGTTATAAAAAAATGTGTATCATGTATTTCCGAGTTATGTTTTACGCTCATGGAATTTCGTGTGAGCCGAGCAAAAGTTTAAAGTGGCGAATTTTTCCCTTCTGAGAACAAAAAAAATCAATGTTTAAAAATATGACGAAAAAGTTTGATTTGCCAAGACTTTTTCTAAATTTTTCAAACAAATTTAATAATATCTATATGCAGTGACATGAGACATATTTTTGAACGTGTAAATTTCATCAAACAACCACATATCGTGACGTCATCGGTAGGTATGATCTCATATATTTTCTTTTAAACAGGAATATCAGTGATTAACCGTGATTACCAGATCGCTGGTATTCCTAGAACGGTATCTTTCGGAGAACTTCACGTTTTGATGTTATACGACCCGATAATTTTCAACTTTAGGGACCGTTAGGGCAACCATAATGTAACAAAACAGGGTTTCTCTAGACAATAGAAAGACAGCGTAAACTGATAAAAGACATTTTTTCCCGTAATGCCAATTTATTGCGTGTCGTGTTGTCGGGTTACAGCCGAGCAGAGAGCTTTAAAAATTTGTTTTTTGAACCTTCCTATTGTCAACGTTTCACTTGATAAATTTGAATTAATTTTACAGAATTAATGTAGGATATGTGAAATTGTACTGAATTATACTGCTTTTTAAAATGTTTGTAAAAAAAGTTTTAAAAAGCTTCTTCACTTTCTAACTTTGCGTTTATTCTGATGAGAGTGTTAAGCCGCCAAAAACGGGCATTCAAAATTTCTCTTTACTCGAAATTACAAACTCTTTCAATACTTCTGTATCTTCAGTTAAAATACAAGGCAAAGGTTAACATGTGAGTACAAAATTATGGGCTTAAGTTGTATATAGGGTTTCCCCCCCTGAAGTAATGCCTTACGGCGTTTCCGGGGGGGACACAGAGTGAAGAGAGGAGGGTTTTAGTGGGTAGGCGTCCCATTCAGGGACGAATCCTACATAACCCGGTCGCTCAAACATCAGACCGGGTACCTTTTGAAGGTTTCCCTCCTCTATAAAAAAAAAAGAAAAGTTGTATATAGGGTGTCCCAAATAAAGTGAGTTCCATGAGGATTATGGAAGCAGTAAGAGATACAAGGTGACTCAAATTAGAAAAAAGAAGCGCATTTTTGTGCCCATTCAGAAAATATTCTAAATTAAAAAATATGCACAGGGGTTGTCAAAATATGAGCAAAAAACTGAAAACTGCGATTTTCGAAAATCATAAATTATGAGTACACTGTTTGAGTAAATTGTACCAAATTTGGCATTTCTTTATTATCGACCCTGCCAATTGAATGGCATTTTCACAATTTTTCCAGGCTTTCTAGATTTCGAGAAATTACATTCAACTTTGTTCTTTCTTATGGCCGCCTTATTGGATTTTGGTGCCATCGAATAGACAATAAAAAAAGTTTTTTAACCATGTATCACAAAGGTGCCTTTCGACCTATAAAAGTAAGAAAAATAAATAAAAACATTTTTCACCTTAGTAGGCTTAGAAACAAGTAATTTAGTGTTAGGCAATATCTAAATGATACGTATGGAAATAATTGGGTTGGAAATCGAGGCCGTATCAGTTGGCCAGCACGCTCCCCAGACTTAACACCTCTCGATTTTTTTGTTTGGGGATATGTAAAAAATAAGATTTACTAATGATCCTACGATACAGTAGCAGAGTTGGAGGCTGCAGTTGTGCGAACCATTCAAGAAATACCTCCAGATATGGTAAAAAGTGCTTGTACGCCTGTTGTTAATCATAATGGAGAAATATTTGAACAGTTTTTATACAGATTAGGATTTTTTTATTAGGATTAGTAACTCCTACTCATAGTGAATAAAGGTACCAATTCCTTCTTTGTGTTTCTTTGTTATTTTTGATAAAACCTATAGAATTGCAATTGCATTAATACTAAAAAAAACATGTTAAGTTTTTATTGTCCCATTAAACAGAATACGTCGTACATTACTGCTCTTTGATTAGCAACACTAAAGTACTTGTTTCTAAGCCCACTAAGGTAAAAAAGGTTTTTATTTATTTTTCTTACTTTGGTAGGTCCAAGGGCACCTTTGTGATAAATGGTTAAAAAAGTTTTTTTCATTGTCTATTCGATGGCACCAAAATCCAATATGGCGGCCATAAGAAAGAACAAAGTTGAATGTAATTTCTCGAAATCTAGAAAGCCTGGAAAAATTGTGAAAATGCCATTCAATTGGCAGTGTCGATAATAAAGAAATGCCAAATTTGGTACAATTTACTCAAACAGTGTACTCATAATTTATGATTTTCGAAAATCGCAGTTTTCAGTTTTTTGCTCATATTTTGACAACCCCTGTGCATATTTTTTAATTTAGAACATTTTCTGAATGGGTACAAAAATGCGCTTCTTTTTTCTAATTTGAGTCACCTTGTATCTCTTACTGCTTCCATAATCCCCATGGAACTCACTTTATTTGGAACACCCTGTATATTAATATTAGTCGATATATCACAGAAGTAATAACTATATCAGTACGACAAGATAGTACAGCAAATTAGCCGTAACCGTCCCGAATTAGAAAAAAAACTTTTTAGGATGTCACTTTTTCCACTATTTTTTTGGAAATCTACCCATAATACACACATATGGAATAATGGCGATAAATTTTCAAATAATTTTTATGTTAAAAAATTTTTCAAGTAAAAGTTAGAGGGCTAATTAGTAATCAGTTTTTGATGACTTTGGACTTTTTTCTTGTCGCATAACAGCTCAACGAAGTTCAACTTTTCTTCTTAAAAAGTTACCGTCTATTTCTGACGTGTCTTATGGAATCTACACTTATTCACACATACAGATATAAAATTTGATTGGCATTACATCAGAAAAATTTCAAAAAAAAATAATTTTCTTTATTTCATTAAAAAAATTAAATTCAGTCATAAAAGCAAAATAATAAGTTACTGCATACAAGAATTAATTGTTATTTAAAAGCATTTGTTCAAAGTATCTTTGCCCTCAAGTCATCTAGGTTATTTGGCCGATCTTCATAAATATGATCTTTTAAATGGCCCTAAAGGAAAAAGTCGCACGGATTTAAATCGGGTGATTGAGATAACCATTCTCTTTCGCCAAACAAAAAACATTGGTACTGCTTTTTTTTTAATTCAAAATTGGAATTTCAGGAATGCTATTTACTTGATATTTAAAACGTGCAGAAGGTATTTTTGTTAATTTGATTTTCCGATTGAATTTAAATTTTTGTTTTAAATTAAGGAAAATAAATTTTCCTCATTTAATCCCAACTTAATTGTATGTGTCTGTATGTGCGAATAAGTGTAGGTTCCATGGAACGAGTCAGAAATAGTGGGTCATATTTGCAAAACCAAAAGTTGGACTTCGTTGAACTACCATGGGACAAGAAAAAAGAAACTTCAAGGTAATCAAAAAGTGGCAACAAATTTGCCATGTAATTTTTACTTGAAATCTTTTTTTATCGCACAATTATTTAAAAAGTTATAGCCGTTATCCCTTAGACATGACGAGCCCTATAGGACCATTATCACGATCTTTACTTTATTTATCATTTTTTCCTTTTAGGATTTGGATGCTTCCATCATCTTGCAAAATGAAATATACAGAATTATAGTCGGGTTAGTGCTAACCTCGTTTTCTCTGTAGTAGTTCAAATCCGAGATTTCATCTTTTAATATTAAATATCCGCAACTTGGGAAAATAACTTACGATAATGAGGTTTGTTGTAAAATATAAATCAAGTATTAGAGGATTTCGCAAAAATGTTGAGATGTTTAGAAATAATCGCATTGAGGATTGAAACAGTGACATCTTAGTTTTCTTTTTTATTAATTGTTTTTAATGAAATACCAAACGGAAATACCTTGTCTCTACGAAACCTAGTTTTTGGAGCTTAACCATGGTGAGTCGGTAATCATAAAAGATACATGTTATTTAGCGAGAAAATTCAAAATGATTGAGGCTTATCGTTTTTCAACACTCGAACTTTTCCTCTTCTACAACATGGCGATTTTGATATTTAAAATCAGATATTTTCAACTATTTTCAACTTCATTTCTCCTCATTGACACAATTTTAGATTTTCATATGTACGGATTTAGCTTTTTTTCTGATTGTATTAAATTCTCAAATATCACGGTTTGGCACAAATATCAAAAATCCGTTCAAGCAAATTTCGTTTCATGGCATCTAAAGTAACAAAATGAATATGAATTTATTAAAAAAATTTCTTTTTCAAGTGTAGGAAAACAAGATATGAGAGAAAGTCACTCCATTCTGTATCACCAGGCAACAACCGGCTTAAAATTATTCTCCTCCATAGAAATTTGGCTGATTTTGGTACATTTTCTAAGTTGAAAAGACGTACTCATGCACAGCTTAAATGAGAATGAAGTTGAAATTTTACAGTCGGTGAGTAAAATGGATAGGATGCAATGGATGGTAAATAGGAGAATGGTTGATTATTTGTCGGAAATATTTCCTGGCTGAGACATTTCAAACAGTGGAGACATAATTTGGCCGTCACGTGCACCAGATCTTTCCCTATTAAATTTTTATTTATGGGCAACCATAAAAAGCCTCATTTATAAATCTGTACCTACCTATATCAATGAGCTGCGAAGGCAGATCAGCACAACTTTAAGGTCCAAAATAAGAAAAGGGGACGTGGTAAGCGAGCTGTGTTTGGAAATAAAGATGAACCTTTTGAACAGTTCCATTCATTTTTTTCATTTACTTGTTTCTTACTTTTTGTTCCTAATGCATTGTTTAGAAAACGACAAATTGCAAGATAGACACGAGAAAAAAAGTTGATGATGGTTACCGAAATTTGGAACGTCGGATTTCCGCTATGACATTGCCAACCTCGTATATTTTATGGTTCCGAGATCCCTGGGCTTGAGCCCCAGAAGTGGATACTTCGCATATTTTACATCTTGTTATTCTACATTTCGAGTAAGTCCACATCCATTATAGAAATACACGAAAAATTAATGTCATATAAAAATAAATTATATTAGCTTGAAATAATTGAAATTTGACGGTTTTCGGCCCTTCGAAATGGCGCTTAACATCAGCATATACGACCTCTTTTCATATGTAAAAACTATAACAACATATTTATGAAAACGAACTTACGTCGGGGGGCTGTGCGGTACTTGATGTATTTTCCACGTAGCTTCTGATACTGATTTTTCATCTGCAGCATAACACCGCCACAATGACTGAATAAGTGTGGCCGCAGGTTGTCTTCTCCTGATCATGTGTTTTTGTCTTTGTTGCTGCTGGACCTTGAGGGCAAACCCCGAACCCAAAATGCCCTGTCCCAGGCAAAGAGGTCAATTACCAGTCGCTCTCCACGAATAACGGAATACTTACGGCCGGAAGAGCAAAAAAAGAAATGCCGAGCAAGGAACAAAAGGACGCTATAATTTTCCCTTGCCAGGTTTCTGGAACGATATCTCCGTATCCCACTGTGCAAAGCGTTATCTGAAAACGTGGGGATAATTAGGTGTCAATAAGATGTGCCGGGTTTCGCAGAGCTTACCACTCCCCACCAAAGAGCTTGAGCAAAATTCTTAAACTTAGTGTTTTCTTCGTCTTTTTCTGCTATAAATACCAGAAAGGAGGCGAAGATTAATCCTAGGAAACCTATGTAAAGTGTCGTCATTAGCTCCTGCAAATAAAGTATTATTTGGTTCGCAAAGGGATGTTAATTGGCATGTCGATATGTACCTGTCGATGGGCGAAAACGACCGAACCCAATAGTTTCCAAGTTCCTCCTCTTCGGTCCATACGAACCATTCTTAAAATTTGAAAGAACCTCAAACCTCGCAGAGCACTTGCTGCGAGAACTTGACCTCCGGATTTCATGGTAAGAGCCAGAACTACTATGGACGCAGCGATGGTAATTAGATCTAGAAAAATGATATTAAATATGAATTCTAGCGCAATTTTCTATTAATTGAAATTGAAAACTACCCCCCGAGCATAAAATTAGGTTTACCTCATAATTTACATTTGATAGTTTATATATTTATTATAGTTCATTCAAATTTTTTTTGCCTGTAACATCGTTTAATAAGTTTATGTGGTGATTTTCTCGTGATTGTCCCAACGAAAAGGAATTTTTGTTTTAGGAGCAAAATGTATTAAAACTTATGAATGTCAGGACCAACGGTAAATGCTCATAAGCCTACATATTGGTGGACTTGGCCAATTCCCACCTGTTCTATGTTATATGCGTGGGTTGTCAACTTTTACCTAGTTTATGACACTTGAGGGTTGTATGGACGCCACCGCGAAGGGACTGTAGGCAGATTTCGCATATTGCCCCAGGGCGTGAGAAATTTTTGTTACATTGGCCAGACCTCACGAAAATCATTAATTTTAGATGATGTTTGCAAAACCTTTTAAGGTTTAATATTTCCATCATTTTGTATAAAGCAGACACACCGGACCGTGGGAATCGGTCTACGGCAGTTCTGATTGGTGCGTACGAAGACGGAGGGAGGCTGAAAATAACGAAGTTGGTCGCCACCACCGTCGAAACCCAAAAATAGTTTCAAGAGTTTTCCAGTGAGTTTTTTCCGAATCCTCTTTTCAACCACACGCAAATGACCATACTCCATTTTTTCGTTATGTTCTTCAATTTTATAAGCTATCGCGGTTCTGAGCAATATCCAGTTATCAAAATGAAGTGTATATGTTAATCGAAGGATACGGCCTTTGTTTTACGAACCTTCGCTTCAGGGTATAAACGGGTAGTTGTATTCCGGGGCAGAAAAATGAAATTAAAGGGCATGTATTTATTCCGAACACGAAAGTTTTTGCGGACTTCAGTACTGCGTATTTCGTTCTTTGGCAGGGATAACAGCTTGACGACGAGGCATGCTTCGAATCAGTTTTTCGATCGCATTCTAGGGAAGATTGTCGTATTCTTGCTGCAGCATTTGGCGAAGTTTCATGGAATTTTTAGAAGCCGGAACATATCTTTGTAAGCGCCATTTCATCTCATCCCAAACATGTCTATTGGACTCAAATCAAGACTTCGAGGAAGCTGGACAAATCGGGTGATTTGAATCTCGTCCAGAAAAGCGCGAACAGTGCGGGATCGTGCGTTATCACGCATAAAACTTGCGTTCTCTCCAAGAATAATCATGAACGGTACAACATAGGTTTCAGGAATCTCCGTCAGGTATCTCTACACATTCAGAGACTCATTTTGGGTCAAGACTAAAATTTCTTCCCATACCATAACTGAGCCTCCGTCAAAGGGAAGTCGATCTGTTGTCGACACGTTCGTACACGTCTGTTTGAGTTCGTAAGAGAAAATCGAGATTAATCGAAAAACAATACACGATTCTACTCCTTTACTGACCAAGCTAAATATTCTCGTGCAAAATTTAACTTCGCAATCCGATGTTCACGAGAAACCGGAGGCTCTGTAGCTCTAGATCGTGAGGATGATCCAGGAGCACCAAGTCGCCTTCTAACAGTCTACTCGCTTACGTTTATATTTCTCAGTTCACGTAGATGAGTTTGAAGGGACCGTAGCCGTTTAGTTAGTCAAAGGAATAGAAACGAGAAAGAGGCCATCTCTAGCTGTTCTGACCCGTCCTCGTCTTGATCCGGGCCTTCGAATGAGCAGCTCAGTCCCTTCATTCTGCTGAAGCAGTTGTTGCACACTAAATAGGCTTAATCTACAGTTTTTAGCAGGTTCGCGATGTCCGCCGTCATTTTCTGTAGCCGCCACAATTCGTGCAACAACGACAGGACTTATGGGCATTTTAATGAAAAGACGAAATGATCATTTTTAGAATTTGCAAAATATAGAGATAAAGACACAGAACACAATAATGCTAATAATTCGTTTCAGGAATTATGGTACGAAGATGCTTTTTTTGTCGGATGCTCATAGAAACATACACTGACTTTCAAAAAAACCGCAACACCAAGAAGAACGCATTGTATGTATTTGAAATTTTGGTATGGTTTTAGACTTGTAAAGAGAAAAAAATGATAAAAATTTCAAGTTCGTATTTTAATGCGATATGAAGTTTTTCTTTACTTTTTTATCTGTGACGATCGTTCTTTTTGCAAATTTTTTTACAGGCGGATAGCGATAAAGGTATTATTGTCAGTACCATATTGAATGTGTGGTAGTGCAAAATACCTCGTGTACGCCAAAATGCAGTTTATCGGCAGTTAACTCCCTTTGAAAGGGGAAGAATTGTTGGTGTGCATGAGGCAGGTTTACCTTTCCGCGAAATAGCACGTAGATTGGATCGAAACGCATCAACAGTGCTAAGAGCTTGGAGAGATTGGTCTAACGAAGGGTCAGTAAATCGTCATCGTGGTAGTGGCCGTCCAGGAATGACGAACCAACGCGAAGACCGGCGACTTCGTCGTTCAGCGACGGGCGCCCCGTTTGAAACAATTCCGTCTCTTGGTGCTAACTGGGTAGTCACCCTAAATCGAAGGGTCTCCCTTAGTATGATGTATCGCAAAATTCGAAGTTTTGGACTAAATTCATACCGTCCTATGCGTCGGCTTCCATTATCACGAAACCACAGGGTGGCTCGACTAGAGTGGTGTCGTCTGAGAGTGCAATGGGTGGATGAGTGGAGAAGAATCGTGTTCAGTGATGAGAGCCGATTTTGTTCATGACGATCTGATGGACGGTTACGTGTTAGAAGGCGCAGAGGAGAGCGATTAAATTTGGAATTTTTGGAAAGGCGTCATTCTGGTTTAACACCAGGTGTCATGGTTTGGGGTGCCGTTCAGTATGGCAGTCGGTCTCCTCTTGTTTTCATTTATGATAGATTAAATGCTCAGAGGTACAATAATAGTGTCTTAGAACCGGTTCTTGTACCACACATGCACGACCATCCTGGAAGCACATTTCAACAGGATAATGCGCGACCACATGTAGCCAACGATATTTTGAGGTATTTGGAAGCTGAAAATTTGGATACTTTGCCTTGGCCAGCTCGGTCTCCAGATTTGTCCCCAATAGAGCATGTATGGGACATAATGGGTCGGAGACTTCAACGTTTAGCTCGCCCTCCAGAGACCATAGATGAACTCCGCGAGCAGGTGCAGATTGCCTGGGATACAATACCACAGGAAGATATTGACAATTTAATTTTAAGGATGCCACGTCGCTTACAGGAATGTATTAGTTTAAGAGGAGATACCACCCATTATTAAATTATTATTAAATTTTTTCACTTATTCACAATAATTTTCTTTTGCTATTTTGATCGTTTTTATCTCTTACCCGACCCAACGTAATGCCAGAATTTCAAAAGTGTACGATGTGTTCATCTTGGTGTTGCGGTTTTTTTGAAAGTCAGTGTATGATTATGTTTTAAGAGTGTATTAGATGTCGAACAGGAACCTTCTAAGCTGGAAAAATACCCCCTGAATTTGTGTATACGAACTTTGAGAGATTTTTCAAGTGAATTCAATTGTATGTTCAGGTGTGTATGTCGATTAAATAAAATAACAATAGCGGTATTGCACTGGTTTTATTGGGCGGATTATTGGAAATATAAATTTTATACGGGCAATAATTGTTGTTCGGAGTGAAACCGGAGTATCGCTGTATGAATCATGTTATTTATATAAGCTCGATTTGTAGGGAGCAAAAGTTACACATCTGTATGGCTAATCACAGAATATCCCGAGACTAAATATTTGTTTCATCCAGCTTTAGGTATGAATTGGTAATTCAATATGATCATGATATTTCATCAGAGTTTTGAATTTCATGCTCAATTTGTCCGTGCTATGCAAATCGATAAATTAATGTGTGTTCAATAAAACATTCCTTTCGACGCTGAAATGAGAACACCACCGTGCAAATTTACTAAACATGAAAATTTAAGATTGATGGTCTTTGGCAGTATTGTTCCCAGTCTGTCAATCACTTTTCTGGGAAATCGAACATCGAATTGGACAGTTTTTTGGGATGTACCTAATCCGCAGGTAAAATCCTTCTGTCCGGGGACGCAGTTAAACTCAAAACGGAGTTCCGCGGTATCTGATTATTTAAAGCGAAAAATTCCCCAGTTAAATTTGCCCTGTCAAATTATATAGGGAGCGACGTTTGTTATGAATTGGGTTAGCTCACGCTATTTCATAAATTACAACAGATATATCTAATTATATCTAATGTTGCATGTGGTAAAACAAACCTCGAGTAACGCAAAGAAACGTATCAGTTTTACACGCGGGCCCGTTTTATGCTAATTAAACCTAAGTGGAATATCTTGCTTGTATGTAATAAATCATTTAAAAAATTACAACAAAAATCCTTGGTCTTAAGAACGCGTTTCTATACAAACAGCTGCACCACATCGCTTTCTCATTACTTACAAACTACTAACTAAGCTGCTTCAATAATTTCGAGTCCTAGTTAGCAGCAAGAAGTCGGGCAACAAAACTTCGGGACTGCTTTTTGTGAGTCGTGACTTAATGAGGCTTTTTTATAATTATAATAGGTGTACAACTTTGCTTTCCCCGTTTTCCTATAGAAGGCGTTAGTGATAGTAGTGGCCGAAATAAAAAGCTCGTATATGTCGAGCAATAAACTTGGGCATCCCCCAACAAAACCTCGTAGAAACATTATCACGTCGGTTTGTGATAGCATCACGATGTCATTTTCAATTGAAAATACTAGTTTACCCCCACAACAAGGCCTACCGCAGGGCTCTCCACTCTCTCCTCTACTCTACAACATATACTGCCATGACATATACAATCATAACCTTCAGGACCAAGACCACATAGACAAAGCAGCATACATTTTACAATACGCGGATGACACAGCGCTTATAGTACACGACAAAAACACCAAGAAGGCTGTAGAAAGACTCCAAACACTTACTAACCAAACAATTAAGTGGTTTTACGTATGGAGGTTGATACCAAATGCTGGCAAGAACCAGCTTCTATTGTTAAACCACCGAATTAAACCAAACTCCCCAATAATAATAGCGGACGGACAAGTAACAGAACCAAAGAATGACGTAAAATACCTAAGAATGATACTCGACTCCAAACTGAAGTTCACTAAACATGTAAAGATCATGAGAACAGAAACAATCAAAAGGGCTAAGCATTTCCGGTCACTAACATACAAAGACAAAGGGATCAGCACAAAGATTGCAACAAAAATATACCAATCCATATGCAGACCACTCCTGGACTACGGACACATCCTAAGAGCAAACGCACCGGAAAAGACCATAAAACACATACAAACAACAGAACATATTGCCCTACGAAATATCACAAAAATAAGAAACCCCAAAAACCCACTACACAACCCATCTAACCAACTATTATACGAACGCACGCACATGACAAGAATGACGGAACGACTACAACACATCCAAACAAAATGGAAAAACAATCCTCACAATCTAGCACTACTGACCCCACTGTACCTAACAAGACAAACTAGACAATCACGCTTCCATTCTCCCACAAACACCCTCTTAGAACACTTCCAAACATAAACCCTATCCTAACATCTTATTCCCTTACCTCCTGCATTAGTCCCGCTTACACAACACCTAGTTTAAGAAAAATTGCAAATAGTGAGACCCTAAAATGAAATATATAGACTCAAGGGCAGAAAGACCAAAAGGTCGATAGCCCATTTCGTCAGAAATAAAGATTTTGTATATATATATACAGGGTGAGTCTTAAGTAATGGGACACAGAGCAACGATGGATTTATGACATAAAAATAATGCAATATAGCTAAATTTATGTTATTCCAAAAGTTGAAAATAACTGAGATACAGGGTGCCAAAGTTGAAAAATTAAATCAAATTTTCTTTAATATCTCTGGAACCGTTCGGGCTAATTTCACGAAATTTATTATATAGGGGTTTTTGGAGATGATCAATTCAAATTTATCGACGATTTCGGTGTGTCTTCTAGAGGGTGCCACAATCGACAATTAGGAGTCATTTAAGCCATTTAAACTTTTTTGTGCCACGGCGTATGTCATTTTGTCCTCATAAAATTTGTTCCCGTACCTTCTCTAGTTAAAAAAGTTATACCTTATTGGTGTCGCTAGGAGCAACGGTTTTCGAGAAATTCAATTAAATAACTTAAATTCCCATTTTTTCTACTTGTTGACATGTAACAACAAAATTTTTTTGTATTGTTAAAAAAGCACAAAGATTATATGAAAACAATTTAATACTGTAGTTGGTCTTCTATTGACATATTTATTTAAGCTCCAAACGAATATTTTAACAATAACAAAAAAAATTACGATGTTACTTTATCTTAGAAGTCTATGATAAGCCCTGAAGGAATGCTGAAAGGCGATACCGGTGCGAAGAGGGGAGGTGGTTTTAGTGGGTAGGCGGGCGACATATTGGTCGGTCAAATTCCACACTACCTGGCTGCACATCGAAGCCAGGTGGTTTAAGAAGATTCCCACCTCCTCGCAAAAAAAAAAAAAGTAGTCTATGATAAAACAAATGAATGATATAACATGTGAAAACAAAGATATGTCAAACAAAAATTCAGTTTCACTGCATTGTGTTTGTAAAGTATACAAATAAATTTACATTTTAATTAAAATAAAAAATTATTTGATAACTATTTCATAGGACCCAATGTATTACCACCCAAATTGAATGGTCCTCTGTACTTAGAGTTCCTCCAAAATGAACTAGGGAACCTTCTTGATGATGTGCCTCTGAATTTAAGGCAAGTAATGTTTTTTTGTGCAAGATGGCGCACCCGCACATTTTTCCCGTCCAGTAAGGGATTTTTTAAGTACACGTTTTGCCAATCGTTGTATAGGACGTGGATTTGAAATACCCTGGCCCCCACGTAGTCCCGACTTCAATCCTATGGACTTTTGTGCATGGGGTTACATGTAATCTTCCGTTTACCAAAATACAATAAATACACCTGAAAAATTATTTTAAAAAATTCAAAATGCAGCCACATTATTTCGGAATGAACAATTGCTATTTAAAATAAAGAGGTCGTTCTGTAAAAGAATTGCAAAATGTATCCAAGTAAATGGTGGACACTTCGAACATTTATTGTCACATAAAGATATGTATAATTTCTAATTTTTTGTTATTGTTAAAATATTCGTTTGGAGCTTAAATAAATATGTCAATAGAAGACCAACTACAGTATTAAATTGTTTTCATATAATCTTTGTGCTTTTTTAACAATACAAAAAAACTATGTTGTTACATGTCAACAAGTAGAAAAAATGGGAATTTAAGTTATTTAATTGAATTTCTCGAAAACCGTTGCTCCTAGCGACACCAATAAGGTATAACTTTTTTAACTAGAAAAGGTACGGGAACAAATTTTATGAGGACAAAATGACATACGCCGTGGCACAAAAAAGTTTAAATGGCTTAAATGACTCCTAATTGTCGATTGTGGCACCCTCTAGAAGACACACCGAAATCGTCGATAAATTTGAATTGATCATCTCCAAAAACCCCTATATAATAAATTTCGTGAAATTAGCCCGAACGGTTCCAGAGATATTAAAGAAAATTTGATTTAATTTTTCAACTTTGGCACCCTGTATCTCAGTTATTTTCAACTTTTGGAATAACATAAATTTAGCTATATTGCATTATTTTTATGTCATAAATCCATCGTTGCTCTGTGTCCCATTACTTAAGACTCACCCTGTATATATATACTAGTTTACGAGCCAAACTCTCGGCATTTGCAGGAGGATTTAATTTTCAACTTCAATATGAAAAAAATCTGCGGCTGAGGCTCATCGAATGCTACCAAATACTTATGGCCAGGCCACTATTAGGAAAAGAACCTGTCGCGACCGGTTACAACGCTTCCGGAACGGTGATTTTTAAGTCTAAGACCGGTACAGCGGTGAAACAGGGAAGGGTTTTCGGAGATGCAGAATTTTAAGGTGTTACTTAATGAAGGTTCGGGCCAAAGTCAATAATGGTTGGCACGATCATTAATGCGGGCCCAACAGGGAATTTAAAAGCGCCTCAAAAATATGGGAATGACTCAGAAGCAGGGAAATTGGGTGCCGCACGAGTTGAAATCGAAAGACGTTTGCTTGTGAACAGTTGTCTGAAAGGCAAAAACGAAAGAGATTTCTGCATCGTTCCGTGACTGGGAATGGAAAATGGGTTCATTACGATAATCCCAAGTGCAGAAAAGCGAAAAAAAATCACGGGGATATCCTGGCCATGGTTCCACGTAGACGGGCAAACCGAATATTCGCTTCTCCAAAGCTATGATCCGAATTTGGTGGGACCAGCTTATTGTGTTACGAGTTGTTAAAACCTTGTCGAACGCAATTAACAAAAGACACAAGTAGTTAAGACATAATTGGAGACGTTGAAACGGGAAGTCCAACCCCACCCGCCGCATTCTCCCGACATTGCTCCCTCTGACAATCACTCGTTTCGATCAATGTCATGCGGCCTGGTTGATTGGCACTTCCGGTTTTATGAAGAAGCAAAAAATTGGATCGCCTCAAAAGATGGCCAGTTTTTTCAACGCGAGATGGACACGCTGCCCAAAAGATTGGGGGAAAGTGGTGGTCAGCGATGAACAACGCTTTAAATCGTAAATGTGCAATCTGTTTTCACAATGAAACCTCCAAATTCGGAAAAAAACCGCGGAAGCAAAGTTGTACACCACAGTAATTATACATTCTTAACCAGTAAGGTAATACATTTGTAAAGACGCAGCTTACCTATGACACAGAAAGGTCTTCTTAAAAATTTTAGTCGGCCAACTAGGCCTTGGTATCTGGACCTGCACCCTGAGGACCATGTCCTATAATAAAATAAATATTTTATCTATGCATATGTCCCAAAGCTACTTCCAAGAATTGTCTTCCTTCCGTTTTTAAAAATTAAATAAATCCCCAGTAAATGTCAACGATCTAAAACGGCTTCGCTGCTGGATGATTTATATATTTTAAATTGCTAATGACATTTATAAGGGCTGCGGCACAAAGAAAGCGATTTCCGCATTTTCTTTGGTGCTCTACCTGGAAGTGGGATTTATTGCAAAGTATATCAAAAGAGCTTACCTAAGTACGAGTTCAACGAAAAATGTGGTGCAAACAATGGATTCCATGTAAACCAGTATATCCCCAGCTTGCTTCTCATATTCCTCTATTGTGGAAAAGACACTTAGAGCTAAACCAGTAAAAACCAAAACAAATCTGAAATAAAAGACAATTATGCTAGGACAAACTGGCTAGAGTCCGGCTTAAATTAAAATAACCGAAAAGCAATACAGCTCATTTCCCCAGGAAAATATTTGCAGTGAACGGGTTGGATGTGGGTGAACCGCTGTAAAATTTTCTATTTATCTAATCAATATTTTATAATGAAAAAAATTAAAGGACGGTCTCTTGATTTCATCAGTCAACAGTTGTACACGTGTCTGAACTCCGATTTTATTAATCATCTTATGATAAAGTTCAATGTTTTCCTGGGAGAGGTACGATGGTTTTTTAGACGTATAAATTACCAAATGCAATGATTTCTGGAAAAGGATATTGTGGAAAGAGGTGACGACTCACGAATGGGTGTGGGGCGTGCAATTCAGTTAGAGTCCCAGAACAGGGATTTTAGGATGTTTAACCAAGTCTGTTGTGGTGAATTAGATTGACAGAATTCGTGGAACATTTGGCTGGAAGAAAGTTATTATACAAGGTAACCGGAAATAACTTTGAAATATATTAAGCGATTTTAAAGATAAAAATGATAAAAAAAACTTATTGTTTAGGCCAGGGGCTTTAAAGTCACTGCCTAACAGAACCGACTGCCTCACAAGGCACCCGAAGAGGTATCTCCTATTTTGCTAGTGTGAGTTATTGATTCGAAAGACCAAACGCTGATGCGTCAATTGATTGTAGGCGAGGTTCAAGGGTTCGGGGAAGACAAACTCCGTAGCACGAATTAAGTAATTTACTTTACACTACAGATATCACTCTAAGTTACACTACAGATTTACAACTTTATATACACCTTTTATATACCGGGTGGTCCATTTAACCTGACAAATCGGGATATCTCGAAAATTACGCATCAGATTGAAAAAAGTTTCAAATGAAAGTATTTTGTCTCGAATGGATCCACGATATAACACCAACCATGACTTCCCAACTCTTTCACTTGGGGTTGGGGCGGGGGTAACTTCGAAATCTCAAATCGCAACCCTCATTTTTTATTGCAGATTTGAATTTTACGATAAAAATTACTTGGAGTTTGTCTGAAACTTGTTTTTCGATTCGCCACAGATGGCGCTGTAATCGGAAAAATTTGTTTTAATCTGATTTTGAAAGAAAGCATCGTGTCTTCCATATTTTTAATGGAAAATTGTTGGTTTTTTGGGTACCTCCGATAGTTTAAACAAATAAAACCGTGGTTTCAGCGTGCTGGTTGTCCAGCTCATTGGGCTTTATTATCCCGAGACATTTTACATCATAAATATTGCAATCGATGGATTGGACGAGGTGGACCTATTCATTGGCCAGCACGATCGCCTGATCTTACCCCACTCGACTTTTTTTTATGGGGTTATCTCAAAGAAAAAGCGTATTCAAGAATACCCACAACGCCCGAAAACATGATGGAAAGAATTAGAGATGCTTGTGTTTCTGTCGTTCCCGAAGTGTTAGTGTCTACTCAACAAGCATTACAGATGCGCTTAAAAAAATGTATTGATGAAGGTGGTGGACATTTTGAACATTTGCTTCGTCATTAATTTAATGTTCGAACAGTTGTGTTTAATGGAATGAAAATTCAATGTGGATCTAAGTTTATTTAGAAATTTAATAATAAATAAAGTTTTTTTTTCACAGACGGTTTTATTTGTTTAAACTATCGGAGGTACCCAAAAAAACCAACAAGTTTCCATTAAAAATATGGAAGACACGATGCTTTCTTTCAAAATCAGATTAAAACAAATTTTTCCGATTACAGCGCCATCTGTGGCGAATCGAAAAAAAAGTTTCAGACAAACTCCAAGTAATTTTATCGTAAAATTCAAATCTGCAATAAAAAATGAGGGTTGCGATTTGAGATTTCGAAGTTACCCCCGCCCCAACCCCAAGTGAAAGAGTTGGGAAGTCATGGTTGGTGTTATATCGTGGATCCATTCGAGACAAAATACTTTCATTTGAAACTTTTTTCAATCTGATGCGTAATTTTCGAGATATCCCGATTTGTCAGGTTAAATGGACCACCCGGTATATATATTTTACAGAGTCGGTATAGGGTTGCCCTAGATCTGAGAATGATACGTATAAAGGTTAAAGGGTGACTTGTAAAAGAGTTACAGAGTAGAGATTGAGGTAATGTTGTGAGAGAGTTTTGATGGTGTTCCGCGTTCAGGGATCGAGAAGTGTCCACAAAACGGGAAGAAGAGCTTTCGCGAGTACTGTCTTTGAGAGAATGTTTTTTGGGAGTCCTAGATTATTTGCGTCCCAGGGATAGTGGGGCTGGAGGGAGATTACCACGAAAAGATCTTGACCAATCCCAACTGACACCGCCCCCTAGTTCTGTGGAAAGTTTTTTCCTAAGAATCTCCACGGTCAAAACCCAGATGTGGCTCTCTGGTTCCCTTGACAGATTTATCTGGTGCCCCCCATAAATCGGGACAGCGATAATTCAAGGAACCATTGCCATCACGGTGGCCGGGTTTAAACACGTGAGGGTAAGTGCTGCATCGCGGGGTGCGATGCAGCAGATGTATTAGGGATTGTTCCAACGTCTTTAGGGCCTAATTGGTGCCCAGCGATAACGCTGATTTATGTTGGTTTTTTTCCCAACACTTATAAACATATCCCAAAAATTGCTTCTTAAAGGGACTAGAACTCCTTAAGGGGGCCTCTGAAGATGTCCGTTTCGCCAAATTTTCGAAACAGTTTGAGCTGAAATTATCAATTTCGAAGTACTGCAATAAATTGGAATGGGAAACTTTTTTTGCGTGAATAATTGTAGATTTTACTCAGAGGCGTCACAAGCAGGGAGTCTCGTAGGCGAATGTTGCCCTAAATTTTTTGTTTGTGACATTCCTCAATAATTTTTTAAATCAAATTACTAAAGCGAAAATATTTTAAAATAAAAAAAGACCGAAAAAATTACTTTTTTGTAAATCCGTGTACAATTACGTGGACATCCAAATGCACTCAATAAACTAACCAAACCTTGTAATAGAAATATTTTTTTATGAGCCAGCAATAACGAAACTAATGTTATTAAGGTTTGATTACTCATTCAGACCAAATGTTAAAAACAACCTTCGCGATTTCGTGCAATTTTTGAGGTATTTTTATAAGAACTTTTACAAATTATTTTACTGTCCAGAATCACATTTCAAAATGTTTAAACGTCGTTTCCGAACACCCTGTATATCCTCATCAATTGCTAAACGAATGAAATATTAAGTCGTGTAGTATGACATGAGTAGATTCTCGAAATGCCACATTCAACTGTGAATAACTTGGACTCTGTATTTGGACTTGACTTTTTTATGTGGAAAAGGCACATTCTTCCTCTTTCGATTAGAGTTTAAAGTGTTAAAAATTATTGAAAACTTTTATTTTTATAAACATTTTTGTGCAGCCATGCAAAATAGTGAAATTCGTGTGTTAATGAAATATGAGTTCCACCGTGGAACCACAACAGCTCAGACGGCTCGCGATGTTAATGATGTGTTTGGTACTGAAGTCACTTCACAGCAAAACAGTATCTCGTTGGTTCATGAAATTTCGTTCTGGCAATTTTAACCTAACAAATGAACCACGTGGACGACTTGAAACTAAAGTGGATAACGATCATCTGAAAGTCGTGGTGGAAGCGAATCCACGTCAAAGTGCGTTAGAATTTTCGTTAATATTCAGTGTAACCAAAAAAACAATATTGACTCATTTGGCTGAAATTGGTGAGGTGAAGAAGCTGGAAAAGTGGGTACCGTATGAGTTGAGCGACATACAGAAAGAACGACGTCTCGAAGCTTGTGTTTCTTTGTTGTGTCGGTATAATAACGATCCATTTTTGAATCGGATTGTTACTTGTGATGAGAAATGGATCCTATATGATAATACCAGACGTTCATCGCAGTGGTTGGATCAAGATGAACCACCAAAACATGGTGCGAAAAAAAATCTTCATCAAAAGAAGCTTATGGTGTCCGTTTGGTGATCCAACGCAGGTGTCATCCAACGCAGGTGTCATCCATCACAGCTTCATGAAACCTGGTGAATCGATTACGGCTGATGTCTACTGCCGACAACTGACCGAAATGATGAGGCAACTGACGGTCAAGCAGCCAAGATTAGTCAATCGAAGCGCACCGCTATTGTTGCACGACAACGCTCGGCCATACACCGCACAAGTCACCTTGGCCAAGCTACAGGAGTTGGAATTGGAAACTCTTCGTCATCCACCGTATTCACCCGACTTAGCACCCACTGATTACCACTTTTTTCAAAATTTTGATAACTTTTTGGTAGGGAAAACATTCAACTCCGACGAGGCTGTCAAAGCTGCCTTCCACGAGTTTATCGACTCCCGGCCTGCAGGCTTTTACAGCAGGGGAATCAATGAACTTCCCGTTAAATGGCAGAAGTGTATTGATAATGGTGGTGCATATTTCGATTGACAATAAAAACATTTCATATGAAAAAAAAATTATTAAAGTTTCAATTCAATTCTACTCATTTCATACTACACGACCTAATATTTACGCGGCTTCTCATTTTCAATTTCCTCCCATCTTAGCACTTCTACAGTAATTTTATCCCTCATTTGGATGTAGAAACCATCTCTAAATTTTTCAAATGAAAAAAATAGTACAAACCGATACCTGCTTTAAAGAATCCGTTCGCATAAAGGTTTTTAAATACTTTAAATTTTGTTGGGTCGTAAATTGGAGGTATGGTATTATAGGCGAGGGTACTATAAGGAACGAGCAGAAAACAAAAACTGGAACTTTTACTAAATTCGATTAAAACAAAACCTTCTACTGATTGTAAATAAAATCATAAAGTGGTGGTTGATGCACTTGAAGTGTATCACTTGTGGTGCCTTAATTCTCATCGTTGCTGCTTGAATTAGGTGTTGTAGTATCAAGGGGTCTTCAAATGGAGAGTGCTATGTGCCGTTTCTAACATAGGATGTGGCACAGCAACTATAATAGCTTATTTAGAAGTTCAATAAAAAAAAAGTAATGCAGATATACAGGGTGTTTCCTAACTACGTGTAAAAAATTTAAAGGCGTGATCCTTGACTGATTTTGAGTCAAAAATGTCTAATAAACATATGTCCGCAAATGCCTTGTTTCCAAGATACAGGGTGTTGACTGAAAGACGTCGAAAAATGTATTAATTTTTTTTGATGAAAATCCTCATTCATTTGTGGATGAGCGGTTCCAACATCAATTTTCTCTAAATGTATGGGCCGGTATAGTTGGAGATTATTTGATTGGACCCTACTTTTTGCCGCATCATCTTAATGGAGAAACATATTTAAATTTTTTGAAAAATACTTTATCAGTTTTACTGGAAGAAGTACCTATTGCACAGAGGCTTCAAATGTGGTTTATCCATGATGGTGCGCCAGCACATTTTTCTTTACGCGTCCGCGAGCACTTAAATGCAACTTTTCCAAATAAATGGATAGGTAGAGGTGTCCCAGAGCCTAATTAGTCGTGGCCAGCAAGGTCCCCGGATTGTAATCCTCTGGACTTCTATTTTTGGGGTGATCTGAAGAGACTTGTCTATGCTGTCCCAATAAACACTCTAGATCAATTTCAGGAACGTATAATTACCGGATGTGAAACGATACGCAACACACCAGGAGTTTTCGAGAGAGTGAGACAATCATTAACAAGAAGGATGGAAGCGTGCATTATGAGTAATGGTGGTCATTTTCAGCAATTCTTATAATTAATCATTAAAGCATTCCCTAAAAAATTGTTTTTTCTAAAATTCAAACACCCAAATTGAGTCATTTTGGAAATTTTTGGAAAAGGCATTTGCGGACATATGTTTATTAGACATTTTTGACTCAAAATCAGTCGAGGATTACGCCTTTAAATTTTTTACAGGTAGTTAGGAAACACCCTGTATATTTAATTCTTTGCATAGCATCAAATGAGACATTTAAATTTTATTTTTACACAAGTTTAAAGATGACATCAGGCAGGTGGTGTCCATTATTTTCAATACATTACACTAATCACAGTCGGAAGTTTCGTTCAGCTCTTTCCAACAAACCGACGGACATGTCGGTATCAGCTTGACGATTGTTGTTGTTCAGGTAAGCCAGAGCCTTACGACGATCGTTGTAAACAAGAAATTTTAGATGGTCTCATGCGAAATAGTCGCAAGGGGCTAAATCAGGCGACCGTGCCGGCCAATGTAGATCGCCCTTGAAAGAAACGAAGCGTCTTAGGAAGTCTTCCTCAAAACGGTCATTTATAAACATTGTATTTCGAGAAGTTCTTGATGAGTTGATATATCCAGAGGTTAGTTGGCTGACGCTGATTTGAAATGACTGATGGGCCGTTATCAATTCAGTAGTACTTGCCAATAAGTTCCGGAGATTGGTGTTTCAAGCAGTGCCCATATAACACATGCGATTTTTCCAGGTTTGATTGCAATATTTACGGTAAAGTTTCCACATTGATCCGTTGCGACACAGCTCCTAACTAAACTGAAAACGGTGCCATTGGGATGTTTATCATTTTATGGTTCAATGATTACTTCCTCCTCAACTTGGAAACAGTAACTTTTAGAATGTTTTGATTCATTTCGATAATCAACAATATCAAATTCGGTGAAAAATTTTGTGAACCGAATTGAGTCCAATTTCCCGTTGCGATTCCATCTGAAAAACTATAGGTAAATAGATGTACCCATTCAGAATCGTAGAACCGGCTGCAGGTATCGGCACCGATGTGGTTCGGGAAGATCCAAATAGATTTTTAATCAAAGATTTGCCTCGGGTCACGGACAGAGAGGAGTTTTTGTAAGTTTGGAAACAGACTGGGTATGTTGACTTCATTTCTTAACAGTTTGCTTGGTCCTTTTCCAATTTCAAAATTAAAATTTTTCATGCGTCAAATTTCCAGATGTTTGCACTGAAATTGATACAGAACGTAAAGGGATTTTGGAAAGATTCTTCTTGAAGATCTGATTTTAATTCAAAGAATTTTGAGACGTTCATTTGCGCATTATTGAAGCCTCCGCTTTCACTGCCTTGATTTTGCTGTTCCTGAGAATTACGGGTGGTTATTGTGACGTTGAAAAAGAGTTCTCCAATCAAAAAAGCAGGTGACCCGAAGAAAAATTGCTTTAAAAATTCAAATAGTATATATCGTCTTAGCGTGCTCTATCAGTCTGCGCTAAGAAAGTAATTATTTTTCTTTCAATTCCTGAGATATGAAGTGACGTTAATATTGGTTATTTCGATTTTTAAAATTTTTGGAAACTCAGGGTCTTCAAACTGCACAGTTAAAATTCCAGACCGTTAATAAAGGTATCTCGTCTCCTGTTGATTGGAGCAAAATTTTTAATCTTTACTGAAAAGTTCTAAAGTGACTTAACGTCCCCAATACTAACTACGTTTCAAGTTTTTGATGCCGCTTGTCTGCAATTGATGTGTGTACGTTTTAGAACCCCAAATACACGAAGCAATAGGTCTACTTTCTGTTGGGGTTGAAACGCACTTCATCCCTCTTTAACAGTAAGTTGAGTTCCCTCCTGAGTTGTTCTGATTAGGTCCCCAGGAACCCGTATATTTTTTTCACGAGTACCTCCTTTGATGCCAGTCCTTCCGAATTCGGACACGCACCAAAATGTTGTTCAGTAGAGAAAATTACTGGGGGTGTAGTTTTGGCTCTTTTAATAAAGTAGAGAAGTGATACTTTACAGCCGACCTTAACTTCGACCATAAGTCGACTGAAACAAAAGTTTCCGTTGCTTAGACAAATATCCACCATTGTACATTGGTTCTTGATTCATCTGAAGGAATCTTGTACATCGCCCAAAGGCTCTACAGGGCGTGTCAGAATCCTTGGAGCAAATGAATATAGCGTGCTAGCGAATGAAAAAATGGAGCAGTTCAGCTAAATATAGCCTATAAAAATTGCGTGTTTTCACTCTATAGGGCGTTAATTTTTTTTTATTCTTTAAGTTGGAAATAAATCTTACAGTTGTTGGGGGAGAAAAAGAAAACGATTTTTTTTTTACTTTTCAACTCTCGATACTCATTTGAACCATTGTTTTGGAGGTATAATGTATACAGAGTGTTCTCAAAAATGTAGGCAACATCCCGAAAATTAGTTCTTGTCAAAAGGCTGTACTTATGCTTATAAATTGTTTTTCCAAAACATATCCTGACTGGAAGTAGAGCTGTTCAAAATTTGATAGCGGAAATGCAATATTCTAAATAACTTTACTTCCAACTGATCAAATTTAATGTATTTTGGGTAACTCGTGTATAATACTCGGGTTAATAAGATAGGGCCTCACACCTCTTTCCATATCTTGGAGGAGGAGGAGGGGACGTCACTCTCAATTTCTTTATCTCTAAACTTTTAGGATCTTGAGTTTTTTCACTGATTATGTGGTTCCCTAGATTTTTGACTTACCTAAGAAAGATACTTTTGGTTGATGTACGTAAGCCGAACCGTTTTGCAGGAAAACACCATTTTGCCAAAACGCGTTTTTTGCAAAAGTAACGAAATTTTAGCTGTATTTTTTATTCAATCACCTAGATATCAACAACATTTTTGAGTTAAAATTCTTAAAAATAAATTTATCACTTTGAAATAAGTTCATTAAATTTCATAAACTGGAGGAAAAGTTCTTTAGAAAATACTGTTTTTGCTATGAAATTTTGAAGAGCTGTATCTCCGTAAAGATAAATTTTTGGAAAAGCATTTTTGTGAGCACAAGTACAATGTTTTGACAAGAACTTATAATTTTCGGGATATTGCTCACGTTTTTGCAAAACACCCTGTATATATTTGCGTAAATAAATATGTAAAACAATAGTAAAACAATTTGGCATTAGCAATACAACGGCTTCCTCAATAGTAGAATGTTATTATTTTGAATAGAAAGACGATTACAGATGCTCTCAAATCGTAATATAATGGCTCTCATAGTTTCTAACGGTAAATGCTGCAGTTGAAAGGAGAAATTCTCTGAATAAAGCATGACTGATTGAAAATCTCACGCAAAATTTCCGGATACTGCAGTTTGCAGGAACATGAAAGGTATGAAATATGTCAGGTTTCGAAACGGTATTCAGTTTTGAAAAGAGACATAATTGGCAAGTGCAAATTGTTGAGTCCCTACTTACTTGAAACTGTACGGTCTCGGAGGAATTTTTACTATGGAATTACGTGTCAGAATGGTAAATCCAAATGACGAAATGATCCAAAAAAAAAGGCTGAGCAAAGGACGTTAGTAATTGGACGGAATGGACTTAATGCCTATTAATCGGCGGGGTTTCCTTTTATCCCAAGTGGCGTACCCGTAATTTCCGCTAAAAGATCGCCATGGGGATCTAGGAAAACGTATGTATTTTTATCGACGCAATATAAGCCATACAATAGCAATTGTGTGCTCCAAGCAATCGATTCTTTTTATTTCAATAACTACTAATAAATGTTTTTAAATTGCCGCAATGGCAATTTTGCAACTCAATATATATGCATTAGCGGAATTCATTACATAAGCAGCGATGACAAACACTCATAAAAGGTTATTAATATCAAAACAATGCACATGCCTACCTAAATGACGCACACAGATTATTAAAAACGATTAGTGGGCTGCAGCCAGGTATATGCATAGTTAGTTTTGTTCACTTAAAGCCTAATTTAACAGCCTTTTACATATAGTTTCATTTCGTAATGGCTGGAAAAAATGACAAATGATGCATGTCTGCATTGCAGTTATAATCAATCGAACGTAATGGAGCTCATTAGCAAAGTAACTGAAGTATAGTCTGTCTGGAAAGTATCCGCAAAAGGGAAGCTCAATTGTAATTATTCGGTAGGCATACAAGGCCAAAAGTTCAGCACAAGTTCGTTAAAAATTTAAGAAAGAATTTTTCATTAAATCGCTGGAATATGTCAAATATTGCTTTTTGCTGTGCATTTTTTTAGATAAACATACACAGGGTGTTCGATTTATCATGCACATGCGATTTTCTCGAAAACTAAGAATTTAATAAAAAAATGTTTCAAATAAAGTTTGTTTGGGATAAAAGAGGCTTCCTTTGATATTTTTTTTTCAAAAAAACTGTCATTTAGGCCTTTTCAAGGTCACTCGCATTTTTTCTAATGGAAACCCTAGATTTTTTTGACAAAAATGGATACATCTCTAAAATCTGAAAAACATTTGTTTGAAAAATTTTTCGATTCAACGATTTTTTAGATAGTTTTTTTACAGAAATAATCAAAAATTAAGTGAAGCGTGGAACAACATAAAAGTTTTTTAATCCAATAAATATTCAAAATTTCTTCTACCAACTTCAATACACTTTACAACACGTTTTTTAAACGATTCATGAACACATAATAATGTTTGAGTACTAATTTCCCGAGATGCTTGCCTAATCCGTTGTTTCATATTTTCTGAGGTTGTCCGAATATGCTTGTAAACTTTATCTTTCAAATATCCCCATAAAAAAAATCTGGAGACGTCAAGTCTGGAGATCTTGCCGGCCAGTTAATAGGCCCATTCCGTCCAATCCAGCGTTCTGAATAATCACTATCAAGGATTTGTCGAGCACCCCTAAAAAAATGCGCTGGGCAACCGTCGCGTTGAAACAACATAGAACGTCGCAATTCTAAGTTCAGCTCTTCAAGTAAAACGGGCAATTTTCGCCTTAAAAATTGTTGGTATTTTTCCCCGTTCAAGATCCCATCAATAAAATATGGTCCAATTAAATTTGTTCCTATGATTCCACACCACACGTTTACAGACCATGGATGCTGATGCTCAACCTGCCTTATCCATTTAGGATTGTCTACAGATCAGTAATACATATTGTGGCGGTTAATTTGACCATGATTTGTAAAAGTTGATTCGTCAGATGACAAAACTATCATAAGAAAGTTTGGGTTATTAATTATTTGTCTTTGAGCCCATTGACAAAATAACATACGATTCCGAAGATCTTCGCCGTGAAGTTCCTGATGTAGGGAAATACAATAAGGTTTTAATTTATGACGATGCAAAATACGAAAAACACTGTTCTGCGCTACTCCTGAATTTGATAAAATTTGTCGAATACTAATTTCTGGATTGTAAGCAATAGCAGCCAAGACATTGATTTTATTGTATTCATTAGTTACGGTCTTTTTACGTTTCTTTTTTTGTTTATCAACATTCCCAGTCTCTTCAAACTGCCTCACAAGTCTTTTGAATGTAAACCTTGACGGCACAACTTTTTCTGAAAATCGTTCAGCATAGATTGTTATTGTCCTTAAAATATCGCGACCACTTTCTCCATAAATAAGGATCATTTCAATTTTTTCTTTTAATGAAAAATGCGCCACTATTCTTCAAGTACTTCTTAATCACAAAGAAACAATTCGAACAACACCACTCAACTGCTACTATGATTTTAACATTTTATTTATTTACTAAACTTATCAATTAAATTTTATATTATCGGTTGTTTTTTATTGAAACAATTTATTTGAAAAAATCTATAAGGCAATTTGTAAAACTGTGAACGTTAATAAATAGAATTTTGAATATTTATTGGATTAGAAAACTTTTATGTTGTTCCGCGCTTTACTTAATTTTCGATTATTTCTTTGAATAAACTATCTAAAAAAGCGTTGATTCGAAAAATTTTTCAAACAAATGTTTTTCAGTTTTTAGTGATGTATCCATTTCTGTCAAAAAAATCTAGGGTTTCCATTAGAAAAAATGCGAATGATATTGAAAAGGCCTTCTAAATGACAGTTTTTTTGGAAAAAAAGTCAAAAGAAGCGCTTCTTTATCCCAAACAAACTTTATTTGAAACATTTTTTTATTATATTCTTAGTTTTCGAGAAAATCGCATGTGCATGAGAAATCGAACACCCTGTATACAGGGTTATCCATGTCGTAAATAAATGTACTTTTTAATTTTTTTTCATAGAACCTCATATACAGGGTGTTCGGAACGATGATGTCATAAATTCTAGGAGTTATAGAGAAGGATAAAATAAGGCCAGTACTTTATACAAAAAATTTCTACTATTTTATTTGATTTTAAATTGTTGACACGCCTGAGACATGTTGTTAATGAAATGCGATTTTTTCAAAAGCGGTAGAAGATATCGAGCAAAGCAAAATATATCTACCAAATAGGAAAATTATGAAAGAATCAAACTATGAAAAACAACCGATTTCCACAACTCAGTAAAAAATGAATGAGCCTAAATAGCGAATTTTAATTTCGCCTGTATAAGAAAGACACATAAAACATCTGTTTACATATGAAAATAAACACGATTATGAGTTATCTAAACCCAACTTTCATTATCACCATGGTGATCGTTTAAAAGTTACACAAAAAATATAAATTTTTCTACTAGTTACTTTGAAATCGAATTACTTGATGATAAAGGCCTTCGGGACTTTTTTTCATATGAAGAACTAGCATTGTCATAGCCGTCTCTATAACCTTTAGAATTAATGACGTAAACTTTCCGGACGCCCTGTATGTTGTGACGTTTTTGAGTTTTTTGCGAAAATCTGAATACATTTCACGTATCGTATCCACGTCTATATATTTGTAACCGTTTTCGGGTAATTTGAAACAGTCTCTGAAAGAACATTTTACTTTGAAAAATGTTTTCGTGGGTAATGGCATGAGTGCACCAAAATTAGTGTAATCTTTTGCATAAAGACGTGCAATAATAATACGCCAGGGTATTATTACTATATAAATAATTCGAAGCTATTTTATTTCATTCGTGACATCAATGGCTGCCTTAAAGTGTTCTAGATTGTTAAATTGCGGAAAAATAAGATGTTTAGTAATGATATGGTCCTACAGAGACTTTTTCAAATTACTCGAAAACGGTTACAGATGCGATAAAACTGCAAAAGATAAAAAAGTTTGTAAATTGGAGTTCAAATTTTTAAGATTTAAGGCCCAGTGGCGCAACACAAAAAATTACAGACAGTAAAAAAAGGCCTAACCGCCGAAAGAATATCATTCTGTAGATGTTTAAATCGTCTCGACATGTCAAAGATTGTAGACGATTATAGATAACAAATGGTAAAAATTTGAATAAATTATCTGAAATACTATAGGAGCCGTGTGTAAAATACAAAAAAAATACAAATTTTTGACGCCTTGTATCTTAAAAATGAAGTGTTTGTCGACGTACGTTTATGACTTACTGAATTTAATATAAGACGCTATATGGAATGCCAGAGTCTGGCTGGTATAAACTGACTCACCCTGTATACAAGGTGACATTTAAGTACGTGGCGAAAATTCAAAAAGTGATTCTTTCATTGATTGTAAGACGAAAAGAGTGCGTAAACAGAGGTCCGGTAATGCTCTGTTTGCAAGGTACAGGGTGTCAAACTTTGTTTTAAACATCGTTACATATTAAAGAAAAACTCTTAAATAACAAGAGGACGCAAACTAATATGAAATTGGTGACGGTTTTTAAGGTTGTACAAAGGAATGTTTTAAGCTAAAAATTGTTTGTATCCTTTTGCTGGTTGCGTGCACAAGGCTAACGTCGGAAATTTCAGAAAAAGCAGACAAGAAAAACGCCTTATTAAAACTACACTTAAACAAATGGCACATAGTTGTTTGAGTTAACAAATATTTAACAATAACTAAATTTCAAATTTCCACGAAATCGGCTATAGGATTATTAAGATTTTTACGAAAAAACGAAAAAAAAGTTTTCACACCCTGTATCTCGAAAACGAAACATTACCATATCCAAGTTTACATATACTTTTCGTTCTAAAATCACTCAAGGAATCACCCCTTGAAGTTTCATCACGTACTTAAAAAACACCCTGTATATACAATTCCGGATATTTTCTACACGGACCATATTTTTACCACCAGTTATAAACCAGCTCATCTTATCGCTCTAGATTGCAATTATTTATTGGTGGGCTTTTGCCACCTACACGTCTTAGTTAGATTAAATGCATTTTCGTTTCATTTATTTAAGTACAGATCCAAGATAACGTGAAAATGCTAATTTTTCTATTGTCTATGCGGGTGACTTCGGTGAATTAATCTTCATTTGCCCAAATGAAAGTAAATTAACTTAAATATCTGTCGCCATTTTCATAGATATTCTCCGAGCAAAGTTTAAGAGCAGCGGAGCATTCAATAGAATATTATAGAAATCCGGTATGGTATGATTAATATCGGATCCTTTAAAGTTATACTCCTTCGAATTGGCTGGATAATATTAACGTTCCTGTAAGCTCATATAACTTATTTGATGTTTGTTTCAAGTTTCGATTGACGACAGTAATACAAATGGGCGATATTTGTCTTTCCGCTGTGCTAGTTCGAATTAGCTCTATTTTAGTATCTTTGCACTTTGATGTGTGCTCAAGTCCAACCTCCGAGCATATTAAATTGCCAATTTGTGCAACGACCCAATGTTTACCAAATCTCGCATTTCGACTCTGCCAAATTGTACCTGTGCGCTACAAAGTAGAAATTACTGCAGCTGTTATGATATAAAGCTGTATTGTAACTATTAATCATTGTAAACGTAACCTCAGGGCGTTAGCTCCAGTAATGGAGGAAAGTGCTTCAGGCTTAAGATTTTGCAACTCACACTGGCAGAACCGGGAAAGAGAAGTAATAACACTAAAATTAACCTCAGTTACATGCAAACGCGTGGCACTTAATTTTGCGAATATTACTTACCATATTTAATTAGGCACCTCATTAAAACCCATATAAAGCAGTGTCAAATATCTATATTCTGCTAAATAACGAAGTCGGCCCTCTGCCAAAAATTCCTTAGCCACTCCCAACCTTAAATCTTAATTAAACCGAAATGTGTATCATACTATATAAAATTATGAGTAATCTACTGTTATGTGCTCATATCGGTGGAAGAGATTTAGTGCAGGATGGAGATGTATATAGAGCTTACTTTATTGTGATTTCGGATAAATATGCGAGCATTGGGAAACTATTCAGTTCCAAATAAACTCAATACTGAATAGAAAATAACAATGGTATCTGTTTAGCATACTGTTTAGTTATTCGAAATATTTGTGGAATGTCTGTATATTTTTTAATGGTTTCTCAATAAAATTTTGGATGAAAGTCCAAGGGTTTAATCGCCCGAAAATAGATAATGTTTTTGTAATTTTTATTACTTGTTCAACTGTTTTTCCACGGAATTTCCATAAAATTTGCGTCACAAAACATTTTTGCTAACTTTAAGAGGATTTAAGTCACATATATCACTAAACTTTGAAGTAGGGATGAGCTCAGTAAAAATTGTCCTTCCCTTTCAACACCTTCATGGAAATTTGTACCAAAATCTTAGAACTTAATTTAAAAAAAAGGATCAATCTTGCGGAGTTTTAATTATTCCTTTTGGTGCTAATATTTGTGTTGTCATTTTTATTCAGTTTTAAACATTTTACTCTAGCTTTTGTATCATTTTTTATGGCAGAATTTCATATTGGACGTTTAATAGAGACTCCATTTTGTCTTAAGAAACGACGTAAAAATTCGTGTAAAAATTCGCAGATTCAACGAAGAAAAAATATTCAATCAATTATTCGTCTTGGTTTATGTTATTATGGGTGGAGAATTGTGGTATCTCGTGTTATCAATTACTGATGAAGCTTTAAGTTTCTGTTTTGAATATTTTAATTTCCGGGTACACACAACAGTGTTTTCAACGTTATTATAAGAAATGAAAAATTAATTCAGAAAACCTGCCTCCACAATTTCATTATTCTTAAAGTGTGAAATTGATTTTCTACTAAATTAGAGCTGTACCTATAATGCTGTTTATG
Organism: Euwallacea fornicatus; assembly: GCF_040115645.1. Lineage (NCBI taxonomy): Eukaryota > Metazoa > Arthropoda > Insecta > Coleoptera > Curculionidae > Euwallacea > Euwallacea fornicatus. The sequence continues at coordinate 184,424 of NC_089543.1, forward strand.
TGACGCTCATATGCAAATTCTCCCCTCGAAAACGATTTATTCTCTGATGTTTAAATTTTTTTAAAAGTATTTATAAGAAGATACGTTGATTGGCAATATCAAATTATTTCCATAACATAGTTAGATGAGGCTAAACGCATCAGTCATACGGTTTGGACTACAACTCCCAGTTCGTTTAATATTACACAAATTACCTTGTAATTTAGAATTAGTTCAACTTACTTATGTTCGTTCCAAAACATTTATTTTTTCTAAAAAACTGATTGACTTTTGATACAACATCGAAAACACCGATAAAATTTTGCAATTGGAAATACCATACACCATAAAATTCTGTACGTTTGACGTGGATTTATAATTTTTCACGTTTACATCAGTAAAAAGTAAATACTTACACAAGAAAATGATAAATAAAAGCGAATCCTCTGGGTCTTTCCAAAAAGTTATAGACCCGATTTTGTAACTTTCGGTAACGGGCATCACGGCGGGAAGCTCTATAATTGAGGGGCTTGCCAAGCAAAGACATTCTAGGCTGAAAAAGTCGGCCCCTTTGTGCTTTGTGGTTCGGATCTGCAGGTAGTACGGACCTGAAACTAGAACACGGATCAGTCACCTTTGGGATAGTTTCAAATAAATTGAGATTCGATGAGTGTTGTTCCAATCATGCATCAGAATTGAGTGGTCCGTTTGAAGTTGAGGGCCTTTTACGAGTCAAGTTCAGGTTAATGAAAGCATGAACACATATGAATAACAGTTAACTTTAATGAATATGAAACATTATAAGAGCGGCGAAAAATTAATATTTAGAAAACTTTTGTCATTAAATTGTACGCAAGGGAATTAGCAGAGTAAAGGCCACTTAAAAGCAAATTTTTTGAAACTTTAGAACAAATAATAAATCGCATTCGTTACCAGTTAACAACGCAGAAGTTTTAAAGTGTGGGAAATCCTGAAATATCATTATTTGCGTTATTTTAAATATTCAATTATGCAGCAGGGATTTGCTACTCTAAGAGAATCTCGGAAATATTACGCATTTTTAACAAAACCCTACGAAGGAGAACACAATATGATTGTTTTCTTGCCAAAATGGCATGTTTTTAATAAATGTGTGTCATACGTAGACATATTATGACTCCAAGTATGTCTATGCAGGACTGAAGAATATAATTATTGAAGCGTCGTTGTCGTGTCACATGAGACTAATTACTATCTGAAATGCACCGTGGATAGGACAGAAGTCCATATGGACGTGGTATTTTTAGAAATAATTTCCATAAGTGTTACTCCGCACTAGTTTTATTATAACTGCACATAATAACACAAACGAAATTAGGTTAACAGTTTAGAAATTCCGCAGAGACAAAAAAGGGCTAGGAACTGCCTTTTACATGCAAATTTTAATTATATCACTGTAATTTCTTTAAGAAAGAAAAGTAGTTGCTTTAAGAACGAACAAGTTTTTAATTAAATATTCTACAAAAGATTATTGGAAGCGCAAATAGAAGCGCAGGAAGTTTTCTCCGAGTCATAATAGCGAGACCAATAAATTGTTCAAGTTAAAAATATTGTACATGATTTAGAATGTTTTAATAGGTCAAATGTAAATTATTTAAAGAGCACTTATAATTTAGCAGAGCAAAAAGTTAACCGGATTGAATCGCTGGACATTATGTGGCCTGCATGCAAAAAGCATTTCAAATCCATTTGGACCGGAAAATTCGTTCAGAAATTTAATTAAAAATCTTCGTACCAAATACTTTCGGTTGAGTAACACAATTAATACTGAATTCTACGTCGACTTTGTGATGGTTCCGGTCTTTTTGAGCCTCTGGCACATACCTGACAACTTTTATTCAGCACAAACTCACATAACAAGCCACGATGAAGATTGGCACTTAAAACTGTTACGTGTTTAAAAACTTTTATAAATTAGTTGGGAATTGGAACACCAAGAAAAGAATCCAAAAACATGGGTATTCTACGGAAGGCTATTATTTTGATCCTGGAATACGTTTCGGTGCCTACACCATACACTACATATGTATGTACATATATTTGTAAGCCAAATCTATTGGCAAACAAATCCAATAGTAGTTAATTATATATTACTATAATTAATTGTACAACATATTAATCAATAAGAGATGCTATTGGTAACTTTGTTTATAATCAGAGTTAAAAAATTAGATCATCAAAAGTCCTGGCTAGAGATCACTTACTATTGGTACGATATCCAAATTTTAATTGTGTGTACCTAACCTCCATCGTACAAAAGTTTAATGTAAATATAACTCTCAATTACTGGAAATAATGAACTCCTCATTACGAATGATCTTAAAAAAAATCTCACAGTAGACGATGAATCATAAACGTAGAAAATGGATTAAACAATTTGCTATTTACCATCAAACATCCGATATTTATAAAAACTTATGAAAACACTATTTTTCATCATACTATTGATATATAGAGTGTCCGGAAATAACTTTGTAATATTTTGGGAGGCGATTCTTGAAATCAGAATAATAAAAAAACTCTTATAAAGGACCCCAAAAAGTACCACTTAAAGAAGCTAGAACTCTTCAAGGAAAAACTCCAAACATGGGTTTTTCACAATATTTTCTAAACGAATTCTCATCATTATTCATTCATCATTTATTTTCATTTTCAATATTAAGAATATTAGTCTTGTTAATGCTGGTTAATAAAAAAATATTTCTATTACAAGGATGCCCAGTGAGTTTATTAAGATGCATTTGTGCATGTAATTGTGGATGGGTTTATAAAAAACTCATCTTTCTGAAAATGGTCTATCTTTGCAGAGTGCAATAAGAACACATTTTTTGTTTAAAAATATTTGCGATTCAGTAATTCGATTTCTAAAATTCAGACATGTCGCAAGCAAAAAAGTTAGGGCGATATTATCGTAAGAGACCCCACATATGCGACGTCACTGACTAAATTCTGCAATTATTAATATTAAAATATATCGGATATTATAATTTTAGTGCAAAGCTGTTCTAAAAAGTTGCGAAAAAAACATCTTAAAAGTTCTTCCTTTAAGAGGTTTCAGTCCCTTTAAGAAGCAATTTTTGGAGTATGTATATAAAAACTTGTTTTATTATTTTAATTTCTAGAATCACGTTCCAAAATATTTAAACGTTATTTTCAGATACCTTATATATACAGGGTTGCTCATTAGTGCGTCAAAGTGCGATATCTCAGTAAATATAAGTTTTGGAAGGAAATTTGTTTTTTTTGCAATTTTGCAACCCTGTATATATATACACCAGATCTACTGTTATTAAATGAGCGCTATTTTGTGAAAATGAAACACCAATTTTAACAAGAAAAGAAAAAAAATATATTCAAAATATTGACCATTGCTCTCTACACATTTTGACCACCTTTTTGGCAATTTATGTATACCACGCCAATAGAAATGTACCTTTTTGGCATCAAACCAATTAGACACCCAATTTTCTACTTCTTCGTAGGAATCGAAGTTCTGCTCAGCCAATGCGTGTCCCATCGATGAAAACAAATGGTAGTCCCAAGAAGCCAAGTCTAGTGAATACGGCGGATGGCGTAGCAACTCCCAGCCAAGTGTTTTGATGGTATCCTGAACCGGCGTTGCTTTGTGTGCAGGTGCGTTATCATGGAGCAAAATTACCTTCCCGTGTCTTCTGGTCCATTCTGATCGTTTTTCGATCAATGCATTGTTTAAATTAATCAATTGTTGTCGATAGCGAACAGTATTAACGGTTTCACCAGGTTTTAAAAGCTCGTGGTGTACCACACCTTTCTGATCCCACCAAACACACAGCATTGCCTTGTTGCCGAATCGATCAGGTTTTGCAGTCGATGTTGATGGTTGTCCCGAATCGACCCATGACTTTTTCCGTTTAGGATTTTGAAAATAAATCCATTTTTCATCTCCAGTAACAATTCGATGTAAAATTGATTTTCTTTCGTGCCTTTGAATCAAAATTTCACAGGCGTTTTTTCGGTTCTCCACCTGTCTTTCCTTCAAATCATGCGACACCCATTTTCCACACTTGTGGATCTTTCCCATAGCTTTTTAACGATCAGAAATTGTTCGTTGTGCAGCATTTAGCATTTCTGCCATTTGCTTTTGACTTGAAGTGTCATCTTCATCCAATATTGATTGCAGTTCGGCGTCTTCAAACTTTTTTGGTGGTCTGCCACGTTCTTTATTTTGCACATTAAAATTGTTATTTCTGAATCGTTGAAACCATCTTTTGCAGGTTGCTTCTGATAAAGCATAATCACCATATGCCTCGACAAGCATTCGATACGACTCTACAGCACTTTTCTTCAAATGAAAGCAAAAAATTTATGCTTTCCGCAAATCATCATTTTGTGGTACAAAATTCGACATTTTTGGCACAGTGAAATAATATATTGTTATTTGCTCAAGGCCTGGATTTTTACTAAATATGTTTGTCAGTTTGCATATCAACCAAGCAAACAAAAAAAAAGGTTTGTTTATAACAAATGCCCTATATCGAGACATTTATATTCTGACGCTCACTTCATTCTGGTACACCTATATATATACAGGGTGTCCTCGAATTACGTGGCCAAAATAATACCGCAGATTGTTTGAGTGAAAATAAGTCGATTTAACTAAACTTCCCTCAGTCCAAAAGTTGATAATTATGGAGCTACAGGGTGTTAAAGTTGAAAAAAAAAAATCACATTTTCTTTAATATCTTTCGATTTCTTTGAGTTAATTTCACGAAATTTCATATTTGAGGGTGTTTTAGGATACGAAATTCAAATTTATTAACGATTTAGTTGTTTCTTCTAGGGGGCGCCACAAGCGACCATTAGGACACATTTAAATCTCTGTAACTTTTTCGTGCCACGGTGTATATTATTTTGGTATTTAAAAACCTTTTTCCCTACCTTTTATACTTAGAAAAGGTATACTTTATTGACGTCGCTAGAAGCAACGGTTTTGGAGAAAAAAGCATCTAAGCCTGATGATGCATGCAAATTACCTTAAAATTATTTTCCGTTAAAAAAAATTAAGTTTTTTAAAAATAATTATTAGTAAAGGTATAACAATAAGTTTTCAAAATTAGATATTATTAAATAGAAAACAAAAATAATAATTAACAAAGAAACAACAACAAGCGAGAATAACACTTACTAATTAATTAAATTAACTTATGTAAATTACAGGAACAAGAAGCGAAACTGACAAGAAAAACTGAGGGCTAAATAAAAAAACTGACATTTGAGAAACAAATTCATATATTTTTTCCTGTTTCTGAAATTTCAAATCAATTGTTTATTTTTATATATAATATCTAGATAATATGGAGAAATACTATAAAATTTAAATTTTACGCTAAGGGTAACAAAAAAATATATACTGATAACTAAAATTTAGGAAACAATTTCTGCATTTTTTTATTTTTCTTCAGATTCTATAAATATGTCATATGGCAGATCCCAATTTTTAACTGTTTTCTATATATAGACATTCCAAACCATTCCAAAAATTTAAAATGAGTGTCTTGAAAACGATTTTGGTTCAAGAAAAATAGTTTTACGTTACGTTTTGAATTTTTCTAGACCTGTTGAAAATTTGTTAAAATTAACATGTGACAAATTATACTTATCAATTCTCTCTGAAAAATGAAGCATTTAAAGCAACGTAAAAACAGTTTCGCTCGTGCTCGAACTAAAAAGTTTGGAAATGCAAAAATGCTAATGTTCCTTAATGTCCAATTTGGTTTAAATTCTTTTCCCACAATTTTACGACTCATTTTTTATGAACATATCCTTAGACTTGAAATATGTTTGCCTGCTTTTTAACTTATTTATGCAGAAAATTGGTATTGGAACACGGCCCAAAGTATTCCCTCCCATATTGAACCTCGTTGAGGTAAGGTTTAGTTTTATATGCACAAGAGGGCTCAGCAATGACTTTGAAAGTTCCCCAAACATAAAAACTCAATTTTACTGTTCCAAAGAATTTTATGTAAGAAATTGTGAACCCTTTTGCTTTTTCAGTTTTCAGCCTGGGAATGTCAAAAGTAACGGAATAAAGTGCATCAACAGATTCCTGCAATTCAAAATATTAAGATCCATTGCAATTCTTGTATTCAGAAAGTTAATATTAACAATAATATAAGGCGTTAAAGTTTAAATTTTATTTTTTATTTTATTTCATATATTCGCAGTCTTTTGATTTGTGGCACTGAAATTTGATATCTGGGAGTTTTTCGACGTGGCGAATAAGCTGGTGCTGTCAATTTTATTGCAGCTAATAGAGGACGCTACTAGAAACCGTCTTGGCTAGTTAAAAGGACTCAAATTTTTTCTACGCATTTCCACTAGTCTTATTAATAAATAATATTATTCCGTTTAATATTTTAGATAAAAAAAGGTATGCTTGTTGGTAATCTTAACGCTTGATCGTTTTCGAGATATTTGTATAATGTACAATACTTACAGCACAGAAATACTTCAATTTTGAGTTTGAAACCTACCACTTTGTCATTAACAAAACGGTATTCAGTTTAAATATGGCGCCCGTGTAAACAAAACAAAAGCTTACTTCGTTTGACTTCGCTAACTCTCGATTCCATTGGAAAATGCCACATACGAACATTCATGAGATATTAAACTCGCAAATATCGCAAAAACGGTCAAGTCTTGAGGCTACTAACATGTATACTTTTTTTAAATTAGAATGTTAAATAGAATAATATTTTTTATTATTAGGGCTACTCGAGTTGCGTAGGAAAAAAAAATAGCTTTTTAGCTAGGCAACACAGTTTGAAGTGGCGCCCCCTGGTAGCTACAAAAAGCTACAAAAAAAGACAGCACTAGTTTATTTTTCACTTTCCAAAAACCTCCGGATGCTAAATTTCAGTATCATATGTCGAAAAACTGTGACGATATGAAACAAAATCAAAAATAAAATTTCAACTTGATCATCCTGTATCTCTGTTAATATTAACTTTCCGAATCTATCATTTGTGCCAGATCTTAATATTTCAATTGCAGGAATCTGCCGTTGCTCTTTGTCCCATTACTTTTGAGACACCCTATATAATAGGCGATTTTGCTCGACGCTTCAAACAGGACATGTATCTCATATATTCGAAGTAACTTAAGACCTTATTTGTCCCAAATGTATTTCCATCTATTTTAAGGGCCCGACAGTTTATTTAGTTTATCGCCCTGGAATAATGTGTTTATGTAGTTCCTCCACGTCTTTATTGGATATTCTCTATATACCTCAGTTTCGATTCTCCATCAATCGTCCAGTGGCTTCCTTTTACGCCTCGCGGAAACTATCTCCGCCTTTTTAATTCAACTCCTACGGAAATGACGCGTATTTATTAGAATAAGTTCCTACAATTCGTGTCATAATTAAACAAATAGAGATGTGTGAAAATAACTTTAGCCACACGTTAATTCCATCACTCAGAAGATTAATTGAGCTCGCAAAGAAATATTTTGATTACACTGAGCATTGGTGTTGTGGCGGCAGCCAATTGATTAATACCTCGGGTGCTGGTAAATGTAATCTTTATTTGATTTACTATTTGTGTATTGATTATAAATTTAACAAGCACTTAATTTAGTTGAAGTGTTTTTTGAAGAGCTGTTTTAGACGTCCTTAAATCCGCAATAGTAATTTCTAGGAAATTTAAAGTTTTTATTTGCTTTACTCCCGTTTGTTTCGGCAGATATTTAAATCGCTAAAAATGTCGTAAAAGTCCTTCAATGCCCCTCTCATCAACAAGTACCCAAATAGGTAACAAGCGAACATGGCACTACCTTTGATTTCAGTTGAAAGCTTCCCCACACAAGCTAACCACTAATAACTTTTCGGGAGGTTTCAGCATTGCTTCGTTTAGGTTTTTTCAAAAGCACTAAAACACTTTAACAAGTGAAAGCCAGTCCAGCACTGATTCGTGTCCATCCGGCGATTTTCTTCATAAAACATGTTCCCGGCATTTATTTACAGTCTCTCTCCATGACCGAAAAGACTTTTATTGAAAGTCAGGAATGTTAAATTGGCGCGTGGAGTGTTGCGGCAGACCTTCCGACACTTCATGTTATTTTCTGACTCTGTGACAGGCATCACTGAAACTAACTGGAAAACTCTCTGGATATTCGCGATTTCCCTGTGTCAGAGAAAGACGGAAAACGGCATTTGCCTTGCGCGGGTTTCTACCGCGGATTATGAACTCAGTTCAAACTTTATAAAAGTTCAGTTAATGGATTTTTGTTAAAAATTTGGCCCGCACAGCAGTTAAATATGCCGTAAAGTGTAAACATTGCGTTACCTGTTTTATTTGTCTTTTATTGCTTCGCCCTGCCTCAAGCTGTTGACCTAAAAACACTAAATTGAAATAAACATATCGACCGGTAGTAGAGTATACTTCTTTTGTTGCCGCAGTTATAGTGTGGTGAAAAATGGTGTGTTATGACTGCTGGACGCACTTAGCCGGGTAAAAGCTTCCTATAATGGTAATAACCTTAAAAGGTTAAGGAAAAATTGGCCATTAGAACTCCAGTAAAAAATTTGATTCAACTTCTTTCCAAAGAAAGTTACCAGTTATTCACCTGTTACGACTTAATAATCTCTTCTTAGCTATAGTCTCTCTAGAAATTATCTGAAATTTTATATTTTTTCAAATTTTAACGTGCCGTGCGGTTCTAAATTGCCCTCTCTGTTAACTTTCTAAAAAATTATTAGTTTTTAAAAACTCAAAAGCGGCATTAAATAGGACAAAAAATATTATCTTTTGATCTTTATTTATTGTATTAGATGTTCCATCCGTCACCGGTAATGTAAAAATGGCTGATTAAAAAAAAAATGAGACATGGGCCAAGTAACACCTCAAATAAAGGTCTTTTGGAATTCTAGTTGGAATCTCATAAGTTTTATTCACGTCACGAAACGCATTGATTGAGATTCGTCTTACGCAAAGTGACAAGTCATACAAATTTAACGTGCTAAAAAAGAATAAAGATATATTTCAATGGCTAAACTTAGCTCTAGTTTTTGTACGGTTATCGCTCAATTTGTTGATATTTTTTGTTTAATTTCGTGTTTTAAACCGTCGTTTTGTTTGTTCAGCAACTTTAACGGTAAAAATTTGTTTTTTAAGAACTGAAATAGCGCTCCTGGTTAATTATTATCGGTGTTACTATTATTGTTAATATAATGCCCAAGTTCTTAACCAGTTGATGTAAGGAGCTTGTAGCGTGTCTTATCAACTGTTTTGAAAGATAATTGAAAAATAACGGATCTTTGTTGCCACTGAATTCGGCTGGAGAGATAAATTGAATTTTAATATTTTGAAATTGAGTATTAAAAATTCTTGTTTTATTTAGCATTTTTCAAATATTTTTCCTTCCATTTCCTTATTCCTGCTGTATATTACCTTCGAAAAGATGTAGAATTATTGCTGGTATGAAGCCTGTGACCTATGTAAAAAGTTACGTGATTTGAACCATAAAATGAATGATACTTTGTGGTTCAAAATCTATAGATTAGTTTTTAAGAAAAAATGCTCTCAATTTGGTTAAAAAGACAATACAAACTCAGTTAAATAGTAGGTAAGCAAGGAAAAAACTTATTTGTTGAAAAGAAATTAGTTTGATTTTGGGCTCACAAACAATCTTTAGTTAAAAAAAATTACCGAGTTTATATTGCATTTTTTACAAAATGTATAGATGTTTTTCTCGAAAATATATTAATAAGTTTTTAATCCCATTACATCATTGAATGTAGTTTTCAATTAACTTTAATTTGAAGTATCTGTTGACCCTTGTTTCAATTTTTAAAAATCGGCCATTTTGTGCTACTGGTGATCTTAATAATTTTCAAAAAAATAAACAAATATTAAACATTAAATTGTTGAAAAATAATAGTTTGTTAACACATTGGCTACCAACTACGTGATAACTCATAAACATACTTCTTACTCAGGACGCTGACTACGACTTAGACAACTCGTAGTTGTCCGCTTGGTCATTATTAAGTTACTACGAGCATATTCTCAAATTGCAGTGTAAATATGAATATTTGGTGTCTGGGAAAATGGAAATAAATCAACTGTGATGTGTTTGAACAAAACATTTATTCATAAACAAACATATGATTCTAAAAAAATACTAAAAATAATGAAAGTTTTAGTTAAATTGTCAGAAACTAAAAATCTTATTTTTATCTAGTGGTTATGATATGTTTTGGTAATACAGTGGAGTTCGGTTATAACGGACCTTCAAAGGAGTTTAGTTTTAGCCCCTTATTATTGGAAGTCCGTTACAGACGAATATCAATTTAAAATAAATATGAATATAGAAACTTTATTTAATATTTAGGAACAAAATATAAATTTTTAACTAAAAACATAATACTAAGGTGATGACGTAGAGTGACAGAGCCATTTTGTGATGAAGCCTTGTCAAATGAGGTTATTACTACCGTCGCTGCTAAATAGCCAAGTGTCGGGGAATACTGAGGCTCTTACTAGTATAAGAGAAGAACGAGAAGGGGAAAGGAATGTACAGTTGAAATATGGAAGGGCAGAGCTGTAGTAAGGTAATGCTAAATTCATTGGTCTGTTCTTCCATATATTTTTAATAACTATCCATCTATTAAATATAGAGAATATTCGGTGTGTTATTCTGACATGTATATTTTTGAGACATATATGATTATTTAAAAAATCTGTTAAATCAAAAAAATTTTGGATTTAAATTGAAGTAGGCACGAACCAGACCATGTTATATATAGGATGTCTATTATAACAGGTTGCGTCATAACCGGACTCTACTGTATTAATAATTAATAATTAAATCGATAATTTAATCGAATCGTGTTTTTTGAGCGGGTTTCGAAAACTTGGTGTATAGTCAGAGTGTTAAAAACCTCCCAGAGGAGAGTGAAGGTTAGAACTGCACGGTATTTCTTTGCTGTAACATTCTACAACACAAGGAAACAAGAAAAAACCTGTACGGACTTCTATACAAAACCAACAAAGAATAGACTTTGTCAATATTTTCGAAAAGATAATTTCAGTAAAGTTTTTGTATCTAACAAATGTTGTTTCCAGCTTGGTGCAAATTACTTAATAATCTTATGAAGAGAAAATGTTGATGTTCAAATTTGGAAATTTCCCACTAAAATAATGTTTCAGGGAGCCATATCTTAGTGTGGTGCTACATCTCTCTAAGTATTTAATAGTAGCGTTAATAGCGCACAGTATTCTGACATTCTAAATGGTTTTCATCTTGAAATAGCTTACATTTTATATCTAGAGGAGTTTTAGTAGCATAATGCAAGATGGCATACTTCTGTCCAAACACAAATTTGGATACAAGAACAGCAATTCACAACAACTGTACGGCCAGTAGTTTCACCAGATCTCAATCCCATCGAAAACATATGGGGTCTAATGAAGATTGAAGTTGAACGAGGAGCGTCACGAAATAAAGAAGATTTGATTCGGTCAGTTTTATAGATCTGAATTAGCATTATTATGGTGGTGATCTAATTTCGGTAGGTATTTGGAGGTTTAGTTAAGTGTTTAGGATTAAATGGAGATTGTATAAGTAAATAAAATAAACTATTTGTTTGATATTTTATAATTCATGTAACAAAAGTATATATATACATGTTTGTAAATGTATTAATGTAAAATGTATTAACTTCCTATTGTCAGTTTCAGTATAATAAATGTACACACGTCAATCGACAAACTTGAATCGACTTTAGCCCATCTCTAGTGACCGGATTTCGATTACTATAAATCTCAAAGGAAGGCTTTGTGAAAGCGCTGATTTTGTCCAATATTTTCAACTCTAACCCCGACAGATCGGAAGCGTCGGTAAAAACGAATAGTTTATTTTTCAGTGTTTCATCTTATTTGGGGCCTGATTTCAAAGATCTATTAATTTAATTTCTATCCAGAGACGTAATCGTCGGTATCTCGATCGTCTCTCGGAGTCGTTTTTCAACACCGTGAAAATAAATCAGAATTTGCACCACGCAAATACACTTGCTAATGTTTTATTGCAACTGCTTATACAGGGCGGCCCATTTAAAGCAGTCTATCTGTAATGTTTTGAATGGAATTTTTTTCTTCTGAAAACCTCGAAACACGTTAATTTTATTTTTAAAGAGGACATTTTTAGATCATAAATTCATGAAAGTAGAGTGATCCCCCTAAACGGGGTGGCAACTCCTTCAAGAACCTTAAACGACTTGGGGGTAAACTGGCACATCAAATTAGAGATATTTCAATTCTCTTTGAAAGTATGCTGAAATATTCTTCCTCCACCTTTAAATATTGTAAAAACTCGTTTTAAAACATCGGTGAAATAAGTCGAAAAAAATGACCTAACCTTAATAATAATAAACTCATCAATACTACAAAAAATGATATTTATCATCAAATTCTTAAGGTAAGGTGAAAGATTTTGTTAACATTGAACGGATAGTTTTGTTTCGATTTTACACTGATCAGAATTGTACCGCGAAATTTGTCGATTCATCCGACGATTCAAAGCAACATGGTTTACATCATTGCAGAGAGGATTGAAATTATCACTATCGATTTCAAAACAATGAAATGGTCCGAGAAGCTAGAAGAATTTTTAATGGAAAACATCCCGGTAAAAATCAGAGTCATCCTTGCGTGACGAATTTAATATCTAAATTCATGGAGACGGGATCCGTCGCTAACAAAAAACATCAAAGGAGATACACCCTTACCAACGAGGCTGCAAAGATTGCAATTTTGTGGCACATCTAAATATATATATCATCTAAATGAAGAAAAGTTTATTTCAAGCAATCGAGAGTTAGAAGGAACATCAGATGTTCCACGTAATAGTATTCGGAGGATTTTGAAAAAGCCTAATTTCGACCCGTATAAGGTGCACGTCATTCATGAACTCAATGAAGACGATACAGATCGCCGTATGCAAGGTTGTGAGCTGATGAGTGAAAACATTTTGATCAATCCCAATTTATTATATTTTACATGCTTTTCCGACTAATGCATATTTTTTTCTGCATGGTTTCGTCAATAGACATAATTGCAGATATTGGAGGGGGTGAATCTTAGAATTATGAGAGAACAGCATTCATAATACCTAGAAATATTTAATGTATGGGTTGGGATTTTGAGAAATCGTATTGTTGGACTTATTTTCTACATGATAACCTGATGGGTGAATCTTACCTCTATGTGCTTCGAGACTTCATCTACCCTCACATTGTGGATATTCTTGAAAACGACGATCAGATCCCAAAGAATGGTGTATTTTTTTTAACAGGATGACAATCCGGCACACTATGCAGTTCCTGTGCATGAGTTTTTGAATCAAGATTTTCCCAAACATTAGATTGGTAGAAGTGGTTTCAGTGAATGGCCCCCAAGATCGCCTGATTTAACTCCATTGAAATTTTTCTTATAGGATAATTTAAAAACTGTTTTTTATAAAACGAAATCTCCCTTTTTAAGGAAAATCTTCGCTAACGAATATTGATAGAGTTTGGTTAAATAACTCCCAAATTGCTACACAATGTTCGGGAAGAGATCCAACAAAGATTTAATTAAAACCATATAATTAACATTTTTTTTTCATTTTGTTTCAACGATGTTTTAAAACTGGTTTTTACAATATTTAAATGTGAAAAAAAATATTTCAGCATGCCTTCAACGATAATTGAAATACTTTTGATTTGATGTGCCATTTTACCCTCCGTACCATTTAAGATTCGTGAAGGTGTTGCCACCCCGTTTAGGGGGATGACTCCACACCTACGAATTTATGATCTAAAAATGTTTCCTAAAAATAAAATTAGCATGTGTTAGGCTTTTTAGAAGCACAAATTCCATTCACGATATTTCAGGTGGATCCTTTTAAATGGGCCTCCCTATATATCTACAGCTTTTAAATGATGTTGAAGTTAAAAATTAGGTGGAAATTAGAGTATCCTGGTTAAAATTGAAAGTGTTTCTTATAGATTCCTACAGTACTTACCTACTTCGGAAGATACACAATTTTTGGATAGGTACTACTAAAGTATTAAAAAAAGTAATATTATAGGTATGGAATTATCCCGAAAGTGGCGGGTAGTTTTGAATTAAAATATTTCCCACTGTTTTTATGTTGCATGCTGGGCAGTATTTGGTCTTTTTGCACACGCTTTTTTCGCACAACTTCAAAATATACAGGGTGTCCGTTTCTAAAGCCTAACCATGATGATTTCGATGACCATAAAAGATTCAAAGTTGATTAAATTGGGGTAAAGTTGTAAAATTTACAATAAAAAAATGCGGCGATTTAAAATTCAAAAAATTTTCATGACTTTTGGAGAATTCATAAAATAGTATGTAAATAAACGCAGTAAATTGGAAGGTCTCTAATTTGGTCAAGGAATTGAAAATTTTATGAAGTAAGTACTATAAAAAATATATGGGCGTAAAAAGGGGTCTGGCCTCCATAAAGAATAACGCACTATGTTTTGTCACCGATTTTTATTCGAAGTGCCTCAAAAATGAAATAAACACAAACTTGCAATATAGGGTGCTCCCAACCAAATGGCAATAAATATTTATTTATTTTTTAATTTATTTTATAGGCACCTTGATACCTCTTGCAGTTTTTGAGATATATCTTTTAAAGAATATTCGAGGCGGATCAAGGGAGTCTGGCCTCCAATAAAAAATAACGCAGTACATTTTGCCACTATTGGCATGAGCTTAATAAGGTATATTGTAAACATCTCAAAACGATATGAGTTGCAATACTAGAATAAAAAAATTTTAAAAATCGAAACCTGAGTACCTTATGTATAAGAAGATCGCATTTAAACAAAAATGAGTTTTCTTCCACCCGATAACAGACTCAGGATTGGAATTGTACATAGAGAGACGTAATTAATTCCTCTTTAATATTTCGATATATATCGTGTATTCAAAACAGACTATTAGTAAGACTTAGTAATCGTCAAAGGATCTCTAATGTCTGCGCAGTATTTTCTTTCGACTGTTTGTTTGGAATGCTTTATGGCACAGCGAATAACATAAATCAGGATTTATCCCACACATATCCCATATTTCTTATTGTTAACAATTACTGAACTACCCTTTTAACTTGGATATTTGTAACGCAAAGAAATACGTTGTTTTCAACAACAGGATTATTTCGTTGTAATTTAAAACAGAAGAGCTTTGTGGTATATGGTACACATACACTCCCGAACATAAAATTAGGGCCACCTCGTAATTTGCATTTAATTTAATAGCTTATAGTTTATTCGAATTTTGCTCACCTGCAACATAATTTACTAACTTTATGCGGTGATTTCGTCGTGATTGCTCAAATGAAAAGGCATTTTCATTGCAACATGCCAACAAGTTTTCGCTTCAGTACCGAGTACTTACTTCTCTAGCAGCGATAAGACCTTGTAGATAACAATGCTTGCTTCAGGTTTTGGATCAAATTCTGCAGAACATTGTTCAGATCCTGCACTAATATTTCGCGAAACTTTCTGAAGTTTCTAGGAGCGCGGACATGTCTGTGTAAGAGTCATTTTATCCTGTCCCAAACACGTCTGTCGAATTCAAATCAGGACATTAATCAGGCCAGATAAAACGAGTGATTTAAACCTCATCAAGAAAAGCGGTAACCATGCGCAGTGTGCCGCCATGTCTTCATGCATAAAGTTTATCTTCTCTCCAAGAAAAATCATGAACAGTACAACATAGCTTTCAGAAACCTCTGTCAGCTACCTGTACGCATTCAAAGTCTCATTTTGGGTGAAGACTAAAATTTCTTCCCATACCATAACTGAGCCTCTATCAAAGGGAAGTCGATCTGTTGTCGACACGCTCGTACACGTCTGTTTGAGTCCGTAAGAGAAAATCGAGATTAATCTAAAAACAATACACGACTCTACTCCTTTACTGACCAAGCTAAATATTCTCGTGCAAAATTTAACTTCGCAATCCGATGTTCACGAGAAACCGGAGGCTCTGTAGCTCTAGATCGTGAGGATGATCCAGGAGCACCAAGTCGTCTTCTAACAGTCTACTCGCTTACGTTTATATTTCTCAGTTCACGTAGATGAGTTTGAAGGGACCGTAGCCGTTTAGTTAGTCAAAGGAATAGAAACGAGAAAGAGGCCATCTCTAGCTGTTCTGACCCGTCCTCGTCTTGATCCGGGCCTTCGAATGAGCAGCTCAGTCCCTTCATTCTGCTGAAGCAGTTGTTGCACACTAAATAGGCTTAATCTACAGTTTTTAGCAGGTTCGCGATGTCCGCCGTCATTTTCTGTAGCCGCCACAATTCGTGCAACAACGACAGGACTTATGGGCATTTTAATGAAAAGACGAAATGATCATTTTTAGAATTTGCAAAATATAGAGATAAAGACACAGAACACAATAATGCTAATAATTCGTTTCAGGAATTATGGTACGAAGATGCTTTTTTTGTCGGATGCTCATCGAAACATATGATTATGTATTAAGAGCGTATTAGATGTCGAACAGAAACCTTCTAAGTTAGAAAAATACCCCTTGAATTTGTGTATACGAACATTGAGAGATTTTTCAAGTGACTCTAATTTTATACTTTGGAGAGTACTTTACAATTTTTTTCCAATAAGGCCAGGAACATTCGAACAAAATTTAGCATCGTTTAAAGAATTATTACCGCACATGCCGAACATTCATTCCAAACCCTTTTTCATTATGTGAATTTATCGCCGTTTAAAGTTGATCGCTTTGAATTAATTCCAATTTCTTTGCCTTTGAAAAATGTTTAGATTAAAATTTTCTAATTTCCCTGACTCATAAATACCTACCAAAGAGACCTGTAATATATAATAATTGTGTACTATTTCTTCAAAAAATAAAATCGACACGTTCAAGTTTGCTGTAGCTAATAAATCACCCAGTGTGTGTCCCACATAGGCCTCTATTCTGTGACAATAAACGATAGTGGATGCTAGATCATGCAAGTCATCTGGTATACACGGTAACAGTTGACCTTGTTTGGCTTACTCAAGGTTTTAACAAAGAAAATTCGCCCTTGATGCTCTAAACATCATTTAAAAAGTGTGTGTGAATGAGGGTAGATGAGGGTGCTCTCAAAAAGGTTTTTTTGCGTGTGTCTATCATTACTATCTTCGAAACGATGAGAGTTACGACTTCGTTTGAATAAGACAAAGCTTGCCCCTTATGGAGCTCATTAAGGAAGACGCTTCAACGTTGCGACATTTTTAGTGATTTCTTAGATATTTGAAAAAAATATGAAAATGGCCAAAAACTTCATTTCTTCGTATTCCGTAATTGTTTATGGCAGAAAAGGCATTTAAATTGTAAGATTTCACTATGTCCTACTCTTTACTAAACAACACATTGAAGAGCACACTGCACATTAATTTTCTAATAACTTAATAACATTTAATAGCTTTTAATAACTAAATAATCATTATCAACGTCATTAGTTTAAATACGGACCTAATATTTTGATTTCATTACCAAAAGCGCTTTTTATTTCTAATCCACCCATGTATAATTTGTTAACGTTTCAACCCAAATCATTTATCATCAGACTATTTTTATTTGTCGTTTTAAACTACCCTACAAGTAAGTTAAGAAGATGAAGATGATTTTCTAACAATTTTTTACATTTAGTTCTCAGTTGATCAGATAAAGTAGTTTTTAGACTTATTTTCGTCTTTTATAATTTATGGCCGAGCTGAACCCATAAAAAACTAAGTTTCAATAATACAATTCAGTAGTAACGAAAAAATGAATATGTAAGTTGTGTATTTGCGAAATTTTCGTAATGCTAAAAATGCTTTGGAATAGTATCAGAAATTGTACCCAGACAGAAGATCTCCCACATCGAAAATCTTGAAAAAAAACCGTACTCATGTAACTTTCTTTCCAATTTCGCAAAATATTCTGATGATGAATTATTCAGGATGAAATGTTAATAAATATAAATAAATTATACATGGGGCCATTAGAAATAAAAATATGATTCGAAATGTGAAACAAAAATTCCAGATCCGTACTTAATAGTAATGAAGTAAATAACGATTACTTACTTGTTAAAAGCTTTGCAATGACATTCGATATGTCGTTTTGTAAACAGTAAAAAGTAGTAAAGCTTTGTAATTTAAACTTCTTTTCTGTCACAAACGTTTAGGAATTACGAGGAATTGAAGTTTTGGACCATTTTAATGTTTCTAAATATCTAGAAAATCCCTGAAAACGTAGCAACCTTGTAGCGGTTTCCTTAATGAGCTCCACAAGGGGCAAGTTCTATCAAATTTAAACGGTCGGAATTCCCACCTTTTCCGAGATAGCAAATGGTTGACACACCTAAAAAAACCTGTGGATTCTTGTAATTGTTTTAACTGAAATGAAACATTTTACTTTTGTTGTGCCCACTTATCATCTTCATTATCCTTGCACTCAGTCTGGAATTCAACGGTTTTCCGGGTGCTTCTTAGTATTGTTTCACGAGAGGTGAGCAGAGGTCGTTGAGATAAGGCAGGAGAGTCATTCGGAGTAGGAGAAGTCGTCCCAGAAGTCATTTTCGTTGTTTTCTTATTGCTTTTGAGTCAAGAAATCGTCCTGCAAGTAAAAAAATTAGTTGATAAAACACACAAAAGAATAATGGTTTTTGCAAATGACAGCGGTTATAGACCGGCAAGAAAATATTTGTGGAAACTCCTATAGCAGCGCGTTTAGAGGTTGTAATACGAATTTATGAATAATTCAAACTTTGTTTTCTAGGTCTCTCAGGTATGGCTTTGGTGAAAGAGATGTACTCTCTTTCGGAACTTCTAAATGATTACCGAGCTTCACAAATTAGTCTTTTACTGTCGTCCTCGAATTCAAAACTAATGCAAAATTCGTACCGAGAAGACGTTATTGTCCACGGAGCTAAATAATGAATATTAAATCGGGATTATCTGCGGCAAATTGAAATTCTATTGAGTAATTCGAAATTACTGTTTCCCCAATTAAGCCACTGCTCCCGGCATGCCAAACATCAATTCTACAATCCAAATAAAGTTTTCTATCAAATTATAATTTGACGTTTTCATCCCCTTTCCGGGGTACGGGAACGGAGATGATAATTTGGCTCAATGCCAAGAAATCTCGCACTTTGCATTTATAAATTTGGAGCTGGAAGAGATAGTCATCGAGAACGATAGCTTTTCCTGTTTGCTTTGCCCGAACGAAAGTTCCCATTCGAGGTTGTTGTATAGAGGTCAAATAGAACAATACAGGGTGCTCCTTAATGTCGTGCTAAAATTTCAAGATGTAATTCCGCAGATTATTGTATGACGAAAATTTCACAAGAACATATGTGCACTACGTTCCAAATTTTTAGCGAGAGGGTGTTGAAATTTTTCTTTTCAAATCGTCTCTTTAAAATTTCTCAGAAAAGATTTTAGATATATCTTTCAATTTCAGTGTATGTCCATGGCACATAACACTCCGCATTTTAATAAAAAAGTAATTATATTGCCTAACCAGTGACGTCCTTACTAACATGTTTTCCTATATTATTTATGAAAAAAGTGGTACGTCACTGAATTGTTTTCGCTGGAATAATTTTTCCGATTAGGCTTGTTAATCCTTTACTAATAAGATCCCTTATAAATAAACTATAAAATATATTAGGTGTATACCTATGACTCCCCATTTTTTAGGCATTTTCAACTGCTTGAAACTGTATAAATTTATTAACAATGTTTATTAAAAATAATTTCCATCGTTAATGACAACATTTTCTCAGAGATTAGGCAGTTTATGGAGTCCATCGTAAAAAAAATTCGTCGGTTTTGAAGCGATCCATTCATCAAGCCATTCTTGGACTTCTTGGCGATTCTGGAAGCGCCGCTCTGCCAAACCGTGAGCCATTGAACGGAAAAGGTGATAATCCGACGGGGTGATATCTGGCGAGTATGGCGGGTGCGGAAAGTCTTCCCATTTGAAATCCTTCAAGGTGTTCTTGACCGGTTGAGCGACATGAGGCCTTGCGTTGTCATGAAGCAGTATGACTTTGTCGTGTCGATCCGCCCATTCTGGCCTCTTTACTGTGAGTTGATTACGCAACTGCACTAGTGGTTGGAAGTAACGATTGGCAGTGACTGTTTCGTCAGGTTGGAGAAGCTCGTAATACAGTATGCTGCGCTGGTCCCACCAAATGCAGAGCAATACCTTCTTCCCGTGGATATTTGGCTTTGCGATCGAAGTTGTTGGCTCACCCGGGTTCACCCATGATTTTTTCCTTTTTGAATTGTCGAAGTAAACCCATTTTTCATCTTCGGTCACAATACGATGTAGAAAAGATTTTCTTTGAAAACGTTCAAGCAAGATCTTACACGTCGTTTTTCGTTG
The DNA here is from genome assembly GCF_040115645.1 of Euwallacea fornicatus. NCBI lineage: Eukaryota > Metazoa > Arthropoda > Insecta > Coleoptera > Curculionidae > Euwallacea > Euwallacea fornicatus. Next base: position 204,880 of record NC_089543.1, read on the forward strand.
CTCTTTGTTCCTTTCCGTCAATTCATAAGGCATCCATTTTCCTACCTTTTGAATTTTTCCCATAGCGTGAAGACGAACCGAAAGCGTCTTCTGCGTGACGTTAAGGGAAGATGCGAGGTGTTCTTGCGTTTGCGCGGCGTCTTCGTCCAACAAAGCCTGCAGTTCTTCGTCTTCAAATTTTTTCGATGGCTTACCATGCTCCTTGTCGTTGAGGTCGAAATCACCTGATTTGAAGCGCTGAAACCATTGTTGGCAAGTTCTTATAGATGCAGCATCATTGCCATAAGCCTCAATGAGCATTTGGTGAGCGGCAGTGGCGTTTTTCTTAAGATAGAAAAGGAAGAGCAAAGCTTCCCGCAAATGATGTTCATTCGGCACAAAATTGGACATATTTAAACCTTAATTGAAAAGTTTTAAAAGGTCATATAGCAATTATCATAAATAAATAGAAAGCTGATAATACGGAGCAAAAAATGAAATAAAATTCCTTAAATAAAAAAATATTTTTTCAAAGAAAATAGAACTAGAAATAAAAACGCGGAGTCATAGGTATACACCTAATATTTAATTTCATATGAAGTGCCCCACCTAGTAATAACAATAACTAAGTCTTGTAATTTTGGCAAAACAATGTTTCGAAATAGAATATGAAATGATCAGAGTTTTCGTAGAAAAGAAAGAACTGTAATGGTTTTTTTGTCATCGACCTTCTAGATTTTTATTCCGTATATACATTAACTATACGTCACTGGTTTTTGCAAAAATTAGTGTTATCTTCTTAAAGCCAGATTAATTGTGTTCAAAAGTGCCTCTTGTACTTTTTCATTGTTATTTTATTGTATGTTTTCGAAGTAAAAATTATTTTATTAGGCAGTACAATAATAAGCCATGTTCGGAATGATTTATTTTAATTTTATTATTTTATTTGTATTCACTATTTTTTCAAGAAACAATGTATTATATTGTATGCGAAATGGCTTCCCTGTGCTTCAATACTTGCTCAAAATGACCTTCGCCAATTTCTTAAGACGGAAAAGTTATAACGCCCCATACCGTGAAAACAGAGCATTTCCAGACCCATATTTATATTAACCTTTTTTCATATTTGTTGATGTACAATCTGCCCTTAAATTTTAATCACAATATTCTGTAATACCTTGTATATGCAGGGTAGCCATTAAACATACGTCAAAAATTTAGGGCATCATTCATTGCACTATTCTAGGAATATTTTGTCCTTTATTGATTTTTGAAAAGCCTCTTCCTTCTGATGATATAAAGTAAGGAAAACTTTCGACAATGGCAACATTTTATTACTAAATATTACATGTAAAGCTTTTTAATCTACAAGAAACGTTGAAAATGACCACCTTTAGCTAGGATGCAAGACTCTAATCTTCTCCTCGTCGACCGGCGAACTCTTTCAAAAACATCGGGGTCGTTTCATATTGAATTACATTCTACAATAATCCACTTTTTCAAATCTTCCACATTTTTCACTGGAGCAGTATAAACTAATGATGATCTCACAGAAAACAGATGCTCCCATAGGATATAATCCAGAAGTTTAAGGCCGAGGATCGAGCAGGCCATAAGTGAGGTTCACTTCGATCAATCCGACCATCTCCGTATGTTAGTGACAAAAATTCACAACCATCCACATTGAAATGCATTGGTTCACCATCGTACATAAACCATATTACATTTATTGTTGCCAAAGGTACATCTTCTAGAAATTGAGGTAACGTTTGTTCCCAAAGGTGCGATACACCCCACCAGTCACTATTTCTGGGAAACATTTAGAACGTTAGAGTTCAACAATCTCTTGAGGCCAGAAGTAATATCCTTCATGCAAACTTTACCAAATAGCATTTTTGAAGAGGATAATGCAAAGCTAAATATTACGAACATTACTCGGAGATACCTGGATAAAGCACAATTGAGAATACTGTTTTGGCCTGCAGGGTCACCGGATCTATCACCTATCGAACATCTGTGGAACGTTTTCGAAATTTATCGAGGCCCCCAATTAATTTGGATAAACTACGACATCCTCTTGAGGTAACATGGAACGGTGTGTCCCGGGAAGATATTGATCATTTTCGGCAAAGACTGCCGCGAAGAGTATATGTTTGTGCTGATGTACGCAGCGATCTCACTCATTATTAACTTTTTAATTAATAATTTCTTTTACTGAAGCTCTGATCATCTTATAATCGGTTATGACGCGTGATTTTGCCTAAATTCCAACACATGATTGTTATTATTATCAGGAGGTGCATTTAATATAAAACTGAGAATATTATACAGTTCGTTAAAAAAGACCTTTTTCATGTAGAATTGATGAGCGTAATCAGAAAAAATGTTTCCGCGGAAAAAAATTTGTGACGTAACGCTTGTGTGTAACTCATCATTAATGTAAATCAAAACCGACGAAAGTATTGTAGTTTCAACAGATAACTCAGTCTGTGGATTTTATACGTTCTACTTTCGGATCTCCTTTAAAAGGAAAAGTAAAATATGGAATTCCAATGGCGATAAATCGTGAGGAAACGTGCACTTAACCTTGCCGAATCAGTATATCTTTTCTAGCAGAATTAATAACGATACCTCCAGGCATCGTTCTCAGGAATTCCCAGATGAGTTTCCCTCAAATTACATAGATAGCTCGGCTTATAAAGCGATTCCTGAAATCATCCTGGCCAACTTTTGCTCAAACTAATATTTTCCACGAAGCCTACTCGCTTTCTCGCATGTGGCGGTAACAGTTTATAAAGCCTCAAAGTCGCGTGAACTGGCTTTTATTTCAATTTATGTTAATTTATGCTCTTACTTTCCACTAAATAAGGTTATCTTTTCCTTGAAACTTTTTCCCCGCGGAGCAGGAAAATCTCCTTCATTCATTAGTACCAAGGAAAATTGCCAATTTCCTGAATGAAGTCATGATTCCGGTCAATACCTGACCTTTACTTTTTGAAGACGAAGAGAGGCTCTAACAGCTCCATGATTTCTGTCGACTTCTTATCTCTAAAGCGAAGATAATCGGGATTAAATTGGACTTAGACTTTGATGGATACTCACCAATTTATCCAAAACATTTTCGGACGAGTCAATAAGGGCTTACGATAGATAGAGCTCAAGTTTTCACATAAAAAATTAAACGAACCCAAGTCCTAATACTCCATCTTTCGTAAACACTTTAATCTTTGCCGTCTGTCGCTGAAATGGTGAGACATCGTATGTTTAGGAATGTGTCTCATTTATGATATAGTGCTTTTTTAGTTGTAATCCAAGATTTTGGTTTATTTTGCAATAAATAACTTTCTAGTTAATTTCCGTTTTAATTAAATCCGTTAATATGGTGTTCATATTCCTCAGCGCCACTTTAAGCCGCTTTATTTTTCTTTATAACGATTTAACGAAAGAGGGAATGGAAGTTTTCCGGAAAACAATTAACTTGTCCCTTGTTCGTGGAAAAGTTATTATTAAAATTAACTAAAATTTCTGTGATAGGGAATGTTAACAGTAGAAGATGGACAGGGAAGAACCTTCGATCAATCTCACAATACACGATTTTTCGGTGGCAACAACACAATTGCAAACTCTACGTTTAAAAATTTAATCATTGAGTAGAATCTAATTTTTAAAAAATGAGATAGAAAGAGGCAATTCCGAAAAACTGGAAGGCTCATACCATCATACCACACAGAAAATCCCGTGGGAGCCCTGGACATTCTAAACCTGGGGAAGTCCCACATAGCACATCAATAGTCATAGCAATACTCGCGAACATTCAAACATTTCCGTTCTTAGTAAAACTGAAAACAACGTCAGGACATTTACTTTTTGTCTAGGGAATAATTTATATAAGTAATTACCTACCACGGTTCCGTAAATTTTTGTATTCCATTTGATAGGTTCAAAAATGATATTATGCAGAATGGAACAGCCAAACGGAATAAATTTAGTTTCTGCAAATTTCAACATATGTGAGAAAATACCGAAACATGATAATTTTAGATTTCGAAATTACACCCTGCAACATAAAAATTTAATCCGTTAAATCCCCTTTGCGTGACAATTTCTACCCACGAATTTTTAAGTTTCAAGTATGAGTTTGTGATAGCTCATTTAAAAGATCTGTTCATTCTCTATTTAAAATTGCTATGGTTATAATTTAATTTGAAAGAATAATTGAAGAGAAATCGTGTAATTGAGCAAATTATCTGTGACAAATTGAAAACGTTTTAATTAATACCTCTTCGCTATTGATAACGCAACAAAATAACAAAACAAATCGATCTTAACGTACCTTAGTTTAACTTTTCCAAATTGGTGAATACAGAGGCGAAGTTTGCCAGAATGGCCAGCACGATCACCCGACCTTACTGCATTAGACTTCCTTATGGGGATATATGAAGACTACAGTACAAACCACGCCATCGAGCTGACTTAAAAAGAAGAATAACGCTTGCGATTAGATCGGTTACACCTCAGATGCTGATTAATGATAGAAGATATTTTTATGTACGGTCTGGATACTGCCAGCAGGTACGAAGGAGTCATTTTGAATATCTTATAGAAGATTGAGATTGATCCGTTTTCTTATTTTATTATGTAATCAATAACGAAATGGTATTAGTTATTAAATTTTAAGTTTAATGTAGAGAATGGCATCAATTACATAATTTTTTTCTATTATTCATTGCAATAAAATTTAAAACCATAGCAGTTTTGGATAGAGAATGAAGACCTTTCGATTGAGGCATCACAAACTCATGCTTCCAATAAAAAAAATTGGGGGTTGCAATTATCACACGAAGAGTGTTAATTTTAAGTAAAAACTATTTACGTTACAGGATGTAATATTATAATATAAAATTGACGTGTCTAGGTATTTTTTTCACCTACGTGGAAACATACAACTAGGGAATTTTTTCCATTGAATTATTCCACCCTGTATATGCCGTTGTATGTGCTCTTGAAAAAAATGTTGTTACAGAATTGAAGTCGAGAAAACATACATTATTAATGAAAAATAGTTAAAAGCATAAAATCAATCAAGAACAAAGTGATTAATGCCATAATTCAGCAAAAACTGAAACTAAAATTAATTTCAATCCAGAAGAGGGTAAACTGTCTTTGACCCTCATATACCGAAATCAATAATAACTAACTTGACAAAACGAACTTTATACGACGAAAAAAAGATTCTAGATTAAACGACTTATCCATATTAATCTTTTTAAGTCGATAATACTTCACTTATAATGGTACAAAAAGAACATGAATAAAACTCGTATATTCGTGTGAAACAGGCGACATTTCATTCAGGTAATATTCTAGTTTGAAACTCGTCACATGGATAAAATAATAAATATGAAATGTATAATAAATTTCTACAATTATTTCAATTATATAGACAAAGTAATATATCTGCAACAGCTGGAAAAAGCAATTATTGGAAAACAGAGTAGTTCGCAATGGCTGAATGTTAAAACTATAAAGTCTGGAACTTCTTGGAACATCAGTATCTCCCAGAAACGGAAAGAAAAGGGAAAAACAGAGATTTTACTCGGTAACCATTATTTATTTAGAAGATTTAAGAATCTGACCGACGACTTGATTGATTTTAGACGGTCAAGTATTCAAATATTGAAAAATGAATGGAGTTAAAGAGAGTTTCCGTTCCATAAATGATTTTAAACTCTTTGTGAGGTAAATTTGTTTTTGAGTCACTTAACTCGGATCATACAATGTAAGTGGGAGTATTCCTTTCAACGCTAATTAGCTCTCGAAAAGCTGAGCAAAGTCTGTATGCAAGATTTTTTTGGAAATCTCGAAAACAACTAAAATGTGCGCGTACGCAAAAAATTACGAAATATTTTAAATAACCAATTTTCTAACAGGTGGATGGGTGGCAATGCACCAATAAGATGGCCCGCGTGATCGCCAGACCTAAATCCAGGTAAGCTTTATGTGTGCCGTTATGAAGCGAATGGATCGATGAAAAGTTTGGTGTTTATAGCTGAAGATGGCAAAATTGAGCGAACAGATAGAAAATGATCCAGAAATAATTCAACGAAAAAATCTCTTCTAACTCCATATATGAAGCCGTGGATAAAGCCATCGACAGCTTGTGAAAATAAAACGAATGGTGACGATTTTTGAATACCTTTTGTAGCCAGTCTCGGAACAAAAAGTTATTAAAGGATTTGGTATTTACTTAATCTTTCATTCATATTCACATTTTTCGGTTTTGTTGAAATTTCGAGAAAATTTTACATAAATATTTTGCATAGTTTTTTGAGGTCTAGGTTGTTTTAAAAGGAAAACCTCTGCTTAAGAGTCACTTTGTATATTGGCAGGGAAAGTACAGTTGAGAAACCTTCCTTTTAACGTATCGAGCTTGTTGAGATTTCTTTGCAAGTTCCTGTTTTAGATCACGAAATTTTTACTAAACAGGTAGAATTATTTTCCCTAACGTTTCTCGACATTGCCTCATTAGATCTCTATGAGACTCACTCACATACACTGACTTTCGAAAAAACCGCAACACCAAGAAGAACGCATTGTATGTATTTGAAATTTTGGTATGGTTTTAGACTTGTAAAGAGAAAAAAATGATAAAAATTTCAAGTTCGTATTTTAATGCGATATGAAGTTTTTCTTTACTTTTTTATCTGTGACGATCGTTCTTTTTGCAAATTTTTTTACAGGCGGATAGCGATAAAGGTATTATTGTTAGTACCATATTGAATGTGTGGTAGTGCAAAATGCCTCGTGTACGCCAAAATGCAGTTTATCGGCAGTTAACTCCCTTTGAAAGGGGAAGAATTGTTGGTGTGCATGAGGCAGGTTTACCTTTCCGCGAAATTGCACGTAGATTGGATCGAAACGCATCAACAGTGCTAAGAGCTTGGAGAGATTGGTCTAACGAAGGGTCAGTAAATCGTCATCGTGGTAGTGGCCGTCCAGGAATGACGAACCAACGCGAAGACCGGCGACTTCGTCGTTCAGCGACGGGCGCCCCGTTTGAAACAATTCCGTCTCTTGGTGCTAACTGGGTAGTCACCCTAAATCGAAGGGTCTCCCTTAGTATGATGTATCGCAAAATTCGAAGTTTTGGACTAAATTCATACCGTCCTATGCGTCGGCTTCCATTATCACGAAACCACAGGGTGGCTCGACTAGAGTGGTGTCGTCTGAGAGTGCAATGGGTGGATGAGTGGAGAAGAATCGTGTTCAGTGATGAGAGCCGATTTTATTCATGACGATCTGACGGACGGTTACGTGTTAGAAGGCGCAGAGGAGAGCGATTAAATTTGGAATTTTTGGAAAGACGTCATTCTGGTTTAACACCAGATGTCATGGTTTGGCGTGCCATCCAGTATGGCAGTCGGTCTCCTCTTGTTTTCATTTATGATAGATTAAATGCTCAGAGGTACATTAATAGTGTCTTAGGACCGGTTCTTGTACCATACATGCACGACCATCCTGGAAGCACATTTCAACAGGATAATGCGCGACCACATGTAGCCAACGATATTTTGAGGTATTTGGAAGCTGAAAATTTGGATACTTTGCCTTGGCCAGCTCGGTCTCCAGATTTGTCCCCAATAGAGCATGTATGGGACATAATGGGTCGGAGACTTCAACGTTTAGCTCGCCCTCCAGAGACCATAGATGAACTCCGCGAGCAGGTGCAGATTGCCTGGGATACAATACCACAGGAAGATATTGACAATTTAATTTTAAGGATGCCACGTCGCTTACAGGAATGTATTAGTTTAAGAGGAGATACCACCCATTATTAAATTATTATTAAATTTTTTCACTTATTCACAATAATTTTCTTTTGATATTTTGATCGTTTTTATCTCTTACCCGACCCAACGTAATGCCAGAATTTCGAAAGTGTACGATGTGTTCATCTTGGTGTTGCGGTTTTTTTGAAAGTCAGTGTATATCGGCAAATAGTTGAAAACTAAAAAAGTCTAAAGTCAGACTACTATATTTATTAGTTTATATTAAAGAGTTTTAATCTTTAGGAACACTAAAAAATTGAACGGTAAAATTCTAAATAGTTCACAAAACATAAACAACGTATCGAATTTATGGAGTAATAGGTTATATTTTCGCGGTGTTTGAAAAACACTGGATAAATTTATTTTTTCTAGCGGGAAGGAAGGAAAAGTAACAAAACAACATGGAACCGAAAAACCAATAAATTTTTAGAAAATTGAAGTTTAAACTTTTACGTATACATAGCGAAGATAAGTTTAAATTAGAAATTTGCACACTACGGGGATTATTTTAACGCGTGATATTATAAATAGTTTAGGATGACTAGCGAATTTTATACGGAGTCCAGATTGAGCGCAATGGAAAAAATCGTTAACATTGTGCTAACCAGGACCAATAAACACCTGTTGTCCCATTTCATCACAATGCATTCTGGAATAATTTCAGCAGACGGAAACCAAAATATGCTGACAGAAGATGGTTAAATGTAATCAGTAGTTAAACACTTGATAAACTATCAGGTGTGAAATACTGGCAAATTTGGCTGAAAAAATAAGATAACGGATGAGGTATTACCTAACAGGAATTTCGGTGGTTGATAATAATAAATTACACGGTGAAGTAATTGCTACTATTGATTATATTGGAGATGTGGTTTAATTGAGTTGCTAGTAATCCTAGACATCCATTCGCAATAAAATAATTTTTTTGGATCTAAAAGCTTATTCCTGTTTACAATTCCCGCATGACTCCCATCTGATGTGAGAAGCACAATATACTGAGAACTATACAGGGTTCGCGTCTGTCAGCGAACACAATATAGGAAAGGAATATGGAAAATTACAAATTTAGTGTATATGTCGGAGATTTATTAGTCTTTAAGTTATAAAGTGTAACATTAAGAGCTGACAATAAGACGAGGGACATAATGACAGGGTCATCTTAAGACAAAGCACTGTCGAACGAGGTCGCTACCACCAAGAGCGCAATCGCGAGGGGTCGTGTGTGCGAGATTTTCTTGGGAAACAGGGACTGGCAGGTACCTTATCCCTCGAATTTGAAGGAGTTGCGAGATCTGGAAAAAATCGAGACCAAAAAGGGACAGGCAAATGAGATTTGAAAGGGACGAGAAGCGCTCGTGTGGTAACGAATTTTTTGGTTTAGCCCTTTCTATTTTTTTGCTATTAAAAGACAACAAATACCTTATATCATCATAAAAAATCTCCCTCATGATGATCCGACATATATTTTGTTTTTATTTCAACATCAAGAACTAATATACTAAGTTCAACCAAAACAGGTATATGTATTTAGGTATAGTAGTAGAGCAATTGATCGGATTTTACATATAATGCCGTGTGTTACATACAGGAAGTGTTAGAACCAATAGCTGTACCATACATTCAACGTACTGGAAATGTGCTTTTCCAGCAAGACAATGCACGGCCACATATTCTCCGTATAACTATGACTCATCTATAATGTCGCAATGTTAATGTGCTTTCTTGGCCTCCACGTTCTCCTGATCTTTCCCCCATCGAACACGTATGTGACAACACAAGAAGAAGAGTTATTACACGGAAAAACCCATGATCTACTTTAGCAAAGTTGCGAAATGCAATTTAAGTTACCTGGGATATACTAGCTCAAGAGAAAATCCACCATTTGTTTAGAAGCGTGCCCAGACGAGCTTCTGAGGGTGTAAACTCACAAGGTGGTTATACACATTATTCGAATTTTAAAGATTTTCCGAACTTCGGTTCAGTCGCAAGTTACATCGTTTATTTTGTGTCTTGCTGTGAATATATTTAAAAAGTTCCATTAAAATGCGCGTATTATTTTTAGGCGATGCAATTTTTATAAGTAGCATATTTTTGAATTTTGTATTTTTATTTTCTGAAAAAAACTTGTACAGTGTAAACAAAGAAACAAGCAAAATAAATATTATGCACTATAAAATAGTTTATGATTTTTTTTCGATTTACTCGAAAAGTATTAGTTTTTGCTACTTATGCTATTTGTGCTATTGCAAAAAAAACTTTTTAAATTTAAAAATTCAAAATTTTTTTCCAACAATTTATGTCGAATCGTGAAAATCAAAATAAATCAAAAACAGTTGCGGATCACTGCTATGTTGTATTATGAAAATCATGTTTGTTTGCGATAAAAAAATTATTTTTATGAAAAAAACGCCATATTCCATTAGGAAATTGAAGTAAGGGCCATTTTTGTTTTTCACCGGAAAGCATTCGACGGGAAAATATTTTAAAACCAATTAAATACATTCTTGGAAAACTCGGACTTTATAAGACAACCCACCCCACCGACATTCCTAATGACAGAAAACCAAGACACAACACCGGACGTATTACTGCACACTACAAACCTAACTGCTAACATAACCAATGTTGGGCTGACCAATGAACTGGGATCTGACCACCTGGCAATTACCTTTGACCTTAACCCAGGACAAACACAACAGCTCTCTAACAAAAACAACCAAGGGAAATTAAACCTAGAAAAAACTGACACGGACAAAGTAAGACAGTACGTTCACAATTACATTCACACCCGGTCACAATCCACTTCCATAGAAACACTACAACAAAAAATATTATCAGCTGTCGAATTATTCACACCTCGACTTAAAAACTCATTCTTCCAACACACTCTACCAAAATTCATTTTAAGGCTGATTAAACGAAAGCGAGAACTATACAGACAATACTCACAAACACAAGACAGCGAATTAAAAAGAACACTTAATAATCCCAACCGAAACGTAAAGACATTAATATACGAATACCGACAGGACAAATGGCTAGAGGCATGCCAAGAAATCGAAAACGACAGCGGGAAATCGTACTGGAAAAAAATAAAAAAACTAACACATTACAAAAAAAACAACGATATTGGTACGATTAGCGAAAACGGAACGGAACACTACACAGACAAAGACAAAGCAGACGCATTTGCCAGACACTTTCAAAGAGCCTTCAGCGCATCGACCAACCCAAACTTTGACAACAACAACTGGAATGACGTAAACCACTGGTACGACAACTACTTTAGCGACCCCTCAAACCATATATTCGAACCGATCACAGTCACGGAATATGACGAAGCCCTTACAAGTTTAAAAAACACAGCACCCGGAAAAGACAAAATTAAATGCAAAATTTTGAAAAATTTAACCCCCGAAATACACGAACACATGCGCAACCAACTAAATAATTGCATAACTCACAACATCATACCTACCACGTGGAAAAATGGAATAATAATTCCCATTGCAAAAAACGGACTAGACAACTCACAAACTAAAAACTATCGACCGATCACATTACTACCGGTGTTGTGTAAATTATTCGAACACATAATTAAGAACAGACTTGAAAAACTTATTGAGAACAACATACCTAACTACCAGTTTGGCTTTAAATCCAAACATTCGACCATTCATCCACTTTTTGTCCTGACAAACAATATACAGACAACACACCTAAACGGCAGGAAAACCGCAAGTCCGTTTATGGACATCAACAAGGCTTTCGACAGTGTCTGGCACAACGGGCTTCTTTACAAACTGTACAAACTTCACACACCAAAATACTTACTAAACATTCTTAGAAACCTACTGTAGAACAGACGACTGGAAGTACGAATCGACAACACCCTTTCTTTTTCCTTCTCCCCCGAGCAAGGACTTCCCCAGGGTTCGCCACTTTCCCCTTTTCTATACAATGTGTACTGCCATGACATATACAACCACAACTTGCAAGACAAACACGCAATAAACGAAACAGCTTACATATTACAATACGCCGACGACACGGCACTCATTGCACATGACAAAACAACAAAAAAAGCCGTGGAGAGACTACAGATTCTAATGGACAACACAATGACATGGTTCTACAAATGGAGACTGACACCAAACGCTGCGAAGAACCAACTGCTACTCTCTAACTATAAAATTAAACTCAACTCCCCAACATTACAGGCAGACAGACACACAGTAGAACCAACTGACGAAATTAAATACTTAGGGGTTACAATAGACAAAAAACTGAAATTCACCAAACACCTACAAAACATGAGGACAGAAATCACTCGACGAACAAAACATTTTCGAACACTGATATACAAAGACAGAGCCACAAGTACCAAAACGGCAACAAAAATATACAAAGCGATATGCAGACCTCTATTAGACTACGGCCACGTACTGATGGCGAATGCAACACACAAAACAAAAAAATACATACAAACAACTGAACAAATAGCCTTAAGACTGATCACAAAAATAAGACCTCCCGACAACCCCTTACATAACCCACCCACCCAAATGCTATACGAACGCACAAATATGACGAAAATAACGGAAAGACTGCTGCAACTTCGGAAAAAATGGAAGGACAAACCTCATAACTGGACAATACTCAACCTCCTCTGCTTGACACGGCAAACTAGACATTCCCGATTCCTTTATCCCTCCAAAACCCTACTCGAACACTACCAACAACCATGAACGGACTGCGGACGGACGACAATGGCGAACAGTAATTCCTCTCTCATCCTTATCACACTTATGGTTGCCTCGTAGCTTTTTTTTTTTCTCATTCTGTAGATTATACATGTCAATTGGGCAGAAAGGCCAAGGGGCCGATAGCCCATTCACCGGGTGAATAAAGATAATAATAATTATTATTATTATTTTAAAATGTCAGGTTTTTTTCACAAAACCAGAATACAAATTTCAAAAAAATATTAACTTGTAATTTGCCATATACGGATTATGTCACCTCCCAAAGAGGCATCCTGTATACGAAAAGTATATTGGTAATAGTATCTTGTGAATATAAACGTGCAAGTGCAACAAGTAAAATTAAATTCGATGTTGTTTCTACTATGTGTACAAAAAATACCTGCTATCAAATTTCTTTCGTTTCATAACGTTGAGGAAAGTGATGGCTGAATAAATTCAACATAAGTACCTGTTTCAATAGAACGATATATTTCATTTATGAGGACTTCCAATTGTCGTTAGCAGGTACTGATATTTTCGTAATACAAATACTGAACGGCGAAAATGGAAAATATTTTCCGCTGCAGGACAACGAACGCTGCATTAAATTTTGCTTTCAGCCGAAAATTACTATGGAGATTCCAGTGCACCCCAATTTAACTTATTTAAAACCTGTTTAAACACTCTTAATCGCATTTACCGATATTCAGTCAATAAAATAAATAGTAGATGGTGCATTAAGCATTTAATAAACAGTTTACTCACTCGTAAAATCGAATTTTCATTTTGGCTACATTAGACTCACTGAACATAAAACTGACTTGAATATAGATTGGATCGTATTTTTACATTTCATGACTCAAAAAATATTGATGTTTTGATTTGAAAGAAACCTTGTCTTTCGAATCTTTGGACTGTAGATAATAAAACGTTTCTTTCTGCACTTTTGGATTATATTATTATGTACACCCTTTACTATTAATAGTGGCGATTAAGGAATCGTCGCAGTGTGTTCTAGGCGTAGTGGTGTTCTTGCAACAACAACCAAAAAACTCTTCCTTGGAATCTTAAAACTACATTCAGGGATCGGCACCCATAGGCGTACTTCAGGAGAAACCCCCTTTTTACAAAGAGGGTGCCCTTAATTCGGTCGTTGAACACGTGGTGCTAAGGCAAACAAAGACACTTGAGCAAGATAGTTGTCCCTTTCGAGGAACCATCATTATTAGGACAAAGATTTCCCACATCTGGACGTTCTGAAGTGGTGCCACGTGCTTAACATTCATAGGCGTTGCCTCTGGGTGTGCGGTAAATATGATAAACTAAATAAAGCTACTTCATTTCTTGTTAATTACTAAAACAACTTTAAGCTCAATCCTGAACAATTGGAAAATGTCGAACTTAAGGTTTAAGAAGGGAATTTACACTCCTGCATACAATTAAAGGATCACTTCAATGCTTTCAGTTTTCTGGTTTCATGCAATTTTTGCTTCGTGTTGTTATAAAGCGACGCTTACGATGTTATATTGTTGTTTGTAGATTGTCAGATAAAATTGAAAATGTACATTAAACACCAAATTTTTTATGTAACACCAAAAGATCGTACATAAGGCAAAAAAAGCCAAACATCGTAAAATTACACTTTCGTAAGGATGATATACTTAAAGATTAGTAGCCGGTGTTTCCTTCCCTAGCATTAATAACCGCTTCCATTCTTCGGCGCATTCCTGTTTTTAAATTCCCAATTTCTTCTTGAGAAATGATTTCCCACTCTTCAAACAGACAATTTCGCAATTCCTCCAACGTTTGTGACTGCCGTGTTCTCATCCGTTTTCCAAGCACTTTCCACAAATGTGTGTTCTATTGGATTCATCTCAGGATTTCCTGCAGGCCAATCCAGAGTTTCAATTTCAACCTCATATAGATATTCTTGAACAATTCCAGCGCCATGGGGTGGTGCATTAATGAAAACTGACGGCCCACAATTGGGGTCAAAGACACAAGGGATTCGGTGATATCTGTAATATATGAATCAGAAGTTAGAGACCTGCAACCGATCACCGCTACTCCCGTAGGTGTATTTAAATTGATGCGACCCCAAATCATCACGGAACCTCGAGCAAAATTTATTGTCGGTGAAAAATTGCATTATTCACTTGACCCGCTTCAACAGAAAATGGAACGTTTTTGAAATTTATAGAAGAAAATTCAAATTAGGACTTGTGGCGTGCCGATCTCGAAGAGCCTGTAACCGTGAAACACGGTCATCTCTTGCAGAAGTAGCCTTTGGGTCGCTTTGTCCTCTTCTGCGAGAATAACTCCAACAGTCTTTGATAGCGATTCGCCATTTTTGGCACCACTTACTGAGAACGTTCTAGCCTATTGGCAATTTCTCTTTGGCTACACCCTTTTTCCATCACAGCTATGGCTCCAGTTGCTTCTTCATCACTTAATCGCCTTCCCTGCACCACGATACAATTATAAAATGTTTGGGAGAACTGCTACGATGCCCTGATACTGGCTGAGGGATAAATTTCATATTTTGTTAATAAAAAAATTCCTTATTATTCAAAATGCAAATAAACAGTAACACACAAGTTTTCGTGTTAAAATACTCTTTTTTATTTCATTTTAAAAAGCGAAGATTAAGATTAATAATGATTTTTAATTTTCTCCATCGATATAGCTTTTTTCGGTTTCCGATATTTAAGGAGAAAAAATTGGAAATATCGAAATGATCCCTTAAATTTGTCCTGGAGCGTATTTATTACTGCATCTCCACCACCGTTGCGCTTTGGGAGTGCGAAGCCCGTGCCCCCTTGTAATATGATTAAACGCAATGTAATTAACTATAAATAATTAAGAGAGTTAATTCGCTAGATACCTCATCCAATGCGAAATTTATAATGCAATACAAAAACGATTAGTTAAGGCAAATGGCGGCAAAGCGAGGTAAATCGATAACAAAAGCTTATATGAAATTTACGAGCATTCAAAAAAGCAGAGGGAATTTTATCGCTATATTCAGCAGGATTTTAGCAAAACAGGGCAATTCATTTAACAACGAGATGAGGCGCAAACAAGATCTTAGGGGACTAATCCAGAAAACGTTGTATACTTTCCGACCGAGATAGCGTGTAAGGAACTCATCTCGATGAAACGTGCCACAAAAGGGCTTCAATAACACTGGAAGAAAACTGGGGAGATCAAATATTTCTTTGTACGAGCAGTTCTTTTTGTAAAACGGGGACGTGAATAATTATACGACAAAAATTTTACATGAAGACTAACAAGGACATTTCCATCGATTCTACACCTACCAAAACATTAATAACGTCAGCGAGTCACTGAGGACAATCAAACTAAGCAGAAGTAACTTAAATTAATTTGAACACCTGTATAGGGCGAGAGGCAAACGACAGTTTGTTTGGCAAACTAATTTAAATTATAAATTAGTTTCCTTACGGTTAGAAATAAGTTGCAGAGCCTCAAACAGGGTTTTTTAAATTTTGCAAATTTATTCGTGAAACTAAAAACTAATAAAATATCCACCGAGGAAAAGTGATAGGCAAAGGTAATTTAGACAAGGATATTATGCAACTTGTTATCAAGCTGCTTTAAAAATCAGAATAATTTTAAATTTGTAACACAGAATGTTCCGCATCTGATAGAAACAAATATATTTTAATTAAGTTCATCTTGGAGGGCCCTTGATACGTCTAGCAATTGTTCAGATATATAGCATGCTATTTAACAACTCAAGCAAACTTCAGGGGGTGATTCTTTGAGTGATTTCAAGACGAAAAGATTACACATCAGGTGTCCAGGCGAACCCTGAACATAGGAAATTAACATGGGAAGTCGGTTTTTATTATTTCGCGCCTGCACCGATTATCCAGTTCAAAAAATTTCACATAGAAGTCATGGCACTCAAGACCAGCCATTATTCCACTTTTTTCATGTTCTATTTAAAGCCATTTCGGCTCAAAACGTCTCCACATTTCAAAAAATTGAATGTCCCGCGCAACGGTTTGAGGCCACGATTGGTCCCGTTGAGAAAATTACTATAAATGTTTTTGCAAACAATGTTAAACATTTTTGTATACTTACTCGTTTTGTTGAACTCTAATATGTAGGTAGTTCTCTAATTTGTTTGTTTTCATTTTTCTCTTGTTGCATTTAAATAAAAGATGAAATTAAAAAAAATAAAAATTCATTTAACATGGAGTTTTTATGCTCATTTTGTTGGCGATTTTGTGTTGGTTTAATTCTTACCTTGACTCTGACCAATCGTGGCTTCGAACAGTTACGCGGGACATTCAAGCTTTTGAAATTTGCGGGTGTTTTAAGCCGAAACGGCTCTAATTAGTCTTGAGTGCTGTGACGTTCATTTAAAAGTTTTTAAATTGGATAATCCGTACAGACGCAAAAAATAAAAACCGATTTTCCATGTTAATCTCCCATGTCCAGCGTTCGCCTAGACACCCGATATATACATAGATCCGGTAATGCTCCGTTTTCAAGATACAAAGCGTCACATTTTTTTAATCGTTTTTTCATTAAATTCTTAATAACTCTTTAACCGATTTTTTTGAAATTTTGCATTGACTTGTTAAATATTTTTTTATTATACAAAAAAAAATGCGTACCATTTGTTTAAAGTAATTTTAATAAACCGTTTTTCTTACGTGAGTTTTTTTTTCCCAATATTACCTCTGTGCACGCTACTAGCAAAAGGAGACAAACAATTTTTAGCTTAAAAGATTTCTTTATACTATATTAAAAATTGTCGCAAAGTTTTAAAGTGTTATTAGCTTGTGTCTTTTTATTATTTAGGAGCTTTTTTCAAATTATGTAATGACTACAAAAAAGTTTGGCACTGTATCTTGAAAATGAAGCATTATTGGACCTATGTGCATATATACTTTTTTCTTATAATCATTCAAAAAATCACCCCTTGAAGTTTGGCCACACACTTAAATAACACCCTGTAGGCATAAGTAGAAATTCACTTATGTTTACTCCACTAGGCACAGCTATTAATTTGATTACTCTACTCGTCTTTTTTATGAGACTCCACTGACTATTTTATTCGAAAAATTTGAATTCCTCGTTTAACTTAGGAACTCCTTCATCCTTTCTTTTTTACTTAACAAAACACAACATAAAAATGTGAGCAGCTATAACTAATAGAGCAATTGCGTGCATTACCTAAGACTAATGATTAGATGACTAAATGATTAGGAACTTCTAGAAGAAATGAAAAAATAAATAAAACGGTGTTAAAGGTTCTTATTTATAAAATATTTCGGTTACACCACTGAATTTTTATCAGAGAATAGCCACGAGTGTGTCGTGCAATTCCAGAAAAGTTCAATTTAACAATAAGAGAGTGGCGTAAAAACAAGAAAAGGAAAAATTAAAACAAATTGTGGAAGTTTACACAATTTGTTTTAATTCATTTCTTGCTATCACATAAATTAAAAAGAACTTGTGTTGTACAATAAAATTTGTTTCTTAATTTTTATAAGAATATGGGTTTAACTATATCCTTCAATTCGATTAATTTCAAGTTTTATTTAATAATAAATCAGTATTCTAAAGGAAATGAAGGATGTAGAATTATAAAAATAATACGTAATTTGTCCTACACCACTTGTTAAGGGGTTCCTTCGATAAATGAAACCACGAAAACGCCAATTTGGTTTACATAAAATGGACTGTATTTAACTTGCACTTATATCAAATAATGAAAGAGTTTTGGTCTAAGTAGGAAGAGGGAGAATGCTTAATTGAGTGGGTTGCACGCTATGATTTCGATCACATCCCGACACCGACGCAGCTTCCACACAAAGAGAAGAAAAAAAGAGAAAATATTACTTCGATTATCCCTTAAGTACTAAACCCGAGGAATTCCAACCAGGGGCGCACCACCACCAAGAACCCTTACAGGCTATGGCTAAGCCGGATCCCATAAATTGCGGCCATCTGGGGAATATCTATGCTAGTCGCTTTTCTGAGAATATTGCAGGCCCAACAAATTGTCCATCACGGCAATAGTCCCGATCGAGAAAGCTTCCTTTGACTAGTAGCATATTCCCCAGCCAAAACGTACCCTTAGTTTTGGCCTGATGGGCCATGTGGTCTGACACCCAGATGGTATTCTCGGAATAAGTACCGCTGTACATGGGCGTAACTTAAGGAATAAAATAGAAATACATAACACAAACAACAACAAAAAAAAACAATAACTTAAAGTCCCTAACACCACTGCATTTTCATAAGATAATAGAATTGATTTGAGAATAAGTCAGTGACTTGACGGTTTTAAACTTCATTAATAGTGGAGCA
Source organism: Euwallacea fornicatus (assembly GCF_040115645.1). Taxonomy (NCBI): domain Eukaryota; kingdom Metazoa; phylum Arthropoda; class Insecta; order Coleoptera; family Curculionidae; genus Euwallacea; species Euwallacea fornicatus. The sequence continues at coordinate 223,784 of NC_089543.1, forward strand.
ATCAGTGGCGCGGTTTGAAACAATTTAGTAAGCCAAAACTGAGCTAAAAAATGTCGTGAAAAATATTGTGCTGAAGATTTTAACAGTCACTTTATATCAGTATATTGATTTTTACAGTAAAAGAAATGGTAAAATAAACATCCCAAAAACTGACGCAGTTGGAAACACAATTTGAAAACGTAACTGCAACCTTGCATTTCACACTTTTGTATAGAGTAAATTCATTTCACTCAATCATTTTTGCAAAATTTAACCCATCAGCTAAAAAAAGACCCTATGTAACGACTCAATTGACTCTGAAACACAATAAGCTTCTACATATAAAGCACTTGGATCTAAGGGTGCTCAGATTTATTTCGTACATAGAAGATAAATCCGCTCATTCATTGTCAATCATTATAATGACTCAGGAATTCAATCCTTTTCGTTAAATCCAGAAATCTTCCAGTATACGAACTGCAGTTGAACAAACTTACATTTCCAGATTAAAGAAGATGGATATAGAAAAATCTGGTAAATAAATTGTGTCGATAGGAAATGATAGACCAGAGCTTTATGCAGCCGAGAAATTCCTAAGAACGAAATTTATTTGACTTAGAGCGTTGATCCCTTAATATAAAGTGAACAATGGTAAATCGAAAAAGCTAAAAACGCGTGAGGAATTTTTGATATAGCTTTAATACTTGTTAAAAGAAGAGCGTTAAATTTCTATAAAATTGAGCCTGAAGTGACTGTAGTAGGCTGAAATACAGGGTGGAACAGCCAAATGGAATAAATTCAATATCTATATATTTCAACATACGTGAAAAAATACCGAAACACATCAATTTTAGGTTATGAAATTATGCCCTTTGTGTACCTATTTCAACGCCTAAATTTTTAAATTAGAAATATTGGTTTGTAATACCTTAATTGAAAGGTCTTTTCACTCTATGGCAAAGAATAATAAAAAAATCATAAATTCATGTAATGCACGAAACTCTCTACGGTGAACTGAAAACTTACTAACTAATACCTTTTTTGGATAATGTAATAAAATACTAAAACAAATCAACATACCCAGTATACCATAAGCTTGACATATCCCCTTAAGAATAACTTTAACGGACTAAGATCAGGTTATCGTACCGGCCATTCCGGCGATCTTCGCTTCCTTATCCACCGATGTGTAATAATTAATTCGAGGGACATTGGGATTAATTTGTTTTGTTATTTTATTACATTATCAATAAGAAGTTCATTTTAAATAATAAGGTTTCAGTTCTTTGTAGTGAATTTCCTCAATTACATTAATATTTTTTCTATAACTCTTTCAAATAAGATATTAAACACCCAAATTTTCAATTTAAAAATTTGGGAGTTGTCATTATCGCGGAAAAGGAGTTAAATTTAGGGATGAAATTTTTACGTCACAGGATTTAATTTTAAAAACTAAAATTGACGTGTTTAGGTATTTTTTCCACATATGTCCAAATGTGCAGATATTGAATTTATTTCCTTTGGACATTCCACCCTGTATAACTCCCAGTGCACAAACTCATTAATTTGCCAGCAATGCTTTCCCTTATATCGCGGCTTTAAAAATTTCTATTTCCCCACATAAATTATTCTTTAATGAAGCATAACTATCCTCATTAAATACCTCCAGGACTACCGATCCGAAGGTGTTTCATATCTAGCGGTTGCTTTACTTACAGAGGTTTCTCGTACATTGTCGTAAACGTTATAGAATGTATTGAAATGAATATTTAAATTATGTGAAATTGACTATGTATAATCTATATCAAAAATGCGTGCGTTGGTGTAAGTATTGTTAAAATAAAACTTTCAGCAAAGTTATTAGTCATCTCTTTAACAACCTCACTTTCGATTTCCTTAAGCCCTTGCCACATTTAATTGATTACAATTGCAACTGAAATTAGTGTCGTTCTAATAGACTAATTGCGGCTTTCTCTATAGAATCTATTTATATTGTAATTGTCGTAAGCCGGCACATCATGTAAAACAAAAATAAATAATGAGTGTTTAACCTTATCGGTGAACAAGGCCCTGTCAGCGCCAGACTGAGCGATTTCATCTTCGACCGAGTTTAGGGTCCAGTTTTATCAAAGAGAAACTTCGAGTTTTTCATTTTCGGACGGCACACGGTAGCTGTATAGTAACATTCGAAATCCACGGCGATAGAAACTGGCGAAACCAGTGGATGCGGCCCTCCAAAAGCGAAAACTATACGGAAAATGCCGCGCATCCTACGTTCTGCTCAAGCCCAGACCCAGCATCCTTCTGGGTTCTCGTCTATCCAAACTTATCACGGCTGATCGCATTTGATTCCAGTTGGAAAGTTATCCAAATTTTATATTTCGTTCGGGTTAGGCGAATAATCAATTCCTGAGTTTTAGTGCCTCTTCTCGATTGGCTGAAACGATTCAGAGAGTTTACTGCCGATGATACCTATGAGGATAGTCTTGGAAGTATCGACCTAAAAGATAAAGAAAAAAAATCTGGAAAATATTATATTATTTCTCAACATAGTCTCCTTTGAGATTGACACACTTTGGCCAGCGGTATATTCTGTTTCTGGTAAGAGGCTCCGGATGTTTCATAATAAGCATCAATTTCGATACCACCTCCTCATTATTGGCAAATCTCTTTCCACTGGGCCATTTTTTCAAGTTTGGAAATTGAAAATCATCTGAGGGAGCTAAATCTGGCAAATAGGGTGGGCGAGGACAGAGTTCGAAACCGAGTTGATTGATTTTGGCCATCGCGATGATGTGAACGGAAGTGTGGACTAGTACGTTGTCTCCGTGAAACAAGAGTTTGTTTTTTGCCAAATGTGGGCGCTTTTTCCTAATTTCTTCGTTCAAACGCTAATAAATTTGTATAATACTTTCCGTTTATTGTTTTTCCTTCAGGAAGATAGTCAATAAAAATTGTTCCACGTGAATCTCAAAAAATTGACGCCATCACCTTTCCTGCAAATGGAACCATTTCGTCTTCTTTGGAGTCGATTCTCTCCTTTTTGATCATTAATTTGACTGCTCTTTTGTCTCAGGTGCGAAATGACGGACTTCTATTCCAGCCATGATTCTGAATCGACTCAAAAACTCTGCTTTACTATCGCGAAACTTTGTTAAACACTCTCTTGAAACATCTTCACGGCGCTATTTTTGTTCAATTGCGAGTAAGTGCGGTAATCATACTGCACACAGCTTTCTTATATCAAATTATTTGGTCAAAATATGACGTCCCGTACTTTTTGAAATGCTTATAATATCTATTAACCCGCGCAATTTTAGCCGATGATGTTCCAGTGAAATTTTGAGCATTTGTTCCACAATATCAAGTCTGGAGTGTCACTGGGTCGACCACTGCAGAGTTCGCTTCGGCAGCTCGTATTGCCACATTTAAACTCTGCCACCCAATATTTTAGAGTTGTAGCGAAGGACCAGATTCTCCTAGAGTAGAATCCAACTCCGCTTTGATGTTGGCTGGACTTAGACCTTTTAAATGAAAATGTCGAATCACGTACGATGACTATTTTTTTTATGTTCACAAAATCTCTGAAAGCGTTCACTAAAAAAGATTCTAAAACAGATCTAAATCGACGTAGCCTCCTCAAGCTTTAGACATAACCTTTTTAAGGTTAGGTCTTTGTTATATAAGAAAATTTTTTGCAAAGAATCGCCATCTATGTGTCTGATCGGGTACTTCTGGAACTTATCTCGCATGTGTTTGTCGTTCGTTATATATCGCGAGAGTTTGTTAACTAAGCATAGTTAGTGCTCAGAAAACAGCCATCAAGGACAAAAACGATTTAAAAAATCTAGATGCAACTAAGGAAAGTAAAATAATCACTAAGTTGATCGACAATATGTAGTCGTGAATTTTTATAAGTGGAAACTGTTTCCAGATACCAATTTAAACTAAAACTTCTAGACTGTACACATAACTCTCAGAAAGTTTTATGACAGTTCCTGAATTTATGAACTAAAAATAAAATCCTATTTTTGGTTTGAACTTTCTACGTTCTTTTTAGCGATATTTCTATTTTACTGCTAAATTTATCAAAATTTATTATTTTATAATAGGAATAATGGGCACAGCTTTTATTTTTCCAAAACCTATTAAACTACGTCCCTTAAACTTTTCAACTCGTAAAGTTAGATCAACATCGTTTAAAGCCGCGTTTAGATTGAAAATGAGCGATGGTCCAACTTCGCTTAATACCTTTTTACTACAGTACTTTTGAAGAATAATGCACCTTTATGGAACTAAAAGCACGGAAATGTTATGTAAGACAATATCAAACAGCATATTCAGTTAAAGTTGCATTTACCGGGTTTCCACCTACAAAGCCCCAGATAGCTAATTATTTAATTTGTGAATAATTACTGCTTTCGTGTGAACCACCTCGAAGATACCGAATGGCCTAACTAAAACTTGCACCTTGAGTTTCAGTATTTATAATCAAAGTGTGAAAAATCCTTGAGACCTGGAAATTTTTATCCCTCAAATTTAAAACGATACATTTCTTTATTTGTAACTTTTTTCTTAAAAAAGAAGGGTAACTGAAAGAAAGTGTTCACATTACTTTTCTGATTAATTTATTAAATGCTGAATATGACAGCCATTTATATCCCTAAAATAAAATAAATGTTCAAGGCGCTGTCTTCCGTTACGTAACATCTCGGGTGTAATTTAGTGACATTCATGTATTATACGATTCAGTGATGTCTCACTTTGAAAAGTCTCTTTATTCTCATGTTGAAGTCTGCAGCTTTTATTGTGATGAATTAATCATTAACTACAAGTTTTTTCCCATAAATTTTGCCGTGCTGTCATATTAACGGAGATAGTGGAAGTGAATTCAAACTTGAAGGTTACAATAATAAATAATCCAACTATCTTCAAAATGAGACATCACTCGATGCCCCTTCTTATTAGATGTTTTGGGGGTAACTTTCACTTCTGTTTAGGGGTTAAAAATATAATTAAAAAATTTCCCCTTCGAATCAAAAATTGATGGATGCGACAGTTTTTACACATTATTATTTTAATTACTGAAAATCGAGGTGCGAAGTTTTCGTTGGGCCACCTTGTACAATAGGCCCTGTTGGTTACCTTCTGGTTTATTGACGTCTTTGCAGTGAGGTTCCAGTGACTATTCAAACGAGGAATTTGATTCGGCTCTTCTGGAAAAAACAACAAATTTAAATCGCCATAAAACTTAAAGTAAGCTATCCGGTGTTTATGCAGGATGTTTCCTCCTACATTTTTTTACTAGCTCGTGAAAAAAATTCACATGGTTTCTATAGCGCGTAACGAAACAGAAAAAATAGCAAACAAAGCAACCAATCAAAGCAAAAATTCCATATATTCATATAAAATTTGCGTCCACATTTGAAAAATTGCTACGTTAATTAATCATGAGTAACATGATACTACTAAAAGGTTTTATTGAGTCTAGGGAAAATTCACATTTAGCTTTTAACTTTATTTGAGAAGGAAAATTTATAATGAACAAATGTTTTTTACAGGTTTTTCCTTTAAAATCGAACCCTAAAACGGATATGATTTTTTTAAATCTCGTACAGATTAGGCTTAAATTAATCTATAGGACATTAAGTCTCTTTTTACTTAAGTCGTGGATCGTAAATCCTCATCGAATTTGTGCCACCAGAAACTTAAATCCCCATCGAATTTTTGCAACCACAATTGAGAAGTTAAATGTGAATTTTTCCTAAGCTCAATGAGACATTTAGTCATATAATATTTCTCATAACTATTAAACGCGGCAATTATTTCATTTATCACAGGATACTGTCCGGGAACCGTGGATTAGTTTTTTAATATCAGATCCTGATTCTGAACAAATTCTAAATCTGAGCGAATTTGGATCACTCTGTCGATTTACAAATTGAAAATTTATGATTTTTTAATATTTCCAAAAAACAGTGGCGTCGTTAGTTTCCAAGAACTAGAAAATTTACAAATTTATTAAGGTGAAATAAAGTTTTATTTGACCTAAAACTAGATTTTCTTAATTCGTCCTTTCTGGGCGCACATCTATGTTTTTCACTATAATTAAATTCAAGATTTTATATAGAAAATAATTTCTGCAGCAATCAGCATGCACACTTTAAAAATTATTGGAGTATCACAGCGTTATAAAATCCAATAGTTTTCCGAATTGTTTTCGTTTATTGAATTTGTTGTGTAATTACACACAGAAAATTGGGGTTTTTGTGTTCTGTTCATTTACGTACTTCAAATTGCCGAGACCTGTATCTTACAGGCTGTAATGAATTTAGGTGTCAGTAAGCCCACAACGAGTCACCAACTCCTCGATTATAAGTTCGTCACCGATATTCGCAGCGGTTTTAAGTAGATATATTGAAATATTACTTATTTTCCGCCATTTTAAATCAGAATATAAACCTTCCATCAATATAGTTTGTAGTTTGGATTATGTGCGTCATACCTACGAATCGTATGCATCAAATCAATTCAAGGTCAACATAAAATATGATCAGTGGCGTCTCACAAATTTCATGGTTTTGGATTGAAATTGAAAAAGCTGGTACAACAAGAGCAGGTAAAGATGAAGAGCTATTAATTTATGAACTAAAGACCAGCAAAATAAAATGAAAATCACGAAAACTGGTTATGGTTATACGGAACGAAGTGAAATCATTAACATATACAACAAACGCTCGATAACGTAAACACGTGATAATGGAATTATTGTGTTAATGTAAACACAAAATTTATAGTATAGGATTAAGCGGAACGCGCGACAATATAAACAATATATGTATTCTCGATGACGTAAGAAGTTCTTGGCGGTGTCCAAAATAAAGGCAAAAGTAATAGGAAAAGCAAAAAATCCGCGATCAGTTAAAAATTTTAATATCCCCGTTGATTATCACTATTCGCAAACCGTTTGGATGACTAGCAGTATATTCCTGAAATGGTTCTACAACCACCTTGTCCCCGAGATATGGCAATGAATTTTTAATCGCAAATGTTTTACATATTCACAATTTGAGGATTAGTTAATTTGTATGTACAAAATTTCTAAAAAAACAGAAGCTTTCTAGAAAAGCGTTGTTACTAATAAATTATGCATGAAGTCATCCTCCAGAGCAACAACTGAGGAGCGAGGATGGATAAATTTTCGTCATGTACAGGACGTCCCATATTCGAACCTCAACGTGGAGACTTCGGAAACCGTAGGAGATACACAGCCAGTTAAATTGAGGCAAAATTGTGTCTATTGTGTGAAAAGTACTTTGCCTTTTTCATTAAAAAATTCCATTTACCTTCGGAGATATCCGTCAAAAATTGAAAATTACTATTTCCTTGTGATTCTTTTTCTGCCAAACTTATTGATTCGTCAAAAGTGCCATAAGTTAGCAAGTTTTTGGTCAAGTAATTTGAAATAGCTTCTATGTGTCTGCAAACGTTCTGGGTAGTCTTTATGTAACGTAAACTGATATAAACACCTAATGTAAATACATAACAATAATGTGAATCAAATTTGGTTTGAATTAGTTCACGTCGCCAAGCGTCTACTGCATTGCCAGGTCTCTGATCGTGCTAGAATTGTAAAAATTAACTAACTCATTGACATAGATTCGTACCACCCCCTTTATTCAACCTGTATACACTCCCATTATCAACTTTGACCTGTTAATTTAGTCTGTACAAGACCTGCATATTATATCTCTGTCTTTGTTATTTAAATGTTATGTTCCCCCCACACACCATAGGCACGTACATGCCACCTAATTCGATAAACACGCAAAGGTGCAAATTACAAATTATAGTTTATGTTGATATCACGGCTAGTTAAGTCAGAAGTCATAAAGAACTGCCACATACATAAAAATACATCGTAATATGACCACATCACTTCATAAAAATTACAAAAGCCAAAAATTCGGAGGGGGGTGGGAGGATTATCGACCTTTCAGTAAACCCATGATAAAAGAATTTAAATAAAAATTCAGGGTGCCCCACAAGGAGGTTTCAGAGTCATCCACTCCATAGCAAGGAAATGTTATATTATAAAGACCAAAACAATGAGAGCCAATACAGACCAACGTTATGGTTTCACTGCTACCCGCATGGAAAAATTTCTACTTCACCTTGAATTACATTACAGGCATAAAGATTAAATCCAGATAGTCAACTTATCACAGACCGACATCTGGATCCTGAACAGTAGGACCTCCCTTCAGAATGACGTCAATATGACGCACACGTGCTGATTCCAAGATACTATGATACGTCATTTTGACGTCATCTTCTGGAAACGTCTTCTTAAATTCAGGGTCAAGAATCTATCTAAAAGTATGAACCTTTTGTCGAGATATTAAAAAACTAAAATCTGACATTATTTTTGCGCTTTATAGGTTTTTAAAATTCTTGCAAAAGCAGCATATTTTTAGCAATTTTCATGCATGGCTAATGCACATTTTGAAAAGAAAATAAACTTATGCTAAATAAATAAGCTCATGGCGCTCTCTACAAACGCACGGCATTAAACACATATCGATTTTCCTGACTTCTCAGGGCAATAAAGGCAACTTTAGTATACGCGGCAGTAAAGTCAATGCTAATGTGCCCTTAGTGATTTTGTTACCACCATCTCTCGGAAACTTTGCTCTTTAATCTCCATCGCTTTGATGTTGCTAATAGCTGCCTTCACAAACTAAATAACTGAATAATCATTCTGCGTATTTTCCGGCCACCCAACAAAACCTGGATGCGAATGCCAGTAATAACAAACATTGTCTAGTTATCTGGAATTTGATTTACTGTTTGTCTATTTGGAATATCTTTTGCACGGAGGTGGGCTTGATGCGATATAAAACTTGACATGTCTTGTGGCACCAAAGTCCATTTCACGATAATATGTGTACATGGCAATTTCGTCCCCACTTTCCTCTTCCTCGAGTGTCTTCTGGGAGAGTCTCATTTTTATGAGACCCTACTCAGCCACTCGCAGTCTGCTCCCAAATGCGCTCTATTATTGTCTTAAACGACCACTAATGCTTTCGTATAATAGGCGAATGCATTATTTGTTAAAATGCTTATTTGCCGAAAGCGCCGAGAGCCGCTACAGGGAGTGTCGAATATCAAAAAGATTGAATAATTGCCGTAATTATACTCACTTTCCTCATAATTTACAGGGAAAGCTCCAACTTTAATCACCACTTACAGTAATTCAACGTTTTATCCAATTCCATTTTCAGATTCACGCGGCTCCCCCGTTTTGATATTAATACTGTCAGGCGAAAATTGCACCGAAAAAATATGAAAAATACAAAAAATATAAAAGCAAAATGGGTTTCGACATAGAAGCCATTCCCGGGAGATATCCGGATCCCGGTCGGGAGTCCCTGGAGTATAGTACGCGCCAGGCGGCACAAAATTAATGCATTCCCTGGAGAAATTCCAGCCGCGGTCTCCCTTGTGGATATGCATGTTCGCGCCAACTCCGCTATCCATAATATCCAAAATAACCCTGATAGGTATATTTGGGAACAAGGAAAATTGTTTATTCGCCACAAATTTAATCTCACTGAAATATTCGAATCAAATATCTCTTAGACGTTGCGGTGGACTAAATTATGAATAGAACAGTCCATGGTGATAATGGAGTTTATTTTATCGAATCAACGCAATTATAATGCCGATAGCAACAATGTTCATTGAGGGTGACAAAGTAGTTATTTGAAAGTGGGACGGGAATAATGAGAAATTTACATTATCGAACAACTCCCCACATTTCCATCCTACAAAAAGAGACATGGATTAAATTTAAAATAGCCATTGTAGCACATTTTACAATCGGTCATTTTAACAACTTAAAGAAAATGCAGTGAGTAACATTACAATCTAATTCCTGTTTCTTTTAACAACTCTGATTTTGATCCAGACACAATTGTTCTCACTAGCGCTTCTTTTCCGGCTCTTCTTTTTTCAACATCACAGATGAACTACAAACTACAGTAATAGCTATAAACAATAAAAAAACAATCTCGATACGTATTAATAGTAACAAACATCCCAAAACTCCCAACCAACTCATACGCTAGAAAAATGTCTGGCCTGCACTATCGATTCGTCACTCAAGCAATCAAATTGCACCTTAAAGCTGTGCAGGTACTTGTGGTTATCCAATTCGGCCCTGAAAAAGAACCCCTCGCAACATCTGGAACATTGATATGGCTTTTCCGCCAAATTGTGCCCTATTAGGTGATTTTGAAGTCCTGCGGCTCCAGTAAATACTGAGGAGCATACGTAACAGTTAAACTGGTTGATTCCAAAGAAATTATGCTCTATTAGATGAACTTGAAGCTTATCCTTTGAGGAGAAGGGTTTCTTGCAGAGATGGCATTGGAGTTCTAAGCTGGGGTCCAATACACCTCCAAAATGCACAGATTTATCGTCGTTGGAGTAAGCGGGCTCTTCTGATGGGAATGACGAATCAGGAACACAATTATTTTTATTAGACCTTTCCGACAAGAACTTCAAATGGAATTTGGCGTGCATCTCAATCTCCATGTCGCTTTGCAGGGTCTGGCCGCAAACGATGCAGATGTAAGGCAGAATTATGTTCAACTTAGCAGTAGATTTGGAACTATCGTTATGTTTAAGCTGGTGTTTCACGAAGGAATCTTCATCCATAATAATGGTTTTACAAGGAATACAAACGTTACCCTCCACAATTTTACAGTGCACCAGTTTGTGACTTGCCAACTCCGAAGGAGATCCGAATGTCTCGTCGCAGATGTTGCACTTATGCCTGGATTTGTCGGACAACTGATGAGAGCGCAAATGGAGCTGCAAATCGGTTTTAGTTTTGCAAAATTCTTTGCAATAAACACAACGGTGGTTCGGGGTACCTAAAGGTCATATCAAACAATATTTGTCGTGCATTTTCATATTAGTACTTACCTACTGATGCAGAATTTTTGTCTAAATATTCGTCTCGAATTCTCAATCCTATAGAATCCAAATTAAGCTGGCATTTATAATCCGTCCAATCTTCAGAATTTTTGTTTGAAGAATGGTATTTAGATAAGTGCAGCTCAGCAGAAACCCTGTCATGAAATAATTTTGGTTCTTCGAGACAATGGCATTCGAAGTGTTCAAAACTTTTCATATGCTGCGAATCTAAATGAGCCTAAAACGTTAATAACTATTAGAACAGACTACACAAGCATCACCAGTTCAAATCGGAACATCAGAAATGCGCACGTGGGAGAAGGTTCGTTTAACATTTAATATACCTCCGACAAAAACGAACGAAATGTGTCACGATACTAACAGTTGAAGTGGGCGGAGTCAGTCCAGTGTTCAGATCTCTTACCGTTTCATAATTTTTGCTGATATAAGTTCTAGTGATGGATTAATCATTTATTTACATTGCTGCATTTTACTCTAACATTTTAAAAAATTCCCATCGTCACAAAAGCAGCGAAATCCATACTAACCTAAATATTTAAGTAAAGACGCCAGCCAGACTGACTCCGCCCACTTCGACCAGTAGCATCTCAAAGTACTTTGTTGGTCTTTGTCGAAAACATATTAAAACTTATGTGATCCTTCTCTAATTTCCATAATTCCTATGTTCCGACTTGAACTGGTGATACCTGTATACCTTACCTTCATCGTGGGAATGTCGTCAAAAAACTTGTCGCATAATGAACATTTGTATAAAGTGACAATGTGGCACTCTATTAGATGTTCTTGTAGCTTATCCGAATTCTCAAAAACCATATTGCAATGGCAACAACATACATAGTTGGGTAAAAACACCATAGCTGGAGCGTTTGACGTTTCATTAGAGTCTGGTTCACAGTGTTGGAATATTCGAGACCTAATAGAGGAAACATGGGTCTCCATGTGTACCAAGAAGCTTTTAAAGTTGGGGAGGGCTTCGTAGCAGCAGGAACAGATGAAGGCCTCTTGCGTCTTTAGTGGATCTTCATACTGTGGGCGTTTAAGCGGTGGAGAATCTTCTATCAGAAATTCTTCTTTGGGCCTTTTTAACGTAAAACTTGATTTTTCTTTTTCAGGTTTTTCAGAATCTGACTCATGTGGCGAGTTTTTCACTAAGTCAAGATTTTTCTTTAAAAAAAAACAAATTAATTAACACTTACGGCCACCATAATTTGATAAGGACATCAATGCACCAATCAATCAGCTACTTCATAATACTGCTATTACATGTACATCTTACTTTTTTATCGTCCATATTTGCATGACAAGTTTGTATATGCTCTCTCAACAACTCTATACTAGAAAACCACTGGAAACAATAAACGCATATGGTCTTTATGTCTTCACTCTCCGCATCTTGGGCATTTTGCCAAAGTAATGAAGCATTTTGCTGCATGAAAAAAATTCATCCAAAATCGACTACTGTCGTAATCATCATTCATACCTGTACCATCTCCTGACCATCACGGTCTTCAGTCCCAACAACTGCAGCCTTTGTTAAATCCTGCTTATGGCTCTTCTCGTGAAAGCTGAAAGCACTAGCCGTATTGTACCCTTTGTGGCACTTATTGCATTTGAACTGCTTCTTCATATCGTGAGTTTTCATGTGAATCTTCAAATGATCGCTTCGAGCAAATGCAGATTCACACTGAAAGCATTTGTATTTTTTATCTCCCGTGTGCAATTTTATGTGACGGTCTCTGGAGCGTTTGTGTTTAAATTGTCTTGGGCAGTATCCACATGAGAATTGAAGGAGTCGGTTTTCTGCCTATATCCAAACTTAGCTATAGCGAATTTGATGATAAACACGAGGGGGATTAAATACCTTCTCAACTGAAGCGGTTGATTTGGAAAACTCATCGTTTTCTGGACCTGCCTTAGAAGGTTCATCCCAGTCCCTCTCTTCCTCAGTGTCAGAATAGCTTTGGGACTTCGGCGAGTCTGAAGGGATTTCTGCCAAGTTTTCTATGCTTGTAGGTCGCACTTCTGACGAAGAACTTCCTGACACTTCCGAATCTGAACAAGACATTTCAGTACTAAATTACTGAAGCTAAAGACTATACCTTGACAAGAATTTTCCTTAGTCGAGTGAATTTTCTCGATAAGCATCTCCAGCCGGGTGCTATGCCCTTTGAATAACATTTTCATTTCACTGGCAGAATTTAAAATTGACCACAGGGGCGAACATTCACGTGACTTTCCCGCTCAAGCGCCGGCGAATTGAGTGCTCTATTCGAGCTCTATTGCGCGACTGCCATCATACACGAACCTCAGGCGAATCCAGAGCTCTTGCCAGAGTGCTCTTTCCTTGTTTTGTTCGTCTTTTGCCTTGTTTTTCAAAAACAAACATAGGAATATTTGCATGGTAATTATTTATTCATAAATCAATTTCCTTATTAGGTGTACGTTTTACGGTGGAGGGTTTGCGATTATTACGTTCTGAGGCATACTTATGCAATTTCAGCTGGAAATAATCCTATGAAAAGAAATTCATACATATTTGTTACCCGTATTTGCATATGAGGATTATAATCGTTCGGAGGTTGCTTCAGCCGCGGTCAACCTAAGACATGAAATTTGGAATTCAGATTTTTTTCACCCGATGAAAATCCATGCACGCTCGTAGCGGGCTTAAAGACGTCAGATAGGCATTTAATATGAAAAAGGGCCCAACCCGTTCCTGGAGGGACTGAAAATTATGGGGCAAATACAATCTCGACGCTAAATTAGAAATGAGCTATCGTTGGCAAAAAGGCAAAGTTTAATTTTAAGTTTTCGCTTCACAAGCTGTGTATAGATATCAAAATGGCAAACGCGCATTTTGTATGTATGAACAAAAACTGAAGGGCCGTTTTGTTACAATTCCAGTTTCTAAGGGCCCATTTGGGCACAGCTTCGTAACAATAACTGGTCCCACTTGGACTTTGGAAAACCACATGGCTCTGAAATAAACATTATATGCTGCTAGGTTCGACATTACAACAAAAAAAATTCCTGAAAAGTTTTGTTTATATACGTAATGAGTACGAGTGTGACCAAGTCAAGCTCGCACTAAAGCATTTAAGTGCGCCCATTTTTGACACCCGCATAAGTGCCCGAGAAAACCTTAAAATCCTCCTTATAAAAGTTGAGTCCTGGATTGTTCATTAGATACATTTCCATGAAAAAAATCCTCCGGCATTAAGTGTAAAATGCTGTTAATTTGCCCTTTCACTTTCAATTTGAATTTCTCCCCATTCTGGGTCTAAAATAAGAGCCAGACGTATGAATATGTATTAAAAAGAAATTAATTGGTTAATGCCACGATGTGATGTGTCGAGAGGGGTCTGCATAGTTAAATTGGCGGAAGGGTGAAGTGATTTGCTGTCAGCGCATGGTTTAATCCGGGGGTGATTGGCAATCGAAAAATGATTGCGTCGAACCGATGCAAAAACGATTCCAAAACCATTGCGGACACTTGCTTCTCAGCTATAGCAATTTATTTTAATAAGAGCATTAGAACATATTATAAAGAAACTTGCACGGGGATAAGAGAGATAAGTTTGCTTTCAGCAATAATAGTATATTATTAAACCAGCTTTTTATGATTATTAATCCCTAAGGAAGCCTCTATTCCCTACAGGAGACGTTTACGTCTCGTACCGCAAGCGAGGGTTGCAGCTTTCCCGCAGGAACACGGCTATAAAAAGTGAGTATCATACTATTCGTTGTCCATAGCCACTGCCCAGTATTAACGATAAGGTCTATTGCAGCATAACTAATATTGGTACTTGAAGAGTTAGTCCTGAAATTCTTTAGGTGCTTCTGCGCAATCAACCAACGCAGCGATTGAGATCACGAGTTGTGCGGTATGATGGGGGCGAACAACCTGCTCATACCGCACAACTCACTTGTGGGTAAATTAAATGGTCAGCGGGGTATAAAGGCTTTATATCCCGCACTTCCCTCATTATTTTCTCTAACGTGGCATAACGTTGACTGCATGGCCCTATTCAACTTCAATCAACAAGCTGAATATTGATGTAAAATGCGTATGAAATTGTTATATAAATATTTCATTACAGTTCTGACGATTAAGTTACTTGATAGAGTAGCAACAAAAATAATTTATTTTGTGGCACTTTTACAAAAATGCGTCAATATCCGTTATACAACATTTCCAACAATGTATAATCAACCGTAATCCCTTTTAGCATCGAAGTCAAGGCAAAATGCTAAATTCGAGAGTTATAGGGAGAAGTGTTACGCATAACTTAAAATTATGAGAAGATATGCAAAAGAATTTCAAAAAGTATGGCAATCCTAAACTATGCGTTTTATGTTATGAGATGCTCTCAATATTCGTTTTTGTGCAATTCCTACGATGTACAGCAAACACTCGATAATGTAAACTAATTCAAATAAAGTGTGGTTCACATTACCCAAATAGTTAAATGAAGTTACGTTGGGCGGTATGCGCGTAACAAAATTGACCAATCCTCGCTCCTCAGATGGTTGATCTGAAGGATGACTTGGTGCATTATTTAATGATAACAATACTCTTATGGAAAGCTTCTGTTCTTTTAGCTAATTTTTTACCTATAAATTAAATAATCCTCAAATTATGAATATGTAGATCATTTGTGATTACAAAGTCACAGTCATACCTCAGGCACAAAGTGCTAGTGAAACCATTTCGGGAATATACTGTTAGTGATTCGAGCAGTTTTTGAACAGTTATAATCAACGGGTATATTAAAATTTTTAAATGATTACAGATTTTATACTTTTCCTATTATTTTTCGCTTTATTTTGTCTGTCGCCAAGAACTGCTTCCATCATCGAGCGTACGCATTATTCACATTATCGCACGTTCCACTTGGTCCTATAGTACGAATTTGGAGTTTACATTAACTCAATATTTCTGTTATCGCCTGTTTGCATTTTCGAGCGTCTACTGCATGTGGCAGACCAACCTTAAAAAAAATACTAATTACAGTAACGTATTAACGAAATTAGTTTAGGAATGTCTTTTTTGAGCCCCAGAACACTGATTCCAAAATTCTGAAAGGTTAAGACACAATACAGATTACCGTGGGATCTAGTAGCTCTCGAAATTTTCACATTTTTCGATATAACTCGGAAGCGGTTAATTTTAGACAAAAGTCACTTTACATACTCACCTTAAAATTTAACGAGAAATCTAAAAAATTACAAATAAAACTATGGGGTTCCATTTAAGATAATAGAGTTGATAGTCACTTCCAGTATGACAGCAAGTGCCACTATTTTGAAAATATTTTACTTGGACTCGTAATGGTCGATTCTAGCCTGAAAACAAATTTCATTGGGTTACAATTTTAATGAACGGTTTGCGTGGCTAACTTTGTAAAACTCGATGAAACTTATAAAATAGTTTATGTTAATTAATATTTTTTAACAATTGGCGATACTTTTAAATAATGGTTTTTGAGGTACGAAAAGATTATCTTGTGACCTAATCTCTTTGTAAGCCTATAAGTGCAGAACAGTGCCGAACTTTTAGAAATGTTTCTACGAGAATAGATGTTTTATAACATGGTTTTCTCCACTCCACTTTTAATGAAACAAAATTGCTAGCTGGGTTTAAAATGCGATTTTAATTATTATTATCGGCGAGCTGGAGCTTCACGTATTAATATTAGATATGAGCAACTAACATCAGTACCCGAGAACGGCATAAAGGGGGTGGGTATTGGGTGGCGACGAACGAAGGGAAAATCGAGTCAAGGCAGACGCTTTGCGATTCAACTTGGTGTCGGGAGAGTCAGGAGCTGCTCACAAGGGAATTCCCAAGCAATCTCGGTGTTTAGTTCCCGAGGGGCAAGACTCAATTAAACTTTAAGATGATATGCAAGCGCCCCCTCCCACAGTTCACCTCTAGGGAGAGTAACCATCCTTCTTAGCCCATTTTATATACATGATTTCCTTGGGACCGATATTATTATGGCGAGGTGAAATTTTTAGGTCACGGGACCATTGAGGCATCAGTTTATTTAGACTAGTTCATTCACTACTGTAGTTGACTAACTGTAGTTACAAGATTTTCATTTTTGGTTTATTTCTTCGAAGGAAAACTGGTCGATTTCGAAAGGCATCGAATGGGGCCCTGGCGACCAAAACGTAGAGATAACTGGTCCCCGTGGAATGACTACGGATTGGCCGTAATGCATTGAATTAGACAATAATAGAACAACAGTGGATAGGAACTTTCCGGCAAAACAGAGGACAGGATAAGGATGCTGTTAAACCCTTAAAATCAAATTAAGCCGGCACTATGTTTTAGACCGGATGTAATCAGCAGTTTGTCTAATAATAATGTCAGAAATCGCGCTCATTGTTTCAACGAAACAGACTGAAATAGCCAATTACGAAATTAGCGACGAATTTCTTAATTAAAATTACGTAGTCGTCAAACATTTGTAACAATTAATTTCGGTTTCAAGTTATCATCACATGGCCCAATAAATAAATGTATTAATGCATCAGGCAGGTAGTTCTTTTACAAATACGTGGCCTGAAAGCAGGTGAACGTCCCGATTTCTCACGTTTTCAATGCGAAATATTTAATAAATTCATCACCCCTCCAGTGGAAGCAAATCAAAGTTCTCTCTTAGGACTTGAGAACTCGTATTCATCAGATATATGTGTTAGCATATCGAAGGCCTTCAAGGGAGGTTTTAATGTAGTAAATTTCACCATTAGTCATTTACGAATACCAATTTATCGACAATTTAGGGCCCATTGAATCAATAAAATGGGAGATCCATTTGCTGCCTACGCATATAACTATGGAGCAAAAATCCTATATTTGCAAGATTCTATGTGCAAGTTTTTTATTTAAATTAAACTTTATAATAAAACTGGTGACATGCTTAAAATAGTCAATCCCCGATTAATGGGATATTGACCGTATTTTGGTGTACCGAACATCTCGAGCGCAACCTTACGATAAAAACCCGAACCATTCATTTAATTGCCCCCTTGCTGACGTATAGATAACCGTCTACTGAGAGGGCTGAATTTACATCGTCATCGTAAGATGGCGGTTAGTAGCAGTAAAATGAGTTGTAAGCAACATGGGTACTTCTTGATGGAATTCCTTGGGTTCACAATGCGTGCAGTGAATTTGTTATTTCAAGAGGCATATTGTGAGGCAAAAAACTGTATAGTCAAACGACAAACTAAATAATATATTCAACTATTTTCAGATAGTTATTAATTATGGTGCACAAAAATAAGTTGAAATTATCTGTTACTATTTACCATCAGATTTACGTGGCAGTTTTAAGGCTTGTTCAGCTGTTGTGGGGGCCAAATACAAAGATGGCCTGCGTTTTTCCATCAATTGTTTAACTAAAAACGGTTTTATCTGCAAAAAAGAATCCAAAGGATCTTTATAACAATGAAGCTCTTACATGAAGAAAATGGCTGCTTTGTCAGTTTTAAATTTCCCGGAATGACAATTCGGTGCGCAGTCGTGCAAACCGCTAAAGCACTTCATTGAGAAACCGCTTACCTGAAATGTCGCTGGTATCGTCGTCGTTAGTATGTGTATTGAGTTGTCGAAGTTGGTCTGTGAACCGTACCTGCACTAAACAATTTCAAAACAGATTAATAAAAGATAAAGAAAATTCATTTAATTCTCGTAATTGTTCGTGACGGCAGAATACACACCGGGCGTGCGAAAAACAGTTCAAATCTACGGTTCTTTAGTACTATCTGGCCTCCACTTTCGGTCCCACTTCTTCATGCTGGTATTTACCATATCAAAGATGCATCACGACCAGAACTGGATTTAACGCTATTTCTCGTGGGCACACGTAAAAAGTGCTGTGAAAAACTGTGACCAGTGATGTTTATATTTGCAGATTTTTTCAACTTATGGGGTAAAGTGCTTTAGTACCCTTTAAGGTAAGGTCCTGCATTTTTCATGTCTGGTTGGGTAATTAAGCCATAGGTAGCAACAATTAAACTGCATGTACACGACCCTATAGAAACGATTTCAAGGAACGTTCGAGGGTTTCACGAACAATCCAGAGCGCTAGCTTAAGAGATTTCGTGACTAATATGATGTACCAATATTAAACTCGATTTTGATACCTGCATTCCTTGGCATAGCGGTGATTTCGACCAGTGGCTCAAGGCATCTTACCGCGCGTTCCTCGGTAAAATCGGCCTAAAATAAAATAATTGGCGTCTTACGAACACTTTCTACTGATTTGGCTTTACGAGGCTTATATGTTGAATAGTAACATCTTCATAGCGAACAAAAGATGGTCATTTTCCCATCCAATTGCCCATAAAAGATAATTCCACGTCGCACTGAAATAATAGGTAATACTGAAACAACAGGCACTTAAAAAGTTACTCTATAATATGGCTGTTTAAACTTTCAAATTAGTAGTAAAACATAACGCTGCAGTTTAAGTTTAAAAGCGTCGCATTCTCGTTGTTAAAGGGAGTAAAAGTTCATTTACCTGGGCTTCACAACGAGCAAGGGTAAATAAAAGCGGAACTAATTCTTATTGGGTACGAAACACAACATTTGTGTAAGGGATGCATTAAGGTAATGAATATTAAATATTCATGACAGCAGTACACACGTACAAGAAAACTTCGCAGTTGAAAAATGTTCTCCAGCAACTAGCGCAATTTCTCATAATGCAACCAAAAAAGCGATTAATTCTTGTTACAGTTTCGCCTTAACAAACTGCACCTGCCTATTCACCAAGTGAATAATATCCAAACAATGTTCGGAATACCGCACCATTAATTTTAATCAAATATTATCCTTAAGACAAATAAAAATACAAACCGCTATTAAACGACAAAAGTTTAGTTGTTAGGTCTACATTGCTAAAACATTTACCTGCCTGGATTGTTCAAGTAAATTTAGATTTGATATTTCCGAGAAACGCTATGCAAGCTATCCAATTTAACAAATAAAATTGTTTCGAAGCAGAAATATGAATTCCCATTATCTGTGGAGTGGTGTTCGCTCAATTTCATATTACTTTAGTGCATCGTAATTTGGTTAAGTTTTTTTAACCGTTCCTTTGTAAACTTCATAATCCACATAGAGTGTACTAACTAGAAGGAGTAAAGCGAATGATAAAGTGGTGGTCATTAAAACTTGTAAAAATGCGGTAATGCCACCCTGAAGCATAAAAGTTAGTTGCTGATTGCATGAATCGAGTTTATTGGTGATAATAAACTACACAGTGGTGAATTATAAATAGAGAAATTTTCTGCACTCGAGAACTAAATCGCGCCCTTAAAATTCGCGATCCATTATCACAATCATCAAAAAAGTAATAAAAACGTATATAAATGCCTAACGCCAAATAAATAGGCCCCATTGTGCGCCACTGATCTCATCTATGTATAGGGCATCAAACAAGCTCGTATCACAATTTCACAGATATCAAACAAATTCTAAATAAAATTAATGGGACAATTAATTATCTTCAGCATATACATAAATTACGAATAATGACTTCAATTTATAAGTTTAAATTATAACAATTTCGCTTCACTGCTGTTTGGGAGGTCTTTGGCTTGATACTTATTATTTCTTTCACAAATATCTGAAATAAAACCGTTTAATTTATCATCGCACTAATTGGTGGAATTGAGCAAAGGCAACGGGTACAGTACATAAAACATCGATTTTATACTACAATGAAATGGCATGTTATTCACCTATTCGCAGTGGGGTAATTTGATATATATAGTTGAAACAATGTAATTCGGTTCGACGAAACAGTCGAGTATTTATAGAAAAATCTAGAAAAACAATGTTTCGTGTTCCGTATTTTGGAGGTCTCTCTAAAAGAGTTTAAGAAAAACTCCGAACATTTTAAATAGTCAGTGTTTATACGTAGACTGCAATAAATGTTTCACCAAGTTATATAACTCCAAATAACAGTAGGAAAAATGAAGCTTGTAACCGTTATCCAGAAATAGGTTACATTAATTTATATTATTCAATATTGTCAGCGTCAAATTATCAAAATACGTGTTTCGGAGAGCGATTCTCCTTTTAATAAAATACATATTTAACAATAAAAACCCAATTTCGCTCACTACGGGAATAGAAATTTGACGATAATAGATGACAGGATATACTTGTCATAAAGCAGCTGCCTAAAGTAATTATACCCTAATTTCTACGCCTTAATTTACTGCTTCGCCATAGTGAGAGCGAAGCAGCGAGGTGGAAGTAGCAGCCTGTTGTAGTTGTAATAATTCCCTTAATTTAGTTTACTGGCTAATTTAATTCAATTTTAGCAGATGTAGTAAATATAAATCATTTGTGCTAAACTGTGGGGGCAATCAAGAATCCATATTGGATATGGTAAAAACGTTCCATAGATTTTTGCTTGATTGGTGGCAGAATAAACAGGCAAATGGTGTAAATTTGTGAATACAGTTAAACATTCTGAGGGCACGCTCTTCATAATGGAGAACATTGAAAAATTTTAATGTTTGCTTTTTTTGTTAAGACAATACACAACTGATCGTTCACGAAACTCTTGAATAAACGCCAAATAGCTCGTTCCTATCGTTTCCTGTAAATAAGAGGTCTTCTCATCTTGGTAATATGAACCAATAGAGTAATGTGAGGAGACAGGTTTTCCAGAAAAATTTAATCTCTATATTTGAAAATGCTCTTCGGCTCATCAACGAAGGCAAGAGTGCTTTTAGAACTAAAACATTATATGAACATGGATTGCGTTAACGTTACAAAGGAAATTCTATCATCCTTCATTTCCCAGTTATGTATGGCAAATATTGAAAATGGTTATGAGCGCCATCTCGAATGTTTGCATTTTCAGGTGGCGCAGGACAGAGCTTTAACATTCAGCATATCATTATAATTTAGGGTTTCCTTGATTGATGTTATCAATAGTTGCATAAAGGGTTGGTCTCATCTGCTATCCCGAAATTCTGGATGTTGGAAATGTCGCTCATAATCACCTGGTCGGTTGTAACATGTCGATGTTTTAGTTATGAAGCTGCCTAAAAAAATCAAATATACAGCGTAACGCGATGGTTAAGAGCTGGAACTATGTTGCTTATAAGCCTCATGAATTACTAAGATGAAGTATGATAAATCTGAGGAGTCCTCAGAGGAATTCCCCACCAGTTACAAAAAAAAGGAGTGATACATCCAGGAATAATTGTAAATACCTGTGAAAAGTGGAAACCTCAGTTAGGCAATAGAAAAACATTATCTTAATCATTACTTCAAAGGTAATACAAAATCATTTTTAAAAATACTGTGGTAGCCGAATGACATACCTGCTGTAAATTCAGACCTCTGCTTTTTCTATTTTATACTTTTTCTAGTTTAGTGTCAAGTCTAATGCTATAGAAAATAATGGATTCGACTTAATGATAGTATCATTGACTATACCGTATTTGTTATCTCATTTGACCTGTACCCTTAATTCCAGCATTTTCCGCTAGTGCTTTCCCTCAAATGGGAAATGTGCTTTTGAATCGTCTGTGTATAATATTAAAAGTATCAGAGAAATTAACGTTAAATAAACAATTGATCGAATACTTCTTACATAGTCGACTTAAACGCTATAGTAGTGCACCACTACCCCTGCTTAAAGTTTGTGATGAAATTGTCGACTGCAAATGAGAGAAGGGGCTCCTGTTTTATATGGCTTGCAAGTACTGTTAGAGGAGTTTCCCAGAGTAGCATTCTAGGCCCGTTGCTTTTCACAATTTACGCTGCTGATTTCATCAGTCATATGAGGCACTTGAATTCTCATCAATATGCTGATGACTTGCAGTTGTACTATTCGTGTGATCATAACATTGTTGGGAGCCGGAATTATATATAAATGATGACGCTCGAGTGATCTCAAATATTTATTGTTATTGGACTCATCCTTAATCCTTTTCTGCTGCATGCATGTCGTAGCTTAATTCGGTCTTAAATTCCACTTTGATCGACTGACCTGACAATCCTCAGGTTTCTCCGTGGTCTTGCAAAACAAAACATTCTTAATGCTACACGTTCTAAGTGTCAAAAGCTGTGTTGGCCTTTTAACAAAACCCTTCCCACGATGATAAAGGGTTCCATAGATTTTCATCATACATGACCATCATAACCAATGTTAAACACTAGAACTTATTTAAATGTATATGTATTGTAATATATTCTGTTTCTTTACGAAACTAATTATACGAACCTGTTAACCTGAACAAGCTTGTTGGTGACCTTAAAAAGGGTTATGGCGGTGTCAATGTAAAATATAAAAAATGTGTCAGAACTATCTATGGACAAGCCTCACATAGATGTCAACAAAGCTTTTGTGAGTGTTGAAATTGATTTGTTTTACAAAGCGGCAACGAAGCCATCCAAAGCATATATAATATGAAAAAATAATGCAGGAATAAACCGATTTTCCATATAAAAATATCAACTAATGGATAGAGATTAGAGAGGTTTTTTTAGAAATTAAAGTTGTTCTTGTAATCACCAACGCTCGATGCGCTCAGCGTGATGTATGTAGAAATGGAGCTTTTACAGACGCTTTGAAATCTACTAATCTAGGTGTACGAAAAACTGAACTTAGCGAGCTATGTACACCTTATTAATAATTAGCAAGACCCTAAGAGGAAATGTTGTTAAGTGCAAATGTAAATAATACATTAGCAGTCAGTTTACATTGCGGAAAATTTGTTAACCCTCTTTTCGTGGATTCCGGAGTACCTAAAGTGGGTAATTGTTTAAGGTATGCATTTGCACCACGCCGGTCCTTTATTTATTCAGTGTCGTTAATGCCATTACAGCATTAATTTCCCAAGAAACTCCACACGTATCCAGGTTTACAAAAGATATTAAAATGGCGCTCTAAATTAAAATGGTAAATGGGTGCGAAGATTAAGATTAAATTAATTTAATGGCAATGATATTTTACCATGGATTATTTAATCAGTGCGAAGGATTTTTTCCCGTGTAAGAAATATATGACGCAAAACGCTTGTATTTCAATACTTGCTTGAAAAATGGGAAAACTGAGCAAGGCGTTGTGAGGCATATTCAATTTCCAGGAGTAAGACATCTCCGAAAAAAGCATTCGCTATCGCATCAGAAACAATGTAAAATGTATAAGACAAAAGCTGGGGTGTAGGGAAATGAAAGTAGTGAAAAAATGTTCGTAAGGTATGAGATGTTTTCAGGATAAACGCATAACGTTATCATCTGCGCCACTTCTGCGAATTCTCCATTTGTGGGATTATTTCGGGGAAGGCAACGTATTAAAACATGTTTTTTATATTACAATTTCCATTTGCTGATTGGAGTAAAATTCACTTAAGTCAAGTTACACGGCCGCTATTCGACATCAAGTTAAGGCGTCCAACCCATCGAATGATCTCTCCGAGGAGGACAGACCCATTAAACCATTACAGTAAAAAGTCGAAAGCAGATATACGACACTAAATCTTGAAAAAATGTTAATCTGTTTATGATAGTGAGCTGTACTCCGAACATGCTAACAGCATTAAGCTATCTCGAAGTCCATTAGTCAAAAATGGTTGAATACCTACTTGAGTTTTTCATTCCCCTCTTGGGTTATCTGAGTATCTGCTTTTTTATTCCGATACCTTGGACTTTGTGTTGTCTTCTTGTTTAATTGTGCTTAAAATGAAGTTGTTTATGACTGGCCACTTTTGAAAATGTATGAATTAATATACTTTTGAGGCTGAAGAATCACAATAGTACTTTTCAAACAAGTAAATCATCCTAACAAAGGCCACCAAGTACCATTACCGATCCTAAGAAATAATTTGTCTGGCGAGTGTAAAATTCTTACAAGAACTAACCTACAAAAAAACCTAAAAGTTGTAACCATTTTCTTTTCTAGTATTACTGTAGGAATGGACCAGGATGTAATTGATTTTAATGCCTATCGGGCGTTGAATTTTTCAAAGAGTGATCGATAGTTGATATATTATTTCAGGGCCATACGAAGAGTCTTAAAGAAGCCAAGATACAAGCAGCAATGTTTACAGATCGTACCTAACTATGAAAACTCTTCAATTAGAAGGATTGCATACAGGGTGTTATTGAATGAGTGCCTGATATTGCATAGGACGATTTTTCTAGTAGTTTTAAGATGGAAGATTCTTATAAACATGTGTTCTCGCTCATTTAGTTTTCAAGGCTCAGATTATCAAAATCGAAAAAATAAATAACATATTCTTTAATATCTTTCGATCTCTACCAGTTAATTTAAGAAGTCTCGTATCCGCTGATTTTTTGGGATGAGAAATTCAAATTTTTCAGATTTAATTGTATCTTCTAGTGGGCGCCACAAGCGAGCATTATGATTCTTTTAATCTCAGAAATAGGATAATAGAATCATGTTAAATGATTCGACAACCTCCTAGAATTTTTCAGAGTTCGCTATTCAACGAAAAGGATATTAAATGCATGCATTACACAAGGAGGACATTTCCAACGCTCATTGTAATTATTATTATTTATCTAGCCATATTTCGCAATAAAAAAGAAAGATTATTATCATTACAAAAAATTTTATACTCTTTTGACTAAAAACTAATACTATTTAATTTTTGAAGTGTTATTTCCTTGTTTCTGCGGATAAAAAGTAAAATAATCAATTATTTTAGTACTTTTGGATAATTAGCGTCCTAATGGTTAGTTGTGGCACCTTCTAGAAAATACAACTAAATCGTCAATAAATTTGAACTTATCATTCCAAAAAACCACCAGATACAAAATTTCGTAGTGTGCTGGAACAGATCAAAAGATTTAAAAAAATATATGGGATTTATTTTTTCAACTTTGATGCCCCGTATCTTGTAAATTACACAAGTTAAAAGACATATTTATAAGAACTTTCCGTCTTAACACTACTTGAAAAATTATCCTGTGCAATATCGGACTCTTATTTAGTAAAACCATGTGTTATCATTTTCTTAAGCCTAACCTTGCAGTTTAATTCAATTTGAAACACGCTTTCTAAGAAATAGATTATTTAGCACCGTGCAGTTTATATTTTTAGCCAAGGTGACGCTACTGTTTTTTGAAATATAACATTAAGTATTTGTTGTATTTACAAAGTGAAGTTGCCATAATTTATGATATTTTGATAGCTTTTTCTGCTTTTATTTTTCAGCATACATTGACTTGTAGCTGCATAAGTTGCCTTTATAATATGCTGACAATATACAAGGTGGAACAATACATACCAAATTTTGTTTTTAGTATTGTATTTTTTAACTTGACAGATAGGCCTACATAGCGTCATCCATGTGGTCGATTTTGTCTATCCAAATTAAAGAGGCAAAATGATGAATTAGAATCCCTGATAAGGTAATTCCATAAAAGAAACATCATGGGTGACCTTTTACATTTGTTTGTAATATAAAAAAAAAACATTGCTTAATATTGAAATTTGACGTTTTTGAGCACTTACAGTGAAAAAACTTCCCTGAAATTTTAATTGATTTATTCGAGAATTTGGCCGTCTCGGTATGTACATACTCGTTTCTCAGAAACGAATACCATAATCGATATCGAATAATCTTAGGAAGGTAATTTCATCGGTAACTCAATGTACCTAATACGTCGTTATCAAGCAAAAACAACTTCCTTGTCATTACCTTGCTAAGGCTTAGGCATCTTTCGGAACAAACCGCGAAATTAGTTCTTAGGCGGTTTTCTGGTATTTCCATAAAGTTTTCCTCCTGATGATGATACCGATGCAGAATGGCGGCTTTGGTAGTAACGACGTCCTAACATTATCCTCTAATGACGGTTATTCGCGAGTTATAGCGTTCCTACTAGTGAAGTATCGACTCCAGGCAAGTGTTCTCGAAAAAAATTGCTTCATTTAACATTTTAATTGAGTACGTAACAGGCGAACGAAATGTATCAGTACCACTCGTGCTTGTGCAGTAGCAGTCCCTGCCTATAATTTAATTATAATAATGAGCAGGTGATAGTATTTAATTACTTTTAGGTAAGAATTGTTATTCATAAATTATAATGTTTGGATTGTTCGGTCACTTTCGGACGTTCAACTCCGCATTTAAGTCGTTCCGACCAGGTCACTCTGGGTATATACAGATGCAAGGCCGTATAAACCGATTTCTTTCTCTTCTTCTTCTTCGCGCCGTATCTTCTTGTGCCGTTTTGCCGAAACAGGCAATTTCGAACGGATCCACTGCAACGGCTGGTGAAGATATCGGAGTGAGTGGACTAATTTCAAAGAAAGGTGGTGACCCTTCGCGGCTACACAAAAAAAATACTGAAGGTTATCCTAAAATTATTATCTGCTGTTTCTAACCTCCGCATGGACTTCTCTGACGAAGTGATAAATAAATGCGTATTAAATCAAAGACAAATTTAATCCGAAAATCTCTCTTTAAAATTTTTGGGTCCGCTGTTACACCCGAACAGCCCGAGAAATCTCAACATCTGGGCACCACTTTTGTTTCCCTTCATAAGAAGTCATATTGTAAGGTAAGAGAAACCAGTTAAATGTAAATCCGACATAAAAAGAATATTTCCAGCTGAGATGTTTTGTTGGGCGTCTGGGGTTTCGATAATGTATTCTTAACGTAAATCCCTTCCTTATCTTTTGTTAGTTTTTCTAAGGTTTTTGAAACCGAGAAAGAATGGTATAATTTCAGGAAAAACACAAGGAGAGCTTTTCCACTTTCAACGACAGAGAAATGCCACATGTTCCTCGAACAAAAAGGAAATTTACATAAGAGTATGTTCTTCATAGACTTTATTAATTACTCTATTAACTTAATGGCTCAATCATTAATGATTATTTCTGTTATTAATGATCCTGTACTGTGAAAACAATTATGCAACACACAATGCGGCTAACTTGACGGAAGTGCTGAATTGCTTAAAATAGAAAGTAACGTATTGAAAATGTTCACCCAGGAAAACGCATCATGTTTCAGGTGCACATTAGGTTAAAATCTCGAAATATTCAGAGAATTTCGAGGCGAGAGAGGAAGATTTTCAATTGATCGAAAAGCAAAAACTGCATAATAATAATTGGATTGTGGTATTGTGGCAAGGAAAAAAATACAACTTAGAGGTGTTTTTTGAATCGATCAATATTAATCGACCGTAAGCCCAAACTATGTATCGAGGGGGAAAACACTTAAAGGAATTCCGTGGCACGCACATTAGCAAACAAAATATCCACTTTCTCAAGAAACAGCATCTTAATGTACACAAAATCTTTGTATGCTTAGAGAATATGATGCTCCGAAAATCGACAAAAACGCACTTTCTTATGAAGAAAATGCGAAGTCATTAGATGTGCATTAAACTCTCAGAACTTTCATACTGTAATGTGTGTAAGCACGTCTACGAAAAAAGAATTTTCTAAATCGGTTATGTTCAAAATGTTTATCAGAAAATCATAGAATTATGACTTATACGTATGGATTGGCCGTAGGGTGGCGTGATTTTGGATGGAATACGTAATAATTCGTGTTCCTGTCTGGGGTACTTTGTATTCATCTCTCAATCCCATCCGCGTTACGAGGCAGGATGAAGTCTGTAAATATTATAAATCAAACCTCTGGGGTGATGAAATTTCATTTGAACCATAAACGGTTCACTAGGTAAATATTAAGTTTTCAATGTATTTATTTAATGCCTTTATCGCCTATTTCCTAGACTAAATATTGCCCTGTGAATTCCTAATGTGACTGGTTTTGGGCTCAAACGTCAATATACATAGATGTTCGATAAATGCCCGGTAACAGCTAATGCTCTGCTTTATCGCTAGGTAAATATTTGAGGTATATATAGCATTAGAAAATTTCGGTAACCTACATTCGAAATATGTTGCTTAAAGTTTGAACCATATGTGTCCACCCTTATGCAGTCATGTGCAGCGAATCTCAAACGATACACTGAAATGTAAATAAAAACCCGAACAAAGTAAATAGAGTGATGGACACTCTTAGCAGTTTTTTCACCCCTCCGAGTTGGGGTAGACTATATCGAGAAGCGACATCCCCTTGTTATACAAAGATATAAAAATGAGGGAATAAAAAATAGATTTCATACATTTGAAGGTTCGCTCCGAGTAGGGAAAGAAAATTAGATTTTGTGCCAGGTTAGCTGTTAAGGTTTCCTTGAGGATTAGTTTTCTTGGTCTGAGTATTTTCGGTTGATCGTTATCAGCATCGTTAGGAAAAGTTATATTAAGGAAAAATGAAATAACGCCCTTTTTGGGGGCTGAAATTAATGATTGATCTTGGATATATAAGGGCGGCCGGCACAGATATCTGGGGTTCGTGGGTAATCTAGCAACATTAATTTTTTTACGGTTGAAAAACGAGCTTAAAATGGCAGACCTTGTTATTTTGCGCACGATGAGTTATTAATATTCACGACACTATTTACACTGGATGATAATCTTCAACAACATAATTTGAGACAAATAATAAAAAGGAAGAGGTCGTTCGAGCCCTAATCATGTCTTATCACGCTATGGGTCTAACGCTGATTCAAATATTTAACTCTCTTATCAACGATAAATTGGGTCTCACAGGCAGCGTAATAGAAATCACAGAAGTTTCGTGGCTGATAAAGAAAATTCGAGTAGCATTATTAGAAGATAAAAGTGCCAAACTAATTGTATACAGTGGAAAGTAATATGTCAAAAAAATTTTAATTTTATACGTTCAAAAAATAATAAATGTTTTTAAAAATTATTATGGAAATGATAAATGAAATAAATCATCGAGAATAAAATAGACGTTTGATTTGGACCGGGCAGCAGTAAAATTCAGCCTATTTATTTTAAAATATTTATTGTTATCTATATTTGACCGGTTTAACCAAATACCGTTTTCGAGCATTGGCTATTTGAACGCACATTTTATTTAATTTCGTATCATCTATATCAGAGAACCATGAATGCGTGAAATAAATGCACCAAGAGTATTTATAAAAATTCGTCGACGTGTAAGTATCGTCGGAGATATTTTTGTATAAAGGCAAAGATTTGTTTGGATAGTTATTTCATCTTAAGTAACGGTTGTTTTGTAGTTCTATCTTGTCTTAGAGCTTTCTGCAACATCTACCTACTCACGGCGAAGTTCCTAGTTCGAGGCGCCACCATACTAATTACAATATAGTGTTGCGGCATTCCTTTGTTGCGAGGTAAAACAATCAGGTATATACAAGGCAGGGTATTCTATGATTTATTAAATACTTGTGCAATGCTATTTCGTTGTGGAGGCGCAATAAAATGTCAATCGTTATGACCGAATTGAGCTAATAACAAACAGGCGTTCTTATTACCTCGGTCCACAGAGACGAGCTAGAATGTTCTCGACTTCTTAGCGAATTGCGTTTCCTTTGGGTATTTGAGCTGTTTCAATGACAATTTTAACACGTCTTCAAGCCTCAAAGTAACAAACTTATCAACCCTTTCACCCCCAACTTTCTTGCTTCCCTCTTTTCATTATCCATAGGAAAAAGTAATGAAAATTCGAGTTGAAAATAATTTAAACCGCGCGGGATTAATGGCAAGTTTTAAATTATTTTCGTTCCCCGCCCGCTCCTGGCCTATGTTTTGTATTTTAAACGAAGTTTCATTTTCTTTTTAAATTTAATTTAAAAAGTGCGCCGTAGGCACTATTTAAATGTATGCAAATTTAATGACGAATAGCAATAACTGTATCCATAATTTCCGTGTAGCGTACGTATTTCACTGTATACCGCGCAAGGACCTGATTAAATCAGGAAGACTTTGCAAATTCGGGAAAGCCTGTTTAATTTCCATTACTACGATTTATTAAATGCTCGTCTTGCAGGACAACACTGCCCTCTCATTATCTGACTTTGAGCCTAAATCGGCATGCACACTTTACTGCAACGTAATTTACACGACTTTACCTATACAAAGAAACAAGAAATCTTATCTTTATTTTATCCATATGGAACACCACTGTTTTATTTTGACCATATTGCGAAAACATTCGATCGGATTAACAAGCCATAATGCCGCACATGCCTCTAATATATTTCTTCATGAAGGGTCTTAGGAATAATTATTTTTCGGTGGCAGGGGAGCAAAGCGGAAGGGGCTGAAATGAAAAACAGTTAATAAACATATTATACCGCTTTCACTGTTTGCACCCCTCAGTGTCACCATTTTGATAACAATGGTGTAAGAGGACAACCGCCACATGGATGACTAACATGGCACGATCTCAGCTCTGTTTCTATGTTTAGCTACTTTCGACAGAGGCGTACGAGGCAGGAAAATTCGACAAACCACTCATACGGAAAATGGTTGTATCTACATTCAAATTGTACAATTACGAATCGTTTTAAAATATTGACAAGTTTTACAAGAAACCGTTAAAGAGATTAAAGAATAGAAATAGATATTATCGATATTTTTCAGTTTACCCCTTGAAAATGTATTAATTATTATTTTTTCAATAGGGTTTTCTTAAGGATTTTGTCAGTTTCTCCATTTGCATTTTTTTTCACATTTCCTTAAATATTTTAATTTAGTACGGTTGTTAAAAATGTTCCGAGAATAGTGTCATTTTTTAAATGTTTAGCTACATGCATGTGTCTCACATCGTTTATTATAAATTATTAGGAATTTGAACGTTAATACGATGGGGCATTAAAAATAGTTGCATGTTGGGACAAGCAGAGGAGTCAGCAGTGGCTGTGTTTGTACTTCAAGAAGGTCATCATATCTTTGTTCAATGGGGTAGATATCTTAGACGATCTCAACGGTACTACTTTAGCCTAATTAAAATGGCCAGCGAGATTTTCAAATATGATTGCTTCAAATAAGACGAAGAAAGAAATTATAGCCTTCAAACTAGAACGCACGGTGTGTGTGCTCGCAGAGCGAGTGCGCGGAAACTCCTCCCACCAATAAACAGGGATTAACGCGCGCATGTTAAGTCTATATACAGGTTGTTTCATAAACATTCCAACAAACTTTCAAAGGATATAGAATTCATAAAAACAAACATTTAAATTGAATAAACGTAGATCCGAAATCGCTAAATAATTGTTTTTATAAACTGTATATTCTCTGAAGTATTGTTGGTTTGTTTATGATCTAGTTTCGACCCATCAGTCATTATCTACATGCTCGAGAAATAATTTCATCCATTGTCCCATCACCGTTGATAAAATCCACCAGTAAAGAAAAAGTTTCCTTTGATCAGCACTAATATTCAATAATATTGTAGATAATAATTTGATACAATCAGCAGTAAAACTTCCACGGTCTGATTTTTTACAATGCTAGATAATTGTTATTTTTCGACATAGATTTGCCCAATTTAGGGTTATTTTGTTACACTCCACTTTTAAACTGTTTTTGAGATATTGCATTGACGAGTTCGGCGTTTTCTGAAATATTAAGGATAATTGCTTCAAAATGGTTCGATTTGAACCGAAATGTTTTCAAAGTGGTGGTATTCTTATTCCCTTACGAATTTTTTGAAAGCGAATACAAATACGTTATTTCAAATCTATTAAAATTTGAATATTTCCTTTAATCAAAAATAATTGATTTAAATTCGTCTTGAAAGGTTAAGTGTTACACTTTTACGCCGCATTAAAAAAATTCGAGGCAACGATTCTAAAAAGTGCAAGAGCAGTAATATTATTGTGAAATTGCGAAAATCGAAATATGGAAAATAAAATTATATTCGTTTGTAGAATTTGGAGGCAAATTGAAAAATGCGGAAAGTTTACTAAAAAATTAAATTTCCGGGATTTTTTTTTGGTTAATAAACATATATGAAAAAAATAATAAATAATTAACAAGAAGATCAATGTTTTGTTCATAAAAACGTAATAGCACAGAGAGAAATTAGGGTCTGATTTATTCCCGGACATGAAGTTGCGAAAGTAGAAAAGGTGACGCTGAGAGACGACACTGCTGTAAGTAATAAAAGCTAAACAATTCTCTCCCCGCGGATCAGGGAGGAGATGGGGAGAGCGATAATTTATTTTCAAGTTTACTCCTAAACCCAGGACTTTTTGTTGAGTATGTGTATGAATTGTCACCCTAAAATTCTGCGGAAAATATGCAGGCACTCGAATTATTAAAATTACTCTGAAGATTAATACTTTCAGGGGATTATGTTTAGATCTGCAGCTTAGAGCGGACCACCTCGATTTTTAATCTGCGTCGGATTTGGACTTATACATATGTAGATACGGATATTTGTCAATAGCGAAAAAATTTTTGATTTACCAAGTCGGACGAGACCGGCAAATGTCTCCTTTTAAAAAGTTTTATAAAAGAAATACGATAAAGATAAAATTTGTTCGATTGGAAAATCACTTATTTTTACCTGAGCATCCAGATTCAGTGAACACAATGAGATACAGAAGAAATCTATCAATATAATATTCGTCGATCCCTTAGAATCGCTTGTTAGCGACAACATTTCGCTTTTCTGCTTTTCTGTTCAGGGAAACACAAAGTACTAACGAAACGAAATCGACCGTATACGTAGCTTTGATCCTGTAAAAATGAGCTCGCAGAATAAAAAATAAGAAATATATATGTCTTTCATCCAACCGGGCAATATTTTGAATAACGAGACAGAAAAAAGACCAACTCTCAACCGATATGAAGACGAATACAAAAGAACAAGAACTCGTTGTGGGACGCGAATGACATACAATTGTTTACATCGCATCGTTGCCAATGTAAATGATCCCCTGATTCGGTCTAATTTAAACAAGGAATGTTTTGACATATCATTAAGAACTGCCTTTTCAGATTGCTCCAAATTAAGCAGCTTTTAGCCACTCATTCCTTTTGTTTTTGGTTCTGAAATTTAAATATCTTTCATCCTCAATATCTAATTGGAATAAGTTAAAGCCTTTTGGTGGTCTCGACTTCAATTTAAAGTCTTTAAAAAAAAACACCCATAGTACGACTTACCCGTTATAGTAGGTTTTTAGGGCATAGAGTGAGAATCGAATGGGAGATGTCTATTATATTGATTTAAATTCAGCATTATATTTCAATGTATGCGCGGAAGTTGAAAAAACGTTCCACAAATTTATTTGAATATTTATTTTAATAAAATGTTCATTAAAATAAACTCAATGGAATGTTAAGCCAAATATTATATCCCTTGCTGGTCAATATTTGAGAGCGCCCAATCAAAATTATGCAGATACTATGTGGTGCATATTTTTGTTTTTAGCATATTTGCCTGGTCGATGCTCCTTGGTCAAACTGTAATATCTCTACTTCAATATGAATTGAATTTTAACAAGATTTTCCTATTACGTTGTCGTGTCTAATAGTTAATACTAGTTTTGGAATCGCTCAAAATATTTTAAATATCAAACTAGACTATATCTGACAACAGAGATATGCTCTAGGTAAATTGTCACATCTGAGATTCAAATGCCGAAATTGTGGGAATCCGTCGAGGCATTCTCACTATGATAAACTCGTTGCTATGTATAGGCAATCTGAGATGTTTCTTATTAGTTAGGACTGTCTGTTACGCATTAGACAGCAACGGAGGAGACGTTTTTTCCTTTGTCCCTTCATAAAATAAGATGTTATTAATTGGAGCTCATTTTCTGGAATTAAAGGGAGAGAAAAATATTTATTAGGGCGTTTAGATTGACGTTGAATAGCACGAAATTCGCCATCTCGGGCTATTCTAGCAGATTCCTGTGTCCTAACGTTGATCTGAGTAGTAAGAAAAGGGAGAATGAAGGGGACAAAATTAAATCGCTGTGCTTCAGGCGAATGCCGCTAAAAGGTATATCTCGAAAACAGAATTTAATAGGATTTTTTCATTAGGCTTTTTGCCGGTAGCTTTCCCATCTCGGGTTCAATCACGCCTCTATTAAGACCCCCTTCTATATTTATCGATCTTAGAGCGATTGCCCCTTTTATTTATTACGACCCACTCAATTTATGGGATGCAAACATCAAAAGCAAGAGGAGACTTGTAAGAGCCCGCAACGACTTTATTGAAAATATGATTGCCTCCTTGGTAGAACATTGAGAGTTTCTTGTTTACGAGTGGAAAGCGGTTGTTCTAGAACGAGAAACGGTCTGGGATCTTAAAACTCTTGCAGTTATTTGGATGTATTTATATTTATTACGTCCTCCTTAGCTTTTGATAAAAGCAAACCTCAAAAGGAGGCAATAACGCTTTCTGAGAGGTCTCTAAGGGAGGGTACAATATTTCAAGTTCAGACTACCTTATTGAAAATAAAAATTATGGTTTATGTTTGGTAAAAGTGCTTCTAAAAACGTGAGGTTTTTATTTCTGATTCAAGTAACTTGAAAGTTGAAAAACAGAGTAGAAATATTTAGAAAGTCGCGAAAAACGTCTGGAAAGTATTCAACAAGTTTCAGGTCAAGGTGAAACAAACTGTGAAACAAAACCTACTATACAACTGCACCAAGGGCACTAAGCGTTTTTCTTTCACGTGTGATTTTCGTTACGGCTGACAGAATGACAGATGGCGAATTCAGGTGTCTGCACCAGTGCGCACACAGTGGGACACTATGACCGAATTTTTCGACTATCCTTGCTTTATCATGACCTCTGATAACGTATTAGGCAGTCGTAGATAGCTTTCGCCAGTCACTACCGCACTGGTGCGGATGTCCAAAGTCGCTATCTGTCAACCGTAACAAGAATCGCACGCGAAAGGAAAACAATGACACTGATCGCTTTTTTTCTCTACACATATGCACGGGGGAAAAATTTCGATATTTCAGCAAAAACATAATTCTGTAGTTAGGTTGATAAATTAGAGACACCATGCACAGTTACGAAATAATAAATAGTTAGGTACGTCTGCCTTAGAGAGTGCCGCAAAGCAATGCAGAAGGGAAACAAATCGCCGTTTCTTTTATGTTCGTTTTTACGTTTAACATTTAACTTTCGCCAACCACCACGGTTAATAGAAAGACGGTAACGTTGAAACCGATGCTACCACATGACAGTCCGTCCTTCATCATTTCACTTTTTTCTCCACAGGACGAGATTATTTGTGCATTTATTAGGAGCTTCTACTTTCACCAGTACCTTAGCGCACACTGAAATATCCAACGCAAGAAATCGTATCGATATGTCGAACGTATCGGTCTGATTATATTAATACAAAATGATGAGTATCGAAAGGTAAAATATCGATATTGCGAAAAAGCGTATCGTATCGTGCATCCCTACTTTTGCGTATAAATCTCTGAGTATGAAATCCGCTTGACCCGAGAGCCGGTTCACAGAACTGAGGGATTCAGCGCGCAGGCGTGCCCTGACGACAAGCTGGTGATGATACCGGGTCAGTTCGCTAGCAGTGCCTGCAACCGAATGCGAATTGCTTGTTGAACAATAGAACAATTGTGTAGTGAGACGAGACTGTCTGTCAAACCTGACAAGACGGAGCTCGTAGTCCCTACGGCAGAACAAAGACGAAGATTGGAATTCAGACAAACTGGTCTGTTCGGGAAACCCTTACTACTGAATCTACAAGCGAAGCATTTGAGGGCGACCTCCGCCAAAGACCTAATCTGAACGAGCCACGAGAAAAAAGCGTCCAATGAAACGGTAGTCAGAGCTATGGATAAGATCTGCCATATGTTTAAGTTGAGGACACTGCAGAGGGTGGTTGCCTGGCCATCACCTATATATGTATATATATATATATATATACTATATTCGGAATTACGATGGTAGCTGAGAGCGGCCGATAATGCCTTGTCGAAGTTGTCGAACCTTTCGATCTATATAATCAGGATGGAGGCTACAGTTTCCTATGGGAGAATCGAGGCCTGCAAACACTAAGCGAAACCGGTGATTCGCGAATTGCTGAGATCGTTCGATGGGATATTCAAATCATTCTGTCGGAGGAGGAGGACTTAAATGAGTGAGTAAAGCTAAAACAATCTCTTGGCGGACAACATTCGAGAAAGAGAGGAACGAAAGTCCTTCAGTTCGCATCGGACAACAAGTATGTTTGGTACACTGAGGAATTACAAGTAACTATATACACAGTCATCGAGATATAGGGAGGGACAAACTCTTTCTTTTGGGAGACGACCTTAGTGTTCCAGTCCGAGGTTTCCGCTGTACTTCAGGTTGGAACACGAGAGGAAGAGGAGGAAGTTGGACAGTCATTCGGCCCTGCAAACTGCTTCATGGGAAGGATAAGTGTAAAACTTATTCAGAAATCCGGAGAAGCACTTCACAAAGTGGCAAATAAAAATAGAGTTACTCTATCGAGGCCAATTTCTATTTAATAATATAATTGAACCTCGCAAAATAATCCTCGATTTCAATTCGAGATTTCAGGAATCCGGCTGCTAATTAATCAACCATACTGAAGTTAAAATAACTTTTTAACACTGTACAGTTTGCTTTGAACCAATATGTATGTAAAAAATGTAATAATTTAAAACAAAACATCAACACATATTTCCTAACAACCTCGCTAACAATCTTGTATGTAGATATTATCAGGTTGTTTAAACCCCTCGGAGGAAGTATGTAACTTAGACTTGAACAAATATTGACTGTAAATATGCCTAATTTTGCACCTCCACTTAAGAAAGTGGACGGTTGAGAACGAAAAACAGGAAGACTATAAAACCCTAATCTGCTGCAAAAGACAAACGATTGTTTTTGTCCCGAGGAAATAAGGATTTGAGAAATGCCGATAAAAACCCTGTAAAGTTTGGGAAAGGAATTGACTCGTGCTTGAAGTCCTGACCTGAATATTCGAGCAGCCCCTACCGACATTTTGCCTTTCAGTTGAACGTCATATAGTCCTTCGAGCGCCTCTACCATTGGCGGTTCATCTCGGAACGTCGCTTTTCGAAAATTAATGCCCTTTTTAGTTCCCATCACTTTCGGTATTTTCGCTTATACAAAACCGAGATTTTAAATCTGCTATTATACATGACACGACCGTTTATCGGTTTTGACGATCGATTGTGCAGTGAAATGTGAGCGGGTATTGTTATTCAACGATGGATTACTATTATGTTAATAAGAGTAAGTCGTATTTTCCATTCGCTTTTTTCAACGCGAACCTGGAATGTCTACTCTCAAGATTTATACTTGGGATATTCTAAAAAAAAATGTGAAACCGGCTACCGACGATTCCACCGGAATCTCCGCCTGATGATAGAATATCTCCCATGTCTATTTCCACCATTGGACAACTGTTAATTTGAATATACTCTATAAATTATGGTCGTACACGGACACAATTAAATTTATAGAAGTCAAAATGATTTATATAATTCCGTCGTCTTTTGAATTCCTCAAAGACAATTAAGCGTATTAATGTGACCGCACATTTTTATTACAATAATACTCGAAAAACCCTATAGTTATTCAAGTCAGTAGATGTATTTTAAGTTCAATAGGGGCCCTGTTGCAGTACAAGATTGGACAATATCGGCGAATAATGCAAAAATGTAATGAACTATATCCCTCTATTATTCATACTGTAGTGTAACGGATAAAGGTATTACGATCTGAAAATAACACAATTGCTATCTATGGCAAATGCGTTTTATTACTATTTGTTTATCTATATGCAAAAAGGAGAATATTGCAAAGTTTTAAATTATCTTTGGGTTAAAATTAGTACCCATTATGGTCATAGTAGCAAAGTTTTCTTTAATTTCAATGACTGCAATTTTTCAAAGAAGTCCCTTAATTAGAGTCCGATAACGTTGCTTAGCAATACCTGATTATATCAGATATTGTGATGTTTGATTTACTGGTTGCAAATCAGTATGGAGCACTCTGATCTACCCGGATAGTATGAAAAAAAACAAGACAATATCAGGATGTTAATTAGACAACTTTCTTAGTACGTAGTAATATTCGTATAAAACTATTTGTCCTGAATATCTATTGTTTTTTTTTGTTGTTTGTCACAGATCTATTATCCCTTTGGAAGTGCAACCTAGTGGAATCAGGCCCATAAGATTCAAATTATTAAAACATACAGAGAGGGTTTGTAAAGTTCGGATCAAACCTTCATTAATGATTTTTCCGAATAGAAAATATTTGAAAACGAATCCTACTTATTTATAACAACCGGTGCGAAAGAGGAACAAATGTAAGTCGTTTTTGCTGTTATATATCCTACACCAAACTTTCTTAGTTTTCAGAGGAATTTGATAAAACCGGTATTTGTTACATAAACAATTATACAACATAGGTACATTGGATTCACCTAAATATTCTCCAAAATCCGGAGCGTTTTCGTAACATTGAAATACTCCATAGATGAAGGTAATTAGCAGAACATTTTCCTGAAAAAATAACGTGCGTCCGATTTATTTAAAACATTTGAAGCTTTCTGATTTACCATTAATTTTTTACAAATCACTAAGGTTTTATGTATTTCGAAAAACAACCTGATGGTTTTCCGATAAAACATATGTAAATAAACTGAAACCATATCAATAAATGCGATTTAAATCTATACATATAAATAATAATCCATACATGTAAAACTAGTTTTTTAATGAATCACCTCTAAAAAAAAGTTGTTTGTGAATCAACCCGTGCAATTTTTAAAGCGTGTGAAAGTTTTCTCATAAAGCACCCTCTATGTGTCGAAATCTTTCGAAGCGTCTTGTCTTAAAAAGCCCATCCTGTGATGCGTCTCAAAGAGAACTGAAATGCTCAAGGCTGAAAGTGAACATAACGGCGCTGGGACCCCACGTAAAAGGGCCGAACTATCATTCTCAAGTCCTTTTTAATCCCAGGTATGCGTTCCTTGGACCTTTCAACGTTCAGGTATATTCAAAATCTGTAGATGTAATAAACGTGAAACTACTACCTGTTACAAGTAAAAGACTTCGATTTTATTATTATATCATCATCCTCAGTTTCTTAAACTTTAAAACTTTTACACTTACCTATATGGGGTTCCGAGCTGACAATTATGGCGGTTTGTTCAATACGATGTGGGAAGAAATTGTAGAAAATACTCCGTGCGCCCTAGTTTCGCTAATGGAAACCGCAATAAATCCAACTGTTCCACAAACACTGAAGTGTGAGGTTTGCCTGCTTTTCATATTTTGTTCAGTTCCAAATATTTAGAAAGCAACCTGGAATAAAGTTATTCAAATTTTATGTCAACTATTAGGGAACTTGACTTCCGTTCTACCCGCACCAACCAACGGAAGTCCGAAACTTATTACTGTATAGTTTATAATATAGTGCTTTTTAAGAACTTTTGAGTTTTCACGGGACGAATTGTTCTTTATCTGGCGTATATATAACTCTTTAAAGGGCTCTTACCTTCAAATTAAAAGCTCCTCCTGCCCCGTAGTCAACTTTTATTTTTTATGAGTAATCTAGGAAAATCGAAAATAAAAGGAGTTAATATTTTTGAATTCTCGAAAATAATATTTTAAACACAATATAAATCTATAATTTATTTGTTCCGAAGGAACTAGTCCTGCATAGTTAAATTGCAAGCCCTGGTCCTAATGGTAGTGCTACTTTCGGTGTTCTATAAGCGATTTACACAACTTCCCTCGCGTGCTTAGCTAATATTAATCAAATTTATAAAATTCTGTTGTTTTTTTTTTCGTGTACTGTATTCGGCTCCTCCACCCTAATATAGGTCTAGAGTTGGTTTGTATGTTTTGATATAGAACTTTTTTATGCCAAATAGGAGTTTTTCCCCAATTGATCGAGAATTACTATGTTTTGCGTGATAATGGTGCAAATCTCGCTTTTGTTTTGTTTATCACGATTTGCGCAGAATATACTTTAGCGATTTGGAATTACTAAGAATGTTGATAATGGCGAAAATTCGATTCCAAGAAGTGTGATTTGTTAGGAACTTTTGATTAACCTATTCGTTTTGTTTCAGGGTGACGGTGTCATGGCCTGGCATGGAAAAATTAGGCCTGGTTTATTACTTTTGCTCTTTTCGTTCGTTGTTATATCGGAGGCGACGGCAAAAGCTTTAGGTAAGGAATGTTAGTCATTAAATCTTGTCCATGTGTTTTTGTGGCGTATAAAATAGGGGTCGAAGAAAAACGATTAATACGTAAATAATATTTGTCTACATAACCTTGACAGGTAAGAATTAGCCGTCCCTATTTTTATTGGCGACAAGAGCAAATGTTTTTCTTCAGTGTAACTTAAATAACTCCATTTATAAGGGTATAATTTGTCTTTCAAGAAACTTCACATAAAACCCTTTCATGTAGTTTAAGCAAATAGATCATAATATTTTTCATTGGAACTTAAGGAAAATAATAAATACCTATACAGGATGTCCGGGAACTCATGCCATGCGAAAAGGCATGATTCTACATTAAATATGAAAAGAAATTGTGTATGAGCGTATGTTCGGAAACGCCTCAATAAAATGTTTCAGACATGGGGACCAAAAATTGTAGTAGATTTTTTTATTTCCAGTACAGGCCAAAGGTCTCCGAATTTAACATATTCACTACTATCCTCGATGGAAAGATGTTTTATATGTTACTGGTCAGAAAAAAATGAAGTAAAGACGTGTAATTGATTTTTAAATGTTTATAAGAACCGTTCATTTAATCGTTTTAAATTTTAAATTTCGTGGGCCATTTTCAGAGCCTTTTTTATCATAAACTATTAATCTCTCAGGAATCCACAATTTTTTTCAAAATACTTTTTTTGCTTAAAATAAAGCTTTAAGGCTTCAAATTCAAATATCTGGAATAACTTAAAACTTAACGTTTGGTCGTCACTGATTTGATTATTGTGTAACGGTAACGTACAAAGTATAACTCCATTGACCGACCACACTTTATGTGCGAAATTTATCAGAATTAGCCAACCTAGTTTTTCAAATAAAATGCGAAAACCGCTTTTTCATCGTTTCATCGCAAGATCTTTAACCCGTGATTGAGGCATTTCTGAGCATACGTTAATGCGATGTTCTTCTTTCTTCTTTAATGCAGGATCATTCATATCCTAAAGTTTGACATGTGAGCCCTGTATAATAAAGACCAGGAAAGCTACTATGAAAAGACGCAGGGTGTATTTCGGATGTATGCACCGTAGGGTCGGGGCCGACTTGAGCAGATGTTTGTAATGTAATGCTCAAGGCGAGCATTACATTGCGATGCTCGTATTCTTGCCACCACGAATGCTCATAGTGAATGCTTCGTTCAACAGTGCTTCATTACATTTTTCAGACGATTAGTCGGTTCTAAAATGGCAGACTAAAGACCGAGACTAACTCGAAACAAATCATTGTAATGTAATGCGCATGGCAAGCATTACATTATCATTTTCGTATATTTGGCGCAACGAATGTTCTTTTTGAATGCCTGGCTGAACACTCTTGTCCATTTTCTTTTAAGATGGTTGGTCGATCCTGAAATGGCAAACTTAGAAGTGGCTAGTGCCGCGTGCATTCTCATTGAATATTACAATCAGAAGTAAAAACAAAAAAAGAGACGATAGTAAGCAGATTTATTTAAGCAACGCAGTGTGAACGATAGCGCGACATTAACGTGTTTAATGCGATCAGACAACACAATTGCGATAAAAATCGAAAAAACAAAATTAAATATTGTGCTGAGATCTTTCCATTAATTTACGTAAATATTGTACGATTCACAAAATATGTACTTACAATTTGAAACACCGATTTAACTCGTTCGAAATCAAATCGCAACCCCTACACTGCCTTGTAATATAACAATCAAAAAGATTCGTTAAAAAATCGACAGTCAAGCGAAGCACGAATGCTGCATTCGCCGTTCGCGTTCGCTTCGTGCTCGCTCACCAGCACAGTCCAGCGAAACAAGTAAACCAATAATGAGAAGTTGAATATACAGGGTGTTTCCTAAATGTTAGATACAAATTTGGGGGGCTATTTTTTGAGTAATTTTAAGAATTTTTTGTCCTTCGACAATTTTAAGGAAAATGCTTTGTTCCGTATATGCAATACTATAAATTTTTATTGACTACACTTTTTCTTCTCTATTAAAATGGTTAAAATAAGCGTAGTGACGTAGTGCGAATCTTAAAAACAACACTAGTAAACCGGCCGAACGTCATTTAATTTGAATATGTTTCCAAATGTGTCGCTTGAATCTTTTTTTTTAATCATGAATACCTATACGAACGCTGAGATGACTGACATGCATTTCATGTATGGACTTGCCGATGGAAATTCGTTACGTGCCGGGCAATTTTACATTGAACGATTTTCGAATCGTAATGTTCCCTATCGAAAAATGTTCGATATAATTCATCTACGTTTTCGTGAAACAGGTACAGTAAAAGAAAGTGGAGGTGCAGGAAAAGCAGTGA
Organism: Euwallacea fornicatus; assembly: GCF_040115645.1. Taxonomy (NCBI): domain Eukaryota; kingdom Metazoa; phylum Arthropoda; class Insecta; order Coleoptera; family Curculionidae; genus Euwallacea; species Euwallacea fornicatus. Next base: position 267,191 of record NC_089543.1, read on the forward strand.
CCAGGAGAACGACGGGATCGGAAGACGATGTGCTCAACATTATAGAAGAAAATCTAGGAACTTCTACTAGAAAAATTGGAAGGGTTTGGATGGTAACGATAAGATCGTGTGGAAAGTTTCGAGGAAAATTTCGTTGTACCCGTACCACATACAAAGAGTTCAGGCTTTTCTTCTTATAGATTTTCTCTTGAGAATTGCATTTTGTCAATGGCTTTTGCACACATTTGATGCAAATTCCTCAACTACTGTCGTTGATTATTTTTGCCGACGAAGCAAAACTTCTCGAGAAATGAAATAAGAAATTTTCATAACAGTCATACGTGGGTCGAAAAAAATCCATACGAAGTACTAGAAGTTAGTTTTCAATACCAATTTCCGTTAAACGTTTGAGTTGGAATCGTGAGTGATTGGCTAATCGGACCAATGTTTCTACTAGAAAGTCTTAAAGGGACAGTTTATCATAGCTTTATGAAATAATCTTTTCCCGAATTTCTTGAAAATGTACCATTGGCGACCAGAAATGCAATGTGGTTTATGCGCAACAGAGTACCAGCGCATTTTAATAGGATTGCTGGCGAATTTTTAACGGAAACATATAGAGATCGCTGGAATAGTCGTGGTAGATCTTACTTATGGCCAGCTAGATCGCCAGACTTACACCCTCTAGACTATTTCCTATGGGATCATTTAAAATCATCAGTTAACACTAATCAAATGGGAAACTTGGAAGATTTAAGAAATCGCACAATTGATAGGTACGATTTAATAAAAACAGTCCTGGTATTTTTGGAAGAGTTCGGCTGTTAATGGGAAGATTAGAAGCATGCGTCCAAGCTGGCAGCAGTCATTTTGAACAATTACCGGTAACTTTTACTAAATTTCACGACAAAAATGTATCATCTTGTATCCAGGCAACAAAGCATTTTTTTTTTAAACCGTCAAGGGACAAAAAATTCTTAAAATAGCTCAGAGAAAAGCCCCCTAAATTTTTGCCTAACATTTAGAAAAGACACTGTAAATATCATCCAAATTCTTAACTATTAGTTAGGTATATGAGAATATAAAAGGACAAATGTAAAAACTTAAATTTTGATTATGTTTTTGCATTAATCCACACGTATTGAAATTTTACAAATGCGATGTAGTACAGCGTATTCCGATTTCCAATGCTTTTTCCATATTCTAGGGCCATGTAGCTGCCAAACAACTTACAGGGTTGGTTCGGGCAAATGCCAGGGGTTAGAGGAAAGTGCCTTGAATAATCGAATAAAACTGCTACATGAGATATTCCTAGAATTTCGAAACGCAGCCAAAAACGTAAAAAAAATCAATTTTCGGAATTTTCGATTTAAGTATTCCATCGATGAGTTTAAAAATTTTATGATATTTTCACGATGGATTTAATTTATATAAATTATTGGTGCATGAAGTACCATAATATTTTTTTATTGCGTTGAAAGTTTAAATCCCTTCACGAGAGCCTAAAGAAATTACAATAGTTTGAAAATGCTTTAACGTATTCTGCGAACACATTTAACAAAACAAGCAAATAAGCTGATGATTTAAATGAAATTGCTCTACAAATGTAATGCTAACGAAGTTGTTAAATGTGGTGTAACGCTCTGTACGTTTCTCGAAATTATTCATCTTTTTATTGGTGGTAACTATACTAAGCAGATGAGATTTTGACAGCGCCAACAAATAAAACTAATGACATATTTTACTGCCGTCGTTCTTGAAACTTTTACAAGCATGTTATTGTTCGGCGAAGGAATGCGAACGATACGGCATCAGTCAATCCTCTTTCAATATTGTCATTACGTTTCTTTCGAATTAACCGCCTTCGAAAATTATTCTTCATTAGTTCTAGACGTCCGTTTCTCTGAGTTTTCCACAGCTCTTTGTTTTATTTAGTTATACTCAGTATGGGGCTGAAGATTGATAGTTATCATTTTAAATTGCAGTAGAACTCTCTGTCTCAACTAAATACTTCCGATGAGTGGCTTTTGTCTTTATTTGAGCAAATTTGTTAACGCTAATTATCCTCCGGCTCAAATTGTATCAGTTCATCCTTTAGGTTTGCAGAAGCTGACCTTCAGTTTAAGTTATCTCCCCTTTTATTTACTTTCCTGCCGTTTGGTAACTTATCGGACGCCATGTTACAATTCAAACGGGCTTTTTTGGGTGAATAATTAATCTAAAATCAAGCGTTCATGGTTAGTTCTTGACTGCTCGCGAACAAATAATTTAATTATTACCAAACCTCACAAAGCCAGGAATTACATTGTTAAAAGTTGAAGGTGAGCGAATACTTTAAATGTACGCATTATATATGCAAAACTCGTTATTGGTAGAGCTTCGATAAGCACCCAATCAATTTTACAAACCGTTAAAGTAATCAGGACTTATTCAATATCTGTGAGTACGTATCGTCACTAGTTAGAGTTGCCTTTGAGTGTATTAAAAGTTCCTCGGTAGTAGGTAACCAAGATAAAATTACTTCTTGCGTCGTCGAAGCCCTTGTAGGTCGCTGGGCAAACCCAATTTTTAATGTAAGCCTTTTATATATCGATCAATCAACCCGTCTACTTCGAGATTTTTTTGCTAGGATAAAATATTACCCATGGAAAAATATTAAATTAAAAAAACAACGCCGGACGTAACGAAATACCCAATTTATTAAATGTTATACATTCAATCGTAATTTAATTGCCATGTATAATTCTTCCATATCCCTATCGACGTTGTTGATCGAGGGGGCTATTTTTCAATTTCGTTTAATCCAGTTCATGTACGGATACTCTGCAAAAGCTGGTATGAGAAATAACCGTTTTTCGTGAGCGCGTTCGAAAACCACTTCTCAGTTTAGGTTAACAGACTTGTTTATTAAAGTTACTAAGCAGATAAAACACTTGAACCGTTATTTACGATCGACAAACAGCCTATAGACGTGTACAAATTAGCGATAGAGAATTAAACCTGAACAAACAATCCTACATCTCGCCTAGTGTCTCTATATGCTTTGGCGACGCAATAATTCAGCAAAATTAATTACAGAGGCTGCTCTCTCACAAAACATTGATATTCACCCCTTTTGTATAAAGAAGCTATTGATGTCTTTTAACGTAGACAGCGCTTTTTGTTTGCCACGAATGAGCTTCATAATTTTGTTCATATACATAGAAGCAGATTTGCGAAATAAAACATTTAATTTTCTCCACTAAATTAATATGAAGCAGAGCTTGTTGACGCACTATGCGATGTCATAAATTGCAATCTTCAAAGAAAAATAGTGATTTTTCAAATTTGCTTTAGTGAACTGGGCAAAAATGTAAAGCGACAATTTGCCGTGAATTTCAACGGATTTATGGGGCCCGACGCCAACAACAAAACAGTAATACAATTTATATGTGGGGGGTGGAATATAAAATGGTTATTAAATTTGTTTAGCGAATTAATAATAAAATAGTTTGAAAAACTGTGAACCTATTTTATGATGATTACGTAACGCCAAGCGGTAGATGGACCGTTCAATGGAAAACCAAACCGCGAAGAACGATCGCGGTTAGTTCAGAATTGATGGGAGGAAACTTGATTAGAAGAAACAATAATTATGTAGAGCGCGAACGGGCTGGAAATTATTGCGGTGGTGCAATTGGCCGTAAAACTTTCAGCAAACACCTTATAAATATACAATTAACATCTCAGCAAACAATACTGCAAACTCCATTCAAATACACCAATGGGCAAAAGCCTTTTGTCCACTATAAACCGTCTTTGTGCCATTCCGCAAAAACACTCCATCAGCAATATGGCTCGGCCCACAATTTTACAACTTTCTGTACTTGACAAAGTATTGATTTATGGGGAGGATTATAAATTCATAAACGTGTTATTTTAGAACCCTATTTTTGGTTTTCTGAATGGACGAAAGTTCTTCTGGAAAACAGCTGGCTTTTCTCAGGGATATTTTAAATTCCTTCAAGGGATATACATAAGTGAATAAATAAATCAACTTAAATAACGTCTTGGAAATATATTATTTAACTTTGCTCCCACGTGACACAGTACGGCCCACCGCTCAAATTCGCCGAGAAAAAAATATTTCATGCAATTAAGCAGATTTTATATTCGAAAGTATTAACATCCTGGGCAACTGGAAAAAGCTTTTTACAGTTGGGCTTAAGATACATTTCACCTAGTGACAGAAAAGCCAAAACAAACTGCCGCCAAAGTAGTTGATTTTATCCGGAACCCTGCGTAAAAACCGCTTTTTGTCTATACATGTGTTTTATATTTTGACAAGGAGTACCATATGGCCCCTGGGGAATCCTCTTCAACGCTATCTGGCCATGATACATATGTACGTTAAATCAGTAGCGTGATAGTGGCATTAGTGGCAGTAGTTCATAAATTATAGGGGGGGGACATTTGACGAAGCTGAGCGTGCTTAATTTGACCCAATGTTTCGGGATGTAATTATTGTGACCTTTAATAACTGCATTTTTTACTTAAACGATGCATTGTCAAAAGAACACCTCATTAGAAGGGCCCATTTCATGGACGATTTGTGCATGTATGTATAAGGGTGAAATGTGCTTTGAACGAAACGTTAAATCCGAGTAAACATCATAATACTCTGGGTTTATTGGTAAAGCACTTAGACCACTGGAATTAATACAAGTAGCTTGATATATTCCGTTGTTTGCCGAGATTAATCGGTAAATACATCAAAACTCTAACTACGAGGGTGAAGCACATCGTAAATCTAGGGGTGATTACCTCTGTAAATTTTCTCCCCTCACATACACAATTTCCGCTACATAGGCCTTTTGAAACAAGGCGAACTCCATTCTAAAATAGAAAACGGTGAATGTATTCTAACGAACGATACTTTCCTACGTTGTGCTGATGTCATTTCAGGATTTATGACCTTTCTTTTCGGAAGATATTTATTTTTACCCTATTCGATGAAAGCCGAAATGCATTTGCTTTAAATGCAATAACCCTGAACATGTCAGATATATATACTACAAGGCACTCTATTTAGATTTTTTATTGCTTTTTTCTTTGGCTATTTCTCTTTTTTACCACTGGTTTTTACCACTTCAAAACATGAAAATATTTCGGAGGAAGCGGTGGGGCTCACTCGGTATAAAGAGGAAAACTGATTGACTGAAATTGAAACTAATGCCGTTTATTGTCTCTAATTGGGAAATACGATGGACAATAATAATTCTAGTTTTAAAAATTATATTATGCGACAGCATGACATGTACATGACCCACGCATTGCTATAGCGAAATTATTTAGTTTCAGGTCGGTCGGTTGGACATATGAATTAATTATAAACGTCCATTGGAAATCAAAGGCTCAACAAGGACCTAGTTTGAATTCAGTAATGACAATTAAATATTTCGCCATTGCGAAATTTATTCAGAAGGTTAAATTTGGGAATTTGATGCACCAATGCCAGATAATACCTACTCATGATTTGATCATTATTTAGGAATACATTATTTCGTGCACATTCGGTTAATGTAATGCGAGCAAAGTAAATAATTAGACATTGAAACGTTTAAATTTATACTAGCTAATTTAGCCTATAACGGGCATTTAAAATATTTAATAATCCCAAATAATCTCCTCCCAATAAACCGTTTCTATAAATAATAGTAGGAAGCAATTTATGTCGCATAAATAAATGTATTCATCCATTATTAACGTACCGATTATTCACATTTTTTCTCTATACAAGAGAATAGTTTTCGATAAATGGGTTACGTCTATTATGTCATTTATGTCGCCGCAGCATTCATACATATGTAAATGCGAAAGCCGAACTATAAAAGGTTACGGGACACTACAAAAAAGTCCGCAACAATATGATATGTCTGAAATCAAACAGAATTTCAAATGAAATGACGTTACAGCACCTTGTGTAGTTCCAACGTTTCCTTGTTGACAAACTGTAAATAAATAATAAAGCAAATTGTCGACAAGCATGAGTAATTGATATTATTCATTAGTCAGTGTAATTAGGTAGAAAGCGTTCATGGGACAGCAAAAAATTACGATATTAACAACATTATTACGGTATAAGTATTTATATTAATTAGTTTCGTTTCATTTTTCCTTTTGCTGGTGGGCTACTGATTGCCAGAGAATCAATAACAGGGAAAATAATAAAGTATCTACTTTAAAAGGCAGACGAAGATAAGTAGGCTGACTATTACTTCGCTATGTTGTATTCCGTGTGTCAAGATATCCTCAGTATTGAATAGCCAACAAAAACCTAACAGTTAATTATTATGTTTTTTTATTTATTTATTTATTAATTTTTTTCCAAATGTGATCGGAATATTGATTGCTTATTAATATCTTAATATCGCCGACTCTTTGTTTACTTTAAAGTTGCGTCGAGTCAAATGCTTACTTAGTATTTTACCTATCGGACGGTTCCGAACACTCCATCACGCCATCTTTTGCGTGAAGACATTTTCTAGGGTTTATGGAAATATAAAATCTTCGTTATATACTCATCGACGTTTTCCCAGAATCGTCGCCCTGCATTGGGCTCCCTCTTTATCAAATTTTTATCGATAAACTGGAAATTGCATTTAGCAAGACGCTTTCGATTTTGCTTCGCCGATCTTTCCCTGTTACAACTTCTCCTTTTTAAATAATACATCGGCTTTCTCTTTACAGGTTAATACGTTACGTCTAAACAATACACTTCCTTGTGTCTAACTGTATAGGTGTGTATTCGCCGAGTTAATTCAAAATAACTGATTGACTTATACCAGGCTTACGACATCAAAATTTTTCTTTAACTTGCCTTTTCACCAGAAAGAGGAAACGCGTAACGAGCGGTCTACGGGGTGTTTCGGAAAAGGATGAACCCGTGGCTGTGTAGCTGCATAGGAAGGTAGTTGAATTGTAAAAAGGCCGCATTGCAAGTTTTTCCGAAAGTGCTCAAAAGTAATATAACCTTCTAACGTCGGAGCCCCAAAATATGTTCTGGCCGTTTGAAAATAGTTTGGCACGTTGAGTTTGGTTCGGAGTGACTCACCCAAACCCGACATTACCGATATATAAAATTCGGGGTAAAATTGTCAAATACACACCGACGCTTAGAAACCATTTTCCCGACACGAATGTAGATCTTTTTATTTTCAGAGAAAACATTAGGGTACCAGCCGTATTTTACAGCAGAAATTAAAAATTGCGTATGCCCTTCCTCTCGCTGATAATATCTACAAAATTTCATAAGATTAAGTAATAAAATAGGAAAAGAGTTATTTTGAGTTCCCTACTTTGGAGGCCATACCTTCCCTTAGGGGCACATTCCGAGAGACTTGTAATGTTTTCGAGCGTTTTCTACTAGAAGTCATCGTGAAAAGCTGTATGATCTGATCCAATGCCAGCAGGGGAAGTAGCAGTCGGAGTAGTCGTTTGCGTTTTTCTTCTTTTCAACGACGTCTTACAGGAGGTTATCAACCTCCCACTGTCTGATGAGCGCCAACAAGCACGAAAGCTATGACAGCCTGGACTGGGATTCTGTGTTCGTTGCCATGTGTTCTCAACATGGGTGTGTCCTATAATCTCCTGTGAAAATCACCATAATACACTGATACTAAAGACGGGGTTATTGGACATTTTATGATTTTAACTCGCAATAAGTTTTTCTCTATAATTTGGAGTACTGTAGATCTACTTAGGAGGGGACTACCCATTTCTGAAATAAACGTTTTACTTTTAAATCTATTAGATTTATATAGCGATGCGAACAAAATACTTAAAGCTACCAAACCTCAAAACATCAACACGACTAATTTTATCAAACGCGGTTTACACGTCGTAACCCGTGCAACTCTTAAACTTACGAAACAATAAACCGGACATTTTCTAATCTCAGACCATGACATTCTATGGGATTGTAGACTCCCATTTTCCACAAAATAAAGTAAAATGCCGACAATTTCATCCTTTAAAATAAGTAGAAACCTCAGTTTGTTTACTTATATAAAAGAAAATTAGTTCCGCTCTTATGGTACTCTTCTATCTTTCGTCCACACCGCAGTTTAACCCTGAGATTCCTATGGTTTGTGTATGATCTTCTTAACGATACCTGGAAACGGTATTATAATACAGACCCATTTTCGTCAATTGACTTTAAAAATGAGAGGTAGAAATGTTTTTCCTAAGTAAATATGAAATCAGCCCCTTGACATCAAAAGTCATTTACCCAAAGATTCATCAAAGTCGGTTTTTCAGGGCTACGCTGATGTTCCGCCAAGATTCATGGGTACATTTTTATTCACTATGTTCTCAAAAGATATTTATTTTGCTTCTGTTTGATCAAAAACCAAAAAGAATGCAAATTTTCTTCGAATGTTCTATTTACTTTGGGAAAAAATATTTGGGGTTTGAATAAAAACCCATCGATAGGAAGAGAAATAAATGCTCCAATTTTTAATTCCAAGATAACCGATTTCCACGGTTTGTTTAATATTTTACGATTATTTATCACAACGATCCATTAATCTAGTGTAAAATTTGCATAAGCGTCGAAAAATTAAAGACGTTTTTGGCAAATTGTCTGCTTTTAAATACAACTACGCGTATAGTTTCAGGTTCACATAACCGATACTAATTTGTAAATGAGTATTGCTAAAAAGTGAAGTGAATTCAAATATAACACAGCTCACAACTTTTCCATATTACAAAAATGTCTCGTGCAAAACCACTTATCTTTCAACAACTGTGTCCTCTGGAAAACACCTTTAAAATAAGTACTACAATTAATTACTTTACCATGTCTAATACTTGAAGGTGCTAAATCTTTAATGATCTATGTAATAAAATGGAAAAATTTCCGTATACGAATGAAACGTGGAGCTTAAAAAATAACGAGGCTGCATAATATACACATCTAACAAGCAGAATTAAAATTCCGTTCCGTAAGCACGAGTTATGAAGATGATGAAACAAATATTTGATTTTGCAACGGGAATACTTCCAGTTATTAAAAAAACGCAAATGCCCATGTGGGCTTTAATTGATTTTTATTGGATTTTCTCATAGCGTTGAATTACTACAAAAGGCATTTTTTAACGGACAAAGAAATTCCTATCGTCGAATGTTCTCGATTCTTTGTTTGAGCCAATTTGAGTAAAAAAGGCAATGAGATTGGTGCGGATGCTCTAAAACTTGGCGAAATTCTGACTAGGACCCCGATAGCATTGTCTAGAACGAGTTTTTGTCCCTTTTCAAGAATAAGTGGTTGGTCCAAACGGCAGTGCTTTTGGGGGAGGTATGAGAGCTCTTTACGTGTGCCGCCACGCTTTTGGTCGTTAGAAAATCAATATAGCCTCCGTTTTGTGCAAAGTGGCTTACCCACACCCGCTACATATAGCCATATACGAGGGTTAAGCTAATTCTCTGCCAAATTAAGAGCTCCTTTCATTACTTGTCAATTAAACTACACCGTCCATTTCTTCGTCGTGAGAACAAAGGAGTCGAGCAACAGACCATTCCGTTTGATCGCAACCTATTTTTTTCCTTAACAATGAAAATAAATTCGCCAAATTTCTTTTGCTGTACGTTACTGCAATGATACGTTTTGTTTGTTGTAATTTTTAAACATTCGAAATCAGTCATATCGAGGGCGAACGTAGTAGGAAAAGATGGTGGCAAATTCTCAAAAGGAATGGGCGTTCGAGCAAAAACGGAAAGAGGATATTGGGAAACACGTGTTTCTACTTATTGGCTTCATCAGATATGTGCGCGTAGAAAATCGGCACAAAGTGTTACATTTCGCATCAGTAAATCCACGTATGTGAAAAACAATTTTCTCATCGCTTTAAATAAAAAAAATTTACCAATAGCGGATACGGATATAAGCAGTTTTTGAACGTCGCCACCTCACACGTCCCAGAAATAATCCTTTTCAAGTTCATTAGATATCGCAAGCATTTATTGCGGGTGCCGAGGTCCTCGTTGAAAGCATCGAATTTCGCCATGCGATACAGCATCGAGACTCTGCCTTTATCGTCAGAAAATTAGGAAAGTAACGTTAACTAGAAATTAACGACATCCGAGACCATGTGACGGTTTCGTCGAAATAAACACCAACAAAGGAAATTATTAGGTGTAAATGATTCAATCTTAGATAACGTGTGATTCACACAAATTATCAAAAGTGTTAGACGGTTTTGCGTGTGTAACGGGAACGACGGAAAACTTCGTTCTTGTAATAATATACGTATATAATAAGGACATCTTTAACAAGTTACGCCATTTGCCGAGAAAGTTGTACGTGATTTGAAATCGCAATTATGATCCCCCCACACCGACGATCTAAAAATATTATTTACTTTCGATTGCAGAAAGATCTAAGCGAAAAATAAGTCGCCAACATGAGAATTGTTTATACAAACACGTGTAGCTCATAAATTGTTGATTATTTAAATCACACCTTCCTGCAAAACGCGAACCTTAAGATCAATAGTGTCCCTGTTTCTTTTTTGCCCTTTAGTATGGCTGGTGCATAAATGTTAGATAGGAACTGTGTAATGTCTTTGTTAGTAAATTCGTATTTCAAAATAAATGTTACAAAAGGTATTTGGTTTAATTATCACTCTTATCTACCGCAGGGGAGATTTTAGTCACGGTTCATTTTCGCGTGATTTATTGGACGGAAGGTGATTTACTGGCATAACATAAATGTATGTGCAAAACCGCAATCTATCGAGAGCATTGCCGTTGACCTTTGTTGCTGGGAAAACGGACAAATCATCATATTTCTCCTATCGTGGCTCAAAAACAAATATTATCAATGGAAAAGCAACTGATTAAATATATACCGAATGAGAAAATATCAGACTTTGGTGCAATAGCTATTATTCCTTATTTTATCTGCAAACGAAAAGTTTAACTGAGAAGAAACTCGTAGTTGTTTATGGGACATTTGGATTACCTATAGTTTTATCGTTGAGAATTGAGTTTTATCGTTGAAAACTGAAAATTCCTAGCGCCATTCGATATGGCACTATCAGCAATTGATTCTCGAAGCTCTAAGCTGAGTTTATGAGAGCAAGCTTATTGACATGCAATTGGAAAAAACTTCTCGCTCTCGGAGATTTATTAAAACTTAACTAAGAGATAGTAAGAGGAAGAAAACTAAGGATTTATATAATCTTCCGTAAACCTCTCGCATTAAATAAGTAATTAATGTAAAACTTATAAGTTATAAACCGCTGCAAAGTAAATACGGCTTCGGGAAATTTACATTGTTTGCCTCATAAAGAGCGGACACTTTTTGTTACTTAAAAGCGTAAAACCAATATTTCAGACCGAAAAGACAATTTCCTTTAAAACACTGTCGATCAAAAGCCAATATGTCAAATATTTCATTAGAACATATTCCTGAACTTAAGGAAATTGTATAACGGCGTTGGAAAACGATTTCCTCTTTAAACTCGCGCGAGTCAATTTTACAAAATAGAATTTTCTGAATAAATATTGGACTACGATTTAAGAAAATAAATTAAGGTCTAAATCCGGGGGAATAAAGAAAGGATTTTGTGTTCTGCTAAAACGATTTTATGAAACGTTTCAAAGTTGCGCTGGTTTTTTGGGAAACATAAAGTTTAGAATGATTATCTTTTAGAACTGGGATTCGAGTTTTTGTAAAAAGCCATTAATTTCATTTAATAAAACAAGTACCACACCTAGAATATCGACGCGACTTGAGGCTTCTGCTATTTTCACCCGTTACGCCTTTTGATAAATGAAGGGAAATTTTATTGTGAAATTTTCATTAAGACCCGACAGTCGAGATTCTTAGACGGATACGGACATTCAGCAGAGGTTTAATGATAACCCTTCAAAGAGCGTTTTTCGACAGTTGCAATGCTGCAAGCCACCTGTCGACTTCTCTCGAGCTTCTTCAGTAATCTGATATCATATGATGTTCTTAGTATGGCAGTCATTAACAAACGAGTATTCGATATGAAACAAGGCTGATCCTTGTTGTGAACTAACTTCGATGCACTTAAAACAATTTTATTGATTTTTTTTTATCATCTCCAATACGTCAATAACTTGTTCTAGCAAAAGGCTCCTCTAATTTCTTTTGTGTTCATATTCGACCGAGGCGTTTTTAAAACTTTTCTAATTTGTGCGGCCGACCATAGAACTTTCGACGAAATCTTTGCGAAGCTCTGAGACTATGCCCAAGAGACGCGATATCTAAAGGGAATTAGCATTAAAATTGCCATGAATACATTAATCGTTCGCGCGGCTTCGCAGTTTTAATCCCAATCGTTCTGCACATTATGAATAATGGCGCTGCTTCGTTGTACTGAAAAAGGAATCGAACTCGCTCTTATTTTTTTCCATTAATGTATAGTTAAATACATATATACAGGGTGATTCTAGATAAGTGGGACAAGCAAATGTCTTGAAATCGGGAAGATCTACAAAAAAAAATTCAAACAAACCCTTCTTTATTTTCGGGGCCTCAACTATTTATAAAAGTCAATTTTTTTCCCCAAGGTCACCTTCACCTGTCTCTTGGGGTCAACTTCAGTTTTTCAAATGTAACGCCCAATTTTTTTTTTGGAGATTCGAATCCTTCGTTGGCAGTAAAAATGTTTTTACTTGAAGCATTTTTCGCTAAAAGTAACGAAATTCGTAATAACACCAAACTCTTATCCCGCGAACGCGACAAGTCCAATTTTATAAAATTTTTGTTAAAACAGTTAAATTAACACTTAAAAACAGTTCATTTAAAGCAAAGGTTGACAATGTGGTTTCAACGTGACGGTTGTCCCGCTCATTATGCTAGGAATGTCGGAGAGGTTTTAAATTAACATTTCCCACAAAGATGGACGGGGCGTGGTAGTGAAATTAACTGGCCAGCCCGATCACCAGATTTGGCTTCACCAGATTTTTTTTTGTGGGGTCGTTTAAAACGAGTAGTTTATAGTCGAGTACGAAATACTTCCGAAGACATGAAAATTCGGATCACAAACGCTTGTCGAAACATTACAGCTGAAATGCTGGAAAATACCAAACAATCATTTCCAAACAGAATTGTTAAGTGTCTTGAACAGCAGGGGAACCGTTTCGAACATCTGTTGGACTGATTTTTGTTATAATAAATTAAAATTTACAACAAAATTAATAAAAGTGTTAAAATAAATTAATAAAGTTTAATGAAAGGTTTTTTATTTTGTTTCGTGTTATTATTACGAATTTCGTTACTTTTAGCGAAAAATGTTTCAGGTTAAAACATTTTTACTGCTAGCAAAGAATTCAAATTCCCCCAAAAAAATTGGGCGTTACATTTGAAAAAATGAAGTTAACCCCAAAAGAAAAGTGAAAGTGACGTTGAAAAAAAATATTGACATTATCAAAAGTTGAGTCCCCGAAAATAAAAAAGACTTTGTTTGAATATTTTTTTGTAGATCTTCCCGATTTCACGACATTTGCTTGTTCCACTTATCTAGAATCACCCTGTATACATACGTATAAATATACTACGTGACAGAAAAGAGAACACCCCGTAAAAATGATTTTATTTAAATAATTTTTGGTATGCACGTTTGTATATGGAAACACAAAAAACTATTAAATTTTCAGCCATATTTATCAATGTATTTACGAGTTATCAGGAATTTTAGGAGTTTTTTTTAGTATAAAAATTGCAATAAAATATCAATAATATGACTGTAAAATATCGTTTATTGGCGTACAGTGTGCTTGGAAAGTGCTTTTATATCCATCAAATATGCCTAGGCGCAAAATGCAACAAAATTTTCATCAGTTTAGCGAGTTCGAAAGAGGTCAAATGGTGGGTCTACGAGAGGCTGGTCGGTCATTTAGGGAAATCGCCACTAAATTGAACTGTAGTGTTAGTACGTGCGAGATCTTGTCAGAGAGAGATGTTAGACATGGTTCTGAGAACAACAAATAGGCAGAAGAAGAGGTACTGGACGATCTCGAAAATCTGCTGCAGTACGCCAAGATCGCCGCCTTCCAATTGCGACTCTAAGAGATAGGTTGGCCTCGGCGAGGACGCCGGTGGATCAGTAGTTTGCTGAGTATGGAAGGCCCATAGAAATTCGAACCATTTATCGTCGGATAAGAAGTTTCGGACTAGTTTCCTATCGTCCCCGTCTTGTGTCACCCCTCACCTTAAATTATCGTCAAAATCAGCTGCAGTGGTGCAGTGAACGGATACATTATAATCTAGAACGGGATAATATCATGTTTAATGACGAATCCAGATTCTGTTTGAGTATGCATGATGGTCGGACAAGAGTAAGAAGAATATGGGGCGAAAGACGGGATCCTCGGTTTACAATACAGAGCATGTCCATCAGACTGTTGGGGTAATGGTTTGGGGTGCTATTGCATATGGTAGCAGGTCACCTTTACGTTTCGTTAGAGATAGTAAGAAAGCCCAACGATACATCCAAGAAGTGCGGTAACCTCGTCTTATGCCTTATTTGAAATCTCTTGTTAATCCAGGTTTCCAGCAAAACAATGCTCGACCACATGTGACTCGAGTGATTATGGACTTCTTTCCACAAAATGCAATCAGTTCGCTACCTTGGCCACTTCGATCTCCAGACTTCTCGCCGATTGAAAATGTATGAGATATTATAAATAGAATGTTGTATAATTTATCTCATCCCCCACAAACCCTAGTAGCGCTATGTCTTGCTATTCAGTTAACTTGGAATGAGGTCCCCCAAGACGACATCAATCACCTCATTAGATCCATGCCTAGACGTCTACAGAAATGTATAAGACACCACGGAGAACCGACAAATTATTATTATTTTTTTGTTTTTGACAATTAAACTTGTTCAATTTTTAAATGAAGTATTTGTTTTAACGTAAGAAACACATATACCAAAAATTATTTATATAAAACGATTTTTACGGGATGTACTCTTTTCTATGTCGTGCAGTATACATATGTACATGGAAGAAAGAAAGACAAACACATGATACAAACAGCCTGCGCTCTGCATGGGAGATTCCCACTACTAAAGCATGGGCCTAGTAGTTGGAGATGACCATCGAGAGCAAGCTAACCTGGCAAACACGTGCAACAAAAAAATAATACTGGCATAGCAACTGGGCAGAGCAGTCGGACGAGATGGGGCCTGAAATCTTAAGTCTTACGCTGGTAGGCAAGAATGCTGAGCACTAAAGTTGACAAGACTGCAAAAAGTTATGTGTCCGATCATCACAATTTATATAACCAGCTAATCCAAGTCTGGTCATTCAGGATTATACCTAAAGCGGCGCTCGACACCTTGCTGCGGTTGCCAAAGCGTTCAATCTGGATCAAGCAGAAAGGCAATCGCTTTTCATAGGAAGATTGAGGCCTTCAAACACTGAACGTAAATTTAGGGGAAATCGCACTGTCGAAAGAAGAAGTCTCTAATTACCGATAAGGTATGAAACAGTCGTTTGAAATGAAAATTCCAAAGAAAGGGGAATTTATATGAAACTTCTTCGGTCGCCATTAGACCACTGACAGGTCACCAACGACTGATAGACAGTTAGTAGGAGTCGGAACATATGACGGCGAGAGAAGTTCTTTCCGTTGAGAGACTATAAAACAAGCTAGGTATTGAGGACCTATTGGCAGTCATCACAGGTTATTGCAGGCTAAACCGGTATATGCACGTCCAGAGATTAGAGTATATTCCGATCTGCCAACATTACGGAGCGAAGAAACGAATCCCCTCGTATTATTTCCACCATTTTCGATACGCAACAAGTGAAAACCTCTTTTGGACTCAACGAGAGGATCTTCTGCCTCTAGGATGTTCCTTCATAAAGAGAATGGATCGTTTTGTGGAAGAGGAGTGAGCTCATGTAGAGTTAAATGGGAATGGATTGATAGAAGAGAGTCCTTTAGAGGCTAATCGCAGCTTTGCTTCTGCTGCTGCTGCTGCCACTACTACTATACAAGTAAATATATACAATAGCTTTTGTCTCTAGTTCCAGCTTTATCAACTCAAAGCAGAACTCAATTTTAACTATCTGGTTATTATCACTGGCCTAGCTATTTCGAATTTATGGGCTATCTAATTCCAGTCTGGAATTCTAATTTTAATATTAATGTCCGCTAAACTGCTACTAGTTACAGAAATCAATTTAGTTCTTGTACTGCTGTCCACAGAACTAAATTTTATTCAAGTTGTTTGGAAGTTGGAGCTGTTTATCATCGCGTTTGCCTTAATATTCCAATATTGTTCCATTACACTGTAAAATGTATAATCCCCAAAGTTGGAGCCCAGTGTTTTGGCACGTATTCAGTTTTTTGCGGAAAATGCGAATTTGAGTTAGTGGAGCGCATAACGCGATGGCCAAAGTGCTGCGCTATGGGCCGTAAAACATCCATTATGCCTACGTGCTTATATTAAATCGATTTGTCCTTACTCGTTATTTTTATTAACCCGCTTAATTTTCATCCACCTCCGAAAATTGGGTCGCTGGGGCATTACAAACTTCTCATCCACATTTAATGTCAACTCGCATTCTGGCTAATCCAACGTACCCTAAACAAAAAAAAAAAAAACAAAAAATAGGCCTTTTTATTTTCCAACAAAAAGGCGAAAAGATAAAAAGGAATAGGTGTATAATGATATGGCGGCAAAGTGTGAGGTAGCTGCTGGCCTCGAGCAAAATCTGAAAACCGGACGGACGTCTGAAGTACTGGCTAGCGAGAACAACCCGATCAAAAACAAAAATTGGAGCAATTTTAAAGAACGAACATGTGTTAATGTGGTCATTTGCTGCCGCTAAGGCCGTTCCTTTGCTCGTATGAAAATGTGAATCTACCCAGTTTTGTTCCTTTTTCCATCGGCCTAGGTAATTTCATTCTCTAACGGCACGAAATGTTTATTCCTTCATTCTATTTATTCTTCTTATTTTTGAGAAGTGCACTTTATCAATTACTTATTTAAGTGAAAAGTCTAAACTCTAGTCAACTTATGTATGTGGCATCATAATTATTTCGTGCCAATTACAGCCCGAAATGTCAAAAGTGGTAGCCTTGAATGAAGATGCTGCTTTATATTCAAATATCTGAGTTCTTGTGCGGCCTGTTAGGCTTACATCAAATCACTACAAACCTCTTAGGGTCCAATTATGAATCACAAGAAGTTGCAAATAAACGATTGCGGCAGTTTGAATAAATATCTGATAACCGTTGGTAATAGGGTAAAAAAGTGTTTTGCTCTAAGAAAATGTTAGATTCATAGAAGGATTGTCGGCAGATGTTAGTTAGTTTACTGTCTGTCTTTTTTTTTTCTTTTTTTTTTTTCTTTTTTTTTTCAAAAAATTTAACACAGTATTGCGTAAATCGTATGTCTCGATAATAACCCACGAGACATCCCACATTTGCAAAGAAAAATGAACACCTTGTACTTGCATCATAGGTGTTTGTCTCCTGATATACAGTGGTGGCCGTAGAAATAGGACCACTACTGGTTCAATTTTAAATATGGAGAAAAATTTATTGAAAGTCATTCTATCTCGTTCGAAATAGGGTTCTAAATTTCTACAAGGTTGGTAATTATGTGTGTCAATAGAAACCAGGGGAATTACCTTATACTAGAATTGTACTTCCCCTGTTTCGTTCAGACAGTCAAAACTAAGGTGGTCATAATAATAGGACCGGTGTATTAAAAGCTCGTTATTTTTTTAATAACTTTCATAATTCCTCATTCATTAGAATAGCAATTGAAAGGTAAGTCTAATTAATTATTTCGAAGCATTTTGATGCATTTTAATAATTAATATACAAACAAATGGGGCGTAAAAACCACTGTTCTTTAACTGAAAGAATTAGAATACAAACAGTTAGAGATGAGGGCAATTCCCTGCGTCAAATTTCTCAAAAACTAGGAATATCGAAAACGTTAACAATAAATGCTCTCAAACACGAAGAACAACAAGAAAATCGCAGTCGTAAGAGGAAAACAACCATTTTGACCGACCGCCGAATAAAGCGAGAATCCCAAAAAAAAAACCTTTTTTAAGTTCCAAAGAACTTCAAAAGGACCTAAAATTGGAAATAAGTTCCAGAACTACCCGAAGACGATTGCAGGAAGTTCATTTACATGGCCGAGTGGCTCGAAAGGTACCGTTGTTATCGAAAACAAACAAATTAAAAAGAATAAAATGTGCGAAAAATCATCTTCGCTTTGAAAACGAAGATGATAACATAAAATTGTGGAAAAATGTTCTTTTTTCGGATGAAATAAAAATTAATTTGTTTGGTTCGGATGGTCGACGGTACGTGAGGCGGCCACCAAAACAGGAATTGCTTCCAAAACATACTCTAAAAACCCTTAAACATGGAGGTGGTAATATAAAATTGTGGGGTTGCTTCTCTTGGTTGGGTGTTGGTCCTATTTATTGGATAAAAGGAATCCTGAACCAAGAGGAATTACTTAAAATAATGAAAAATGTTATGCTATCATATGCTTCGGAAGAAATGCCATTAATTTGGAAATATCAACAAAATAATGATCCGAAACATACGGCTAGGCGAGTGAAACAATTTTTTCAAAATGAAGCAATTTCTGTTGTGCCATGGCCTTCACAATCGCCGGATCTGAATCCCATCGAAAATCTTTGGGTACACCTTAAGGCTGCTGTGAGGAGTCATCAGGTCAAAAATAAAGAAGAACTGTGGTCCGTAGTCCAACGGGAATGGGAAGCTATTCCTGTTGAGCTCTGCCAGCGTTTAATAAGTTCAATGCCTAAAAGATTGAAGACAGTGATTGTCCAAAAGGGAGAAGCAACGAAATATTAAACATTAGGCCATATTCAAATTGCTAATTTCGTTTTTTTTTCTTCCTTTTTTTTTGATAATGTTTTACCGGTCATATTTTTATGCCCACATATTTATTTTGTTTTTATTGTTTTATTGAAGACTTTTAATTATTTTTCGTTAAATTATATTTTTGTATATTGTTTTCTTTATTATTAAATGTATTCTAATTTTTTTTTGTTCTAATTTTTTATCTCTTTACTGATAAAAATAAAAAATTGAAATTTTTGAAGTGGTCCTATTTTTATGGCCACCACTGTATGTCTAGTGAACTAATAATTTCACTTGCCTCTACACACGAAAGCATTTTGGGATACAACTGCATGTACTAACCATTAATTTCACAATTCACGCCTATAAAATACTTAGATTAAATGATCGCCGCTCGGTACTTGTCAAAGGCAGGACGAAAATATATCTATCAATGGCAGTCATGTATCTCTGGCACGTTTTTTAAGTAAATTATTAATTTCAAAAAGGGAAATATCAAAAGTGAGAAAAATCCAGGTTTCATTTGCTATTCGCATCAGTTCGAAAAAGAGACTTCAATAAAATTGGACATGATAAAAGTCTTGATCGATCTGGCAGTCCATTTAGGTAATTAAACTGTCACGATTTTACTGCACTTCAGAGACAAGCTGCCAAATGATTGTACATCCAAATATCTATTCGAAAATGGCAAAAGGGTCTTTTTCGCTCTCCCCTGCATTTGGCGTCGCTTTCGGCCTTTTGACACCCGAATCGAACCCACCCACGACCATTCAAGACCAAATCGGGATTACTTGCCGCATATTTTTAAATCACCCCGGGTTATTACGGACGTGAGCTTAATACTTTGATATGCCGGTTTTAATATATTTTCTAATACCAGTTGTGTTCCTTAGAGATTTTATGGCGAAATTCGAATCCTTGTATAAATAAGACTCGAGCTGAGTGATGTCAATCATCGATCAGTTCCTTTCAGAAGCGTACGTCATTGTTTCCTCTGCAGGAATAAGGGAATACATTATTGTTTCCTGCCGCAAGCTTTAGAAGTTTGCATTTCTGCTCCAATTTTCACAATAATGCCAGGCTTATTGAAAGGGTGTAAATGAATAGAATGAAAGTATAATCCGGGCGACACAGACGCCAGATATGGGACAAAACGCCTATAAAAGCATTGAGTAAGCATTTAAGCATCATAATCGGATAATGCATCCAGAATTATACGGATCTCTGGACACTTTCACACCAATTACGTATGTGTCGCTGATTTAATTTATGTCTAAATTACAAAGTGCATCATATACATACATACGGCCAAGTTTATGCTTCTGAAAGTGTTATCGCGCTAGAAAGGTTTGGATGGCTGATCCACATAAACCCGCTTTTGTCCTTTTATCCCATCTTGATAAATGCCGTTTAGAACTAAAGTTAGATAAATTATCTTCGCATCAAAAGGCAACGCGTAAAGGTCATTTGTATTAACCCGTCTCCTAGGATGTTTTCAGCTATCCTCGCGGAATCTAAAAACAAACAAAAATGGGGTCCATTTGGAAGAAGTACCTACTAAGCCAGTAATTCTCCATTCAATAGATACGTAAGACTTGGTTTTAAAAACTTTGGTAATTTGCGCAGCCAAGCAAAGGACTTTCTGAAGATTTCCTCCAAATCCGATCGACTTTATATCCATTAAGGGCAATATCCAAAGGGAATTAGCATTGAAATTTCCATGAATACATTAATCGCTCCCCCCGTTCATTGGAAATTTTAATCCCAGATAGTTTTATATTAATTTTGAAGGGGCCCTCGGTCTTAAAATTTAGACAATTCTCACTTTTGGAATCGCTCCGCAATTTATTAGGAAGTAATCGAATGAGCTATTTCGCAGCAGCGAGGCCTCGCCGTAAAAAATGTCACAAAGTTAGGAAATTATGCCGCTGATAAGCTAAGACATAGAAGGAGAGAATTTTCCTTCGTGGACGCATGAAAATGCGCTTCGGTGTTGTTGAAATGCGATTAAATCGTTAGACGACAGCTGTCACAAGTCTGAAGATTGAGAGCGAAAAAATGGCAAAAATATTTGCATATGCTTAAAGGGTTCCAGAGATGAAGAGGTTATTCAAATCGAACGCCTGAAAAAGATCATAGAGCATTTATTCGCTCCGTTCTCTGATAGCTTAATAAATAAAACATGTACACAAAAGTTGGTTCACTTTGAGCACGAATTGAAACAAAATATTCATACGGCAAGTAAATTTAAATTTTATTCCTGGATTGACGAATTGGAAAACAAGTGCATTGTATATTTCTTCAGTTATGTAGATGCGCCACCAAAGGCTAAATCCTTTACTTTATGGTAACTTGGAAATTCGATATTCTAAATATTTACGGTTGGTAGCTTATTAAAAGGCCAATTTTGGATTTCTACGGTTATCTTGCCGTTTTAGCGAGGTATAAATATTCGTTAAATATAAACGTCGGGATGTAATCGGCTTGTAGAACCTCATTTAAAGATATAAATTTCTCGCTGTTAGTCTTTTTACAATTTTATTGTAGATTTTATATGTAACCTTTATAGTGTTAACGGATGCACAAAGACGGTCTTCGACGCTCTTTTATCACTATTAGCCGTTTCGCATTCAAACAACACCGCCTTAATGGAAAAGTGTCAACAAACCGCAAAAATGTATCGCCACCATATAGAGTCGTATAAACGCCAGACCTTTACCGTTTGACTCTTGGAAGGTTTAACCAATGATCTTTCTGTGTATGACAAAACTCGATTATATTTATGTGCCATGAATATACGTGTTGCGAGAGAGAAGTTTTCAATACGAATATAACGTTTGACGACCAAACCGTTTTCGTGACTTCGACCAAAAATATCAAAGAATGTTCAGGTAATTACGTTCCAATTGGAGGTTCGTACAGAACCTAACACCTTCTCTTAATACAAACTTAAAATAAACTTTGATGAAAATTAACCTACGCAAAAATCTCCACAGTGTGGGTATGAATTTTATTATTAATTAATGGAAATCTTGGTTTCAGTTCCGCTTTAAAGTTTCACATTTAATGCCAGAATTGTAAATATCTCCTCTAAGTAGCTTATTTTATTGTCTTATTAAAAGTTACGGGTAAGTCAGCATGAATACCGGAGTTTTCAACTACAGAAGGGAGTTTAGATCTACTCAATATTGCGGCTTTCTGGGTTTAATTAATGAATAATATCGGTTCTCCAAATCGAATATTTATAAATTTATTCCGCAGCTTGTCTGTGACGGATTCCTATTCTAGAAAAACGAGAGAAATTTCTCAAAATGTGCGAAATAATCTCTCTCTCTCTCTCTCTCTCTGTTGCGCGTCCTTAATATTCTCAATATGTCTGCCGTCAGTTATTAATTACTACTTATTGCACAGTTTTATAAATAACTTTTGCATAATGCCGCGCTCTTCTTAACAAGCAACACGTTACTGTGAGCTCATGAGTGTAAGGTGTTGTGTGAAGCCTCTGTCGTCATCGGGATGGGTTATAAATTGTGAAGTCCCTCCGCGGCATTAAATATTACAAGAATAATTATCTATTGTTTATTCGCAGTATGTAGCGAACTGATACTTATGAAATTATTAGGCATATTATGTCAAGGCCTTTTGAGCAAACAAATCCGCAGTGACTAATTGAATGGCGGCGACCTTTCGAAAAAATCTCGACTATTTATCGGGTAATGTTACACAACGTTTGTATCTGTTCACTGTGTGAAAAAAAACCTAAAGAATCTCGTATCGCCTCTTACGTGTAGCGTGAGTTCAAGTCGACCGGCGAACACCGTGGGCATATTTTAATTTATTTTGTTATTGTTATTATTATTATTAAATTCGGGGAACATTATTGGATTGGTTATTACAACTTGCTATATACCACAAATTGCTTTTGTTGCGCCACCGATGGAATAACTAAAAATGGGTTAAAGTTAAATGCAATATTAGTTTAATGATACAGGCTATAAAATACATACGAGTATAACGGAATATCAAGTACGTATTTATTCTTCGAGCTGGCATAAATTGGCTGCAAAATTTCTGCGGAAATCACATTCCTTTCAACATAAATCAGTTAAACACAAATATCTGAATAACCTATCACTAACAGCCCGAATAAAGGATTATTAATGCTAGATTTACCCCAAAATGTATGTTAATCACTTTATTACATTTAAATTGAATCGTTTGAGCAGACGAAGCCATTATTAACAGTTATTAATATTAATGCAATTTTGTAGCAGTTTCACGTTTATTGGGAAAATACACATTGGGTAATTTTTTCGCAAATTTAAACACAACCGCGTCAATATTTGCGACATATTTTCTACAAAGAACGATTCAAATCATATTTCAATCCAATACAAAAATCCTGCGCATAAGGATAAAAGTGCATTATGTTCTCATAGAGAAGTAGCTAAAGTAAGATTTAGATGGAAGCCTCTTCTCGCTGGCTTTGTTCAGCTATTTCAATTCAGTGCTTCAAACGGTTGCTTTTATGTGAAAGAATCTCAATCTGGCCTTAAAAAAGGACGCCGTTAAATGGACCTCTTTAAATTGTTTGAAGGGTTTAGATGGATGGGGACAAAAGAACTTCGCTGGATTTCACCATAGCAAAGAAGAACTATACGCATGAAAGTTAAAATAAAATTTGATTGCTTGGCTCTCCGTGAAAAATAGACTGGTAGTAAGTTTAAAAATTGTTTCCTTTGGATTTGTCTCGTGACTCACCGGAGTTTTACACATTTTCGATAAGATTTATAAGACGATAGTATTGAGTAATGTTTAAAAAACGGAGTTCGGATGCTCCCAACTTTAACTTCCGTTTGGCCAACAAAAGGTGACATAAAATATGAAAAAAGTTTAGCTTTGCTCCGGACGGGATGAATAATTTTTAAGGAGATAGAGAATGAATCGCTCGACTAAACTTTTCACTTACAGAAAGTTCCTGACGAAAATTAATTTATCGAAAATTCAATTCAGTGGGAATTGGGTTTTCCGAAACCGAACATTATCATTTATCTGCAATGTAAATCCTACAAACTTTGTATCGCACATTCTTGCTCGACAAAGCAATCATTGGTTTTCCTTCAAAAATCACTTAGCACTCAATCCTTCTTACACAGCTTCACACTTTTAATTTGACAGTCCCTTTCTCCTGCACAACAAGTATTTGTAATTACAGCGCACTCGAGGGGCCAAGAATAAGGCAGGACAAGTACACTTCCTATTTCATTTCTAATTTCGAAAGTGGGGGACTGTTCTAATAGCCCTTTACGACACAACTAATGTTTCTCCATATTTTTCCTGTGATTAATATTTTTTAATCCGGTTTATTACTTTTCGAGGCGTTATCGCTCGCTGAATCTCGGCTATGAAATTGCGAACGTTATATATAGGCAGCTACTAATGTATTTATGGAAATTTCAACGTTAATTTTAGGCTTACACTGGCTTCTAATGGGCTTTCGGTTAGTACACGTTTTAGACGCCTAATATTCAACCCTTCATGATTTATCAAAAATTGTCTGAAATTTTCAAATTTTACAAAACGAACGACTAATTAAGCACTTTTAATATTTTTACCTGATGTAATATGTGTAATATTCCAGAAAACGTGACACATTATTATAATATACTAAAAAAATTTGCATAACAAAAACTTGTGAAAATTAAACACCCGCATTACATTATATGCAGAATAGTGACCATTACACTGGGTTTCGCCTATTTATTTCTGTAGCAACTGAGATTACGTATACGTCAAGTTAACTGCGGCCTCCATGGAGTCATTTAAAGAGACAGCTACAAATATAACACATTTAGAGTCTTTTTAGGTAGCAGAGAGCTTTGCATAAATAATTCCAAAATGCATTAGGAATGCGATGGACTTAGACCTGAAGAAATATTGAGCGAAGTTTCTTTAACCAGCAACATTTTACTAGCGAATCGTAAAGAATCGCTTTCAGTGTTTGAATTTACGTATTTCAATATGTCCTCTACATTGATAGAAACCGGAAATTTAACGATCAAAAACAGCTCTAACCAACCCGATGTCTATACGTATTTGTGAGCTTTCATTAAAATTCGTTACTTGTGAACTTACCATTAATAATGTTATCTTTAATGCTTGGCACATTCGTTAAAACGATCGTTAAATTGCATTTATCCTGCTGGTAAGATTTAATACATTTCATAGCAACGTTCTATACTGAAAAGATGAGAACACTTCATTTTCAACTCCGCTCAAAAGTTCTTTAACCGAGTCGAAATTCATATTGAGAATAAAACTTTATGAGAGCACTTTTTGCGTAGAATGCATTAACGTATCTAGAAGTTATGTATTGTCGTTAGTTTTCGACTAATGAATGATAATTTCATAAATTCGTACGACAATCATATCGTTTTTTAGCTTTTTAGAAAAGAGTTTTAAAAAAACCCTTTTCGGCTATGTAAACACTTGTTAATGCCATTGTTATTATTATACTTTAAAGGTGTAAAATAGAGCGTTTTAAATGGAAACATGTTTTTAAACCCGTTCCGAAATTTCAAAAGAACTAAACGGCGTCCGTAAGAATTCACGTATTTACCATGCACAATTCTAAATTATTTCTTACAATGTTTTATGTTCAAAAATTATTTTGACTCGACCAAGAACTATCTGGTAAAAATAAACGCGCTCAGTGGTCCTACGATTCGAAACATTTTCACATTTTAGAGCAAAAAGGTAAAAGCTACAGCAATTTTTTAATCAGATATGAGTTTCTTATAGTTCTTCAAAACGACCCGTTTGATGGCATCTGGTATCTCTCACAGCGTAACCAATTCGGGCTACGTCGTATGAAATACAGAGTCGATTAAATTATGACGAAATTCCACGATTTAATACTCAGTTAAGTGTCAATCACAAAGAATTGAAAATATTTCAACAGCTTCGGGAAATATGTCAAAAAAAAAAATAAAATTACGTTTTCAGTAACCGATAATATTACATGGTCTGCTCATTTTTCGTTATTCCGTTTGTTGCGGCTCGTTTGGCTGTATTCTGCCAGTGGTAAATACCTTCATTGATGTTCTGCTTCAATTGGATCATTATGGCACAAAATGTAACACTTTTCCCATATCAAATTTGTCAGGTCGAGAGGTTTTCAGAATGTTATAATACCATTGTATAATTCTAGAAGATATTGAATGAACAATCGAAAACTCAGTAATCTGTAAAAATTACAAAAAGTTTGACAACTATCATGTTTGAGACGAACTTTGCAATTTATTCGATATTTTCAGTGTTTCTTTTAATAAAATAATAAGGAAAGGAATTAAAAGCTACGTGCGTACCATCATCGTCATCATCTTAAAATCGACAAAAAAAACTCGGCAATACCGTATTCACAAAAAAAAGCTGATGATCGTTCTTGCCAAATGGAGGGTCATAGAACGAACCAAGACTGTCCTATAGAGTTTTACAAAAAAAAAAAGTTGCAATGGAAAAGTAGCTTTCGTTTTCATTCGTCTTTTTCGATAATTCGTAGGTCTCTTTCCATTGTGAAACCGCTCCTTTAAATGAGCGACGTTTCCCTCATTTACACAAGTCTGTTACCGTTTACGAAATCCCCATACAGCAGGTGCATATCTTCGGCTCACTGTATTTGAAATTAATCTTCAACCAAGCATTGCTGAATCGCCAAAGAAATATTTTAATCAAATTTTTGTTTACCTTTTACATCGGTCGTTAAACCTGTGAAGGGACACGCGGTGTACAAACAACACGGGCCAGATTCGATTTATTTTATTATAATTGATGGGGTACATAAATGGTTACACACAAATGGTAGAGTTTCAGGGTTTCGAAGTAAATCGAAGAAAATTGGCAACATGTGACTGCCGTTTCCGACCGGTGTGCTGCTTCATGCAGAAACATCGGTAACGCTCGGAATGTTGTTGAGGCTTCCATTTTTAAGTGTAATAAAATTATTCTTAATAACACGAGGTTGGCCGGCGAAGTGAAACTTTCACACTTATCTTTAAAATCTCAACGCCCTTTTTCATAATGCATCCTGGCTAACTAGTCATCGGCGTTACATCAAATTAGGTGCCTACCTTCCATAATTCCAGTTGGTAGAAGGAAAACTTTTACATCGCAAGGGTATGGTTATTTCTAAAAGCTTCACGTGTGTGTTCGCATACATCTATGTGTTTTAGCTTAATTTAGAGTCTGAATACGAAGACTGGCGGTGCACTGTTTCATTTTCGAAATGGCATATTTTAGCAAGTGAAACACGTCCAAATCATAATTTTCCTAATTGAGGCTAATATCCATTCTGCCCCTGCTACTGGAGCTAATTGGCATAGCTAGTTTAAGACAAATCCTCAAGCTCATTTAACCGACCTAGGCAGCATCAAGAGAAGGCATTATTCTTGAATTGTATGAAATGAACTGTCTCGATTCAGTTCCAAGATAAATACGGGTCAGCACAGTGAAATATAACGGGATATAAACAATATCTTCCAAAGTAAGCATTCGTATCAATTCATCTGGTGCCCAAATTAATTATCCGAATATCTGCGAATACACGTGATAAATTTTCCATCGCTGTAGTTTATTAAATTCTGAACTCAAAATAGGCCTCGTTGTGGAAAAGGTTTAATTAAAACGTCCTTCTCGATCAAAAAATAATAACATTACATTTCGTTGACGGTTCATATCTGATACACATTTTGTGCAACTACATACGTTTCACGAGTGTATATATCGCTTCGCATACCGGCAACATTGTGAAGAAACAGTTGGTGTTCTGCCTTTTAGACCGGTTCAAGAAAGAAAACTGACACGAGAGACAAAGTCGCATATCGGACGAAGTACCGGCCAAGAAAGTACGGTTCGAAATGAAATCGACGAACAGAAAACGGGTACTGGTAATCAGGGCATTCGGTATACCTGTTTGGAAAACTAATGCATTGAAAACATATAGGTGTTCAGGAGTTTTTCGATTCCTCGGAATAGCGACGCATACCGAAGGGCATTCTTTTTGAATATTAACCAGGGACTCGCTATTGTTGCTTTCGATTTGTCGAAATAATAATGTTTCCGTCGTAATCGTTTTAATTAAGTAGGTAGTCCGTATTTCACGTGAACCTTCACGGTCGATCATGATTATTAGAAGAGACGTTTTAACGTGCAGAATTCTGCAAAGCGACTCCCTTTTGTCTCTTTTAGCAAATTACTTATGGTAAAACAAATCCTCGACCTTCGAAGTATAATGAACCTATTTGCCCACGACAAGTGAAACAATCTTCTAGTGAGCGCACAATATGCGGCACACTTAGTATATATTTCCAAGGTAATAACATTTATTTAACAAAGTTTTTTGTTGCAGAACAATACCGATATGAAACAGCGTACGCGTGTGAAGGGAAAACATTGAAAATTGAATGCAAGGATGGTGAACTGATCAAGCTAATCAGAGCCAATTATGGGAGGTTTTCGATCACCATTTGCAACGACCACGGTAACACTGATTGGAGTGTGAACTGCATGTCACCGAAGTCATTGAGAGTCCTTCATGCCAGGCAAGTCACTCAAACAATCGCTTTTTTGGGTTTATGTGTGCATTTCTGTTTTACTACCATATAATAATGTTACATGAGAATTTCTACAACGCGACCGAATAGACTCGCTTGTAACACAGTGTTTGGCTCGAACTTATTGCATATCTACCTTCATTTTCAAACATACCATGTTAACCATCTAATAATCGCCCTGTGTCTTTGTTAACGAGCCGTAATTGAATAATGAAAGTACATTATGTAGAGTGCGATATTTGTCGAGCAGAGTTGGATATTAAAAGGGCGTTAGCTTACCTGTGGGTACGTAGGTCAATGTTTAAAGGTGGCTTAGTACGAGTCCTTGCTTTGTAACTGTCACGAATTCTACCTGCTTTATTCCACATGGCATGCAAGGTGCCTGAAACAGTTTTTTGTTCATTACAAACTTTGCCTTCTACAAAATTGTGCCATAATTACTTTTAAAGAAGTTTTAATTGGACTTAATCTCTCGGCAAACCCGAGAAGATTTTCATGTGAACCTTTTACTCGATACTATTACCGGCTTAGAAAAATATTTTGTCAGCCTACAGGTATATATTTCTCGTGTATTCATATACTAACGGAAATTGACATATAATCAAATAACGATCCCGCCTAATCTAATGTTGTGTGTGTATTGTAAAAACCATAAAAAAAATTAAACCCCTCACTTACAGTGATGGCATGTGGTAATTTAGAGCTTCTTATTACTGTCAGTACTGTATGTTATATTGTTGAATTTTCCGACTGCATATTGGGGATATTCGTCGCTTAATATAATGTAAAAACAGTGTGCCTCCTCCCTTTGTTCTCACTCATTAATAACGCTGCCTGTTCTGCCCGTTTCAAGTGTTTACCTTCGCCCTCCAGTTGTCTGCAGTTAACAGCATGACATTTCAAAGGTCCCGCGAATATAAAATCGATTACTTAATGCGAAATGTTCATTTGCAACAATTCATTTTTTATATTTAAAAAATGCATTTTTACTGTGCATTAAGGTAATTTAATTAGCCTTTGGTCTCATCAGATCAATAATCATCATCAATCACATGGGTTTCATCATATAAAGCTTTGGGTTTTAAAAGGTTAAAAATGCCAGTGGCAGTGTGCGTGCAAAAAATCGATGCAAAAAACCAAATCAATCTAACGAGATAGTGGTCACAATTAGGTTTTAAAATGAAAATATGCAGGTTCAGGCACCCGCATTTTTAACCGAAACTTTTTCAGGACACGGAAAGGGACTCCGTGTTTAGAGGGGACTTTCTGTGTTTTTGACTTGTGTGTGCTTTAAAAAAAAAAAAAGGAAAAAGGGCAAAATAAAATAAAGGTCAGGTTTTGTCTTTTCAGATGTTCATATAAATCTGAGTGTTCGGTTGAGGTGAACAGCGAGGTTTTTGGCGAACCATGCAAAGGAACACCCAAATATATTGAGGCTCAATACCGTTGCGAAGATGGTAATACTTTTATTTGGACGGGCCTGTTGAAATATCTTCTCGAATCGTGTACAGGATGGCTGTCTAGTGTGGCAAACCCTTTCGCATTTGTTCAAGCAAAAGTTATGACGCATATTTAAACATGACGAAACAGTAGTAAAGACCACCCTTAACTGACGGGCCTATAAGTCTCGATCAGTTTAAGATTAACGATCAAATCCAAGGCATCGAAACTTAAAAAACGTGCAGGGATGTAATCTCGATTTACACAGACGTCCACCGGTTTCTATCTATGCATACCTTAAACTGATTGCATGATGCATTTCATATTGTTTTCTGAATAGTGCTTGCCAAAGGTAAATATTTTATGAGACCTATATTTCCATATTGACAAGTTGACATCTGGAAATGAAAACAAATTATAAATGCATCCTTGTTTCTTGTCATAATTGTCCACTGCTCTCTTATTTACCTTGCGGATTCTTTGTAGTCCAGGACAGGTAATTCAAAAATTTGTCATTGCTAAATCATTAGACCCGCCAGTTAAGATCCAGTTTCACCATGATTTTTTTAACAGAACATGAACAACGTTATTTTCGATTATTCTAGAGATTTTTACGTCTAAAACGGTTCATTTTCCACACTACGATCATCTGTTTTTCTGCCACCTTTCTGTATTTTTTCCACATTAGGCGGCCGCCGTTACTCACAGTGCTGTTCCTTATATTTTGACAAATTCACATTGACTGCATCATAAAGGCTAGAAATAAAATTTTTACGTGACAATTTAAGTTTTCTCCTCGAACTTCGACGACATATATTCAGGAAAAATTAACGAGCATCATAAACAAAATTTAATTGTGTTCGTTTCGTTGTTTTTAACGGAACACTCTGCATACTATTATAGATTTAGAAAGATTGAAAGAAGCTTACACTTTTTCCACGGGAGTACTGGAACCGGAGCCTGGCCGTCTACTCTACTTCTCGATACTCGAAAAGTAAGAATTTCGCATCTAACTTTCTCAATAACCGCTTATGAGATCATGGACTTATTTGATATCGTTGAAAAGGATTTTTTCCAGTTTTACGGCTACGTAATAATATATATAGAGTGTTTCGTTGAAAATTCAACTTGTCATTTTTACACTTTCCGCTGTTGAGTTCGATTTTCCATAACGCCAGTGTCAATGTCAAAGTCACTATGGACTTGTCAAAAGGTGAGCAACAACCCTGCGTATTTCACGGAGGAATAACACTGCTGGATTTCGAACCACTTAACAATGGTAAATGTCTACTGGATGCTTGAACGTTTAATTTTTAAATTTGACTCATATCATACCTTATAAATTCAAAGAGGTGCCCCACATCATATCAGATAATGAAACGAAGTCTTGTTACTCTAGACAAACAAGAGATTTCCTAAAGTCAACAAAATTTTCTCTTCAGCCAGGCAAACGCGATTTAATCGGTCCAAGGAAATCTCTTTTGTCGGTGATTTAACTTATCGGCCCCACAAATAATTCACGTACAATATAACATACAATATTGTCAGGAACGAGGAAGTATCGTTTTGTACCTAATTGCGCTTTATTGATAAAATAAATTTGCTGGCTCGCATCCAAAGGGATCGCTCCATTTTAAACCGTTTATATGGAACATCGCGTCGATTTAAATCGAACCTTTTCTATACAGCACCATTTTTTGCTGTCCTGAATCACTAAAGCAATTGTTCAATATTTTATCACATTGATAAAACATAGTTTTAACCATTTGTGATTAATTATACCAGAA
Organism: Euwallacea fornicatus; assembly: GCF_040115645.1. Classification (NCBI taxonomy): domain Eukaryota; kingdom Metazoa; phylum Arthropoda; class Insecta; order Coleoptera; family Curculionidae; genus Euwallacea; species Euwallacea fornicatus. The sequence continues at coordinate 298,894 of NC_089543.1, forward strand.
TGAGAAGGGTCATACCGATTTTTCCTTTGTTTACGTGTTATTTGCAACTGATGTGATGGATCTTAATGATAGTATCGAATGGACTATATTTTTCAATTGAGCATGACGGATCACGCAATGTTCGGCATTACCAAACCGAGCAATATTAAGATGAATTATCCTACTGGGGCCAGACGCCCACTGATGCAGCGATATTTCACTTTTTCATATGTTAATGCTGAAACATAAGTTTTCCTTCAGTTTGATAGAAACGGGTTTATTTAATTCGGTTCATCCTGGAGTATAAAAGTGGCACAACAAGTATTATAAACTTTTACACTGCTAACAACTAGGCACTCGTTACTCTGATTATAATCCGACATAAATAACTTTTAACTACCTCACCTCAGCCATCTTATTAACTCAAAAATGAAAAAGTAAACGTCATGAACTGAAGACAAATAAAACGGACGTGTTGGCCAGTCGGTCTTGTTTGGTATTACGTCAGGCAACTCCTTACTTAGAAGTTTGAGTTGCAGGGAGAGTCATTTCAAAAACTGGGACTCCAATATATCTGGGAAACCCCATCAAAAATGTAGGAGCACCATTAGGGATTCACGGCATTTAAAAAGGGGATAACAATAGTTGATGAGCGTTGCGGACGCGGCCTCGGGAGTCACGTCGGGAATCGTCGCTGTCACGAACAAATCGACAAAAAAACAAGATAGACAAGTCGGGAAAAAGAAAATCCGGAAAATCGGTAGACAGCAAGAAATGTCACTTTTTGTTATTCAACATAGTGTCCGAATCGACGTTTAGTTTCTTGTGGAAAAATTAATGACCCAAAAAAAGACGTTGCGTGTATGGAGGTGAGAAATTGGCATCGCGTTTACTTCCCAAATCTGAAGCGGAACCTTCAAATCTGTAATGCAAAAGAATTACTTGTTCGCATACACTTCGCCTGGCTACGAAACTTTACGGTTTCAATGGAAAGATAAAAATGTTATAATTACATGAATCACCATTACGTCACTATTATGGAAAATAATTGAGTAATACCTCCACCATTTTTGTCCAAAGCCAAACACAAAATAAAGTAGAATCAGCTATATGACCTTTCTCATTCTGGATAGAGGCGGGATCGGGTACATGTAGATAACCGGAGCTTTAACAAGGTAATATTGTCGTTTAGGTGTACGCATTATCAAAACTGCAGTATACCAGCGATTACAAGCATGTTCGGAGACCCCTGCCCTGGGACGCATAAATATTTAGAAGCTCATTATCAGTGTCTACCCGGTAAGTTAATTAAACCTCTACTTAATTAAAATACTTCCTCGATTTCTAGCAATACTTTGTACTCCACTCTATCTAACGCCTACACTGAGATGGGCTCTGGGGGGTAACTCTTACCAGAGAGTTCTAAACTTTTCCATTATGTATTACATTAACAGTTCGGATACGCGTTTTAGAACGCCGAAGTTTAACCTTTCACCGCAACCCATTTATCATCCATGTATGTACATTATTAATGAATATCAGGAATCTGTACAACTACTTGCATCATTTTCGATATTCACATAATTATGTATATTACTTGTTCGAAACAACAAGGCTAGTACGTTTTATGTAAAAATTTGATAACATTGCATCTCGTATGTTGTGGCCCAATGACCTCCATGAAACTTTTCAAATTAGGTATCCAACAAAGTTTCCACTGTTGGATAAAACCTTAAATAATGATCCCTATGGAGCCTCTTTTACACCTTTTCGCGTTTAGTGTAGGTATAGTTTAATATACAAGTTTTTACTATAGGTATATTCAACGTACCACAAATTAATACGTAATAGTTTTTACCGAAATCTTTGTTATCTTTCCAATTTCCCACACACGTTATGCATATGTTTTGAGGTCCTGCATATAGGGCGATTCGCGTAAGTTCTTAATTATATAACTTCGTTTCCATTCCAAATCCATTGGTACAGTGTTCTTCGCAACTTCCCTGCCCCCCTGCCACCTTGGTCACCATTAAATGAAATATCCGTATCATCGAAACAGTCACAAATAAGTGCCGAGAGTCCGAACCGATCTCCTGCTCATATTTTTGACTGTTTCGGACGGTTCGGATTCGGTTTAACTTTTTGTTCGAATATAAAATTTGAAGCAAGTAATTTGATTCTCATATTTTAAAATTGAATCAGATCAGTTTGGCTCACTTGGGATTTATGAACTCAAGCGGTATAAGTGAAGTTTTTCTATTCGCCAATCAAATTTGGCAGTTGAACATCGTTTTAGTTTATACCCTATGCTATAAAGGGTGATCAATAAAAGAAAAACAGACGTAAACATGGGACATCGATGACAGGTAGCATACGAATTTATACAAAACATGCTTCTGATGTTTCAAAATCCACTTGTAGTTTTTTTTTAATGCTCTCGTTCTTGATTGTCATTAATGTTAAAATAGTAATCTACTAGATTTCACTACATCTCGGACGGTTGTCAAGTTCGGAGGGCGGTAAGGAGACCTTCGAAAAGCACTGTATAGCGTTACATTTAATGTACCTCCGTTTATTTATAATATTCTAGAAATAAACTCATAATTCTTTTGGAATATTACTATTGAATACAAGTATTTAAACTTACTTATCTCTAGCAACTACAACAACAACTACTAGCCGTCCAAGTCCTCCATGGCTAATAACATCTCAGCCGCCCATGTGGACTACAATCAAGACTCCCTCGGCTCGTCCTTCGACAACCAAGGTTACCATAAGTCCTCCTTCTCCTATTCCTGGTCCTTTATCCACCTCTACCTCTGTAAACATTCCCAGCTCTACCTCAAAAGGGCAACACGAAGCTCCTGTGGAATATACGGGAAGGAAGGACGAAGGAAACTGGGAATGGGAGCCAAAAGAACCAAACCCTTATGAAATTACAACCCTACCTCTAACTACAGTAACTCCCAATGGGAACTCTGTTAAAAGACTGTCTACATGTAAGTATTACGATACATAGTACTCCAAAAGCCCTATAAACCATCGGCTGTGCCCTATCGCTATACTTTATAATTGTATCAAGTGTTGCAATTTCTGTAAGTGGTTAGCTATATCCTTAATAAATATTTACATTTACAAAAAATAATTATAACTAAAACCCTGGAAAATCCATAACATCACTAAAGTCCAAGAATATTGCAAGTTGTTTACATCTGATGCACCGATATTTGAAATTCCTATTCTTGTTAATTTTTTTTTGATGCGCTTCAAAGAAGTTGTATTCTCTGTACTATTTGATTTTATTTAAAGTCAACTAAACAATTTTAATAACAAGTCTGTGAATCGTTGTGACTTCGACTCTTTATATCGCCTTTTTCTCTTTCCAGCCGATGCCACTTCTACATTTTCATATGCACCTTCGGTACCCAGCGTTTACCCGTGGCCCAAAGATTCCGAGTACCTTCCATATCATTGTAATTCAACCACCATAAGAAACATATTATGGAAAACCACCCATGTGAACAAAACTGCTGTTCAGCCTTGCCCTCCAGGTACGACTGGCTTCGCCAAGTGGCACTGCTCAGAAGGCACTTCCAATGACCATGAGTGGACTCCTGTTAATCCGGATTTAAGTGAATGCCGGTCGGTTTGGCTCACCAGTTTAGAGCAGAGATTGCTTTTGGGGAAAGATCTCTTGATGTCTATTATAAGAGACTTATCCACGGTGACCGGAAGCACCGTACTGTATGGAGGAGACATGGCTATAACTACGAAAATAATACAAAAAATGACTGAGAAAATGTCTCAAGATATTCAGACATTTCCTGACACCCGGCAAAGGGAAGAAATTGTTGGAGAAATGCTGGGATATGTAACCAAGACTAGTAGTAATTTACTGGATGCCACTCAAGATTCTTCTTGGAAAGATCTTAGTTATAAAGAGCAAATGAGTGTAGCTACTTCGTTACTTATTGGCTTAGAGGAAAACGCCTTTTTGCTGGCAGACACAGTGACTAGTCAGAAAACTGTAAATAGAGATGAGAAAAATATAAGTAAGTGTTTTTTTTTTGTTAGCTCATAACATTCTTAAGAGTCCTTTTACTTTTAGTACTTTCTGTCAGAGTCTTGGATACAAAGTTTTTGTCACATGAAAGTTTTCCTTCTGAAGACAGAAATACTGATTGGAGACCTAGCAGTGACTTGATAGAGCTTTCCAAAGAAGCTTTGCTAGAGAATAACGATGGGAACCTAGTTAGACTTGTGTTTGTGGCTTTTGACAGACTAGAAGAAATTCTTCAGTGGCGCCCAGACAATTCTGACAATAGCAATAATGTAACTACAATTTTAAATAGTAAAGTAATATCAGCGAGCCTTGGAAAAGGACGTCATATTCAACTTAAAAAGCCCGTAAGACTGACATTAAAGCACATTAAAACTGAGAATGTGAGCAACCCAAGATGTGTTTTTTGGGATTATACCACAAATGCATGGTCAGAAGAAGGTTGTCATGTAGACACCTCCGATTCAAACTACACCCACACAGTGTGTTTCTGTGATCATTTGACTAATTTTGCTATTCTTATGGATATCCATGATGTTTATTTACCTATAAACCATGAAATAGCCCTGCAAGTTATCACATACATTGGATGTATAGTATCAATTATTTGCCTCATACTAGCTATTATGACATTTCAGTTATTTCGCGGGCTCAAGGTATTTAGTGTCTTTATTATGTAAATCTTTTTATATTCAAATCTAACTTTTCTGTAGGGCGACCGAACAACGATACACTGTAACCTATGTACATGCCTCCTCATAGCTGAGATAATATTTTTAGTAGGAATAGACAGAACTGGAAATCGAATATTTTGTGGCGTAGTTGCAGGTTTTCTACACTACTTCTTTTTATGTGCTTTTATATGGATGCTGTTTGAAGGTATGTTCAACTTCAAGAGTGTGTTGAATGTATTTGTAAATGAGTAATGTTTCAGGGTTCCAGCTTTATGTTATGTTGATTGAGGTATTCGAAGTGGAAAAGTCTAGAATACAATGGTACTATATCGCTGCATATGGTTTGCCATTGTTAATAGTATTTGCATCAGCTGCTGTGTATCCTCAAGGCTATGGTACTATGAAGCATTGTTGGCTAACAACCGACAATTACTTTATTTATACATTTGTTGTTCCTGTCCTCTTGGTAATGATGGTAAGTAAATGGTTTCTTTATGATGCATAGATTTTATATAATTGACCCGTATTACCGTTCAATATTTGATCATGATAAGCTTTTATGATCTTTTATAACGCCTACAGAAAATTGTGCTAAGTAGTGGAAGTGTTTCCGTTTTCAAAACGTTTTTCCAATATGTGTTGACGCCTATGGCATACTTAAGATTCTTCTATTTTGTTTTCAGCTGAATTTCATATTTTTGACAGTGGCAATATTAAAGATGTGCAAGCATGCAAGCGCTTCTGTGTCAATGAAAAATAAAGAACATTCCCGCCTTGCTAGCACGAGGTAATTATTTACATTTATATGAATAGTTTTATGTGGGCTTTAGCTGTATATGTTTTAATTCTAAGGGGAATTCGAACTTTTATTGGTACTTAACGTTTCAATGTGGTAAAAGCATGAATATTATTAATTCAATCGGCATTGGGTGGTTTGAAACTTGTACGATGTTTCAAGGTTATATGTATAGATGCATGACGATAAATCTATTTTCATTTTATTCTTAGGGCATCACATAGTTAATTAAACCTAGCCTTCAAAACGGATGTTGCATAAACATGTATGGCATGAATTTTTCTATCCTGGAACCCACACAACATACCCAAATTTAACCCTAGCACGTTTTTCTTTATTTAGCTTTAACTGAAAACGTTGTCGGATAAATTTGCTTAAAAATTTATTTATTTATTTGAAATTAACTTTGATTCACTGCCACTGCTTTTACTTTTTGCAATTTACAATCAATAGTACTTTCTCGGGTAACTACTACTACTACTAACGGGGACAAAACTTGTGTATCCACACGTCCACAAAAAAAAACCTGTTTTATTATTAATAAATATTTACAAAATCGATCATTTTGTGATGGGTAACCTTTCGGCAAAAACTAACCTCTCTGCTACTATTATTGTTTACAGTTTAAGTTGCTTTGTGTTAACAAATTTCTGTTGAATAATCGAGTGCCTGCACAAAGAACTGCAAGGTGTATAGATATTTTCCTCTTAGGTAACGTAACGGGGATTATAAATAATTGCTTGTCTAACACCACTTGCTTCTTAAAAGAATAATTTTGATAATAGAACAGATGTAAAAGTAATAGTGTAGATGTTTCAATAGAAAATGTACTCAGATGGAGTGAGGTACACAATTATTTTGTCTAATGTGAAGTATCAATGTTATCTATACGTATGTATACAATGAAGGGGAAGATTTGCAATGAGCTTTTCAAACGAACTTTAAGATTTTTGGAGGAGGTGAGAGACCCAATCCTTGGTATAGAAAACTCGTATTTTCACATTCACTGTATGTATATTTAATTATGCCAGATCTCTTGCGTCGAGATGTCAATATTAACATATAAAACATAATTCAAATTCTTAATTGTTTCACTGAAAAAAACACATTCTATGTTTTTCGATAAAGCGCAATCAAATTTCATCATGTAACAAGTTTCGCAGAAATTAAAGTGATTCGGCGAATTTTACATATTCTTTTAGAATAAGTAAAGGTTTATTATTCAGAAAAATTACAACAGGAGTAGCTTTAATTTTTGTATTTACTTTTTTTCGTTATTTTTACTTATATTCATCAAATTTTGTACTACATGTAAGGGGAACATAGTATTGAGTATCAGAATGGCTTGCACGAACCTCTTTTACCAGCAAATAGTTGTTATAGTTTTCCTGCGGTAATTCAAAATCGTTTTGAGTTTATGAAAGAGATATTGAAATGCACAGTGCAACAATGTATTTTTCGACTATTTAGAGATATTTGTAAAATATTTTCAATGTGTTCAAGTTTCTGCTATATACATAAACTTGTCTTCTAACTGATTCAACCGCAAAGAACAACTGAATTCGTTCTGCTCACATTATTCTTGAATACGGTTTGCTAATTGTTCTCTCGTCGTGACAAGTTTGAAGCGCACGTTCGTTTTCAACTTTTCCCAGACATAAAAACTCACAGGCGTTAAATTTGGACTTTTAAACGATCATCGTATGCGTTCACAGAGTGCTATCCATTGGTTGAGATATTGTTAATTCATCCACGCTATAATGAGTCTGTCATTGTACGCGAGGCAATTGCCCATTTGAAAGCAAGCTATTTGAATAACAGCTGGTTTGTTTTCCAACAAATGATGCAGAATTCAAGATTCTGAGCTATATTATGAGATCCAGCAAGTGTCTGTCTATCATCCCTAATCAAATATTGTCACTCAATTGGCGTTGGAATCGTGAAGGGGCAGCATCGTGAGGGTTATTTAACGACTATAATATTTTATATTTCATATCACTTCGCATCATTTTTCCACATCATGTTCATTTATTCACCAGTTCACAGCACACGTTCTAGGAAATGTCCATCAGCTTTACATTGCTGCAAAAACGATCTAGTGAATTAAATTCTGGTTTCATGGTCGACATTTAATGAGTGCTGAACTAGCGTAAGATGATATAGGGATGTCTTCCGTGGTGTGTTAAAACCTTGCGTACTTTAGAACGAGAAATATCAAGCCCATCTTCAGCAATTTACATACTTGAAGTCTCGTTTTCATCGAAAAAATTCAATAAGTTTTCTGGCAAAGTCACATCAGACATGGAATCTTTATTTCCGGTTGCGGTTTTGCTCAAAGTAGGGTAGATGAGTGGCTTTGAAGGTACGACACCCAGAAAACTAAAACTCGACAAAGGTATTCGCGGGCAGTCACAACTTCCGATGCGTCGTCATTAGCATAACTATAATTCCACATGCTCTCCACTCGAATAACACACCTACAGTTTTGATTATTTGCTTGAAATGGGAATGATGACAGATCTTTAACAGTTTCAAACAACCATTTCTAGGCCTATCTACGTCTAGATGATGATCGTTTTAGGGAAACCTACTTTATTCTGAGTAGAGAAATCATTCAATTGGGCGAATACCAACAGTGATAAGTAGCTTATAGGATTACGTAATTTTTGTGCAATTACTGTTCTTGCATCTTAAGGCCTCGGAATGAACGGTTCAAATTTTCGCTGAAATAAGTGCAATTTACGAAAAAACTTCATTCACAAGCTACAGTTCCTCTGGTAAGTTTCTTTAAACAGTAAACAATTGATTGTTCCGAACAAAAATGTTACGCTGAATCCAACGGTATAGTAAATTCGTTGTATAATGCCACCGGTATTTGTCGTTTAATAAAAAATCATAGGATATGTTGTATTAAAGAAACAGTTACGATTTGAACTATGTTTTTGATGTGAAATAAGTTACCGCTAAGGTGCCCAAACACTTGAAACATTCTACATCTCGAAGCAGAACACCCCGTATATAGGTACTGAGTGTTTCAATTGTTCGTTTGTAGTTTTTATGCGGTAACTTAACATTCATCATTTCTCAGATTGCTGGTGTAAATACGTTTCTAATATACTCTTTTTCTTGCATGGCGATCTTACATTGGTAGTGGAAAGGAAGAAAATGCACTTCGAATGAAATTTGACTTGTAAGGACACTTTTTCTAACATTAACACAAGGGGGAGACTCGAGGTACACTGGGCATGTTTTCTTGTTTTCTTTTACAACTTATCACATATCTACTTATAAACACGCAAGGATAACACAGTCGAGGCAACTCGTTATTTTAGAAAATCGTGTGTGGTTAGTTAAATACCCCTTAAAATCCATTGTCCACTGTATCCCATGCTCTCCCTGTAACTTGCGTGTGAGTGACTATACATAAAAAAATTGTCAGTAATGCTAGCCTAAGATGTTGTCTCAACAGATTTCTTGCAGCAAAATCGTCACTGGCAGGCACTTTTAAGGGTTATTAAGCGAATTAAGCTTTAAAACAAACATGGCATGTTATTAAAAAGGCATGTTAGACATTCTGTCTCCAAAGTGTAGATTTTAGCAAAAACAAACATTTCTCAAGTCCAATAAGAACTGGATCGGTAACTTAAGTAAACATTTCAGAGCATGGTTGAAAGGAGCTTTCGTTCTAGTTTTCCTACTAGGATTGACTTGGGTCTCCGGATTTTTATACATTAACCAGGAATCGCTTGCGATGGCATATGTGTTTGCCATTTTCAATTCGTTGCAGGGATTCTTTATTTTCCTGTTCCACTGTGTTCAGAACGAGAAGGTAAGTTAACTTTCGCTGCCTGGTTTAGTTTAGTAATTGAACTGTTAAGTTAAATGAGGAAAACTTCCATCGTAGGTGCGAAAAGAATATCGTAAGTTTATACGAAGACATTCTTGGCTACCAAAATGTCTCCGATGTTCGAAATCGGGCAGTGGACCTGGTGGCAGTAGCAGTGCGAACACTGGCAGCTGTACAACATCCGGTGGTCCCGGAAAGGAAAGAAGGCCGAGTCTCTTTGGTTCAAATGGGAACCCATCTGGGGGAACCAACTCTCACTCCACGGATAATTCCGTATTAACGCCTCACGGAACAAGTGTGGGTACCAATAGCAACAACAGTATAGTGATCTCGAATAATCTAAATAATGCGCGTCCTACGGCACTAGTGCAGATTTTGTCTCGAACCGATCTGAACAATGCTAGTACCACCATGACCAACCACAATCGACAGCATAACGTGTCCCAGCAAGGTACAGATGATGTTCAAACTTGCGTGTATACACTAGGCTAGCTGATTTTTGCAAAGTTTCCAATTATGCGACGAACAACTCAATATGTCTTATTTATGTTCGTGACACGAAGACTCATAAGCAATATGTCCAAGAAATTGCTTATTTAGCCTAAATACGAGGTTACATGGTAATGTAGCTTTGTCTAGTGTATACGCACTTTAAATATCAAATCATTGTTTTTGCGTCCTTCTCATGGTTTTGTTTGCTTATTTCTACAACTATCATGCAAGTCATTTCCGTTAAATATTTGTGTACTTCGACTGTCTGTCTCCTTGTTTGTACTATTTTTCTAAACACTACATCACACTAGTCGTTTAGCACACGGCTCAGTAGGAAAGTTTTCGTCGGTAGCTAAATTGTGTCATTAATAATACTTGACTACAAGTTTTGAAGCTCCTAAATCATCCAGAAAGAGGGCGTAAAATTTCATTATGATGTAGAAATATCGTTGCAAACTTTAAAAGTAAATTACGTAAACTAACGCCACGGAGTGTGAATATTTCTACGTCTTCAACAAATTTAGAATTTCCTTTCTATACAGTAAATAGAAGCATATAAGTAAAGTGTTTATAACAAAAGAAAACCTGCGACTTATTTGAATGGAACTTTTAAAAACTTAAAACTTTCCTTATGGGGCGAAAGTAGTTTCATTCTTTGGGTTAACTTTACCAGCACAAGTAGAGTTAATGTTCCTAGGGACATTTTTAGTAACATGTTTTGGTCTGTTAGTAGAATCGATAGTTCTACGTAAATCGACAAGAACTGCATTGTAAACTATGTCACCCTCAGTTTTATTCTGAAACTTCTCTCTTTTCAAGAGCAAGAGCCTTCGGCTATAGTCAGACTACAAAACATCATGTACGTAATAAGAATACATCTTCTCTCGGTACAACTATTGGAGAAACTCTCACAAAATACGCTGAAGCTTTTACTAACTGTGGAGTGCTATGGTGGTGCCCGCATTGTCGCCTTCTCTATCTGGCATGCCTCTTTAGGTGGTACCCATGTTGTGGAACTGTACTAACGCTTTCGCTTATTCTAATGTGCCCCTTATTCAAAGATCAAGTGAACTGCAATTTCACATCACTGGCCATCAATTTATTTCATTGGATTGCATCGGTTTATTAATTCGGGGATTTGTCAATCTTCAATAGAGTTAATAAAATCAATTTCCATTCTTTAGTTTAGTCTATAGTGAATGTGTTTAAAATCACATTAATGAATAGTTTAGAGAGATCTTACACAGTGTATTTATAATAATACGGTTAATATTAACTCATGAAAATGAAATTGCAGACCTAAGATTTTTGATTTAGGGGCTGAATAGTTGGTGACGGTTCGATTTTAATTTTCAGTTGCAGCGAAGTTGGAACTCCCAGAGCTGTACAAACGTGAATCGAGCATGTCGCACGCCTGTACCCACATCTACATCGGCCAACATGGCTGCTACTCTGTTTCGCCCTCCACGTCCCACAGATTCCGTTCCATCTCCCGACCTAGAAGCCCCTAACACTTCCACTCTTCCCTACATTCGCAATTTCTATAAGAACTCCATTATTAACCCTAATATACCTAAGTCAGTTTCAACCTGGGGTCCTCTGCACAAACCTTTACACTGGAAGGTTCGTACTGTTAACTGCTTTGTAGAGTTTCACTTTATTAAACGCATGTACCTTCGGCAAATGTCTTAATCAAGTCGATAAGAATCTGAGACTTTTTGTAGTTCACCATACTGATGGACAGTTGAACTGGGCATATGTAATGAAGATTTTTTTTTTGTTTCTAATATTTTAAACTTGCGGCATGATTTTTGAAGTAGGGATATTTCGATTAAAATACTTTTTTAGACTTCACATATGAGGAGCGCTCTTTAATTAACAGGATTGCTATTCATGTAAATAGCAGGTCTATTTTGCGTAATCGTCCAAATGAAAGTTTTATCGCTAATAAAGTATTTTTTTATATTTCAGAACATTTCTTTTAAGTCATACAGCCGTGATTCTGGTCATGGAGGATCGGAACAAGAAGAGTCTCCTAGGTCTCAAATGATAATAGCAGAGGCACATCGCATATCTGCCGCTTTGGCTAAAGAAAATCAACGACAAATTCCTCCTAGTCATCAAGCCAATTTCTCAGAATACGGAATGCGTCCGAGTGGTCAGCAAGCCCATTGTGTCGCAACGGGGCGAAAGAAGCTAAATTCGACTAAACCTCTTCATTGGGGCCACCACACGTATACGGAAATTTACGACGGCCAAAACCCAAGGGGTTTCTTGAATGCCGAAGATGATCCTGTATACGAAGAAATCGATAGAAATGAGATTCAAGTCAGCGATATGAGCGATGAGGATGCTAAGAGACAAAGCGACATGAGCAGACAAAGTTCGAGATCTTATGGAGATCACAGACCTCTAATTCCGTATAGTCCAGGGACCGAGCGAGGATTTCTGGAAGTTCTGGGAAATAATAAAGAGATGGATTCTTATAGACTGCGGTGCAACAATGTGGGACTTCCGTATCGTACCCCCCAAGGTGACGCAGCGATGAGGTCACTGGCGGCTGTACTGGACGGAGAAACTGTAGTGTGTCATTTAGAACCTCAGGAGATGTTCCCCCCTCAACATTTAGATGTTCATTACGTGTCACGAACTTTATCTCAACTTCCCCCTTATAGTGAAAGTTAGAAACTGCCATTCGCAAGTAATTATCTGTGATTATCGCATGATCAGACTGTTTGGTCATATTAATTAGTAGTTTCGTTAGTAAGGCTCAGCTTGAATGAAAGAAAGTGATAATTTTATATTAATCGACTATTTTATAAAAAAAAATGGAACTATTATGTATGAGTTATTCCAGTCAGCCTGTTAGGTTATTTCGTGATCCCTTAGGTATAGACTGTAGTATTGCTCAGGAGAGTGCATACTATTTTGTTGTCTATAATTTTCATAGTGTAAAAAAATCGAAATTTCGATCATTTATGAGCTCTCCTAAGCAAGAATGCAGCTCCAGAAAGAAACGAACTCGTTGCAATAAGTTTCTTGTTTATATAATCATAGGGTTACGTAAGCCCGTATATATAGTTTCCGTAAAGTAATATGAAATTATTGTAACTTTTTAAATATTTGTTACGCATATAGGGACCTACCCAACGCACCTGTAATTTTCCCTTCTTAAATGCTCGATTAGTGTGTAATATTTTAGAAATCCTAAAGTTGAGTTTTGGAAGTGTTAAATTAACACGAATCCTTCTGAATCAAATCTATAACTATTACTTTAACCATTGTTAATGTACATGCGGAGCGTTGATGTCTAACCTGTCGAGTAAATGTAAAATGAACACCCTGTATATTGGCATCATAATAATTTCAATACCTGTTAATCATTGTTGGTATTCTAGGTCCTTGACTAAAGCAATCCAAATTTCTACATACTTTAGCGATGAAAATCAATTGTTCTTTATTTATTTGTAAATAAAATTGTCTTGTTTTATTTTGTAGTGCTGTTTAAGTTAAGACTTAGCTAGCACGGATTTGTAAATATTTAAATAAAAATGGCAACTGCAGAATTTGTTTTTTTTTCCTAAGGCTTTGTGCAGACCTAAACGTTGCACTACTCAACGAACCGAATGCCGAATAAAACACTAAATTGAACAGACCAATATACTCGCACGAGTTAGAAACGTGTATCTTGCCCCGTCCAAGCAAGTTTTTTTTTCGACTTTTGGATCATTACGCGGTCTATACGAAGCTCAATACGTTTTTTACCGTCACTTGTAAAAGCTATAAAGATTAGCCTGCAGTAGGCCACAACCGTTTATTGTTCCATCTTTAAGAAGAAACTTAATATCGCTTGGTCCACACGCGAGAGAAACGCAGAATCAGTAACACAATAAATATCATTCATGAATTAGTTAAATTAGCTAAGCCCCTAAAACAAAACCCTGCAGGACTCCAGGGAGAACAGTGTCGATTATCTGCCTCTATCAGTCACTAACTATTTATGACCAGTTACATATGATGCAATAAATTTTGAAGATCAACTTGAAAGTTTCGGTTTGTCTTTTCTTAGTTTGGAGATGAGAATATTACAATCTAGTCAGTCAATGGTCTTAGAAAAGTCAAGATACATTAAGTCTGTCCAAGAGTGAGAGTCCGTTATATGGAATTGCAGACTAGCCTCCGATTTATACTAACTCTCAACTAAGAGGTTTATTATCGGAAATCTATCCATAAAGCATTCGTACTGTTATGAAATAATTTGATTTCGCAAGAAGACAAGTGTAATCAGATGTAACCAGCTCGAACACTAAAAAAAACTATTATTGAGACGGGCTGACAGTATTTATATATCTGACTTGTTTTACTAACACAGCACACTCTCTACATTTTCTATATACCTGAAACACTCCGTTCATTAAGGCAATTATTCACAATAAATGTGAGATGTTCCAGGACATTCGAGCAGCCATAAATCAAGAAAACAGGGCTTAGATGTGGTTTTGCAGTAAGTTTAGGCTTAGTTTCCTTAGAGCAGTGGAGCTCAAAGAGTTAAAGTTTCAGACACACTCCATATAAACGTTGCGAGAGTTAACAACATCGGAAACAACCCATTGTGCAGATGGAACCAAAATGAAGTAAAATTTTCGAAAAAATGCCGTCAGCAACATTCATAAGATATGTTATATTATTCACGCGTATTCCATCATAAAACACTTCATTTGATATAGTTCTAACCGTCCTCCTTCCCTTAACACACCTAAAAACAATTTCAGGTGTTGTTATGTTAAATTCAATTCCATAGGTTTAAGTTTAATATTATGAATAACGTCCGAAGTCATAAAGGATAGTTCCATTAGGGATTCCCCAATAACGTGAATCTGTACTGGCTGATAACCGATTCAACTTATCATAGAAAATTTTTGAGCAGATGTGGAATAAATCGCAACGTTTATGAAAAATTTTTGTATTTCTTAAAAACTGTCCGTTGTTTTAAAAAAATAATAAATTATTTTCTTCTATGAGAAAAAAAAGCACATAAAAATATTTTTTACCGTAAACTAATTGGTGAACTATAAATAAAAATTTGTCTCACTATGTTCCTTGTTTTAATTCTGACGGTTCTCTTCTTAAGTTCAAAAGCTTCTTTCCTAATTCAAATCCTAAAAAGCACGCTGCATTCGCCGGAAAAGCTCTAAGAAGGACCGGCACTATTCCTTTATATAGTGCCAATGGCCCTTCATTTGCTATAAGTTCTTTGAGCACATCTCTTAAACCATGTGGGTATCGTCCTTCAGGTGCTAAAATTAAATATTTTATTGATACTTCCAAAAACACTCTTAAGCTAAATCGTTAGATACCTGTTTGAAAACGACTCTTAAGGACATCGGAAGGCATTCCAACCAACCAATTGGCAACTCCTGCTATCCCTCCACTAATTATCGTACCTAAAATGCTGGCTTCATGTTCACCGTGTCGAGTTATGTAATTTTGTACCGCTTCGTATGTTAGAAAATACACCCCACTAGCAGGTACATCTGAAATAAAAGAATTGCTTTCTTATAATCTAACGGAGATGTTTACCTTGCACGAGGGACTCTCGAAGAAGTTAACTACAGAAAGAACTTAAATTATTAAAGAACTCTAAGAAAAACTTCAGTGATCCACCTCCTTAAAATATAAAGTTTTTAAATTTCTTTACGCAGATGTGGATAATTTACAGTGCAATTCGTTTAAAATTTTTCCTTAAATAATGTTTAAACAAAACTCTTAAAGCCATTTTTATTAATACTTTGTTAAATGTCTTTGAGAGTGCACTCAGGTAATTTGCTTATCTCCCAAAACATGTTCAACCCAGTAATATCGCTCTTTTATGAAATGACATTACTTTAACAGATAAAAAGAGATTATTTCGAATTTTATTTCAGCTCTTACGGAAATATGTGGGTGTCAGTATCCTGTAAAATATACTACACCATAGTAGTCACTTACCAATTCTCAGGCAGTTGGGTGAAATAAATTAAATCTCAAAAATGACTCTTTATCAGAAATTGGCAACCATCCTGGTATTTTGCAGTTTTAGTGTAAGTGATTAAAAATTCGCGACTTTTAAATGTGATGTAAAAATGTCTCTTTCTGCACTCTTATACATCGACCTTTTAGTGCTACGCTTGGGAGAGGGAATCTACATGTCCACTGATTTGCACCTGTCAGCTTCAACCTCTAACTGAGACGGCAATTTACAGATTTATGCAGAAGGAGAAAATAAAGCCTGTTCTAGGTGAAGTGAAAACCGCAGAGAACAACGAAGTAGGTGTAAAGAATTGTCAATTAAAGAGTCACATTAGTCAAAGATTCTTATCTCGTGTAGGCAGTGTATGACGAAACCTTAGACCCTATAGAGTTGCTGGAAGAAGGTCATCGAAGCACAGTTGTAAGGGCGGCAACTTGCATTCTCCAAACTGAAACAGACCCTCAGGAGCTGATTGAGTCATTAGCATCGAACTTCGAGAGTCTCACTTTTATCCAGGCGTACAAATCGGGAAACAAGACTATAAAATTTAGCTGGTTAAGTAAATTTGATAAACTTCTAAGTCTTGAAGTTATAGGACCGACAATTTTTCGCAAAGATGTTGATAACCATTTAATGTGCCATATAGATTTTGCTTTAGAAAATTTGAATTTTTTAAATATGGAAAGAGTACTAGTGAAGAACTCAAAAGAGCAAATTCAATCGTTTCTAGAGGTGTTGAAGGAAAGTGAGAATATAACTTTTGAGTACGTGCGGAAAGTAGATGGGATTCACCCTTTGACAATTATCCAAAAAGGGTCAAACAATGAAGAAATAGTTCCATATGAGGTATTTAAAGAGCAACGGAAAACCAATGGAGAAATTCCTCTATTCACAGGCTTCAAAAGACTGTTGTTGCTAAGAATTGCCAATTGTGAAATCAACAGCATTCATTGGGAGATGTTTGATGGTCTCAATGACCTGCAATTTCTGAATCTGGAACGCAATAATCTTACTTTCATACCAGCGTTCGCTTTTTATGGCACTCCTAGTTTGAAAAGTCTTTCCTTGGCGCATAATAAACTCCTAGATATCGAAATTACTGATTTAGCTGGATTACTGCAGTTGGAATACTTAGATCTAACTTACAATGAGTTTACTCATTTATCCGAGTTATCGTTTCCGCCATTCCCTAAATTAAAACTGGCCAATTTTGCTAATAATCCTATAAGCACTGTTTTCCCAAACACATTTGAAGTCATGAATACTACAGATTCTCTTATAATTGGAAGTGAGGGCATGGCTTTAACTCTTTTACCTAATTCATTTTCAGGATTAAGAATGCTCAAAATCTTAACCATCAATAATGTGAACATACCTTTGCTGAAGAGAGAGTTGTTATCAGGAATGATGCAGCTAAAGGAATTGATCATAACAGGAAATATAGGTAAAATCGAATTTGATGCATTTCAGGAAGTCCCCAATTTGGAGACGGTAATATTGAGTAACTGCAAAATATTTAATATATCAATGGATGGCTTTCTTGGGCTGAAGAAAGTGAAATATTTAGATCTCTCTAAGAACGAATTAGAGTACCTCCCTTCGGGTGTTTTCGACGATTTGGAAAATATTCGAGAGTTATATCTCAATGGAAATAAATTTAGAACTCTTCCTAGGGATATATTTTCCAAAATATATCCAAGACTTCTAAGGCTAAATGAAAATCCATGGCACTGCAGTTGCGAAATGAGTGAATGGAAACCTATTATTGCTAGCAGAATCAAGCAAAAAACTTTGAAAAATTGCGACTTTCCCAATGACAAAGGCCTGGCGTGCGCCTCTATGGAAAATAAATTTGAATACAAATATATTTATGACACAAGGGTTTCACCAAGATGTACTGAACCTGAAGAGTACAAAAAATGGAGTGTATTTCATGCCATGAGGAAGATTTTAAAATGCCCTGATTACAAACCAAAAATTAAAAAAAATAAATCCTATAGCAATAATACTGAGACTAACTTTAGTACCACAGTTGGTACTAAAATATCTAGGACACGAAATCAGAAATTGAAAACAAAGATCAGGAAAAGCAACTATATTAAGTATAAGCTGAAGAACAAAATTTTTTTGACAAATAAAATGAAACTGGAGGACTATGGAATGGAAGGTGATATTGAAAATGACCTTAATAATATAAAAACTCAGCCAGAAGAATCAAATCATCTACCTGTGCCTCATGTAAATATATCAGTACTCAGAAAGGAAAATGAGAAAGCTGTTTCATTATAACATTTTACTGAAAACTAAATTAAGTGCAAAGTGTATTCATTTTGAGTGTGGTCCTCATAATCAAAAATAACAGAAAGTGTACATACCTTTATGAAATCACAAATATTCTATCAAAAAAAAGTTTTCTCATTTACTTTTAGCAAGACCCGGTTTTAGAAGATAGAAATATGAAAAGTTGCAAATGTATGAATTGAATAAGATAACTGTCATGTACATAATTATACTACATATTTACCTCTAAGTAAAGTTGCTCCCATTCCTTTATACAATGCAGCAACACCTCCTTGTCTATATAACATCATAAAAACATCTATAGGGCCACTGTAAGGTTTACCTCCACCAGCCCCTTGAATTTGAAGCAAACATTTGATTCTTTCCCCTGGGGTCATAATAAAGGTGGTGAATATGCCAGAGAAGGCCCCTGCCACAAAATATTGTGAATGGGTGTGTTGCCTTATATCTTCCGGGCAAAATAATTTTTTTCCCACACCAAACCCCATGAATGAAAGGGCAAATATAGGAGATACTCCTAGCAAAGGGGCACCCATACCCCTGTACAAACCCAAGGGACCTTCATATTTTACAGTTTTTTTTAAACAGTCTAATGTGCCTGCGTACTGACTTAGTTCCCCAGATTTAGGTAATGGCATAGTTTGTAATCTTACCTGTAATATTTGCAAAATATTTGTGTCTAATTAATACTTTTAAGTTTTAACTTTTGGGGTTTCTATTCGCAAGTGGAGAACGGTTAACTTACTTTAATTGTGTCTAGAGGATGTCCCACCAGAATAGTAGATATACCTCCAAAGCCTCCACAAATGAGGTATTCCAGGGGACCCATTTCACTCATTTTTTAAGGATTATTTGGGAAAACTTCTCAAGAGGCTAAAACATGACATAACCTCACCCTCAAAACCAAAACATTAAAACTGACAACATTGCATCAGACATTTGGAAAACGGCGTTGTCACGTCATTCCACTTGGAGAATTTGTTTTACCGGTTGTC
The DNA here is from genome assembly GCF_040115645.1 of Euwallacea fornicatus. Classification (NCBI taxonomy): domain Eukaryota; kingdom Metazoa; phylum Arthropoda; class Insecta; order Coleoptera; family Curculionidae; genus Euwallacea; species Euwallacea fornicatus. The sequence continues at coordinate 318,048 of NC_089543.1, forward strand.
CCAGAAATAAGCAGTTATATTTTGACCACAATAACCATTTAATCTAAAAGAATAGTAGTTTCCCTATTTCCCTAAATACAGAGTGTACAAATTTAAAAATGACTTTCAATGTTATCTTTTCTGAGTATACTGCTGTGAATTCTACGAGTGCCCTTTTTGGAATGAACAAGTCAAAGTTCTGGCATCTTTCTTCAAAGAATAATATCTGCATAAATTTTGAAATAATAACACAGTATTGAACCCTGTGCTTCAACAAGACATACTTCTGATACTTCAACTCCTATATTTTTTTAATTATCACCTTTTATTACGTCACGATAGCTGGAGCACCATTATAATACTTATACTCTGTATTGTTATTTTTCTTTTTTTATACGCGGTTAAAGTATAGCTCTTTACTCTCGGGACATCTTGTCCACTAAAACATTAATCGGCGAATCCACCATAATAGCAAAATGCAAGAAAATTAAGACTTTTTCTATTATCTTCGTTTTATTAAGATATTTATTTAATTTATCAGCCTGTGGATTCTTTTTGGACGTTTGTGCGAATTCATCTATTAGGATGTCGTTAAATGGTCTGCACGCTAAAAAACGCGGAACTTTTTATTTATCTTGTAGAAAACTGTATTAACTGTTGACACCTTGTAATACTAAAACACCTAAAATAATAAAGTCTTATTTATTAGAAAATGTTAACAACATGAAACACAAAATTGGCAAATTTATTTCGAAAAGAAATCTTGAAAAAGAATAACTTAAATTTTGAAGTTACAGCTACTTCAAAATATATTACAAGAGGAGCAATATTATACTTCACTCTAATAAAACATATTACATTTATATTATTATGTACACCTGGTAATAAATACTAAATGTTGTGAGTGCCTCTCATCACACCTTAAGAAGATAATATTACTATAAGAAAATATGGAACTGTCCTGATGGCAACTCCTCCGATAATATCCACAGAATTTCCTTGTATTATGAAAAGCTAAATACGTGAAAATAAAGTGCGATTTAACTAAAGTACTTTGACATACTCAGTATTAATATTGCCTCATTGAAAAATCGTAAGAAAGGTAAAGTATTAAACACAAAAAATGAAATTACTGTTCTCCATCGCTGTAAAGAAAATGAATAATTAAACACAAAAAAGGCGCTGTGCGCTATCACTTCAACCTCCCCTTCGTCGTTAAGTAGCCCTTGGTATCAGGCCATTTTATTTACAATAGAAGAGTGCAAAGTACTTAACTGATTCGCCCATCTATCTAAAGCATTATACCTACAAAAAAAAGTTTTTTAAAACTCTCTTTTTCACGACATTACATACGATACCTAGCTGTATTTAGAGTAGTTCTCTCGAGAAATAACACTTGGTTCACTTGATCAATTCGCCCTTGAATTGTACTAAAATACAGTAAGTGTGAAGGAAAGGCTCTCATACACATACAAACGTACTCACTTATCTAATATACAGGCAACTAATAAACTTTCCACTTCTTGAACATCTATATTAAGTTCGGTAGAAATAAAAGGTATTTGTATTCTTGTGTATGGTTTGATCAATTTTATTAGCACTTGCGTCCTGATGTTTCTTAAGAGATCTTGAAGTAAAAGCGTTAGCATTTAAATGAAAACATCAGACGTCCCAAAATTACTTCTCACAACTAAGAATTAATTTTGAGACAACCTGTATATGTTACCTTCAATGTGCTCTCGTATAAATAGATCATCCATTATATTCTGCCGGTTTTGCTTTAAAATATGTTCAAATTCATTAATGTCATTATTCTGGTATGCAGTCACTAAATTTGTCATTGCTAATATTTCAGGATCATTTTTATATGGCTTCGCCTCCTGAGAATCAAAAGGGTTAATTCCAGATTTCATTAACCTATAGAAAATAGAGAGAATTCATTTGAAAGATTGAAACATCTAAGCAGTAAAACTGCTTACATATTAGCTAGAACCAAATATTTCAAACAAGTGGTCCTTCTAGGACTCCCAGATTCATCATAGTTCTTGAATGCTTCAAAGAAATCAGTATGTGCCTTCTCAAATTCACCTTCTCTTAGATGCATTTTACCACCACATTCTGAAATTTTAAAATTCATATATAAATAAAAAATATATCCAGGATGAGTCAGATTTTGACTGCTAAAACTTTAATTTGAAAAACAAATCAGAAATGAACTGGTTTCAAGTCATGACCAATGATTACTAATTTCGGCTCTTTTGGCATAGTAACTTACGGCGCTAAAACTAAAAATGCACACACATACATTTTAAAATAACTATAGTCTAGGAATATTCTTCATTAAGGAAATATAGAATGTTTAAATGTAATTTTAAGAAATGAAAATCCTACAAGTATTTTAATGAAATTTTGTCAGTACTGATAACTCATAAAAAAAGTTCTTAATTTCTCCAGTGACATATGCATCAACCACTGGATATTTTTATGTATTAAAAAGGTAGTTAAAGAAAAAAAAATATGCTTGTTACTTTTCATTCTAAACACTCATCAAACAATAAAGTAGAAACATTCAAGGGCGGCCAAGAATAAAAAAACAAGTACAAGCTGTAAAATACATGAAAGAAATAAAAAATCATGGCTCATCCTTCTCTTGTACTACCCAGATATACATTTGTTGAAAAATAAACAAGAATAATTGATAAAGAGGTGGTTGGCATGGCCCCTATGCAAGAATTACTTGTTGATAAAATCAATTATAACCAATATCTTGTATAATTGACTTCATTAATTTTTAGTAATGGAGATAAAATAGAAGAACATGAAATAAAAAATAAAATTTTAAATAAACAAAATGGTTCACAAATCAATGAAAACACAACAGGTGTGCCTAAAGAACTTCAATACAACTTGATTTTTCTCATGCTTATGACTACTGAAATATTGGGCCAAAAAGAAAAGATTAAAAACTGTGTATTTCAGCAATGCCTTATTTTAGAATAACCTGATTTTTAAAATATATTTCCTTTATTGACATATTTTATTGGTACAAACTTTAACTAACTAGCGGTTTAAGAAGAGGTGGCTTAGGGATGGGTCACCCTTAAAATTTTATGATCTTTTAAAACTGAAATTTCCATACAAAATTTATAAGTTTACATTAAATATTATTATAACCAGAAGTACCAGCATCCTGAACATATTTTTGGCACTTACACCTGTCAACTTTCATATCATAGTAAATTTGCAAAATTTCCTAGTAACACTTTTGCCATAATCAATTGATACAGTTCATGGAGGGACATCCTATATAAAATGCAAAAAAAAGAAAAACATTTTACACCATCATTTTTTAAGGTAAAATTGTCTCAAAATCATTACTAAACACCCTGTAAAATAGAAACAAGCAACTTTTTACAAAACATGTTTAGTTGAATCACTATTTTTTGCCTTAAAAAATCTACTATACTAATTTGTACCAATTTTCCTAAAGCACCTATGTATGACATACCTCTAATCACCCCCATAATAAGAGGGTGAGGGATAGCCGACTTTATATGTAATGATTGTTCATACAAAGTCTTCAGTTTCTTGTTGTTTTTCTGAGCAGTATACATTTGAATCTCCAAGGCATATATCTCTAACAATTGAGTCCCTTTCTTTAAATCATCCTCCCCATCATCTGTTTGACAGGACTGGTGCAATTGTTTAAGTATTTTAGCCAATTTATTGAAGTCTTCCCTATCATAATAGAGCTTTCCTAATTTAGTATTAGTTTTGAACCACAACCTATCATTTTTTGCATCCTTCAGAGCTTCCAAAGTAGTTTCATAGAAATTTTGTAAGAGCTCCATCTAAAACAAATATTTATATGTTTACTACTATGAAAACCTGCTAAGGTAGCTCTGGACTTACATTTCGTGATGTAGAAATATAATCCAGGATTGAATTGATAGATTTTTCACTATGATTTCTTGTTACAGCACTTTTGATGTATGTTAAAAGCTGTTTATAGCGAACCATCATTTCATCATAATTTGATAAGCGGAAATTAATTTTAATCATTTGTTTCAGGGCTTTGAAACCCCATTCCCCCTTCTCACCACCCTCAAGATCTAATACTTTTTGAAAGGAAGCTAGGGCAGCTCGGGGTTCCTCCTCTTTCAGAGCTTTACTGTTATAGTACTGATTTTCCAGATCAACGTCGGGTTCAGAATTACTATCTTCTGAGTACTCCTACAAAAGATAAAAGAATTTAGGGAGAAATAATTACCTTGACAAGGAAAGTTAGGTTAGATTGGTGGCATTTTGAGGAGAGACACTTACCAAACCGTAATCTTCCTCATCATCGCACATGAAGTCATCGTCAGACATTTTATTTACAAGTTTCCACACAGGGTTTTAATTAAGAGACCCTTTTAAAGCCGGGAACAAAATTCTTCAAAAAACAAACCAAGCCAGCAGCTGCCCTTGGTAGGAACAGAGCTGTCAATTCATTGCCGGACGGTAACCAAAATTCAAACCAAACGTTGCCACTATTTATGGCTTTTGTACTTACACCTATTTCTGTTATAAACAGTAAATTATTAATTTGAAAATTGTAAATGATATTTTTTAATAGAATATCTCCAAAACCGCTAATTTTGTATACGAATTCGAAATGACTGTCTAGTATTCCACTATTCGCTAGGCATTTTCATATTCCGTTTATATAGGTGTGATTTCAAAAAGTATTTATTAAATGTGGCTCCAACTACTCTATTTGACTGATATGAGAACAAGGCATGTCAAATTGAATTCTATCATTGCTTGTAATCTTGGTTGCATACGCTGGCAAGCGAGTAACAAGTTTTTGTATTTTTATTTTCTTTTTATAATCAAAATAAAAGAAATTAAATACAAAGAATATATTAAACATATTATAATGCTTTAATAGTAAATAATGCTGTTAATAATTTTGTTCGTATGTGCAACTGCTGGAAGTGTAGAAATACCCAAACAAATACATGTTGTAAGTTATTTTTGTTAAATCTCAAATTCTCAATTGTATCTAATTAAAAATATTATTACAGCTATTTAGACATGGAGAACGATCTCCAACTAGTATTTTTCCTAATGATCCTCATAAAAACTATAAATGGGAAGGAGGGCTGGGACATTTAACAAATGTAAGATACTTTCCTATTATGTACCTATTAGTGCAGTTATCCATTGAAACCATTTAGAGGGGAAAATTGCAAATGTACACCTTAGGACAGAACATAAAAGAACAGTATAATGCAATAATTCCCAAATATTATTGGCCTGTAGATGTTAATTTTACCAGCAGTTACTTGGACAGATGTCTTATGAGCGCTGAACTAGTTGGAGCAGGGATGTTTCCCCCTCAGGGAGAGCAAATTTGGAACCTTGACCTACTTTGGCAGCCCATTCCTATACATTATTTGCCAAGAAATTTAGACAATGTAATAAATTAAGGAAACATTTACATATTACATACTTTTACATAGTTCATTTCAGCTCTTAGTAATGAAAAACAATTGCACAGAATATGATAAACAGTTCTTTGAAATACAAAATTCCTCTAAAGTTAAGCAGTATAACAGAGATTATCATGCTTTATATGCATATCTTACTAAACACACTGGGAAAGTTATTGAAAACATAGAAGCAGTGGAATCTTTGTATAATACACTAGAAATTTATCAAATGAATAATATGTCACTGCCATATTGGGTAAATGATACACTAATGGATGAAATGAGGATCATTGGAGCTCAAAATTTAGCCATTTATTCTGAAACTGATTATATGAAGAAAATGAAAGGGGGTAAGCACTTCCAAAGTAATACTTGTACTTTATTTTATGTGAATATTTGAAACAGGTTTCTTCATTAAAACTATTCTGAATTTAATGGAGGCCACTTTGACTGGATCCAAGGAAGTCCCTTCCATAAACACTTATGCAGGACATGATTTAACTATAGTGCATGTTATGAGGGCTTTGGGTTTAGTTAATACTCTTAAACCAGAGTTTGGAGCCTCATTAATTTTTGAGTTATATGAGGATGGGAAGATTGAAGTATGCAATACCAACAATATCTTTATGTCCATCAATGTTGCTTTTCCGTAGGTGTTCTATTGGGATAGTTGGAAAGGAGGTATCCATAGGCAAGTTCTTCCAAATTGCAAGAGTCCTTGCAAAATAAATGAATTTCTTAAAGAATATAAGAAGATATTGCCAGTTAATTGGGCAGAAGAATGTAATGTGGCAAGCGCAACATAGATCTTGGGACCTTATATGATACTAAGCTTTATAGGTAGTTTTCTAGTTCCATAAACTGTCACAGTATTAAAACATACATAAAAAATGTTACGCGAGCTTATGTTCAATAATTTTGGAGAATGCGCTAGGACTGTTAGTAGATTGGTTATGTTCTATTCAGTGTTGCCAAATGGAGCCATAGTTGCCGGAATCGAAGTATTTTTCGACGTTCATTGCGTTCTCCTTTAATGTGTAATAAAAAAATATTGTGTAATGACTATTGAATATATTTTTATTTATATACATATAATTGTAAATGATTTATAATACCTATGTAGTGTTATAACACAATTTATAATAAAACGACTGTAATGAAAGCAAATATTAAATCGAAAATGGCAACGTTGCTTGGAAGCTCCATTTAGTTCTTTCTGAACTTGGTGATTAAAAAATTTATGGAAATTTAAGAATTAATAAGTTATTACATTAAATAAAAGAAATTACATGTTTTTAATAAGAATTATTCTAAAAGCACTTAATGTATTCCAATCAAAATGAGTTTGCTAGTAACTCTACAAGAACAATACAATAAGCTAACAAATACAACAATAGTAAGAGAGATCTGGAAAGAAATAATTAGTGGAAGAAAGTCTCTCATCTCCTCAGATCAGGTGATTGAATACAGTTTCCACTATCCTGTGGATACCAAATTGTATCTTGAGGAACTAGTTAAGAAATTTGATGAAACACTGAAAGAAGATCTGAGAACTATTGATGGAAGTCTCAAAGCATATTTTCAAACTTTCTTGTACTATTGCTTAGGATCTTCAGACAGGGTTTCCTTGCAGTCTTCTCTATTTGCCGCTGAGCTTTACTTAAAGCTAATCTTGCTTCCCTCGGATATAGGAAAGCTGTATTATGAAAAAAACATGTATGCAATGGTGTTGTTTCTCTTGAACAAATGCACAAAACAACAAAACATTCCAACTGAGCAAATAATTGCTGTAATGGAGCTGACATTAAAATATGTTTGCGAACAAAATGCTTCATTCATAATGATACAAGGCACTGCAAACTTGTATGCTAATGTTGTGAAATACAGAGCATCTGAAGGGAATGTTAAGCAGAGTAAGTGGAGTTTGGTAGATTATTTAAACTTAATGCTCCAGCTATTTTATGTTAAACTGGTTGAGCATGACAAAATACTTTTTTACAGAATTAAAGAAAGATGTAAATATATTTTTTTTAGAAACATAAGTTTTCCTTTTCAGAACTGTAAAGTTCAATAAGTTTCGAATAAGTTCTGCATAAATAGCTTTTTGATATCTATACTAATTTAAAAGGTACAGGATGAATATAAATTAAAATAGAGACCTTTTAGTGTAAAGTGTTTCATAACAATATTTATAATAAGCAGAACTTACGAGCAAGTGATTTATTTTTATTTAGGCGATGATCCTCTGATGCTCTTCTGTCAAAAATCTCTCAAAGACCTTCTAATCATTAAAGAACATCCAAAGGAAGTAAAATATGTAATGGATAGTATGTTAAGATGTTTGAGGAGTGATATCAGTAAAAGTATCTCTCAAGAACAGAGAAAGCTTACTACAAACCTATCTAAAGGATTTATAAGAAAAGTGCTTGTGGAAGTTGAGGACCAGAACAAACTGCAATATTTTTTAGATTCCCTTTTTTCCCTGTTTGGCAAGCCAGATTTCGACTATTTTGAGGTAAACTCAGCTGAAAAACCATTCAATCTTAAAAAGGCAAAATGAAACTTTCAGGACTGTGTTGATATCATCAATATGCTCAATGAACAACTTTACAAAGAGCTCCTTCATAGGATTCCAAATTATTTAGAGTCAAAAAATCATGAACACTACTATGCAAATTTAATGGTAATTACCTATTATATGCTGAAGAAGCCCCACCCTGAGGGTTTTTCAAAGTTAGATGTCTTATACTCCATTTGTCTTAAAAACATTATAATTCATATGCTAAACAAAAAGAAGCAGATACAGTATAAAACCATAGAAGTTCTAGCAAATATCTGTTTGCTTGAAAACAATAATATGTTAAATAGAATATTTGAATTGATTAATGAAACTGGGAGCCTAGCATGTATTGAAACAACAGGTATTTTGAAAGCCATGATTAAAATATTGAATGATCAACATGCGGGGCATGCTGTGCGAAGCAAAAACATCCTTTACATTTTATCAAAAATGCTTTGTGCCCTCAATAAATTAGACGGTGATCTGGCATCGCACGTCTTATACTTAATATGCAAAGGAGGTACTCCATTTAGCATAAAAAATATTCTGCCAAATCTTCACAATTTATATTTGCAACTGGCAGAGAAAACCACTTGTACAGCCAGACTGGCAATTATGAGGATATTTTTTAAAATGGCAATGCATTCTGATGCATCTTCTTCAGTGTTTGTAGAAGTATGTTATCTGTTTTAAATATAATTTCTAAAAACATAGTTTCACTAATATTGTTTTAGCATTTGTACAGATCTGTGATATTCCCATCTACAATTCAAGGTAGAGAATATGGCCCTGAGCAGTACTCAAACATACTGTTCTCAGATGAATTTGACTACAGTTTGTTTTTAGCCAAGTGCAGGCTTTTAATAAAGTATGTATTTCTTTGAGCTGTAGTAGACATTTGACCAAATCACTTTCTTCAGATATGAACATGTCCACCACATTATATCACATTTTAACTTTAAAGAGCCGGGTTATTACATTTTATTGAACTCTATGCTGGATTTTGTTAAATACAAAGAACACATTGTTTTAACTGATTATATACTTGAAAATTTCGAAGAAGTAAGGAATTATTATTTTCCGATTTTGCCGTAATAAGGTGAATTTTAATTCTGTAGCTAAGCTGCGTAGATACATTCTGCCATTTGCTCAACAGTTACAAAAGGATCGTATTAAATAAAGGTGTTTACCAGCAAAGTGATTTACCTAAATTCGACATGATCTGCAGCAACCTTTGGGACCTGCTATACGAGGAAACGAGCAGCATCATGAGCATTAAACCTTCTTTTGCCTTAATAGATGTTTTCAAAGATATATTAAATTTAGCTGACGACGAAGAACAGAGAGTAAGATTGTTAAATAACGTAAGCGAGTCTGCATTTAGGGCTTTGAAACAAAACCAAATGTTCATGGGATCTATTATGCTTTTAACCGAACTGTGTATCGTTTTGCGGAGACCTCCGAGAAATGAAATTTTGACTATTTTGGAAAATGTTTTGGACGATCCTAGGACAATGACCCGTAAGTTTATTTATTTGGTCTAAATTTTTCGATTGTTTTTTTTATCTAGTGATTACAACGCGTCATAAGGACACACTAATACAATTAATTTCGTTCTTTGGTACAATTGCAATGATGAACCGTCCAAAGATTCCTATTGCTGTAAAGCTATTCAAGAGAGCTTTAGAAGTAATAGATCCAATTGTTCAATTAACTGCTCTCAAAATGTATTACAATCTTTGTACCGAGTATGTTACTCCCTCTATACTTCATCTTGAAAATCACAGAATATTAATTTTTCAGGATAACACATGAATTTGATGAAATAATCCGCTTCTGCTTTAACCATGTTACTTCAGACCATACAGTTCTGAGTCGTGTTTGCATTACCATTCTCGAAGAACTAATTTACGACACTTATATCCTTTTAAATTCCGAAGATTTTATGAGATTTGTCCACAGACTAGCTTCACGCAGCTTGGGTGAATTTATGATACATGTTCTGGATGAAAGATTCGTGGTTTCTAATAAACACGATGTTGGGCGTTTCTATATGAATACCTTAGTCTACATGAGCGGCCATACTAAGGTATATGCAGTATTTTTATTGATTCTTATTTATATTTGGTCTTACAGTTTGATAACTATCCAGTGTCGCAGAACTTCAAAAAAGACTTAACTATGATGCGAAGTCTTATAGATTATCCAAATGAACTTATTAGGTACCTTTTTACCTCCATACAAATAAAAATCCGGTTTAGCATTCTTAAAGAGATGTGTGCCATATTAGGTTTGTTCTTTATGTTGTTCGGATGAAATATTGAATTGGGTAGTTCTTTTTAGATTCCTTGGTAGCTGGGAAATGTAAGGTTGACGAAAATTTCTTCGTATATTTACACTATTCTTTGTACACATTTAAAGTCATGTCATGCAAACCTTCTTTAAATTATAAAGGTGTGTATTACAGTCAAGTGTGTCGGAGTATTGAAAAGCAGATTGTTAATAGAGATCCAAAGTACAAGCCTGTAGCCTTCTATGGGGTAAGGATTTGGCAATTGATTGAAGATGGAAATAGCTTAAATTTAATCATTTTTAGGAATATGAAACAGAAGTGAAAATGTGTACAAAGTCTTTGCTGAATTTGCTTTTCTTCATTCAAGAAGAAGAAAGGTTAAGTGAACACTTGCTTCCAATTTTTGACACTGTGGCATGTTGGGTTGATCACGTCAAAGCAGAGGTACGACAGAACTTTATAATTGGATTACATTATGTAGAATAACTTGACCAAACGACCAATTGTTAATTTTTGGATATTGCCCAAAATGAAATTATAATCTGACCGTTCACATAATGGTTCCTCGCATGTGTGTGTGAGCACTATTTTAGCGTATCTGTGATATTTCTTAATCATTCACTCGATGTTAACATCGAGTCTTGTGTAGCAACAGTAGTAAAAATCCAAATTGAGCATTTGCCAAGTTCCCGGAGAACCACGGTGTAGTGAACGAAGCACAAAGAACCATTTATTTGATATTATCGTATAAATTGTATATTAATAACGCAATTATTAAATAACACTAGTTAAAGGGCCAGTTTGTTGGATGGTCATTGATAAAACTCTGAATATTGGTTCTCGTTCTGAATGTGTTAAGCATTGTCCGGTAACTTCGGGATATTCTGAAAACTTAATTCTCACACAGTTTTTGTCAAGTTATGCATAACTTCGTTCAATTTTCCTTATGGATACAGCGAGAAAAATAATGCATTGCAGCTTGTACACTATGTACAATATGAGAAAGGCAAGGAATTCGATCATTTATTTAAGAAGTTAGTTCAGTTTCATAAGAGTAATAAAGACCGCCTGGAGAATTATCTTAATAATAGTGAAGGGTGACTAAAAATTCTGGATAACGTACGTATTACAATTGAAGGTGACTTTCGAATATTGTGTACTTGTTGATTATTTTTTAAATAAAACTCTTTAAAAATGTATGTGTCATTTTTTTTATTTGTAATGGGTTTTGTGATCGTATGATGTACAAATACTACTAAAGTGTTTGTATGTACAGACTATGACTAAAGTAAAATGTGCATAACTTTCATTATTTAAAGAGATCATGAAATGCTACTACTTTATTATACGTTTCATCGAGTGGTAGCTGTTAAATCACTTTGCTTAAGAGAAACAATTAATGGCTTAAACAATGGTCTAATCATAAAACACAACCATACGCGTAAATTAATGTCCGTAGAAGTTACCTAAAACACATTAAGCGAATGCTACAGTCGTGCCACTTCGCTATTACCAAGCTGTTCTAAAGGAAAATCTCAAGCGTGCTAAGCTATATTTACTAATAATTATACGAAGCGACAGACAGTCTTAAGCTATAAAGATATCGGAATAGAAATTGTCATTTTGTGTTATCAACAATTTTTGAAACAATGTTTTACTAAAATAAAGAATCTCACCATTAAAAAATCACAATATGACAATTCATTTTATAATTGTAAAATAACCTTAAAAACTAAGTTGATCGCCTCAAAAGGAGGTGCTGGGCGAAATATTTAAAATACTGGTTTTTTATAATTATCATTATGGGGTATGATATTGCACTTCTATTTTTATCTATTATCATTAGTCTCACAAATATTGAAATATAATAATTAGATATAGCCATTATACAGTATCATTCAAAAAATGATTAGAAATTTACAATTAAGGAATTTCATTTTAAAGGCTGCAATCTCCAATTTAAGTTTCAACTGAGATTCTTATGAATTCACCTGTCAATTCATCTGTAAGGAAATATAAATTAAAATGTTTACAAGACAATATTATCATATAGTCCGAGATTGAATTAATTGAGAGATTTGCAGATTTAATATGACACGCCTGAAGTAAAATACACAATATGATTAAAACAATATCCAATAATGCCTCAAATTTGAGGCGATCTAATAAAAAAAACGTAGAAAGGAATTACTTTCAATAATGTATAAAATAAACTAGATATATTAACAATTAATACGCACATACGTTATTGCGACTATGATATACAACAATTTCTTATAATCAAAAATGTCAACGTATCTTTACATAAAACATAATAGAAATAAGAGTCTATTTTTATTGCACCGCGTGTAACATAGACATGGAATAATGTTTCCAAGCAGACTTAAGGTGGCACAATTTCATTCTGAAGCATTGAATAAGATTAGTACAAATTAAATTAAATTAGGAGCACCAGTAAATAAAAGCCAGTAATGAAATGTTATTGCAACAACGGTTAGTGATCCACGACTTCAATTTTCGGTAAAGTAGTTTCGTCTGGATCAATGAGTCACAGGATGGAAATGTTTTTACAATTGTCTATGTTTTGAGCTTAAATAAGTGTCTTCCTCTGTGACGCAAAATATGTCTCCTAAAAACGAATTACCTTGGAAAATATATTTCCCCGAAACTCTTAGGCACAGGGAGCGCACATAAACTTTACTATATCATACATATTCAGAATTATAATATCAGAAAAAACAAACCAAACAGAACGAAGACAAATTTATTTACACAACATACAACATCACGAGCGAAATCATCTTAAAAACACAAATCATTATATATATATATATATATATATATACAGGGTGTTACCTAGCTACGTGTAAAAAATTTAAAGGCGTAATCCTCGACTGATTTTGAGTCAAAAATGTCTAATAAACATATGTCCGCAAATGCCTTGTTTCTAAGATACAGGGTGTTGACTGAAAGACGTTGAAAAAGGTTTTAAAGGTTTTTAAAGGTTTGGTGGTATTTACTAACTTGTTTATTGTTAGTTTTTTTTTGCTACTTCCACTACTATAAACAAGATAGTCAGTGTTATTTTGGTGTTTTACTCTCTAAAGTGAAAGAATTTAGTTCTGTGTCCCAAAAATCAGATTATACCTCAGTATTGAAAATTTTTCAAATGCCTAATTACACTAATCAAGAAATGGCCAATATGGTTTTTGTTTACGGCCTTGCTGATGGTAAGTGTTTGGCAGCGAGGCGCATTTACATGGAAAGGTTTCCAAACCACCAAACCTTTAAAAACCTCTTTTAACGTCTTTCAGTCAACACCCTGTATCTTGGAAACAAGGCATTTGCAGACATATGTTTATTAGACATTTTTGACTCAAAATCAGTCGAGGATTACGCCTTTAAATTTTTTACACTTAGTTAGGAAACACCCTATATATATATAGTACTATCTTGTCGAATTGATGTGATGTTTCGTGTGATTACACGATTCGCAGACATATTTCCAAAAAAATTTGTTTTTAGCAGCTTAAAGACATTAAATTATTGTCGAAACGAAGATATTTACCGAAGTTCTTATGTTATAAGTCACTTTTATTGATCCACACTAACCCATTTTACTGAAAAATGAGATGTTATATTTTTTAACCAATGTAGATCCTATATTTCTCTAAAATTATCATTTGGATATACCGTAGTGGCGTCTAGCACCAACTATGGGAGAGTAACAAATTTTATCTTCGGAAATTCTCAAAACAAAATCCAAATGTAAAACGACCTCTAGAATAGACTTATTCTCTATTTGCTGGTTCTGCCACAGGTACAAGACAAATGGTTTTAAAAAAATCACGTCTGGAAAACTTGGCTTTTGCCAAACTTTCAATGAAAACCTTATGAATTGAAACTTGGCACTTGCACGTCTTAAAACGGCAGCCTCTAAAGTCACAAAAATTACTAAATAGGCTATTTTAAGACGGTAGATTTCCCTAAAAAATACATCAAGGGAATTTCAATTTATTCATTAACTAATCATCACGTCGAAAATGTGATTTACGCTAATCATGTGGTACCCATAACGAGGGAATATGTTAATACTAATTCTAACACTTTTAATTTTGAGAGTTCTGGCAAAGTACCTACTTTGTGTTCTTAATAGATCAATTTTGAATGTTTCCTGCATTCGATTTAACATACATCACACGAACATAAAATTAAGGTAATTTACTACAAGCCCCAAAATTGCACTTGTCGTTAACATATATTTAAAGATCTAATTTAAATCCCTTACCGTCAGGAAGTTTAAACTTACCAGTACCAAATGAGTATCTGCTTCTGACTATCTTCACTTGCCTTATAATAGAATTTAGAATAAGCTTCTCATCAAATGCAGTGCGAAGGAAGACGAATGACAAGGTGGAAAGGCGAATCCAGCTAGCTGCTGGAGGAGACCTTCAAAAGTTCATGCAACCCAGCTGATTGTGGTCCTTGAGGTCCGGGACTTGGGGTAAGGGGAGTCAATTGGTTATTTTGTGCCATCAATTTCTGACGTACTTCGCGTATCTAAAACCACAATTCTACTTTAAAGCCGTTTGAAGACATATTTCTACACATTCACCTTAAGCTGTAAGGTGCCTCTCGTGGGAAAAATATCTGAATGTTCTTCTTGAAACCTGGAAGTGGCTTTGGACGAAGGAAAAAAGGAATGTTCCTTGAAAAGTTGCATTACGAGCTGACGACGTTGCTCCAAAGTCCTTCTATGACCTTTATCTGGGTCTTTAGTTCCCGGTGTTCTCGGGGTCCGTGGTGAAGGTGAAGTGCCTTCATCGGTGTCTTGCAATTCCAACCTGGCGTGCTCCAAAGAAAAATCAGGTCCAAAGAAATGCGTACCGGCTAGAGGTCGAGCAGAGGGTAGAGATAAGGGAGCATCTGCTCCTGAAACTTGAAAGAACGCGTTCCAATGTAAAAAATGTTGGATAAAACTCAATTAGTAACAGTTGTAATTGAGGTACCGTAATTTCAAATATAATTCAACTACATCATGATAATTCAATTACTTTTTAAAATAAAACGTTTGGGCATTTATTGTAATTGTGAAGTGTTATTATTAATATCCTAGCTCTCTCAATTTATTATCTTTTTAAACAGACCTGAGCTTATATCTTCTTCCGGTCCTCTGGCAGGAGCAGTCAAAGGAGGTCCACGATTGTGCCTTAAAGAATTAGAACCAAATAAACTGGGGCTTGGCACTGAGATCGCACTAGGAGACTGGCCTTCTGAAGGTTGAAATCTAGGAAGCGAGGAAAACTTGGCTTCGAAGTTGACTGTTTCAAGTACCCTAAAGAACCTACTTGAAAATTTATTAACTTCAATCCTTAGTAACCACTTACCTATCCATTCCATCCTCAATGTTTCTTTTGAAGAAACTTTTCTTGGTGGAGGGTGACTGGAGATCGATACCAATATCTGAAATTCCTTGAAAACATGTCTGATTCACTGCCAACTGACGCCTTTGTAGGGGAGCGCAACCTAATTGAGCTGGCGTGGGAGCGAGTTTAAATTCCCCACCATTTTCTTCGCGCATATTTGAATCTTCCTCAGATGAACCACTTTCGATTTTCGGTTTTTGGAAAAAAACTGGTCCTAAATTATTTTTATACAAATACTGTTACAAAAAGAAATAAAGTACCTTGGTTTTTCGGGGTGCATGCTTGCGCTTCTTCTTGAGGCTGCGTAGTTGTTGTGACTCTCGCAGGTTGACTGACAATAACCGAATGAGAAGGAGCGCTAGTCACAGTTGCTTTGGGCAACAACTGCACAGCTAAGCGAGGTTGTTCATAACTTTGTGGTTGAACGTACACACAGGGCAGTTCAGAAGCTGCTGTAGACGCCACTTGCATTACGAATGGTTGCCTGTCTGTGGGTCCCTCTGTAAGACACACAGGATGACCATTGCCGATTAGTACTGTTAGAGGGGACTGGTAGTTTTCCGGTGTGAGCTTACTGGGTACTGCCGGTTTAAGGATTGTCAGAGATGAACCATTACCAACTGAAAGATATTGGGAAATATAAAAATGTACGCGGTCCCCGAAAAAAACTAGGACAAAAACATACCACAAATTTTTCAACCTATATGCGAAAAAGGTTCATTTTCATCCTAAAGCGCTTCAGCCTAATGTTGATTAAGGAACTGCGTTTTCCTTATATAGATTTGAAACGCCTTGTAATGCTCATTTGCCAGGCGTGTCGAAAATTATTTAAACGTATATGATCGGACTGACCGACAACGCTAAATGACGACTGCAAATTGGATGTGGGATTGGAAAATGAATGTTGTTCTTACATACAAGACACACTCTGATTCATGTGTGTTAGGAAACGTGACACTTCTCAATTCCCGGAAAACATCCCTGCAGTCATCCCGGACACCCACCCTCGGCAACAACCCGAATAGCCCTTCTCTGTAGTTTAAACATATCACGACCACTCCAGCCTATGCATGTATGCCATATGGCGTGCTCAGGTGAAGCAATAACAAGCGGTTTAAGAGATACAAATAATCGTTTAAGAAATTCTAGTGTTATTGTTGTATTTGTATTTAAATCGAATTGGTGGCATGAACTTGTATTTTAAAATACCAAAGCTATTCAAACATGCAAAATTATTTTATGTTTCAGTAGTAATCATAAGCGTACGAAAGACAACGATTATAGAAAGTTATATGAATTTTTGGTTAAGACACTCTTCCTTTACAAAACAAAACAATTGATCTACACTAAAAATTTTTCATGCGATTATAATCTCAAGTAAAATTTTTAAAGGTACAAATATGATTTTTAATTAATAGAAATCAAAAACATAATTAGCGTTATCTTTAGAAAAAAACCGCTCGGAATTTGAAAATATAAAGACATTTAAGAAAATCCAAACACTAATTATAGTTAAAACACGAACAAAACTAGACCACAAAATAATCTTAATCAAAATTACCTTACATTTACAGTTTCTCTTATTTTTCCAAAAGTCTTACCTACCTGATGAGAAGGCAGTCGTAGGCGTGTTGGGAGCTGAAGGTTCTTCTGACTTTACAGGTTGAGGAGAATAATGAATAGACCTGATACTTCTTTGTTGAAAAGGCAACAATTGATACGAAACTGGAGCTGCAGGACTAAATATACTCGATTGCTGAGGTCCCTCCATGTCGCAATGAGACTCCGAATCCGAATCAGTTACCTAACCAGAGCCCTATTGACAAAATATATTTTTTTCCCCTTTAACTTACCTTCTCCTTGCACTTCAAATCTATTTCCTGATTTACGCCATCGGCAATAACTAAATGATCATCATCTTCCTCATCAAGTGGTCTTTCTCCTTGTGAAGGGCTCATAGGTACATCACATTCACCAGTAGAGCTGAGTTTGCTTCTAACAGAACCTGTCGATGATTTTCTTCTATCTTTATTACACCTGAAGCAACAGTAATTTTTAGAACGTTGGTACAATTATCAATATATAAAAGCTGAAACATACCACTTCCAATCGGGATGAGCTTTAAAATGGGCCTCTTTAACCTCAGTCGCTAATTCATGGTACTTTTTCTTTTCTGTGGAACCAAGTGCGTACCACCACTCTCCGAGAATTTTGGAGACTGTGCGATTATCTTGATTGGGATGTCGTTGATGCACCAATGCCCGATGTACTTTAGAAAAAATCATGAAGGCATTCATTGGCCGCCTGATCCTATCCTTATTATTCTGGAAAAGATTGTTCTATCAAACCTTTTAATATGATCGAAATAATCAAATACCTTTGCTTCTCTTCCATGCAAAGAACTGGTGGATTGTGTCCTTCTTTGCGGA
Organism: Euwallacea fornicatus; assembly: GCF_040115645.1. NCBI lineage: Eukaryota > Metazoa > Arthropoda > Insecta > Coleoptera > Curculionidae > Euwallacea > Euwallacea fornicatus. The sequence continues at coordinate 336,212 of NC_089543.1, forward strand.
GTGGAGGGGGTCCTTCCAATATCCGCCCCTCCGGAACTGTCTCCATTATCGGGCTCGAATACATCATCGTCATCATCTTCATCCTCAGGATTGTGAAGTACGTCATGATCACCACTCTCATTCTCTGGTACTTCTTTGCTAACAGGCGAAAGAGGCCCTCCGGAAAAATTGTTATTGGACAATATTGGAACCACTGCATGCCATGGCACTGCGAAAGCTGAGGCTGAACTGCCTACTTGAGATACTTGAGAATTTTGGATCAAAGATGGTTGAGATATTGGGGGTTCAATGGCTTGTTCAGGAGTAACGATGACACCGGCAGGGACCGCCCTTGACTGAGATGCTGCGGGAAGTACTGGTACTAATTGCGTGGGATGGACAATTACTGCTGAATGAGAATTCCGCATATGGTCAGTCTGGATCACCTTGAAAATTATATATTTTTTTCGATTTGAAGACTTTTAAAGGGGGCTTGGAGAACTAACCTGTCTAGGGATAGACTTGGCCTCCTCATTGCGATTTTCTAGGTTGTTCTTAATTACTACCAAAATTTTTTCTTGGGACTGGGGAAGGGCATATAAGGAACCTAAAAATAAATTTCGTATTGGCAAAAAGTTTTGGTATTTCATCTAAATAAATAGATAAGCAAAATAGAAAGTATAATCTTAGTTAAACGCTACCAAGATTTCTACATACTGATACAATTGGTTTCAAGTAAAGAAAAATACAAATGCTGTGTAACTTGAATCCGTACTAAGGACACTGCAAGGTGCAAATTAGCAAGAAATCATTAAGACAATTAAAATTTTCAACATAGCTTACCAGCAGTCACATGAGGAGCCAAAGTAACCCTTTCCTCAATTCCTGAAGTTTGTTGTGAGACTACTTGTGAATTTTCCAAAGTAGAAACACTATCCCAAAGTCTAGGCCTTGGGGAGACCCGGATCACACTTTGTGCAGTTTGCACTGGTCGCACTAATTCTGGCCTAATAACCGGCTGATGATATGGAGGGTATGAAGGAGCTCCTCCTCCTATGGGTAAAAATACATTCTGACGAGGACCTACAGTTACTGGAGAGGGGGCGCTAGCCACTCTCGCCACTGGAGAACTTGAAGTTCCTGGAGAAAACGCTGCTGGAGTGGCTGAACGTGAGCTTCCTAGTGAAACTATAGCACAATTGTGTCAATATTTGATTAGGACAAAACTTTGAAATTAATTACCTAACATGTTAGCAACATCAGTTTCTTCTTGATCAAAACGACCCGTAACTCTGCGATCCTGCGCACTTGGCGAGGTTTCAGAATCTCGAGAAGTGTCTTCACCCTCTTGTTTGCTTCCCGCCCTCGGAAATGAGGTTCCACGCAGCCCGTTTCCTTTTTGACTCAAATGGCGAGAGCAATAGCCGCGCCTTTGACTTTCTTTGTTGCAGTTTTCTTTAGAACATAATCTACGCCATTGTTTTCCATTGAATTTCTTACGTATACCATTCGGATTAGATACCACATCCCCTTTTTTATACTTATGTGGAGTAGCAGGTTGACTAGGCGTAACACTACTGGACGACGAGCCTCTACTATGCATGCTACTCCTTTTGCTACCTCCAGAAAGCTTAGCTTCTTCAGTAAAGCCCTCTTGCCTTAATTCGTCTTCACTTTCGCCAAACTCATCATACATTCTGCCATTTGACAATGGAGTACAGGCTCCAACAGATGCGTTAAGAGTTCCAGGTGAAGTGCGAGAATAATCATTTGGCTGAGATGATACCAAGTCTAAATGTTCAAGTTCATCCCACCATGGTGGACGTAACAAGCGCAAGTCTGCCCTTTTAACATTTACTTCGTACGATTTTTCACCTAAAAATTTATTTTATTATGTTTTATATTTCTAAAGTAAGAAATGCTAATTAAGAATGTTTAATTTTCAGGTCTATTGATGGAATACTAATAGTTTATGCCCTTAAAATGTATATTAAAAATGTCAGAAGGTTAAGGACTTGTTTCTATCTGGTTATTCGGTTGTTATGTTTGTTACTAAAAGCTAAAAGTTTTAAACCTACCAAGAAAATTTTTGGTTGACATTTGATGTTAAATATCTTTGAATATAAGAAAGTAATCTGAATATTCAAACTGGCATAAGTATATTAAAGTATGTTTTCTAGTCAACTGTCAGTTTCTTTGGAAACTTCTTTTTTCCTGAGTTTTAGAAGCAGCAGCTCAATTATAAAAATCGTTTTAATCAGCCTAAGCAGGTGTAGCATGCTTTGTGAAGATAAAGAAAAAAATTGTCTGAACAATAATGAAAGAATTTTTTTTTGTTTGACTTTTTTGAGCTTACCTCCCAAGACGCGTTTTTAGGCCAAACACTTTTGTTAGTTGGGCTCACTCATGTCAGGCAATTGAAACAGTACTACTTAAACTTTTGCCTTTACTATGTGAACACAAGCAAAAGAACTTATGCATTTTCCATAGACTGTACAACTTTGGAGGATTGTCCTTATCACTCATAAAACTTCATCTCTTATTCATATTTCTCAAGAATTTATTCAAAGTTTTAAGAATTTAGTAGTCAATATGATCAACATAACATTATGTAATTTCCTCTTTAAAACTGTTATCTGTTACATTCAATGATCTCCAAGAAGTAGATTTGTGTTTTGAGGTGCCTTTTTGGAAAATGAAACATTAATTCTCACTATGACCCCACACGTCGCTAAAGACAAAATTATGTCATAAGGACATTAACATATAATATCCTACCACCTCAATAGGCAGGCAATTAAATATCATAAGGATGTTCAAGAAACATACTGGAAGGAATAAGCAAAAGATTTATGACATAGTTCAAAATAATAAATATGAACCATTAATCTTGGAGGAGTAAATTATGGAAATATGTGATCTAGAGGGTCCATTTTCTTGAACACATATTATAAGTATTAATCAAGCAAAAGGTGTGGAACAGGGGAGATCAATTTCCTACTCAATAAAATCCTGCCTCTAATGGAAATATTTCAAAAGAATTAGCCACAACTGGCTTTTTTCAGAGGTGACCTTAATGTAATGCTTAGCTTAAAGGTTAATAAATATTATTATTAATCAAGATTTGTCTTTAGGAAAAAAATTTTCAGTGTTTAATTTTTTTCACATAAAAATATATAATACTTCATATTACTTAATAATTTGCAGCACTTACCAATGACTGCAGCTACAAATCTTATGGGCTGCCCAGGTTGTCCTTCAAGAATGGAACACACAACACCTTCAACAAACATGCTCTGACTCTGGTTATGTCGGACACAAACTCTTGTCCCTATACTGATCTGATTCACAGAAGGACTGGCATCTCCAATAACGTTGTAACACTCACTATCAAAAACATTCTCATATGTTTTTCTTTCTCCTTTACCATCCAGGACTACTGTGATCTAATAAAGAATAATTTTAAATTAAAACATGAGCTAAATCATTTTATAATTTGACTTACTGCATCACCTCCAGCTTCTTTGATTACTCCTGGCAAATACCAATCTCCTTGCTTGGCAAGTACTCTGTGATTGCACCATTCACTTAATTCAACAAGTGGAGGAGGTAGTGGTGCTTTTTGGTTATTGAAAGAGTATTCTGTAGTAGTCACACTAGGCAATGTTTGCACCACCGATACCGCTATGCAAGTACTGGGATTAGACTGATGTTGAACACCCTCATCTAATTCAGATGGGTCAAATTTACGCTTTTTGGGGAGTTTACGGACTCCCATGTCCATTTTGAAATGTGCTGCAGCTGATAGATTGTCTTACGAATAAGTTCTAAATGGTTTTATGAAAATGTGAGGCATCATCTCCTTCAAAACTATAGATATTTCTGACTTGATTTTTCACATTATTATAAAATTTAATTCGCCTGTTTTCGGATTGACATTTATTAGAAGATGAATCCTTCGGTGGTAACAAAAATATTCTGGTGCTACTTCATGAATGAATTGTTATTATAGTGAAATAGTAAATAAACAATCAAGGCTCCATCTTTGAGAGTGTTGTTCGTCTCTTGGTTGGTCTTCAAAGTTCCATTTGAAATATTTTTAGGAAAAACGATTCTTCGATTTTCAGAAGAAAACTCACAGATTAGGAAAATTAACACGCTTTTTTATTAACACCCACAAACAAGGAACCCAATAATTCCTTGATTCTGAATCAAATAATTGACGAGTTGACGTACTCGAAGCTGTCCAATAAAAAATATACATCTTATTTTGAACATGAATTATGGAATATGTCATTGTTGCGTCAGCAAGAGTATCCGAATGACTTTATAAATGCAAAAATTTCATTTTCAAACATTATTCTTAATATAATTCTTGATTAAAAAAATTCACTTCACATCTAACATGAATATACCATTTTTAACTTTTTTTGCTTTAACTTTTCAATTTGTAAACATTATTTTAAACTAACCTCGGTATCTTTAAAATGTCATATTAGCAATGTTGCATAGCGAAATTCGTGGATAAAATTAAGATATTATTATGTATTTTTGCACCACTTCATTGATATTTGGTAAAAAGAGACAGGCCTACACTATTATTGCACTATTATAACGAGTGAAATCCATAAAGATTTTCTACGTATCATTACTCAATCTTAAAAAAATGAAAAAATGTATATATATATGTTAACAAAAATGAAATATAGCAACACTGAGGCAGCTGGATCCATAATTTTTTCGCATATTTTGAGTCGATGTCTCAAGATTTGAAGCATATAAAATGAAAAAATGCATAATGTTTTTTTTTTGCTACATACTGTTGTGAACTATAATTTACCGTGGCTGTAACAGCAAACGAAAATGAAGTGATAATATATGATACCATTTTATAAAAGTCTATAGAGCTTTCCAGAAATTTTGCAGAGGGGAAAAACTGTAAAAAACGATATCTCAGGATAACATAGAGCAATTGTCTCAAAAATAGTTCAAATTTATGATCTCGCTGCGCTCTATGATTTTACATCAACAGGTTTTCAAAACCTCTTTTATTTTTCCACATGCAAAATAAGTTTTTAAAAATGCGTTTTCAAGGCTCCAAAGCCTTTATTGAGGTGTCCAAGATCAATACAAGATCTTAATTCGAAAATCAGCTCCTTAAAAATTTTGAAATTTTGCTGAAAATTTCCATACAGAATTTTTTATAAATTTTCTTAAAACTTCAAACTAAAAAATACTCTAATATAACGTCCATTTTTATTAGACTTTTCATTCAAACAGATAATGTACAAAGTAGTACGCAATTCAGTGCTATGGTAACACCACACGTATAAAGTGAAATACTTTCAGTGGCATTTACAAAATAAGATCCATACGTCATATCACGTGTCCTAACACCACTCTTTGAAAGTTGTAAAAAAAAATGTTAAAGTGGAAATCCAATTAAAATTATTTGATCTAGTTGTTGCAACTCAAGCAAAACGCCTTATAATTTTGATCGAAATTCTCAAAGTTGTTATAAATTTGATATACATATATGCTCCCGCAGTCTACAACTGTTAAAACAGGTAACGCTTGATGTAGATTAAAACACAGTAAACTGTAATATAATTTTAAAACTTTATAATAGATGGCATATCAAGTGTACTTGAGGTCATTTTACTAGGAATAATTTTGGAATTTGAATTTGGTGGGAAATATACTCGCAGACCATAAATGTTAAAACATATAATATGTCTTCGGTATCTGAAAAATGATTAATGATTACAATTCCGTCAGAATATAAGAGTGTAGCTGTCGGTATATATCAATACAAATGACAGAATAACAAATATATTTATTAACACATTTCAACAAGTGTTCTCAAAACCCTTTTCGACTTATTCGTCTGTGAAGATGTTCTACTTTTGCAGAACAACGAGAAGACTCTCTATTCTCGTTTTTGTTTATCTATATTTACCTAAATCTGAAAAGGAAATTTTACGTATTACAAATATCAATTTAAATATGAATTTGTTTCTCGACCGTGATTACAGACTTAGAGCGAAAAGCAAAAGTGATATGACAGGACAGATGACGTGATAGATGCGTCATAAGTGACATTAAAAATAATTTATTTTTACATGCGTGGCGCCACTGATTGAAGTATTTCTCAGTAAGTAATCTATGAAGAATGAACCGTTGAAAACAATCCCAACAACGTACGTGTTGACTAATTTCAGTTACCGTCTTGTAAACGATTACTTGCCACAAACTGCTTAGAACTGTTACAAATTAAATAAATTTGACAGCAATGGCAATTGTTGTACAACTACCAATTTTAGATCTGGTGATCCGAGGTTGAATCACAACCATCCGCCTAAGAGTCAGTTAAAAATCGATCTGAAGCACATACCAATTTCTGGTTCGGGGTCATTTGCGGTACTTCTCTTCGGGAGCAGCTGCAGTAACGTGAATTTGGTTTCTTGAAGTAAGAAACATCTTTAAAGGAATTAAAATTTCAAAAAATGCTCTAAAAAGTTAGATTGAAAAAGATAGAACAAGTTAACAATTCGCACCAATCACGCCATTGCCAATTCTAATTTGACGGTTTGTTGATAGAACGGTGTACAAATTGGTTTCAAACCTCAAGTCACTTGACAATAAGTTGCGTAAAGTCTAGACATTCATGCCGGGAAATATGAGATAGAAAATTAATAAAATCTAGAGAGATAAAAAAAAGAGGGAAATATAAGAAACAGAAAAGAATAATAAATTTTTTGCTAGAGGTTTGTACAGTGTGGATAGTATTGGATAGATACTTGTAATCAAAATTCAAGCTAAAGGTTAGTTCGGGTTGGAGTGAATTCATAAGGAGTAATTGGTTTTTTTCGTTTAATGGGTTTGCTGGTTTCAAACGCTCTTGCGGTTCTAGACGGATCTCAATCTATAATTGGCAACTGGATGCTGAGAAAGAACAATAAATAAATTTTTTTTTAATTATAAAGAAAAATATTAGATTTTTTTTACGGAATACGGTGTAGATTTTTTTGTGGTTGTGAGTAGTTTTGGAGATCGCAATAAACGTTCAAATTTCCAATATTAATTCCTGCAAAACACTATAGCAATTGGCAGATGTTTGTAAATTGAAAAAGCTATGATGAGATAGATAATGGTTTGTATAACCTGTATATTTGGCTCCTTGCCCCTCTTTGAGCTCTGAAGAAAACCTATCTAGTAACACTCCAAAAATCAACTTGGAGACTATAAGAAAAATGAGTGATACTACTAATCGGAGAGCAAACTTTTCTAACCTTCCTGAAAATGGTATTAATAGAAACCATAATGTGCTAACCATCAAGCCTACTACGAAGAAGCTTACAATTAAAAACTTAAAAAGTGAGTATCTCTCCAGTATTTGAGAAAATTTCAGATGCAAGTTCGAATTATTTTAAGGTGAACCCAAGTTGCCTGATGATTATAGAGAGCAAACATGGAAAAAGCTCAAAAGTGCTGTATTAGCCATTCAGCAATCAAAGCCAAATCAGTATTCTCTTGAGGAACTCTACCAGGCTGTTGAAAATATGTGCAATCATAACATGGCCTCTGTACTTTATAAGCAACTGTATAATCTTACTGAACAGCATGTTGCTCATAACATTGAGCAATTCTTAGCAGAATCCATGGATCGATATTTATTTCTTAAGAAAATGAATGAAACCTGGCAAGCCCATTGTCACCAAATGATCATGATTCGCAGCATTTTTCTTTATTTGGACCGAACCTATATTTTGCAAAATCATATTGCTTCTATATGGGATATGGGGCTCGAACTTTTTGGAAAGTACATACTTCTTAATACTCTAGTCCAAACCCGTGTAGTCGAAGGTTTGTTAATGCTCATTGAGAAGGAGAGACTTGGAGATCAAGTAAGTTATCTTTTATATTTATTCAATTGTGCAAATTTTTTTAGAGACATAAGATTTGTTCCAATTCTTCAGAAAATTGTCTTAGAATAGGTTAAGAACTGTTCTGGTCAAGTAGACTGTTAATTTCAAGTTCAAATCTGGGATGTGGGTTGCACAGAAAAATTTTCAAGTCTTTCGGGTAGTTTTCTGCCTATTTCAATTGATCTTACTGATATAATCAATATTTAATATTTATCGTATTTTTTCTGGGCATACAAAACTTCAAAAATGTTCAAGATATGGCAAAGGATTGTAAAGAAGTTGAAAATGTTGCATACAGTGTCTGGAGTATCTATATTATTCCCATAGCACTAATATCACTGAACATCAATAATTTATGAAAAAATTGTATGTTGATAGTAAATAAATTTTGTAAGGGTATTATGAAAATATATTGCTCAGACATATATGCCCATATATACTGGGCTCTCATAATATTTATTAGAAAATTTAACTTAGGAGCTCTGTATTTCATCGACCTTCAAGTTTTAGACAAAGCAAGTTGTTTAAACAGTCAAATATCAATCTAGAAATCAGTGGTAGAATTTTAAATTAACCATTTAGAAACATTGTGTGTGGTATCTCTTAAATTGACCTTCTCTGAGTTGGAAACTTAAATATATAGGAGCTATGGAGTTAGTTAAATCAGGAAAGTTCTAAACATTTTTTTTTTTTTAAAAACTTAAGTGTTCTTGCAATTGTTATTTTCAGTTCTCACAAGCAGAATGGTGAGAAGTGCAAGATTGGATAAATGGAAGAAATTCAAAACTTTTGGAGACTTTTGATATCCTCTGAAAAGCATTGTTAAATTGTTTTGGGTTTTTTAGATTTTGAGAATTTTTGATAAAATTTTCAATTAAAAATATTTGCAAAACTATCAGCCTGATTAAAAAAGTTTAGTATTCCTTTTTTTGTTACTTTTCTTCTCTTCACAATATAGATAATCTTATCTCAAGATGACATTTTGAGTAAAAGATTTCTGTAACACTACCTTTTTTAAAATACAGACTTGTAATTTTCATTAAATATTTTGAAAACGCTTTTTACGTCTCAAAGATCAAGAGATTGTTACAATTTTTTTTCTTAATGGTCATTTATATCTTCAGACTTCCATGGGGTAATAGGAACTTATTAATAATCATGTTAACATAACACCGGAAAATATAGACAAAACTGACACTTTTACAATGTGATCTTTGCGTCTTTGACATTTTGAGAATGGTCGTCAAAACAATTATTCACTAGCGTATGGAATGTTGCCAATTTGTCAATGTTGCATTGAGTCAATGAACTTTGGTTTTTTACCAGATGTTGCGCTGGTTGAGGCAATAGACGCCTTTTTTGAAAATGGTGTCTTATCTTACTTACTTAAAATAGCTATTATTTTATATGATTATCAGTTTGAATTCTATTCCACTAATTCCAACAAATGAACGCCAAGTCAGACCTATTGCATTTTGTGCCATTGTTTTCGCTTTCAATTCTATTAGCCGTCAGATTTTTTTGAATAACTTAAAGTTTATGAGTTTAAAAACATGATTGAACCTTGATTTAATTCATATCTTTCTAGTAGAGTTTGGCCCGTCAGGACTGTTGTCTTTCTGGCGACGTCATTTCCTAACTGCCCGTGCTGTTTAGTGTATCCCAAGGATTTGTTTTGGTTCCCATTGTGCTTTTAATTTACATAAATTATTTCGTTCGAATCAATTCACGTAGTTTCATCACTTTAGTTACGATAAAACTGTCCTTTGATTGGCTAGTGCCATTGAGACCAATAACCATGACTTTCTTAATTTAAAGAAGTAGCGTGATGAGTTTCTCATATAAGTGGAATCCATCTGGGGCTAACTGTATAAATCTTTCTGTATTTTAAATTGTCATCGATTTGCCGTAACTGCAGCAACTTACATTGATTCTTCTACATCTTTTAGGTGGATCGTTCCCTACTAAAATCGTTGTTAAGAATGTTAACTGATCTCCAAATATACGATAAGGCCTTTGAGCAAAAATTTCTTCAAGCCACTGAACGTCTTTACGCAGCTGAAGGTCAACGTCTTATGCAAGAACTGGAAGTGCCAAATTATTTAGCGCACGTGGATAAGCGCATTGCTGAAGAAGTTGAAAGAGTTATTCATTATTTAGATCCTGCAACTAAATATCAGTTGATTCATACCGTCGAGAAGCAGTTGCTCAGGGAACATGTTAACCAAATTTTACAAAAAGGGCTCGATCAGTTGTTATCAGAATATCGTCTAAATGATTTATCTCTTTTATACACTCTTTTGAGCCGGGTGAAAATCGGGCTAATTGAACTATGCTCGTCTTTTAATGCTTATATCAAAAAACGCGGAAGAACCATTGTTATTGACCCGGAAAAAGATAAAACAATGGTGCAGGAATTGCTAGATTTTAAAGACGCTATGGATAATGTAGTAGCCACCTGTTTCCACAAACATGAACGATTCAGCAACTCTTTGAAGGAAGCGTTTGAGAACTTTATCAATCAACGCACTAATAAACCGGCTGAATTAATTGGTAGTTGAACAGGGACCATATTCAAAAGTTACTACTTTCAGCCTTTTTTTAGCGAAATTCGTGGATTCGAAATTAAGAGCCGGGAATAAAGAGGCTACTGAGGAAGAGCTGGAAAGACTGTTAGATAAAATAATGGTTCTCTTTCGGTTTATACATGGTAAAGATGTATTTGAGGCCTTTTACAAAAAGGTATGTTTTGTTCTTTAGCTGTTAAAAATAAAGCGAATCCGCTAAATTTTTAGGATTTGGCCAAGCGATTATTGGTTGGCAAGTCCGCAAGTGTTGATGCAGAAAAAAGTATGCTTAGTAAATTAAAGCAAGAATGTGGAGGGGGATTTACATCGAAACTTGAAGGAATGTTTAAAGATATGGAATTAAGCAAAGACATAAACCAAGCTTTTAAACAACATGTGACCGTTAATAGTCGTAATTTACCGCAAATCGATATGACAGTTAGTATTCTGACAATGGGATATTGGCCTACTTATCAGCCAATGGATGTTAACTTGCCCCTCCATATGGTTCGACTTCAAGATATATTTAAGGTTTGTACAAATGAATTTTTCTATACCAACGTCATGATAATAACTATATTTCATCTCTTAAGGATTTTTATTTGAGCAAACACAGCGGCCGGAAGTTACAATGGCAACCAACATTAGGACACTGTGTGCTTAAAGCGTCTTTCAAGTCAGGGCCGAAAGAGTTATTGGTGTCTCTTTTCCAAACTTTAGTACTTTTATTGTTTAACAGCTGTGATGAAATAGCTTTCGATTATATTAAGGAAGTTACCAATATTGAAGATGGGGAACTACGAAGAACGCTTCAATCTTTAGCCTGTGGAAAAGTATTTGAAAACAATTAATAACTGAGGATGTTGACTGATTGATGTTTTGTAATTTTAGGCTAGAGTTTTAGTGAAAATACCCAAAGGGCGAGATGTGCAAGACGACGATAGTTTCCGTTTCAATTCGGACTTCACTAATAAATTGTTCCGCATTAAAATCAATCAGATTCAAATGAAGGAAACTGTACGTTAATCTTTTTCGCTTTGCAACACTTTTTAATGGGCCGTGTTTTAGACTGAGGAGCAGAAAGCGACAGAAGAGCGGGTGTTCCAAGATAGGCAATATCAAATTGATGCAGCTATAGTGAGAATCATGAAGATGCGAAAGACCCTGAGCCACAACTTGTTGATTAGTGAGTTATATCTTCAACTTAAATTCCCTGTCAAGGTAAGATTTTTTTGTGGAATTGCCAGATTTAAAAGGTAATGTTCATTGCAGCCAGCTGATCTGAAGAAACGCATCGAATCCCTCATCGACCGTGATTATATGGAGAGGGACAAAGATAACCCCAATCAGTACAACTATGTTGCGTAGTGGAATAACGTTCAATTTATACAGTGTGTCCGAGATAAAGATGCCCTGAGAAATATTGAAAATAAAAATTGAGAAATGTTTAGTATTTCAAAATCATTTTGTAGAGACATTACATGCATATTATATTTATGTTGTTATTAATTTTACGTACGTCTTTATACAGGGTGATCTCCATCTAATGGAACAAACTTCATTTAATTAACTAGCTAATTTATCTGATATAAAAGACGACAGGTTTCAATATACAGGATGTTAAAGTTTCAATTATTTGTTCTAATTTTCCCTGTAAATTTGATATTAGAGTATTAATTTAAGCCTATTCCAGGATAATCAAGTGATTTTAAGAATTTACAGAATACTTTCCGTAGGATTAGGTACCCTTTTACCTTCTGTAAATCTTTGTTATTGCGACATTGTGTATTTTTGTTAGAAAAATTTAAACAATTCATGTCATGCTAATCTTAAAAAAGTATAGTAAAAACGGGGTGTTTTGTGCCATATTTATGCAAATAATTTGAATATGGTGACAGCTAAGTAAAAACAGAAGACAGCAAATTTGATTTTCTGAAAATAGTCAGTAATGTATTTTAAAAAAAATAGAGGTGATGCGCTGATTCCCATGAACAGTATCATACTATAGAATAACTACTTGATGCATGTAGTAGAGCTACCGCAAATTTTAATTAGATACCCCAGTCTTAGAGCTGTAAGAAAAACTCCGAAAAGTAATTTTGACATATATATCTTGCAAATTTTCGTATAACCCGAATTTAGCCAAATGCAATATTTTTCGCAGATCAAATACGTGAAATTTGGTCCATTAAGGGGGACTACTCTGTATACTGCAGCAAAGTGAATTCTTATATTCGACACATTGTATAGTCAAATGAATTTGTTCATATATTTATTGTTTTTTTCGGGATTCAGTTTTTAGAAGCTTACAGTCAAGGGACACATCGCTGATGAAATTGGACATTAACTTTGGTTTTACACATATGTATATAGTTTGTCTTATTTATTGTGCCCCCTTGGCAGTTGCTTTTTTAGTTATGTACCTACTTTTGGACTTAGCTTGCACGTATGTATAAAAATTGGCAGTAATTTTGTGATTACTACCCCCGTAACTGTCAGTCTAACTTGTTTGTTGGTAAAGATTTCGTAATAAAACTATTCTTTCATTAAATATTTTCATTTGTTAACGCCTTTGAGGTAATTTACAACTTAACCTAGTATAATTGGGTACTTAATATTTACACAATGAATACAAACTTCCATCTGCTTAAAGACGAATCAATTAATGCAGATATTGTAGATATTTTCTGGAAAATAAAAGAAATTAGTAAATTAAATGTCACTAATCCTTTTAATAATTCTGTTAGCAAAAAAATTAAGCTTTATTGAAGAAAAATGCTGTGTGAAGTTGTTAAAGAGGCAGCCCATTACCACGGATAAACTGAAACATTAGTGGAGTTACAACATCAGAAGGTGCAGATTAAAAAAGAAGTTAGTTCAGTAATACACACTCAGGCCAACACCATAACCAATCATTACCATGGCCTTATATCCGCTTGTAAAATGTGGTCAATGACTTTCTGAACAACTTCAGTGCTTTTTGCAGTACCTCCCAAATCTGAAATAAAAATAAACTTATAAGTACCCGTATCATTACTATAATTAGAAAAATACCTGGAGTAAGCAAATGATCTTCTGCAACAGTCTTAATCATGGCATTCATGATCAAATCAGCATGTTCTTTGTGACCCAAATGATTCAACATATCAACTGAAGCGTTAAGCATTGCCAAGGGATTTGCAACATTCTTTCCGGCGATTGCAGTACCAGTATTACGCGTTCCGGGTTCAAAAATAGCGTACTAAAAAAGATTAAGCAGCCCTTTACATAATTTAGTTTCATTTTATATAAATCAACTTGCTCCAGTATGCTGTCTATTTTTTACATTTTCCGCTCATATTTAAAATTCTAATTTACTAGCATTTACACGGACGTAGGTACAATGAACATGAAGTAAAAAATTACAAAATTGAATTTTACAATTAAAAAATATGGGAATGAAGACACATATAAATAGTCATAAAATAGAGTATGTAATTGAAGAAATTAAGCAAAATATAAGCTTTAGTTTTGAATTTTGAGTCAAATTCGGTTTATTGATTTCTATTCCATTCCATTTGATGGAGGAATTTATCATAATAAAAGTGAAGTTTCAGTCTTCAGTCAGAGTTACAATTACAATTCTAAACTAGTTTAAAGGCATATTTGCCAATGAATGACAATATAAGCATTAAGTGCACTTCTTCAAAAATATAGGTTTTGTTTTCATCTACCTCTATTTACTTTTACTTCACTTTACCCTATATGAAAATTGGAAAACCCAAAAACAGGAATGGTTGAAAAATGTCTTACATGATCCCCATAATTCCTTCCAGAAAGAATTCCAGCTCCCCCAATAAGTCCACAAAGAACATTGGAAACAATACTACCATAAAGATTTGTCATGATCATGACGTCAAATTGATGAGGTTTCGATACCAATTGCATGCAACAATTATCTATAATCATATCATTGTGTTCAATTTCTGGGTACAGTTTAGCAATTTTTTTGGAAGTATCCAAAAAAAGCCCATCTGAAAGTTTCCTAAAAACAAGAAAAGTTCTCCTGTAAAGATTAATTATTAAATTTTGGAATCAATTACATGATATTGGCTTTGTGAATGGTGGTAATCTTCTTTCTTCCAGTCCTTTTGGCATACTCAAAGGCATACCTTGCCACCCTGTCAGAGTTTGACTCTGTCACAACCTTCATGCTTTCAATTACTCCATCCACACTCTATAAATCCCATAAATAAACTGACTAATTGAACTACTATAATAATTACTTACTTCATGCTCTAACATAGCATATTCACCCTCAGTGTTTTGCCGAATAATAACAATGTCAATATTTGCCTGTCTAGCAGGAACCCCTGGGAATGATTTACAGTGCAAAATATTAACAAACAAATCTAGTTCATTTCTTAAAGCCACATTTCTGGAGTTGACTGATGCACTTTCACTTTTAGTTTCAATGTTTCCTGCAAATTACTCAAATTACGATTTACACTTACCTTAAAACCCCCTTGAGACCTTTAATCCCAACTCCATTTCTCTTAATTGATGTTATAGCATACTCAAAAGCATCTTCTTCTTCAGAACGAGGATCGATATCAATAACTTCGAAGTCTACTGGAGCCCCAGCATATTTAAATACTTCTCGAACATAATCCATGAGCTCGGGGCCTATACCACCACCTGGCAACATAGTAACTGCATGCCTGCCCCCATACATTGCAATGGGGATCGAAATTTGCTTTTTAATCAGGGGGGTTTTATGTTGGATTTCGAAGGCTGAGAGAGTAGATTGGGCCTGAAATGCATTCACACTAGAAAAGGTATGATAAAGATGAGTTCCAAATACAAACCCTGGCAAGTTGGTTTGCCCATTTTAAGGCGTTTTGGGGCACCGTACGTAGGGCCATTATACCGGGGGTTGAATTACAGGAATATTAGTTAAGAACTATTTTAAAAATAGACTTCTACTGAGAAAAAGTAGCCGTTTACTGGTGACATAACAGTTAAAAATCTCCAAATAAGGATTTTGAGGTTATGGATGATTTTAAATCAGCTGTTTGATTTGTCAATGGAACAACGGGAGCCATTTTCTCGTAAATTTTTACGAATTTCAATTCGAGTCAACACTAAGGTGAAGATGAGTAATTTCCAGGGAATTGAAGATAATGATTCCGCTATTTCCGTGTAAATAATTTTACTGGCAAAATTACCAGGAGTTTGAGAAAGTTGTATTATGAAGCGTATCGACTGATTTGGGACAAAAATACGTAATTTGAACTTCAAGAATATAGTTTCACAAATCGAAAATAAACGAAATTTTCAAAAAAATAATTAGATACCCCGTCAAATAAGCAACGGAACAAACGGAAACGTTTTTCTAATGTTTCAGTGTTTTTCGAATAGCTCCAAAGGTTTTCGCAATATTTCTAATGATATATTCTTGAACATTAATTTGTGCAACTTTGCCCCAATCTAATCAACATTACAACTTTTTGGCAAGCCAGATTCCCATAATAGAGGTCCAGAACGGGATATCTCGCATACTGGCCTACCATTAATAAACTCTCATATAAAGACCATGTATTAAACAACCAGAAAAGTATTTATTGGCATTATCTAAAGATGACAACAAGCGGTTTAGGGTGATGTACAAAAATTGATTGAGCTGTACAGCGATGAAACAAACTCTTGCGCTATTTAATGGAAACCAAAAATTCTAAACTTAAATTATTACAGATGTGATGTGAATTGTGGATGCTTGTCCGCAGCCACGTTACATGTAACATTACAATTCGTGCAATTTAGAATATGTCGCAGTCGTCACACTTATAATCGTACAAAAAACCCCCATCTACACTGGACTTACAGTAAATTTTCTGCACATAAATACAACTTTTACTATAGACTACGTAATTTACTTATGTAGATGTGTTATTCTATGCATTTTTGATTTTAGATCAAAAGCAGAAACAAAAATTGGTAATTTGACCGATTGAAGTAACAGGGTCATTACTCAAACACTCAATAGGCAGATACTACTTTTACTTGAAAAAGTTTTCGTAATCTGTTGATTTTGGTGCTCTTTAGCACATGCAGCCGCCCTCAGAATCTTGTTGGTCGTTTTGTAATTGAGGTTGAGTTTGGAGATCAACAGCTGAAACACATTCATTAAGGAAAATTTCATTGGTTAGATTTAAAAGGAAATCTAAAACATGCAATGCGTAGGACACTTTTGAAAACGGATGCTAATGAATGGCAATAAGCACTTGCAAGAAGGAACCCACAATGAAATTCGCCGCTCACGTGTTTGTATTAATTTTATTAGTGAAAACTTTGAAGTTACAAAAAGTTTACAAAAACTATGGTCTGAGGCTATCCAGTTTTAATACACGAAGGCGTTTAGTTATGTAAATTTGGACTTTTCAAGTAATAAATATGCACAGTCATATACATTTCATAACATTTCCACTATTAGATTTGGGTTTTAAACAGGTTGATGTTAGGCATGACGAATTAAATATCAATATTACCACTCCACACCAAATGGAGGGTACTCCTACCAAAACCTCATGCAGTAACTCAATAAGCTATAAATATAAAATAAATCTAATCTGATCAATAAGAGCACTTTATATACAGAGCTTTGATTTAAATAGTATTGTTACTTTAAACGCTAAATATACATAGGCTGTCTAAAAACTGAACTATATAAATTAAGCTTTACTTACACAATATTATCCAATATCCAAGAATGTTTAAATAATAGACCAGCAAAATACCATTTGTTGGAACAAACATTCTTGAATTAATTGTGGGTATTTGAACAACTCGTTGCCAACCGAAATTAACAAAACATATAATGATACATAAAGCGAATAATTAGATATTAGTCCAGGAAAAATAAATTAACTCTTAAGGAATATAATAAATGCACAATGAAATAAATTAAAATACCTATAAAAACAGGCCACACAATTTTGAGCAATGGGACATTTTTAGATTGGGCAAATAGAATAGGTAGGTAATAAATATATGGCCTGCACTCAAGCGTCGAAGACCCTAATTTTAAAATAGCCGTAGAAAAAATCAGAATGAATAATCACACTATACACATAAGCTACACATATTGACTATAAATGCAAAAGGCAATAATTATTCATTTCCTTATCACCTGCAATAGCTGTTGATTATTGAGACCTACGGCTTGTCAAAGCAGCATAATAGTGTAGAGTGTTTGTAGTACTTATATGTGACTTGGTAAAGGTATTTGTTACATTGCACAAAATATTTTTTAAATATTGCTTAGCACTGCTTTTGACGCAAACATTTAAATCGCCCATTCATCAAAGCAGCAAGGAAATATGATGCAAAACTACCGACTAGGCTTTAAATTGTTCAGTTCTAGAACAGTTGAAATTTTGATAAATGATTTTGAATAATTAGCTCCTCGACTTGATAATGAACAACTTGAAAATATATAAAAGAGACAAAGTAACTATAATAACGTAAATCTAAATGGGTACGGCAACATTGCTAAAATATATATATTTTTTTACAAAATGGACATGTACAAATTAAACTCCCATGGCTGATCAGCAATATTTTAAAGATAAACCGCTGATAAAACTTCTTTTAGCATTACATTAATATTCAAAACCTAAAGGCTTTAAAAATGACATTTCGTTCATACTGGTGAACCAACCCAACTAATTGCTTGAACAGTTTATCTACAGACTATTGACGAGCAACCAAAGCATTAATACAATTTAATACTAAAATAATTAAAATCAGCATGCACAGCCTCCATCAGGATCTTTCACTTCATTGGGCGTGTCTTTCAGGACAACTTCTTGCACTGAGAGGAATCATTAAGGAAAATAAAACTAAAACAAATATGGGTGCAAAAAACGCTGGTGCATAGGCGAAGCCGAATATGGAAATTCGAATTATGAATATGAAAACACATAAACAACGTGATAATTTCTGGAAGAGGCCAAGCAACCATGCAGAACACATTATTAATTGAATGAAAAGGATACTGTCTTCTGGTGGTTTGTTTTCTGTGGAGTCCATCCCAGGGAGTGCGGCAGCAACGCGCCTAAACAACTGAAAGACAATTGTTACACGTTACAAACTCAATTGGAACTGGCCACTTTTGCGAAAACTAACTTGTTTGACATTATATCCAGCTTTGGCACTAGTTTCAATAAACATAACGTTCAGTTCTTTCGCTTTTCGCTCGCCTTCCTCTGTGCTAACTTGCCTCTTATCTGAGAGATCAGTTTTATTGCCAACAAGCATTATTATAACGTCACTACCTCTCTCGGTCCTAACATCGTCAATCCATTTTGAGGTTTGATGGAAAGAGTTGGCATCTTTAAAATTGGTTATTTAGCGATAGGATTCCAATTCAAAGGTGAACACTTACTAGTTATATCATAAACTACAACTGCGACTGTAGAATCCCTAATATATGAGGGAATAAGTGATCTAAACCTCTCTTGTCCAGCAGTGTCCCACAACTGCAGTCGTACTGTCCTGTCCTCTAAATACATTGTTTTTGACAGAAAGTCAATTCCTATTGTTGCCTGCGTGTAGAAATGGTTTTAACCGGTTGAAAATCGAGATATTTAGTAATGTTGAGCAATTTATTTATGACACATGGATTAAGATTCGGATGAGTCAGAGCTTCAAAGTACAGTAAGTACTTTTAAGTAACAAAATCATAATTAGTTGAGGGTATGATTGCGATTTAACATTTATCAGTATTATTGGTATGTCGTATTAAGGGTGTCAAGTTCCCTCCTTTTATAGAACTCGAATTACAAAGTGAATAATATCAATGAAGCGATTTAATTACTCATAGATGTACTGCACAGCTAAATAAGGAAGATAATTTTGACCTCTTACCTGATAGGTATTATCAAAACTATCATACATAAATCTGGTAATCAGAGATGTCTTTCCAACTGCAAAGAAAACAAGAAATTAATTTATTTACGTTAACTCTTTTTAAAATTCCTGCAAATATGAATATAAAAAGTTAACAAATATGTGATGAACAGAATTATGTTGCTTTGAAATTCCCCAATTTTTCAAGCTCCATAAGGAGTCAAGTCTTCATCTACATGCTTCCACTTTAATTTAGACACCCTATATATTTCTCAAACGTTCCAAAATATTTATAGCTTTGTGATTTCTAAAATTTATGAGATGTTTTATTCAAATTTAGAATGAGTATTAAATGAATATAAAAAATAAAGAGAGAGATGGGCATGAATGTGTCTTTACCAAGCATAGGCTACTTTGGTGCACACGTCACTCCTCGTTGGAGTTATAGAAGTCCCGTCGTCTTATTGAAGCCGGCGAGTCTAATACTATATTCAAGTTCTTGCTTTTGAACCAAAGAAGTCTCCCTCGTACGGAAATTAATCTGGTTATCAATTTTTTTTAACCTGCTGCATGCCGTGGCAGTTGCCAAAAGATGCAGGAACGTACGCTACAATTGAGATGTATACATATGTTGACCCTTTCCATATTGGGCTACAGCACAATCTTTACATAGGTCAGCATTATCCGGATCATCGCGTAATAATATCAGTACAGGGCCCGATGGCGACCCAAAGTTCAGTCTTCTTATAGGTCCACAATTCATTCCTGGTATTATGGCAGATATTTCACCATCTCCTAGTATTCAAGTATTACGCGAGTGCGATTTCAGATTGTGGATTTTCTTTTTTTGCTGAAAACAACGGTTGTGCTTTCGCTGGATTGATTGTTTAATCTACAGGACCAGTTTTAAAGTAGCATCACTACCAGTTATAGACTGTCATCGGGCCCCGCAAATTTGCCTTAGAGCCGCTGCGGATAACAGTCATTTCCTACTTTATATGAATGGTCTGAGAATGGAGCTTGTTGGAGATAAGATCTGTTACTATATAGACGATACGCCAAATGTACCGATAGATCATAGCTTTTGCCGATCTTTCGAAGCCTGTGTCAGTACAGTGGCGATAATGCGGGATTAGTGCCTGACCGGTGATTCGAGAGTTAGCTGTGAGAAAATGGGTCTTGGACGCTTAGCAGTTTTTATGCCTTAATATGCAGACTAAAAAAATAACTTTTCATATACCACCCTAATGTAAATATATTATGCCAAAGTTTATCTCTTGGAGTGTTCTCTTCTGGGGTGCATATAAAAGGGCTCATAAGATATTTCTAACTCCAAAATGTATTTCAAAATATATCCTAAAACTACATCCTACAAAGTCATGTATACTCTACTTTAAACCATAGATTTTTACGATCCCATCATATTTCTTATTGCTAGAAGCATTTGTTAAAAATCGCTACAATTTATTTATATATTATACGGATGTATTTGTTTAAAGCACGTTCACTACTAACTTTCTGTTAGGCAGGTGTTTCTATAATTTTAACTTGAACTTCAAATATAGTTTTTCATACAATATTATGACGTCTATGTATTTAGTTCACTAGAATCTGTTCAGAAAATGCACAAGGGTGTGACTCAGACACGACTGTTGCGCGTTCGGTGAGCCACCCTCACTCATGCGATTTCTGATCGCGCCCCGCGAATAACGATGTTATTATTATTTAGTTTCACAGGTAGATTATCCACTTTTATGCTCCATATGAATAGAGATGAGTCTCCCCCCATTAAAACCGTTCTGGCCGGCAATTACCCGTTAACCATTGCTCATCATGCATATCCATTACGGTTATGATGATCAATATGATTGGAAATAATATTTGGGTTGTTGTTAATCTTGTCAAAGTACTTGCAACGTGTTTAAAATGAATTAACCTAATGTTTCAAGATACTGAATACACCACCCCATTATAAAAATCTCTGCAAATTTTTGACATACGAGGTACTTATCATGACCTGTAAGAGACGTTCCATACTGACATAATCTATCCTATCTTACACTGGAGTCATAGGTCACATGCAGCCACTAAAGTTGCTTGCTTTTCGAAGAAGATGCGTGCGCATCATTGAAGTTCAAAGAGTATTCTTATCGTGTTTTTATTGGGTTTGGAATACCAATTCTTCTCTGTCCTTATATTCTCTTCTGCATGATTTACGTAAGAACAAATATCGCTGTGTGGTAGCGTAACAGCGATCTGGATATTACGTGACACAAGATCAAAAAATAGATTAATAACTGCATACCACTGAGGCTCCAAGGACCAGGGAAGGGATTAATCACTATAGGGTTAAGTTTTTAACTTTCTGCTAAAGGCTCTAAGAGATCTCTCTCTTGACTGATTTAAAAAAACAATTAAATGGATTCTAAAATTGAATGTATTTTATTTACGATTCACATTAAGATTCTAGCGCGATATATGTTAACATGTCAACTAATTGCATCCATAAGAATAAGAAAAACTTAAATTTCTAATAAATTTTCTTCGAGTTTCATAGTCATTTTTTGTAAAATTTTCTCATATTTATTATATCGTTTTTTAATGGCCACAGATAAGTATTGTCACATGGTGAATGTTAGCATGGAATATGTGCAACCTAGTTTTTCTTAAACTTTAATAGCTCTTCAGCTCTGAGAGACACCTAATTTTCTATGTGTACTTGTGTATGTTTATGTTTATCATAAATATTACCACCAAAATGTGTCATTTGAAAATAAAAGGCGCACAAAACAATAAAATGCATCAATAATTTCACAATTAGAGAGCCAGCAATATAAACTGCTCTATTTTTAGTAATGAACCAAAATTTCTCTTAAGTTATAAATATTTTTCAAAATTCAGTTTGACTACATTTTAATTGTTTAGTGTTATTGGCTACTAAGTCACACCCAGACATTTTTTCTTTTAAGCCTATCCTTTGTTTGAAAAATCAATAATCCATTGGTAGTAGGAACAGAAACACTAAATATAAGGGTAAATTTAAATTAAAACAAAGAAACCAGGAAGACAATGAACACCATTCTCCAAACGCAACATATGTTTAAAATAATCATGGAATTAACATAAAAACTGGAGCTACAGCTTGCAGGATAAAAATTGAATACAAAAATGTGGAAAGATGAAAGGGGGAGAGTAAGCTTTGCTCCAAAATAATTACTACCCTTTTCAGAATCAATTCAAACTGTCATGTCAAGAATATTTTAAAGGATACATTCAATCCAAAATTTGAACTTAACAAGTATCTCAGAAATATTTTGGAACCATAAAGAAATAATCTTGGAAAACATTTGAAAATTTTTTTTGTATCCTGTAATTGAGAAAATAACCAATTAAGGACATAAAAGTTTATAGACATAAGGGAATCATATTGTCATTTTTTTTCATATGATTTCCAAACCTTCTGTATAAACAAGAGGTAGGTCACTATATGAATCACAATACTCATATTATGAAGACTAGTATAAGCAAATGAAAGTACTATGAGGTAATATGTATATGCGAAAACAGTTATGTAGATATCCATATAATGTAGGTTTGAAATTTGGTAATTGTAGACTTAACCTGCCACAAATGCTACATGAAAATGATATAAGGTGGGGTGATATATGAAGGGGGCAAACTACTATGACTTAAGTAAATAATAATTGAATCGACCCGTCATAAAAGCACATATGAAACAAAAAAAGAATCATTTATTGATCATTTCGGCTACGCCTGAACTGAAAGTTTACAACTCATCAAGACAAACGTCACTTCTTACCACTTTGCTCTCCTAGAAAAACTAATTTAAATTTCCTCAAGGGATTGCCGAAATCACCTGAAGTCGACATTGTGGCCTTTAATTGAAATTTTGCTTATTATTTTCGGCCGAACAACCACAATTTCACAGTGTTTTATCACAGAAATAAGAACCACTCTATACCGTACACAATTCCTCATACAAGTTTAAAAAACTGTCTACCTATAATACACTGTCTGTCAATACATTGTCTGGGTGACGTGTGTTATGACGTGACTTTCGCACAGGAGGTAATTTTAAAAACAAATAGAATTTTTATAAATAATTTTAGAAGTGCGGCAACGCCGCAGCTAGTGCTGTTGCCTTCCATTTTATTTTCCCTCATTTTATTGCACGTTTCATTTTTAGAATTTTTACATTAAAATTTAACAATAAATGTGTTAAATTCAATATATTGGTCTATGAAATTTAATTATAACTATTACTCAACTGCTCTACTTTAGTAGTATGAAAATGGGAAATCCAAATTAAACAATTTTTTTTTATAATCCGATAACACGTCAAATATTTGAAAGTAATTTTACTAACTTATCTGATAAAGAGTTTAGTTTATCTAAATTGTCTGTGCATTTTGACTGGATGTTTTCCGAGTTGATAAAACTTATTCAATGTTTTTCTTTTAGAAATGTCTACGACACGTTTCTGCATTTGAATAAAATTGCCACCCTCCGTGAATGATATTCTAATTGGTTTGGCGTGTTGTTCTAATTTTATCGATTAGTCTATGCGTTTTTTTATTCGTACATATTAAAAAGAGACGGTGAGAATAATGGATGATGTCAATCGGTTGCTACCATACTTATACTCTTACAACAGTTGCAATTTGCCAAACGATTAAAAACTGTGGGTTGATGCACTTTTTACTTCTTTCAATTATTGCTTATTTTTAGTCCGTTAAGGAATATAGTATAATCGATGATTTATAACTCACTATAGCGGGAAATTGCTACATAAATTAATTTCTTACAGAGTTCGGGCGTTGTGCTATAGTACGCAGCCGAAAACTGTCGAAATCGCCGGTTAGTGTGTGGTGTGTTCGTTCCTACTTTTCTCGTTTGAGTTGGACTTGGACAGACCGTCGTGTTTCAATACAGAAACGTCATTTGTACAAAAATTTATGATTTTCATCTAATTCAAGTGGGCAATTTACAGAGAAAATAGTGGTCCTATGTCGCGTAAGTTCCCCAAATCCAGTCAGAATTAAAGAGAAATATTGAGGCTTTTGGACAAAAACGTGTTGACCAGGAAGAAAATTCGGTATTTCTGAGAAAATACTGCAGACGTAAGTTAATTGAATTATCAATACATTAATTAAATATTTAGTTATGATAACTAAAAATATCCCGGACTAGGCCTACGAGCCGAAAACATTTATACATTAACATAAACAAATATCAGAGGTTTGTATTTTATGTGTAGTTTTTATAAAGTCTACACATGCTTATGACCCTAAGTACCATCCGCTTACATGTAGGTATTTTCTATAAATATTTAATATCATTGTTTGTTTATGTATACTGTTATTGAAATCAATTCAAAAGTATACGCGGCATTACCACATTACCAGTTAGTTTCAAAATAGAACCCTCCTTAAATACAATTCATTCATGCAATTAACCTCAAAAATGTTATTAAAGTAGGTATTATCTCTAGTAAGCCGTGTGACTATCCCTATTTTCAATTTTGATTCATGCAGCAGATCATGAAATATTCCAAATGCATATTCGACTAATGTATAAAAGAGAGATAGATGAGAGAAAAACTGCAGATTCCTGATTTAGTTAAGTAAAGATGGGGGTAATTGTAACTTAAAATATGAATTCTAGTCACTCAACATCATTAAAAGAAGCATCTTGGTCTTGTCACTATTAGCTCTTAGGTCATATCATAAATATCTTATTACTTTTAATTTTCAATAATACTAACAACTAGATACCTTTGCTTAAGAACCAACTGAACCAAGCATTGGTTAACTTATCAGGGAGATAATTTGTTTCGATGATATCTCAAATGTCTTCAATTTTATTGTTCACTTGAAAATGATTCTCCTGATAAAGTTATGAGGATTTCAATTCTCTAACACTTAGGGCCTTTGTAAAAAATAATTTCTTCAGGGTTGTTATTAAACATTTTGCACAAATTTAAGACAATATTTCTTGATCCAAAATAAGGAAAAACTGTATAAATATGTACATGTATGCTTTATTGCTTTGGGAACCTATCAGGGTTTAGATTTCAATTTCGGCTAGTAAATGTGTGCACTATGTTTAAGAAACTCCTGCAGAAGGTAGTATGGAACACCTTTGGAGATCTGTTTGAAACATTAGAGACATGCTCACTCACCATATTTACTGAAAATTTAAGTACTCAAAAAGTATGAAAGAAAGAAGACAAAACGGACGACTTTTTCAACCATTTTTAATTTATTATGACATTTTGTAATGTGTGAAACTGAGGCAGATAGCTTTAGTTCACTTAATATATTAATATGTTTCTCATTTAAATTATGGTTTTGATATCACAAGGTGACTTCTTGACCTCATTAATTTTAACTTCAACTTCTGACTCATTGTCAGAAGCCACACAGCAGCAGCTTCTGAAAGCATTGAGCATATTCATCATAAAAGATTTTCTGAAATCAAATCAGTTGATTTTTAATGAAGCTATTGGCTGGCAATAACCAGAAGTTTGACTGGTTAAAAATCTTATGATAGAGATGAATTTAACCAGATAATCAATTTTGAAATGGGCTATTTTATGTGTAGCTAATCATGTGATTGTTATTGGACTAACAGGGGTAAAAATACAAAGTTTTTTCCAATTTAATTGAACTCATACAATTTTAGACATAGCAATAGCAAATCTCTCAATCTCAATATAATTCATAGTTGAGTGGAAGCTTAAACTCAATCATTTAGGATTTGCATTTTACAATCAATCAAGATATTGAAGGGTACTAAGTCGGTAGATTACTACTACATTAATGTGATAATAATATGCAAGCTTCTCTAGTTGTGTACCTAAGGTTTATTCACATTCATTTAGTTATGATTTTAATTTGCTGAGTTAGAAAAATTACTTCATATTGATTCCTTGAAGATATGAGAAATGTTTACCAGAAAGATATTTGTGTATAATGCTACCCTCAGTACTGAGCCAAGTTTTTTGGGAATCATCAGATTTAAGTGTAATACATTTTTAATTAAAATTTTGAATTTAGGTTATTTGGACCAGTATACACATTATATATTTACCTCGGTATCTACATATATCATAATACAAAGAAAATATATACTTAGACTATCAAAATCACTTAATTAGTCTCAAATATAGGGATTTAAAACATTAGTATAAAGCATTACAAAAATAATCCTACCTAAAGTTTAAACTGTATATGCAAAATATTCATTAAAAGTATGAAAGGCTTGGTTAATCGAAATTAACTTTGACTAGTTTTTAAAATCTTTGTCATTTAATTCTTTCGACATAAAAGGCAGCTTATTTTCAAATTTTATAGGGGTGCAGATCACTATCTATGGCATAATTAGAGACACTATCTTAATATAAAGCAAGCACTTCACTATACATAGGGTGATATATCATCATGGAGATATCTCAAGAGGCGATACTATGCAAAATAATGAAATAATGTTAATAGATTTAAGGTCAAAAACGCACCATTTTCAATATACAGGGTGGCGAAGATGCACATTTTTCTTATATTTTGTGTTGTTTTCACATATGAATCGAATTAAATTTTTGAAATTTCATACACCTGTTTTCTTTAAGATCTTTCCCAACAAAAGTTCAAAACCCCTGTGGCCATATAGAGGGTGTTATATTTTTTAGCTTGTGTACTACTTTATGCTTTGTATTTTTTTTGGAACACCCACGTTCATTCTGATATCAAGTTTAAATTCCTTTTTTGATTCTTTAGCTTTAGCTAGTTATTGATTTTTGCAGTATATTGGTATTTTTCACTGTTTTCGTAGAATTTGCAAAATTGCCTATCAATACAAATTAAAAATGTAAAGAAAGTAGTAAATAGAAAAATCAGCCGGTTCAGTTATCAACCATCTCAAGCAATTCATAACATTTAATTCAATTTCATGAAATTATAAAAACAGTTAAAAATGTCTTTTGGGAAATGTAAAACTTGACAACCTGTATATATCAAAAATGGTGTTTTTTTAGCCATGATATATTTGTGTTTTTTTATAATTTTGTCAAGTACTAACACTCCATAAAATATCTCCATGAAAATATATTAGTCTGTATACAAGAGATCGTTAGAGCTCCATTCCAATAATTCTTTAAATCGATCAAGTATCCCTGTCACCTTTTTGAAAATGAGTATGACTACCGCTATATTTAAAGATTAGAAAACTACGCCATCAGTAACATATATTAATGACTTTGGTAATTGGGATCAGGATAACGTCCTTTATAGATTTTATCAAAGCTACTGTGAGACCAGAGGGCCCCTACTCTTTATTTTTTAATGTATTGGTAATGGTTCTTAATTCAATGAAAATCATATGTGCTATTGAAAAGGTGTTGTTGTATTGCTGAAATTTCGTCTATCGAATCCAGATCGGATGTCACAATTTTACCTATCTGCGGTAATTTTAGTTTGATTGTCTGATTTACGGCCAGTTTCTCTTCTATATACGTTTATTATCTTGTTCCATACTTTTACAGCCTGGGTGGAATGTCTGAGCATATTGTGGTTGGTTTTTATTTTGGTTATTTTTATTTCATGTTTGTATTATTTTTTATGATACTTTAAAAGATGCGTATGGTGTGGGTTATACCACTGGCTGCGCCGCATATTACCGCCTGATATAATTCATTATTGCAATTCATCAGTTGCTGCAAAATAATAGCTTCATTTATTTTTCTTTTTTATTACATGTTGATGTACATATAGTAATTTTTAGTTATAGTATAAAGCAATAAGGTTTTTGTGTTTTCTTTTTTCAATAGGAATTTGAAATAGGAAGTATATATTAAAATCTTTTTATTAGGTAAATTGATTCGAAACATAGATCCACCTCTAAGCTAATTCTAGGGGTAATAACAAGCTTTCTGTGAAGTCTTTTGACGTAATAAAGATATGTTAACATAGAATAATATAGGGTATTCAATGTAATGAGCGCAGGGTAGGTGTGTGTAGAGATCGTCTGAAGATAAGTCGATTGTTCATATGAAATTTTTTCTGCCTTATATGCCCATATGAAATTTATTTGCCTTAAAAATGTATTTAAAAATTCCAAAAAAACTCCATATTTCACCATACATTAGCATATTACAACCAAAATTTTAAACTGCATTACTTTTATTGATATGCATACAGCCGAACCTCCATTACTCGAATTTTAAGGGACCTCAAAATAACTTCGATTTAAAGAGATTTCGAATTAAAGAGAAAAGAGTGGATAATAAAATAAATAATATTTATTGCATTACACATACAAATATGTGATTTAAAAAAATATATAACATATTGGACTGAATAAAACATGTAAATCTATACATATGTATGTAATTACACATTGTGTCACTTATTCTTACTTATTATTATTACTTTTTAAAGTAATCGGTTATTAACTTTTGGTGTACTGCGTTCTTCTCACAGTCTAACTCATAAAATTTCTTTAATTTATCAAGTAAAAGAAATATATTATCTGTCGTGTTTTCGTTCATGTTAAAAAAAAGTTGGAGTGTTTCAAATGCATTTGACATTTCGTGAAGGAAAGGTTTTTTCTTGGGAATATCATCAGTGTCGCTTTCATCGGATATTTCTTGTTGTTCAGCCTAGTTGCTGATACTAGTAACAATTTCTTCATCTGCAGCAACCTCGCTGGTAATAAGGTTATCATCAACATTTACAAACTCATCCACGGATGTCGCGTGATCTACGTTGCATAATTCTACACATCTGTTAAACGTATCTTCAATATTCGAAGTCATTTGTTGTTCCTGGATAATTTTTTTCCTTACTTGTGCTAATGGAATTTCATCCTTTTGGTCATAAAAGTTGTGAATGCCAAAACCAGTTTTTCTAAAACAATTGTGAATTGTTGTCTGGGTGACTTCCACATTCCACATGTTGGCCACAATATTAATGCAATCGAGAAGATCAATTTTAGGAATGAAAGAATGACTTTCGAAACTGTCCAAAAACTTTTTCAAAATCCTCTCTCTATAATGATGCTTGAAACAATTTATGATGCCTTGATCGAGAGGCTGTAATATGGAAGTCATGTTCGGTGGAAAGAAAGTTAACTGGATGGCTCTTAATTTGTGATTTAGCTGAGGATGCGCCGGACAGTTACCAATAATAAATAACATTTTTCGGTTTTGACGTAAAAAATATTTGTCCAATTCCAAAAGCCACGATTCGAACAGATCGATAGTCATCCATGCTTTTTTATTATATAATACCCGACTACATAATCAATAGCGAATATCCTATTCAGTTTTTTCTATATCCATCGAGATGTGTGGACGTTAGCATAACACACGTATTAATTAAAATCGCAAATAAATCGGTAGATAGCCAAAACCCCCAGTATTACCTTCTGCTAAAACGAAATTCGTTGAACTATCATCGAATGTTAACGACCACATTACGTTTATTGGTCGATTGCTAGGCTTCGAATTACAGAGGGTTTTTAGTTATAGAAATTCGAGTTAAAGGAATTATAATACAAGGTTATTAGACAAAACGTACAGTTAACAATAGTATATTTCGAGTTACAGAAAATTTCGAGTTATAGAGGTTCGAGTTATGAAGGTTCGTTAGTTGGTAGAAACTTGAAGTGAATAGAAGCTCAAGGAGGGGGTTTGGGATGGATTATCTTTAAAACGTGTGCATATTGTTCACCCTAATTTAAATACAATTAAAGTCTATCTGTTTTATAACAAATTAAGTTTCACACATTTCTTTTAATTTTGTGAACTTTTCGATAAACTTTGCGTTTCTGAGAAAATTATAATTTTTCAATAAGGAATGAAACCGGTTAAATTTAATAAAGATAAAATTTTTTGCTTTAAAAATACATCAAATATTGCAAGTCTATTAGTATTCAGATTTACAAGATTTTTGCGAACGAGAAATGAAACGACGCCGCTTTATTTTTTCATTTTGTTCAATGTGAGATTTAACAAACACTGCTATTTATTTAAAACTAATTAAGCAATAATAAAAAACTAGAAATATTGTTTAAAATTGCTTCCATTTTCCCTTACACATAAATACATTTTTCGTCGGAAATTTTGGTTTACTCCAATCGAAAATCGAATATCATTTATTATAAAGGTACATTTGTTACCTACTGTTGCTATTCAATAAATCTTCCTCAGTCTCAACGGGTATTGAATATATATAAGTTCTTTTAAAGCCCCTCAGAAAAAAAGTCAGATTCATTTAAATCTGGTGATCGCGGAGGTCAATATTAAGGGCAGTTATTTTGATGATTTATCCTCCGATTTGGAAAATTTTTGTTTCAAAAGTCCCGAGCAGATTATTGAAATGCGAAGGTGCACGCACCATCATGCATAAACTGCATTTCGTAGCGTAATTATGAATCCGGATTAATTCCAGTAGCTCAGGAAAAATATTTTGTAAGAAAAAGAAATAACGTACGCCGTACAAATGATTTGGTAAAATGACTGTATATGCCTGGCCCCACTTTATTTTAAACTGTTTTGGTCATAATGGGTTGTTGTACCATATGGATTTGATCCGAATATTCATGACTGCCTTGTGTAGATTTGTAATCCTCTTCTCCTAAAGCAATCTTTATCCGTGAAAATATTGTTCTGTGAGAATTACTGTTCCGATCTAGGAAGAAATAACAAAAAAAAAGTTTTGATTTTAAAATTTACGATTGTTATGTCGTATATGTGGTAACCATGGGTTGTGGTATATTAAATCGATCGGGTATTTTTCGGTTACTAGTTTGGGATTCACTTTCATTACTTTTCAATTTGTTTAACCAGTTTTCCAAGTTCTCCATTTAACATTGGGAAATGTTTGACGATTTGGAATAATGGGATTAATAAGGAAATCTTCCAAGTATTCCTATATACCTCTACAGTCATTACCGTCGAAAAACACCAACAGCATATCAATTTGCTCATTAAATGAAACATTTTTAGTCGTTTTTACCAATAAATAGTACGACAAATGGGAACAAAACGTACAAAAAAATTTTGTTAAATGGATGAATATATTTAAGTAATCTCAGATTGAAGAACGATAATGTCCTAGCAACTGAGCACCTAAAGATTAGTAGTAACACAGCCCTAAGATGTCAATAAAAGAAATATATTTCTAAAATTTGTTTCTTCTATGTTAAGTATTTGCTGAAATACAATTTTTTTTTTATTTTTAAGAGTTTTTCTAGATCTATGTTATTTTATTCTTTAGCTGACACTTTTCTGGGCCAACGGTACAATACTCTTAGGCTAAAAAAAAAATCATATGAAAAACCGACTTGTTTTGAGGTCCTCCCCACGTATCTATTTTGTGGCCACAGCATTTCAAATCACCTTGTATAATGAAACAATTCTTGAGGGAAGCAGAAAAGTCATTTATTAAGTCTATCTACTGCGTTGGTGCGCCTTGTTTCCCTAGACATTCGAATCGTAGAATCGAAGTATTAAGCTGGTTATATAGAGAGGAAATATTTTTAAGAGAAGAATGTAATTTCATCTGGGAATAGAGCAGTTATAAACTAAGACAACTTAATCTGAAAGTAATTTTCTCGTGACTATTGCATACTGATTTTTTCTTATTTTTCTTCTCGCATGTACCCAATTTTACCTCAAATTTACTATTTATAATAAAAGGGAGAATCTTTACGGTTCATGTTACGAGGATAGTCCCAGAACTAGCCTAATAATTAAAAAAACAAAAATTTGAAATATGTTATATTGTTTCTCAGCATAGTCTTTTTCCAAATTGGCACACTTTTCCCAATGGTATTCTATAGCTTTCTATACTTTGTTTGTAGGAAGAAATTTTGACTGTTTCAAAACAGACATGAACCTCAGAGTCCACCTCTTGATTATTGGCAAATCTCTTTCCACCGCGCCATTTTTTCAAGTTTGGAAATAGAAAATAATCTGAGGAGTCTAAATCCGGCAAGTAGGGTGCGTGACGAAACAGTTTTAAACTAAGTTGATTGGCTTTGGCCATCGCGATGACAGAAACGTAGACTGGCGAGCTGTCCCGAGAAAACAAGACTTTATTTTTCGCCAAATGTGGTCACTTTTCCCTAATTTCATTTCTCCAACGCTACAATAAATTTGTATAATGTTCTCCGTTTATTGTTTTTCCTTTATAAAGATAATCCATAAATGTTATTCCACATGTATCTCTAAAAGCTGACGTCATCGCCTTTCCTGCAGAGGGAACGATTTTCGCCTTCTTTAGGGCCGATTCTCCCTTGTGAGTTCATTGTTTTGACTGTTCTTTCCTCTGAGATGTGAAATGTTGGATCCATGTTTCATCCATGGTTATAAATCGAATCAAGAAATCGGCTTTATTGCTGCGAAACTTTGCCAAATGCTCCTTCGAAACATCCTCACTGCGCTGTTTTTGTTTATCTTACGCATACCTTTCTCATGTCCGATTCGGTGCAAATGCGATGTCCAGTACTTTGTGACATGGCTATCAAATCTGTTACCTCACGCGATTTTAGCCGATGCTCTTCCAGTACAGTTTTGTGGATTCTCACCACAACATTTGTAGTGGTCGGATCTGGAGTGTCATTGGGTCAAACATTGCGGAGCTCGTCTTTAAACGCGTTGAAACTGCCATCTAATATTTTGCGATTGTTAACGAAGGATCAGATTCCCCCAGGCTAGAATTTAATTTCGCTTTGATGTTGGATGGACAAAGACCTTTCAAATGAAAGTATTTGATCACGTATCGATGACCAATTTTTTCAATGTCCACAAAATCTCTAAAAGCGCTCACTAAAAACGCTCCAAAGCAAATACAAATCAACGTAGAACCCTTAAACTTTAGACATGAGCCCTTTAAGGTTAGGTCTTCGCAATGTGGGTAAATTTTTAACAAAAAATCGCCATCTACATCCTAGGTCGGGTAGTTCTGGGACCATCCTTGTATGCCTACGTATATGCTTTATTTCAAACGGTCTTGTCCCAGAAACGAATAAAAATGCCTTTCTTGCATATAAAAAGGAAAAATCCAATTTGATACATCCTTTTTGGAAAAGCGTCCTCGTGGAAATAGAAATATGTGTCACGAAATCTTGTAGATATTTCGCTGGATGGCTGGATATTGAGAGGAAAAACCAACAGAAAATGTGATAAGATGAATATATATTCCATCTTTATATATATAGCCGGATGAAAAACGGGCTATCTATCACCTCCAACTAAGAACAGCAGAGATCTGTCTAAATAAATCAGAAGCTTTAGTCTTTAATTCGGTTTTTTAAATCTGGGGAGTGTGAGAATAGTGCCTTAGGGAGTATTCGCGTGGACCTGTTTAACGTGGATGTGCGACTTAATTCTTGTGTTTCAAATGACTTTATTATGAATCAAAGCATGAACAAATTCTTAGCTTAATTGTGGTTTTTAAAATATGCGGACGTAATTTCCGGGCAGAGACGTGTAAAGTGTAAAGACGATGCCCGAGGCAGGGTTTATACATGCATGTCTGTAAATTAGGCTTCGTTCCCATGTCAGATGGGTCGAACAGAAATTAAAATGCACAAAACCAAGTGACACTTACGTATGAATGTATTATGTAGCTGTTTTACATTATAGATTATTTCGCTGGCGATTTATTATAAGTCCTTATAGTCAGCATTTCCATAATAAAATTTAAACTGCGTTTTGTATGCATGTTTCGTATTACGTTGTTATACCGCATTGTTTTCGGGCTTATTTCTAACGTATTCGAGCCATTATTACTCTTATTAGTTCCAAGCAATATTTGTTTTCGCGTTTGTTAATTTTATGAATTTCGGGAATCTGATAATCAAATTAACGGAACAAATTGCAGTGGGGAAACTTCGTACGAAAGGACAGTTTGCCATAGGCACAAGGTAATAGGCGCCCTAAAGGCCCACCAGATCGATTTATGCACTAAAATGTAGTATACCTTTAAAAGGGTAGCTGTTTCCGCCCTTTAATAACTCCTTAATGGCTTCGGTTAAGTGGCAACGTTAGGCTTCGGTAAGTCTAGAAATACAGTCTCGGTACCACGGCCTATTAGAGTTTTGGGCCGGTTTTGGTTTCTGTTCGGTTATCGACGGTTTACTCACACTCGAAAAATTATATTGTGTTATATCTCGTGTTTCCTCACTAAAAGAGGGCAATTATTGCGAGAAAATGTGGACATGAATACATTTTAATTTTAGTAAAAAAGGATAGGTAAATCAGAAGTTTAAAAAATCAGTAAGTATTCAACAGAAGTTCCATAAGTCTACCAGCACGGCACTGACCAATTTATAATCAAAAAGTAATTCTTTATTATTTTCTGCGAGACGAAAATGATTACAGAATATCTTTTTTCGTTGATAGTCCATAAATCCTAACTTCTCAGAATTGTTATGACAAAACTGCTCGTATTGAGTCACAATTTTCATAACGAAAATCAAGTTTTTCGTGACGTAACACTCGATTTTACCTTAGTAAATTTGGAAATTTTGTGAAGGTTTGAGAAACCAAGAAGATACGCCATATATTTTCGAGAATAATCAAAGGCCCCAGTTTCGAATTTCGTAATTCATTCTGAATTTAGGAAATTTCTAAAAATAATACAACGCAGGTTTTAATGTAATAAAGATAGAGTTGCATATTCATTTGCATAAATCACTATTTAAAACTTTACGTTCGGACATCCATTAGTTGTTATTTCTTGGGTTATTCCTCATATGATTTCCATTTGTGTCATAAATATAGTTTTAAGATTTGCAGAAGTGCCTCGATAATACATTATTTATTAGATAACGCCATTGTCAACCTATGATTCACGGTGTGAGTACTTATTTGGTGTCTATCAATGAAGGTGCTTTGCCCGAGCGCACGCAGATACCGAGAAGTCGCTGTGATACTTTCAACTGGTAATTTGTCATTTTCAGGGAATGTTTTGTTGTGGGTTTTATTTGTCATTGTCGATTTTCGTCATTAAGTACGTAATATTTTATCCCATTTTCTGACTACACGTATATGTATGTGCTTCGGGTAGAAACATGTGTTCTGTACCTGAAAGACAAAAGAAATCAACATTAATTCCTGAGAAAAAGTCTCGAAACAGTTTGACTTTTGAATTAATTTGAGCTCGAAGCAGCGAAGTAACACATGTGGAACCTGAAACACAAAAGAAATCGATATTAATTCTTGAGAAAAAAGATTCGAAACAAATTGGCTTTTGAATTAATTAGGAGTTGAAGCAAAGGTTTACATAGTTGAAACCTGAAAAAAAAAGAAATTAAAAATCTTCGAAACAGTTCAAGTTGTGAAATCATTCTTTGGCCACGTCCAAAGACGGTCCTAGGTACCTTCCAGAAAAACCAAATCTATAGATTATTTAATCTTTCAGCGAAAATTGTAATTTCGTCGTTCTCGTTGATCTGACAACATTTTTCTGTAAGTCACAAAAACAGTAATCAGGACTCACCCCCGACTATCAAAAGTGTGAGCCTAGTTAGTTCACATTAGCAACATCCACTTTTACTTATAAAATATCAGTTAATCGTCACCTATTTTCACTCACTAAGTCGTGGATATGCTAATGGCATACCTCAAGGGTCTTTAGATGAGAGAAAAACCCGATTATCCCGATTTTTAGTGCGGCACACATCAGGAACCTCTCGGTCGTCGCCGGGATACCATTCGAATGAAACATTTGCGAATTGATACCGGTACGAAAACATACAAAACATTTACTACCTGTCTTTTATGAAGGTACAGTTTATCGATCTTGGAACCAATACATGATAGGTTGAAATATGCCATGTTTCCAGATTTAGTAATATTGAGGAAAAGTTGCAAATTCAAGGCAGAAGTTTCATTATGTAAACATATCCTTATAGAATAAAATATACATTTCCTATTGCAAAGAGAACTTGTTTGGAAAGGAGGTCAAAGGCTTTTCGAGAACAATAATAATTTAGAATTTCATATGGCTTATTCATAATTGATATACATAGAGGGAGGCTACTTAGTGCGAGGAAGTCCAATG
The DNA here is from genome assembly GCF_040115645.1 of Euwallacea fornicatus. NCBI lineage: Eukaryota > Metazoa > Arthropoda > Insecta > Coleoptera > Curculionidae > Euwallacea > Euwallacea fornicatus. The sequence goes on from NC_089543.1 coordinate 372,665, forward strand.
TTACAGCAAATATGCACTTTAGAAGAAAAAGTATCGTAAAAGTTTTTAGTATGTAAAGGATCCGTATTTTGAAATTATCTTCAAATCTACATGGCCTATCATAAAAGTGTGCCATTAACAAATTAGATTTTTTTGAATGGAAACCTTCGATTTTTTGCCATTTTAAGATTTCTCGTTAAATTTTATGGTTAGTCAATTTAAGGTTGTTCGAAAATTATATGACTAAATTATGTTTCATGAATTTATTATTTCCATTTGATAAATTGTCTATGTCTTAAGTAATATAAAAAACTAAAAATTCATCAAAATATTATGTCAAAATCAGCAGTTCAATATGATTTTAGTTTATGTTTATGTAGTGTTCAATCCCTCTTTCGAATGACATATTCACATCACTTAACAAATAATTATTGATGTTTTGAAATACTTGACTAATTCGTTGCTTCGTGTCAGGTTGTGTTATCGTTGCAATTTTATATACTTCACTTTTAACGCAATTCCATAAAAAGGGTAAATTTTTGTTAACTCTGGTAATTGGAGTGGCCACCCAATTGGTCCACCCTTTCCCATCCACCTATTCGGGAAATCATTATTTAAGTAATAATGAATTGCTCTGGTACGGTGGACACGAGCTCCATCGTGCTTGTACCATATGATTTTTTTAAGTTGAGTGGATAAATGGTTTATCATTTCTGCCGATTTATCTCGTAAGAAATTCAAAGATACATGTCCAAATACATCGCTTAAAAAAAAAAAAAATTCAACAACATAGTTCTCAAGTATGCTCCAAGTATTTAAAGATCAATAATTCAGTCATGTAATTTTCCACGGAAAATATGCAAAAACTGAAAATGTAGATTTTTGAATTCTGAACACGGTGCCGTTGAGAAAATTAAGGACTTTCATTTGAAATGAGTAATTTATTGACGTTTGAAAACATGCAATTTATTCGGAATATTTCGGTGGTTGTGGGAGACTTTTTCTGAAATTTAAATACGTCAAAACATATCTTATTAAGGTCTCTTGGAGCCTACGAAGACCGCTTTTTGTAGGACCTGGCAGCTGTCAAAATGTTCAAATTTTTGAATAATTCGGAAACAGCGAATTTTAAAGATAGGAGGATACCTTAGATGAATTGGTCTTAAAATTTATCGAAAAATTCTAAAACGGGAGGGGTGCGGGGTTCCATTTAAAAAAATCTAATTTGTTAATGGAACACTTTTATGGTAGGCCATGTAGATTTGAAGATAATTTTAAAAAACGGTCCTTTACATAATAAAAACCTTTACGACACTTTTTCTTCTAAATCGCATATTCGCTGATATATTGGATTTTCTCGCACTAAGCAGCCACCTTATACATAAGATCATTTGACTTTTCTGCGCATGGTTATTTATCAACTGGCGTTTATAAAATGCGGGAAAAAAATAAAGGGATATAAAAAAAATACATTTGGAAATGCTCCAGTAAAGTGGTTGAAGGGGTAATGGAAGCGGGATAGTCTTCTAAGATAAAAAAGGTTGAGAATGGTCTAGTTGTGAGGATTGTCTTTCAATCTTCTGTGAATTTGTTGCAGTTTTTTAGCTATTTTTATCATATCTGTACGTTCTTCTAGTAGTTGGTTGGGTGCTTTAGATTTGTAAACACTCTTCATATTCTGATGTTTGCATGCAATATTTATTTTTTTCCATCGCATTTGCCCTCAGTAGACGTCAATAGCTTAATAGAGGTCTGTAGACTGACTTGTATATTGTTGTTGCAGTTTTTGTATTGATACCTTGATCTTTATATCAGCAATCCACAATTTTTTGTCCGTTTAATAAAGTCTATTCTCATGTTTCGAACGTGTTTAGTGAGTTTCAGTTTCATGTCGATTGTTACTTCCATGTATTTTTAGTGATTTTTGGTTTAGTTGTGCGACCGTTCTCTATTAGTGTTGGGGTTCTGCTTTAATTTAGTGATTTGAGAGTAGAACTTGGTCTTTGATGACACTTGTTGGTAATTTCCAATTATAGAATCATGTCATTGTTTTGGGGGTTAATATCTGAAGCCTTTCTACCGGTTTCTCAGTTTTTCTGTAAAGCGAAATAAGTGTAGTACCCTCAACATGTTGCAATATGTATGCCGTTGTGGCTTTTGTCCTTTAAACTGGTTGTATATATCATGGCAATATATATTGTATGCACAGGAAGGGTGAAAGTGATAATAATTTCTATAGAATTTTTGGTTTTGTTTGCTGCGTTCGATTTTCATCAATTATTTAATATGTGGTGCCCTATTTTATAACCAATAAAATGTGGGTGCTCTTGGTGGAAACTAGGTGTGGTACGAAGGGTGCGGGGGAAGCAAATTACTTTTTCTGACTTCATTTTATATATAACATTAATTTATGTATTGCGCGTAATTAAACATATCTTCAACCTCGACCTCATTTTTTCTAAAGTTTGCTCGTTTTCACGAGGAAAGGCTAAATCCAACCAATGAATGACGCCCAATAACCACGTAAACAACAAGGGATCTGATTAAATCTAAAATTGATTACGTCTATTTATAACAAGCACATTTTCAACTCAAATTCTTCTAAACAATTGCGATGGCTAGTATCTGAAAATGAATACTAGCTTAGCACTTAAGTGGTCAAGCGGTCTGTTGACGTCATTGTGGCTTAACACGAGCGATTCATGGCGGCAGATTTGTTCGTTGTCATAGATACCCCAGGTTGACTAAATGATAAAAATGATTGCCTTGCCGACCCCGAATTGCGCTTGCACTTCTCGAGTTTTGATTGATTCGAAGCAGTATTAAGAAAACTTGTTTTTTTTTTATAGTTGCCTAGGCAGAAGTTAAAAAACTACTGTGTACAAAAACGAACGCATTAAGAAAAAAACATAGGATCCGTCCCTGCGATTTTAATCAAACAGTTATCGCTAATATCGTATCTAAAGCACACTTATGGATCTTCATAGGCGTTGAGCCAAACTTGCAAGAGATTTAAGTGGGAACTCGTGTACACTTGGGAACTGATTCAAGGACACAAATTTCCAAGATTCAAAATAATCCGGATTAGCCCAGGCAGAAATTATCTCCTTATGTTCGATTTTAAGTGCACAGGATTTGCGGGTCACTAAGTTCCGTTTGAACTTCAACTAGGATATCCGGTTTGATTCTACGACCGAATTAGAGAAGTTCATTTTTGTTTCCAGTTTCGCACTATTTGTAGATATCAGAGAAATCGAAGTATTTTATCAGCTCTAGATGAATTCTACTGAATATCCATGGAAATAAAATTTTGTTTCTGTCCGCATCGTTATTGACCTAAACGTGCGTTCACAGACCAAAAAACTCTAATAGGTAAATCGTTGAATAGGCAAATTTTCGATTGGTTAAATTTTGCGCCCGTTCGTGTGGAGATTTGTTAGACAAATACAAAAGCCCAAAGCCTTTCGACACTTGATTTAGTGAATCTCCGTGTAATGAGTTTCAGGACAAATGTTAACGTGCGTTGATCATGAAAAATAATCTCTGATGCGACAAATTCTCATTCGAATTTCCATCGTTCGAGCACGTGGGAAGTCATGTTAGACCTGAAGCAAACTTAGTCCGAGGGCTTAGACGATGTGTATTGGATAGTAACCATCTATTGAAGAACGCAATTGGAATTTGGCGAGAACACGAGACTAGCCTCACTCTCGCGTGAGACCGAACCAAGGCCGAGAACGAGACTTTAATTTCTACGTCGATGACGAGTTCCGTGATGTGGGTGTGCCAAACCGAGACAATAAGTTGAGACTCCAGGATGCCTCAATATGAATTAGATTACATTTTTTAAAAATATTTTGATTTTTTTTATACAATATACAGGGTGTCAGAATTGGTCTGCCAACTGCTTACTGTAGGTTTCTGTGACTGAAATAAGGGATAAAGTTTATATAAACAAATGTCTAATTGCCCTTTAGTTTCGAAATACAGGGTGTTAAAGGTTAAGATTTAAAAAAATTGTCTTTTCTAGCTTCCGAACGGCTTGAAATTAGTTAACCAAATTTCGTACACGAGTTTATCATATCGGTGGTTATTCTCATTATCATTTGCACCTTTGGTAGCAAGTAAATAATATTGCAAAAATACACTACTCCTAGAAAATAATTTTTTGTTACCAAGCTGTTAGAATACAAAAAATATGAAAATAGGAAAATGCGGGTTAATGCAATAACGCAAATTAAGATTCATTTCATTTTAAATGTTGTACGTAGTACTCTTAATTTTGTATTGAAACAGGAATGGTGACGCACTTACTTCAGCCACTGGCTGATTTACAAAGGCTAAAAGTTTTTGATTTTATGCTCGTCGATACCCTGAACTTGCATCCAAACTTTGCCTCAAATATCTCAAGAGCTTATGAAATAAAAAAAACAAAAACTTTTTTTTTTACTTGTTGTAAATGTGCATTTAATAAATTGGTTTTATTAATTTTAACCTTTTTTTTTTAATAACTAACCTACTCAAAATACGACAAACTAAGAACAGACAAGAAACTTGCTGAACGCTTTGGCGCACGTGATGGACTACTTTAAACGAAATATTATACAGAGTTAGTGTACAATTCTTTATAACTAAAATGGACACATAACATCCATATCTCCGCCACTGGTGAATGCATAAAGCTGATAATTTTTTAATTATACCTACCACTAAACTCAAGTACGAAATTTGGTTAAAAATTGTTAAGCCATTTGAAAGTTAAAAAATAAACACTGTTTTTTCTCAAGTTTAAACACCCTGTATCTCCAAACTAAAGAATAATTAGACGTTTGTTTATACAAACTTTATTTTTTATTTCGGTTACAGGAACCTAGAGTAAGCAATTGAGAGAACACTTTTGACACACCATGTAGATGTAAATAATTAATAAATAAGGATACATTTGTCGCCACGATTGCTGTGTTAACGTGCTGCTGCCGATTCGAATTTCACATCTCATTAAAAATTCACTGATAGTGCCCTGTTTCCGATAGTCGATTCCGATTGGTCGAAGGTTGCTCGTAGCGCGAAATTTAAATTGGTAATTTGCTTTCTTTCAGGTTTTACATATAAATTTAGAAAAAAATGTTGTTTATTTTTTTTTATTTCTTATACCGTGCTAGACAGCCGTTTACAGGTCCGAACAGCTGCTGTATTGCGCTTGGCTGTAGGCCAAATAACCATTTGTATTTAGCGTTCTTTGAAAAAACATTTGTTGTAATGTCGGGCGAATTGATTCCAAAAATACCCGACTTTTTGTATTTGATCTTGTTCGCCTGTATAACCAGACAGTACCCAGCCATTTGGTGTGAAATTTTGCAAAGTTTGATATCATTAAAACTAAAAGACAAACTTACTATTATATGTAAGGTATATGTACTTAAGGTATACGTATGTTTTACTTTTTGTTTATAATTTTGCTCGCATATAGTCTCGCACTAAATTCTGGAGAGCAGACTTGCGCCAAAAGTAATTTTCAGTAGGATTTCCGCTGGGAATGGACTTGCACTGGTTTCTACTATACAGTCCATTGCTTACGGCACGAAGACAACTTGTTGCCTCGTTATAATTTCTCCTTAAAAAAGAGGACGCGTGTTATGCTTTCTAGGGCTCTTCGGTTATTTGGAGTTTACGGAAAAAGTGCTTAAGACAGTCAAAATTCGGTCCTCCCTCAGAGCTCGATCTCGCCAGGAAGATATGGTACTTAGCTTTGATATTGTTGTCACTCATTGTTATGATAATAAGAAAATCGCTTTGCCAGAGTCCTGTTTGAAATTAATCCTGAAGTTTCAGCGGAAAAGCTTTAGTTCTCAGTTTTCTATTAAAAGTTGTCAAAAGTTATGTAAATCCTTTTCAAAGGTCTTCCCTCTGGGGTGCTCCCAATTATTTTATAAATAATTTAAAACGGCTTTCGACTTCGTTGATTTATGTTTCAATTTTCATTTATACCTGCTTTTATAACATCCAAATTCATTTCATAATAATTTTAATTAATCTTTGTATCATGGGGGATCATAGACTACAAGTAAATGCTTATGCCTTTGAGGCGCATTCCATTGTAAGCAGAAAATCAAATGGTATTAATTAGGCACTACAAACAGCAGTTGATCATGTTATTCTATGATGCAAAATGCAATTATGTATGTTCATTACACAGTGCGAGTAGGTATTTATTTAACTGTTAGTGTACGGTTAGAAGCGGTAGGTAAGTACTAGCTACGGTGCTAGTAATTTATATCTTAATTAACAATTTTTTGACTAGGTTAATCCGCAAATTCAAAAATTTGACGATTTGATTTTTTTTTTCAGTTTGTCAGACTGGAGGGGCACCACGTGCCGGGTTCAGCATCAGTGTCGGACACAGGAACCGCTACTCTGGCTCCAAGTGGTTCAAGCCCAGATATGGATGACGTTAGCAGTAAACGACAAGCCACAAGGTATGACATCAAACCTTGTCGTTTTATGTTTTTCCAAAGCGTTAGAAAATTACAAAAGTATCAGGGAAAACAGTGTAATCCGATTATCGTACGTCACTTTTCCTTCCAACGAAGCCTGAGATTCGTCGTGAAAATTCGCCTGGCAATAGACAATTTTATAGTTGTTTCCCATAAAACAATTATTCTTAAATCATATATTCATGTATCGCAGGCCATGAATTGAACTCCATTTATTTTTTTTTTAGAATTCTTCAATAAACTAATTTGTTCAATTTGCGTCAGCTTCGCGGCATGAACAAATGATAAATTGGGTTTGGTTGAGGGCAGTATGGTTTCGATTTCTCCAATTTGCTTTGAAATGGATATTGCTGTATTTGTTATGCAAGGTCTGGCAAAGACACACAGCACGGTAAATACATCTGATATCTTAATTTAAATGTTTTAAAACGTTTCTGCTTTTGAATTGCTGTAATTGTTCTACGTAAAAATATACGTTCTCCTTTTGTGAATGTTAATTTGGGTGAAAATAAGTATAATGAAGTAATGGAGGGAGCTGTTGTTTTTGAAACCTCAAAAATGCGACCGACTTCCTCCGGAACGGAGCTATTTTCCCAGGACCTTTTTGTTTGCCAAAGCCTTCCAAATATTGACAACAACATATTCAATTTTGTGTACAAGCACTGTAAGATGATATATCGTTGTGAGAACTCTTGGCTTTTTGGCTTTTTACCTAAGTTTGAAAAGACCATTCATATTTTACGAATTTCTATAGATGCTTATAAATATTTTCGTGTGCAGGATGCTGTAAATTCCGATGCCATGATGGGGATCAGGAAACTATAAAAGTTACTAGATGGGCTAAGTGGTGGCAAATATGCGTTATTTAATGGTCATTTAGCTTATCGTTTATCATTGGAAAACTTCTGAAAATATGTATTTGAATAAGGTGAAAGTCATCAGGCATCGCTACTGTTTCTTCATAATTCGAGAACCTCCAATCGTAAAGATGTGGATATAACATATTAATTGGGACTTTTTTCGAGGGTTTTCTAATGGTGCTAACAGAGATTTTATTTGAACTAAAGTTTTTCCAAATAATATACGTCATCATATATTATATTATATGTATAATATAGATATATGATATAATAAAATTATTCACGAGGAATTTCATTGCTATGAAGTGTTTCATACTATCATCGACTTTCGATAGCTTTTCCATGTCTCTGAAAATGGTTATTTTTCAATTATTAAAGAAAATCGGTAACTAAATATTTAGATTTTTTAACAATTATGTTAATATTAAAACTAAAAACGATTCTAAATAAGCATTAAATTACGCATATGTACCTTGCACTTTTATGATTATTTCGGGAGTGTATACGTTCTATGTAAAAATAATAATCAGGCCGAGCAATAATTAAAGTTAATGTTTTTAAGGATCGATTCCTATAAGCGTTGTCCGAAAAATGTCCCCGTCCGAGTTGCGGCTGTTAACACATTTGCTCAGGGCGGACATGGGTACCTGTTCGATTTAATAACCATTTTTAATTCATAGACATTCATCTTAATGAATTGTCAATTAGCCGCTTTGACGTTTTTAGCTGGCCTACCTACAGGGATTGGATTTTAATTACTCACCTGTTGTTACCACCTTTCAGGTGAGAGTATTAGGGTAGAGTTGATGCTTTTTTATATTTAATAAAAAGAGACAGTTCGTTGTATATAGTTATCAAAATAGAACCGTCATAGTTGACGTTGGCCCTTTTATATCTTGTATGCGGGACCTTCTTACCTATTCAGGTATAGGATTTAGGCAGGCAAATTAGCCTTTAGTGCCGATGTTTCAGAAATGTTCGAGGAGGAGGCTCTTATGCGTCTATAGCCCGAAAAACGTGTTACCTGTTTGTGTCGAAGGAGAGTTTGGAAAAAGAGAAAAACGATTCGAATAAAAAAACTAGGAATAAAATCGCCACAATAAATTAAACGACAGTAATTAAATACCAGAAAAGATGCCATTTTACCTTTATACCGTGTGTATAAATTAAATATACTAATTACGAGGAGTGGAAGGGGATCCTGATTTTATGAAAATAAATCTCTTAGTAATATAAGGGTTTTTACAAACGCCTAAAACCTAATTTTAAGTGTATAAATTATACGTATATTCGTTTAATCACATACCACTTATTTGTTTAACTAATGCACATTTTATCTTTTGCAGAGTTTTCAAAAAGAGTTCTCCCAATGGCAAGGTAAGTAATTAAAGTGTAACATTAATGGTCACGTAATATTACTAAATTAATCGAGAAACTTGGGATGATGGAGACTTTTCTTATGCAAAAAACAACTGCTGGCATATTACATGTTTGGCGTTTTAGATGACTGTTTCTATTATGTAAGATATTTCTGATTTTCATACAAACTTTGCATCAATGGCGTCATTTTTCACAATTTTAATTAAAACTTTATAAATCCTCAGCAAGCTAACTACAGTTTTATTGAGTCGGGACACGGACTCGAGAGATTTAACTAACTAACTTTGTTGAAATGATAAGGCCAATAGTGTTAAGTGATATATGCTTTAAATCTTATATGATATTATATATAATTTATTAGAAACTCGATCGTATTAGAACGTTCAAAATATGACAACTTATGTATTTTACGTTCAGATTCGGCGATAATAGGTTTTGTGTTCTTTTTCAAATTATCTGTTGTTAAGTGGAACAGAAGGGTAAGGCAAGCATGCCAGAATAACCCCTTTGGCTTTTTGAGTAAAACCTCAGTTTCTCAATTTTCAACCGTCTCACAAGATAAATAAACTCGGACGTTAGATAAAATTCACCATAATTTTATACTTGCTTAGCAACTAAAAAAAACATAGTCAACTATCTATAAGCTTCGAGTTATGCCTTTGTAACGCGTAGAATTGGACCAGAAATATGTACAGTGGTGGAAAAAAGTATGGAATATTTAGTAAATGTTCATTAACTGTTATTAAAATTAAATTAAACATTTTACATTGTAGTATAAAATATTCTTTAATTTATTATCTTTGAATGCACACCAATTTTTATATTGTCACTATCAATGTTTATCATTTTTTGCCTATTGAAATTTTTGGCCCGGAAAAAAGTATGGAATATTTTGCTGTTTTTCGCCTTATTTGGTATCAGTTCACTGCAGGTCTTAACAACTTATTGTTTATTTTACTAATATGGCTAAAAACCAATGTTTCGCCCCGCAATTTAGGGCAAGAGTTGTAGAACTCTGTCAAAGTGGTCGTACTCAAAGTGAAGCGGCAAGAACTTTAAAAATCAGTCAGAGTGCCGTTTCGAAAATAATTAATAAATTTCGAACTCAGGGAGACGTTCAAAATCGTAGGAAGTCAGGTCGTCCTAAAAAAACTACCCCGATGATCGATAAAGCAATCAAACGCATTTCTATGAAAGATCCCCGAAAAACCTCAAGGCAAATTAATGAAGAAATCACCTCGCAATTTACTTTGGAATTAACAAGTAGAACTGTGAGAAATCGCCTAATAGATGTAGCATTTCTTGGTAGAGTTGCAATTAAAAAACCATTGCTTTCAAAGAACAGATTATCACGTTTAAAATTTGCAAAGTCCTATTTATCGTGGACACAAGAAAAATGAACACCGTCCTTTGGAGTGACGAGAGTAAGTTTGATTTGTTCGGTTCTGATGGTAGAGTATACGTTAGACGTCCAGTTGGCCAAAGGTACAATGTAAAGTACCAAACGCCTACTGTCAAACATGGTGGTGGAAGCGTAATGGTTTGGGGATGTTTTACGCAATGCAAAACTGGACCTGTGGTTCCTGTAGAGGGCAAAATGGATCGTTATCAATATCGACAAATCTTGGAGGATAATATGTTGACTTTTGCCGAAGAAGAAATGCCACTTCGTTGGATCTTTCAGCAAGATAACGATCCCAAGCATACTTCTAAAGTTGTAAAGGAGTGGTTTTTGAGTCATCATGTAGTCGTATTGGATTGGCCCTCTCAGTCCCCTGACCTCAATCCAATTGAGCATCTGTGGGAAATATTAGACAGGCGAATTAAATGAAAACCTATTAGCAATGAAGTCGAACTTCTTCAAACCATCCAGGAGGAGAGGCACCAAATTCCTGCGGAGACGTTGCAGAAGCTTGTAGATTCTACGCTAGCACGTTGTCAGGCAGTAATCGATGCAAAAGGTTTTGCCACAAAATATTAATTTTGTGACTGTTTCGATCTTTGTTTATAAATAAAACGAAAATATTCCATACTTTTTTCCAAGCAATTTTCATTCTTGCCCTATAAAAAATATAATACTTATTCAATTGCAACAATTTTTATTGTGAATGTTAAATATATTTCAGGCATATTTGAATTAAATGATATAAAATCCTAGCAATAGTAAATAGCAAGATAATAAATATTCCATACTTTTTTCCACCACTGTATATCTACATCGTAGATATGGAGATGTACCTTTATTTAACCCGAACCAACCGAATAAGAATTTTTTTCCGGAAATTTAAGCATATTATTTCCACCCGTCCTGTATACTCTCCTCAGTGTTCGGGTCTCAAATATTTAAGACAAACGTTTAGAGATCACAAAGACCAAAGTAAACTTGCAAATAAATTTACTCGCATTCGGATGCTGAAAACCGAAAACTCTGTATATCCGAATCAGTTTCGGATGGTATAAACATTATAGCCCAGACAATACAAAAATCGATGTACGTCATCTTATGGTGACGTCGGAAGCAGGCAATGTTGCCAAGTCGATATTTTAATTTTCGAGGAAAAAATTAAGGATAAAACACATAGATGTGCCATATAAACAATCATAAATTACGTAACTGAGAGTGCTTGAATCTAAAGTTGTCAGATTGGTTGTTTTTTTTTTATTAGATGCGCGCATCTTTTTGGGGAATTTGAGAAAGTTTATATTTTTTTAACTTTGGGAAATGGCAATAATTCACCATTTTAGTCGAAGGCTGCTTAAGTTATAGCTGCACAAGGGCAATAATCGTTCAGTGAAACACCAACGTTCGCGTAAATTTTATCGACTGACAAAAATGAGCTGTAAAAGTTTGTTTGCTGATTGACTACAGTTGGATCCACAGGAAACGTCGATACGTCAATCGGCGATGCGTGTATTGAAATCTTGAAAACTGTAAAAAATACCAAGACGATTAAATGGGCAAAGTTTGAGATAATTTTATGGGAAACTCATGTCTAGTTTAAAAATTGTTTTACCGTTTCCCTGAAAAATGGGAAAATGGCACACACCGCACACAAACTTTGCTCATCAGTTTCTAGACTAAGTTGAAAGTGATTTAAAAATTAAAACCGTATTTGGGTACTTTTTGCACCACAATCTCATAAAAAATGTCTTTAATCTCCCTAAATACATATTTCTCGAAAAAAAATTTACTCCACACATCTATTTAAACCATTATAAGCATAAAACATTTTGGCCGCTGCAATTCGGGATCGAAGGGAATAGGATTCATGAAAAAAATGTCTGTACATTCCATCTTCAGAAATCACAAAAGGAATCCGAGAGTTAGAAAATTCATGAAATCAATATGTATTTCTTGATAATCATCATTGGCGAGAAAACTGCATAGAACATATTCAGAAATCATTAATGATACCTAAGAAATCCCTATTGTTTAATCACCTTACTGATCCTAAGAAAATGATGCAATGCTCTTTCGAAAAAAGTAGAGATACATATATGGCTGTAAGTTTCTGAGAATCCTAGTAGATGTATACTTTTATAGCAGATTCTAATAATTTTGAAAGTAACAATTTTTCCTAATTGATACACGTTTGTTAGTGCGAATATAGCAGTTCGTCCTGCATTCTTTTTGCCGCTCAATCGATAACTCGCTTGTTTGAAGAATTTCGTAGAACTGCCTTATTTTTATTTTGTTTAGTACTTGCGTCGCAGTTTACCTCTAAACTGTACTTTAACGTCGGTAAAGTGTCAGTAATACATGTTTGTTCATGAAAATTATACGTTCGGACTTTGTTATGGCAACCGTTAACATTAAGCATTAATTAGAAAATTGGAGGTTCAATATACAATTAAAGGGCCTTACAGACTTACTATTATAATTGCGTTGCGCCGGGCAAAACAAATAAAAATCTTGGATGATGAGCTTTCCGTCGATTTTTTTGATGACGCCTCAGCCGTTGGATATCAAAATTTTTCCAATTTTCATAGTTTCAATCATTTTTGAGTAATATTCGCTAATCCATTCAATACCATTACTCGAGTTTTTGGAAGTTCGTGCCTTAAAAATGAACATTCAATTTCCAAAGGCGGTTCAAAGACAAGTTGATTAGCTCTTACCTTGGTAACACTGGATGGACATACTCCCAAGATTTCAGGGTTTAAACTCCGAAATTATCTTTCGCCACTTAGCATTTTCAAGCGATTTCCATGGAAAGCCAAGTAAACAATTTAAATAATACGCACTTCTGAGTACTCTTCCTTTTATATTTTTTGGATCAAGGGACCGAAGCATCGAGCTGGATTAAAACGTTTCAAATCGATTGGTCCGAAAAAGTGTTAATGCTCCCAAAATCATTTATTGGAATGCTACAATAACAGAGCATTGAACGTTATTCTAATTTATTAGCGGAAAATGTTTGTTGTTCGCGGAAATTTAATGAAAGCCGGTGGCTAGACTGAAGCTTTTGCTTAGTTGCCAATTACAGAATCCTGATTGAGCGATTGCAGACGAAGCGTAGGCCACAGTAACAAATTGAATTTAAATTTAATGAAGAAATAAAAACAATTACGATGTATTTTTTTAACTAAAATTCCAGATATAAAGTAAAATGTTGTATAGTCCTCGTTATGAAGTTTTTTTTTTTTTTTAAATAAAATGAAAGATAAGCGATTTGTCAATTACCTGTTAAGTTTGCTTGTTTTTTCCGATCAAATACATTTAAGTGAAATTCATGGCATTGGGCATGTCTTGTTACAACGTAATGAACAGGTCACATAGCGGTATCATCCTTCGTCAGTTGCAGTTTCCAAAATAAAAAAGTTGATGACAAGAGAAAAAGACCGTTTTAATCCAGGGCAACTTTCGCAATAATCGTTGGTCCGTGCTATAAAGGATTTTCTTCTTTGCAACTCAAGTACGCCATATCGGAAAAATTTTTGGTGTCACGTTTTTGGAATTGCAGGCGTATCCAACTAAATAAATCTACTAATATTCGGTAATTTTTTTGCATGCCTAAATAACGCCATAACGAAACTAAATTGAGATTTATTGAATTAAGTCGTGACGGCTTTGTTTAAATTAACTCAATAGCACACATATAAATAAAAGTAGCTTCAGCGTGGGACTATAATTGCAAAAACATGCATTTCTTTTGAAGCAAAAATTAATTGTAAAATTCACTCCACACATGTTGTCATGTTGTTGCGATGTTGCAACGTTTACAATTTTCAATAAGTACTAAAACTTCGTTTTTCGGTTGAGATATGTGCGTCAATTTTAAGCATTTTGTATGCATCATGGAAACGTGTCAACAATGCGAGTTAAAACTGCCGTTTCATCATTTAGACATCGTCCAGGTTGTTAACTTTTTTCAATTTTTGATCGTTTGAAATTTGATATTACTTTAGAGGTTTTTTCAATTAAGGCGGGGCTACTTGTCAAATAGTCGGTGAACCGTAATATTTCAGGACTCATTATTTCTTATTTGTTCTTTAGCTCCTAGTTACTCTAGAATTATGCCCGGTCCTTTTACTGTACTTCAAATTATAGAGAATTTCTGCCCCTAATCCCGTCTCTCTCTCTCTGGACAAAACAGTTTCTTCTCTCTGCGCACCACCTCTTTCCTGTCCAAATCTCTGTTTTTTTTTGCTCTCTGGTCTCTCACACACAGACAGGAATCGAAAACGAAGCAGTACAGTATAAAAAGCAGAAGGGGCGAATTCCTTATTTTGGGAAAAGACTATTTTCCAGACCTAGGTTTTCGTTGTACTTGAGACGCTTACAGAAAAGAATATCGTCAGAATCTCCCCTGAGGGCAGAGAAGCCCTATTAATTTTCTGCAGAAGTACGATAATTTCAAAGCTCGTCTAGGAATACAGAGACGCTCTTCAGAAGGGAACGGACACAAAGAGAGTTCATGCATCGAAATCTAGCGAGGTTCTTCAAAGGCTATTGCAGTCTCAACATATATTAACATCTCAAAGAAATATAGCCTGTTCTGCACACATCATGGTGCGAGAGTAAAATCCACGTCATTTTGAAAGAATATGAAGTAAGTAGGTACCTAAGCACACATCAGAACCATTCCTTTCCTTCGAGAGGAGCTTCCGACTGTTCAATGAGGTGAGATACTCTTTCACAAAGAGGGGTGTGTTGCCAAGAGGAACGAGGCCATGCGGAGTGAAAAGGGATAAATGAAAGAGGAAAAGAACTGCTCGGTTTTAAACGTAGGATTTCAACCCTTCACTTTACTAATTACTACTACTACTACAGCAAATTTTTAAATTTGTTTATCCTGTTTGATTTTTCTGTTACTGCCGATTCCTATTTTAAAATTGTATTTTGCAGGCATGTGTTCTAAATGGAAATGCATTTTTTCTAAAATATTAAGCCATTTCCGTATCTTTTAGTAAACTTGTTTTTTTTTATTGTTGCAGATAACTGTGTATTTAGGTAAAAGGGACTTCGTCGATCATATATCTCACGTCGACCCTATAGGTAATGTGAAGAATTACGTTTGTGTGGCTTGAAATAGTGGTTATTCAATTTCCAGATGGAGTTGTTTTAATTGACCCTGATTACGTTAAAGATAGAAAAGTGTTTGGCCATGTTTTGGCTGCCTTCAGATATGGAAGGGAGGATTTGGACGTTTTAGGCCTCACGTTCAGAAAGGACCTATATTTAGCTTCCGAACAAATCTATCCTCAAGATAGCGCCCCCTCTAGACCGTTGACAAGACTGCAGGTAAATGTCCCAATGGCTCCAAAAGGGCGTAAAATAATCCTTAGTTCCACAGGAACGACTTATAAAGAAATTAGGTTCAAACGCTTTCCCATTTTATTTCGAATTGCCGCCACATTGTCCAGCTTCCGTAACACTGCAACCAGCCCCTGGAGATACCGGCAAACCTTGTGGAGTAGATTATGAACTGAAAGCTTTTGTTGGAGAATCCCAAGATGATAAACCGCATAAAAGGAACTCTGTCCGGTGAGTGATATTTATTTAATCTTTATTTTCCTCCAATAAAAAGTGGCAGTTGGTAATTGATTTATTCGTCCAGTTAACTATAATCCGTCTTTAAATTCGATTTTGCAGGCTAGAGTCGTATTATAAATTTATGGTATACTTAAGTAGTAAAATTCGGCCAAGTTTTAATCCATAGATAGCTGATGGGCCCTGTAGCCTTGCTTTTGATATTCATTGCCAGTTCTGAGGGCCAGCGGAAAAGAGACAAAATCTTTGAAATAGTGTGTTATTGGAAGAAATCATATTTGTCAATTGCCAAGTTGAGGTTTGAATATCTTTAAGTAGATGGTCTTGTAAACTGATCACGAAACAGGCGGGTGCAGCTAACTAAAATCCATCAATAAAAAATTTTATAGAACGTTTTTTGAAAATTTACTTTTTGTTAGAACTAGGTATTTCAGGAATTTCGTTAGTTATTTTGGTATCGAAGCACAAGTAATTTTAAAAGTCCCTTGGTTATAGATTTGATAGCATGAGCTACTTCGTCAGGGAATATTTCCGCCTTACATTATACAAAAGTTATGAGAATTTACTGCAAAACTGTTATATTTCACATTACTTCTGAACACATCTTTGCTGCTAATACTGTTAATACTACGTAACATCTCTTTTGTAAACATTCAATATCTTCGGATAAAATCTTAAGACATTTGGATTTCTGACCTACTAGAAAAGTCACAAACGCATTTTCAAAAAAGTTTGTACTTTTGCTTTCAGTTTTTAGAATCTTTAAGTTTAAGAACGTTTGTTAAGTGATTTCGGGGACAAGCTCGTAAAATTGAACGAAAATTTTGCGGAAATCATGAATTATAAGCTTTCTGTATAGATGTGTGTTTCCATACTTAAAATTCATCATATTTCCAGATTAGCTATCCGTAAAATCATGTATGCTCCCAGTAAGCAAGGCGAACAACCCTCTGTTGAAGTTAGCAAAGAATTTATGATGAGCCCCAATAAACTGTACCTAGAAGCGTCGTTAGATAAGGAACTGTACCACCATGGAGAAAATATAGCTGTCAATGTGCATATAGCAAATAACTCGAATCGCACCGTGAAGAAGATCAAGGTTTCAGTGAGGCAGTTTGCTGACATCTGTTTGTTTTCCACTGCTCAATACAAATGCACAGTTGCTGAAACTGAAAGCGAGTAAGTTCACTATATGTACTTTGATTAAAACTAAAATATGAGGTACTTGTATTTGGTCGCCGTTCTGAAAGTCATGTTATTTGGAAGTATATCCTATGTTGGTTTTCAACCAGAGTTTTACACGTTAACATCTTAATAAATAAATAACAAAATGAGACTTGTGATTATGTACTATGAGACTGTATTGAAAATATAATTTAAACATTTTTATATTCTTTACAGTCACTTCCTGGTTGTAAAATTCGTGAACAAGTTTATACTTAGCTGTTCTGATTTAAATAATAGCTCAAAAAGTATGAGCCTTATTTTGCTGGACGTGCCGTGGGCTATAGCAAATCTTTTCTAGTTTTATAGTCTCAATTCCTAAATATCTACAAATTTTATCAGTAGATTCAGAGCTAAAATGATAAAATAATGGATCATAATTGCTGCCAAAGAGTTCTTTCATAAAATAACTGAAAATTCAATGAAAAATTGCGTCTTCCCTAAGAAGAAGAAATCGAACACGGACGCCCCTATACGCTTGTAATTTTATAGTTCAGGTTGTCCATTGCCTCAAGGTTACACTTTGAACAAAGTGTTCACCGTCCGGCCTCTCTTGGCCAACAATAAGGACAAAAGAGGTTTGGCCCTTGACGGCCAACTTAAACACGAAGATACCAATCTAGCATCGTCAACTATGTGAGTCGTGCGAAACTGCATTCTGAGATTGCCTTTTTTTGTTGCTAGATTTTGGTAACCCCGTGTGACCTTTGTGCATGTCCTCTGGGTTTTCGTTGGACCCCGCGAAAACCCCAATTAGCTAGGCTAGTTTGAAGTTTGTCAGTATATTAAAGTGTGTTGTGTGTTTTTCCAACTTTTGCGTAGAGAGGGTTGCCCTATTGGCCCCGGCTTCACACTGAGCAAAGTGTTCACTCTGACTCCGTTGTTGGCCAACAATAAGGATAAGTGGGGTTTAGCTTTAGACGGGCAGCTAAAACACGAAGACACTAATCTTGCATCCAGCACTTTGTAAGTTTGCTATTTACATTGCTATTTGGGTATTTCCAGACTCATATGAAAATAACATTTTTCATAATGTGTAATGGATATATCATTTTTGTTTATCTAGGTGGCATTCAAGCTTTATTAAGTCTTTCAATTGTTCCTTTATTAGAGTTTGACTGTAGAATATTATTCATTGTAGAGTTATTTGCACGTACTTTTGCTTTAAGTAATTCCAAATTGGGCGCTCAATATTTTTGTCTTGGGGGGGATGGAATAAAAAAATAATTCAGGAAGGAAGTTTCATAATTTTTAATGAGAGCATCGAATTTGGAGCTAAAAGAGATAAAATTTCAAGTAATTTGTGATGAGATTCACTGGAGAGATTTTCTCGCACATATCAGTTACATATTTGAGCTCTATTTGTATATTTTTGTACATCAAAAAATTAAATGGAAAAAATTGGTACACAAGAAGAAAGGTTTAGAGGAAAAAAAAACAAATTTAATAAAATGCTGATATTTTGATTGAGGAAACAATATCAGTGCGTTTTACAGATACTGAGAGTTACCATAAAAGGAGATTTAGGTATAGTATGTAGGAACGTTAATGATTTTCACGTAAGAAGTTCTTGATGAGAAAAAGCTTGATGTGACTTCTCCTATAGATTTCCGGAATGGTCCTATTTTTGTCATATTCTATTATGTATCTGGAAATCTTAATGGAAGCACACATAAAGAATTCTATGCTTTTGTAAATAACTAAAAAACGGTGATTGATACGGAAACTGAACGAAGAATTCACGCTTCGGAAAGCTTACAGTCTGTGGCGTCTCACAAAAATATTGAGGATCATAAATGAACCTTAACCATCGGAAATAATGCCACTGTGTATACCTTGTGACAATAATTTGTGAATCGCAATCGAGTGAATTTCAAAAAACAGGATACTTGTAAATTTCAACTTGATGTCTCAAAACTTGAAGCAGTTGCGAATTAAAATAAAAGAAAACTGAAACTTTAACACCTTGTATTTCGATAACGAAGCGTTTTCTCGAGTATGGCGAGTATAGTAAACTGGTACTAATTTTGGAGGTAGTGGTTAAAGTCCTGCTCTAAATAAACCAGACACCCTGGATAGAGCATAACGATTATCTGCCTTAATCCTCTTTCCATGGTTAGTTTTCAAAGATAATATGACCTCTCAGATTTAGTAGAAGACTGGAGGTTATTTGCTTACTTAATAAAAAGTATCTAGTTGTTTAAATTAGAATATTGATTTTCTCCTTAACTTCTTCCTTTTGTGTATTTTCATTTTACAAAAATAAATATTTCAGAGTTGCCGATCCATCACAACGAGAAAATTTGGGAATAATCGTCCAATATAAAGTTAAAGTCAAATTATGCCTGGGAGCTTTGGGGGGGTACGTAAAGCCTTCTTAAATTTCTTTTAGAGACGACGATAACGTTATAAAATTTTTTAGAGATTTAGTAGCTGAGCTTCCATTCATTTTAATGCATCCTAAGCCTGAAGAAGAGCCGATTCCTCCGAGTGTAACTCCTTCAAGACGGGTGAGCAAGGATGGTGAACACGATGTACCAGTTGATACCAACTTGATCCAGCTTGATGCGTAAGTCCAATCATACTTATAGTCTTTCGAGGATGAAAAATAGTATTTTTAGCGACGAAAACAACTTACAAGACCACGACGACGATATAATATTTGAAGATTTCGCCAGGTTGAGGTTGAAAGCAGGTGAAACAGACGCATGAGGGCTAGCGCAGATACGGCCCGTGCGTCGTCCATTTGTACCTATACGCACTGATGTGTACGTAATCTGCGAATAGGCAGAAGATAACTGGAAATTTTTAACATCCTTGTGTGTACCCTAGTCACTGGCTATATCGGCCTCAGTAAACGCACTAATTGTATATTGTTCAGACGAACGTTATTAT
This sequence comes from Euwallacea fornicatus, assembly GCF_040115645.1. Lineage (NCBI taxonomy): Eukaryota > Metazoa > Arthropoda > Insecta > Coleoptera > Curculionidae > Euwallacea > Euwallacea fornicatus. The sequence goes on from NC_089543.1 coordinate 392,491, forward strand.
GTGCCTAATACACCTTTAAGCTTGTAATAACCGGGCGTTTGAAGAGATAATTGTTCGGTATTTTTATATGATAGGAACGGACCTTGGTTAGGGTGACGTCACAATGTAGGCGGGTATTTTTTATTAATGTATTTCTAGTTGCTTAAGTTGTACCATTATCGCTGATTAAGGTCCGTTGTCTTCGGCCCTTTTCAGAATGTTGTTCCATAGGTCTTCTTACTTCACAGAGAAATAGTTTAACCTGTCTCCCAAATAGGACCAGCTATATTAAAAGCGTTTGCTTCGTCCTTAAGCATGTTTCTACTACTTCCGCAAAGGGAGTCGCTGTAAGGTTTCTTTCTTATAAATCAACGAAAGTTTTGTAAGTACCTGTAATGCAAAAGAAGTTTTAATGCCTTTTTACGCTAAATAAAAATCAGGTTATTCTCAGCCTAATCACGAAATTTCAGGAGAAATATTTCTCAACTATGTGACTATAGTTTATTTAACCGTCCGCAAACACAAACAAGAGTACACTTCTCACAAACTAACCTAGTGGTTTAAATAACGCAACAAGAATGTATTTCAAGTAAGTTTTGCAAATATTTATTCATACATATATAAAAATGTGTAGTCTATCAACAAACGGTGCTAATGCTAACGGGAGTATAGGTAATGTGGAGAAATAACATCTGCCGGTCTCAACACCGGCGAAAATTGTCACTTATTATGCTTCGCACCAAAGTCACCGAAAAGTGACACAGAACAACGTCTTGTAAAATAAATTTCTGTACTGGAATCTGGAGAAAATGTTTATCACTAAGCCAGGATTACGCTTATGTATTCTTAGTAAGAAAATTTAACTTTTATTTTGTCTAGTTTTTGTCCATGCAGTGTAAATGAACGTTCTTAGTTCATTTGGATAATGTTTATGTGAAAGAAATATGAAAAAGTTATTGTCACGGTTGTGACTGGGGCAAGGGGGTAGCTTCTAATAAAAGGCACATTTCCAATGTTCTTCCTATATTGGAGTGATGAGCCAGTCGTAGAAGAGACGATGTCATTTCTTTTATTAGGGATAGCAGAGATTATTAATTACTTGGTTGATTCCTACTGTAACACGATACCGAAGATGTAGTTCGGCCCTGTTTTGCCACTTTGTTTGTTTTGTACTGAACTTTGCATTAAATGACACACAAGGCCTACACGCCCAAGTTGAAGATAATATGAGCACCATGGTGTGCAAAATAGTATCTAGTTCAGGTCACTACATTTGACTACGCAAAACGATAACTTGAAGAAGAATGGTGTTCTTTCATTAAATATTATCAATTTTATAGATTTCAGACAAATGCTTTTTTGGCTAGACGGATATTGTACGGTTGTAAAGAAATGATAGACGCTATCCACGTTAAAGTTTACTTTCTGGCATTTAATAATCGCATTTGATTTTTTTTAAATAATCTTGTGATATATTTTACTTAGGCCGAATTAAATAACTTTTGATATTTTTCTATACATATATTTTCTGTACTGTGTGCCTTGTGATAAATCGATTTTCTTCGAGTCTAATTTTAAAGTTACGATGTGCTTCTGGCGCAAAATAAACGAAACATTTCATGGCACTTCTCATTATCTTCGATGCAAACTTTTCAGTAATATCAGAATTCCTTCAGTGTGTGATCTTTTATAACTATAATAATATATGCGGAAGGGAAAGGGTTGATCAGACTTCAAATGTATTTCTAGTTATTTTTGTATGTATAATAACTGTTGCATTTAAGAATTTTTAAATGTTATTTAAGCAATTTCCATAAGTATCAAGATTGAAATCACCGTTTTTCTTGTGCATGATTCTCGTAAAGTGTATTACTTTTAGGCAAGTGTTAAAGCATTTTCGACGTTTATATATGTATCTCAATCCGTATAATAAACTATACTAGTCTTTACAAGGTAAGGGAGATTCATCACACAAATTGTCAATTCTGATGTCCATTTTCTAAGTTTACGCTTTTTTAATTTATAGAAAAACTGATAGTATACTATTCTTAAATATAGAAATCTTATTTATTATTTTTAATAATAAAACGTGTACGTATCCTGTAAAGTCGTTCTTTCATTATTTTTGCAAACCTCGGGAACGTTTCAAATAAAACTTCAGTGGTAAAAAACAATACTTTGTCATATATTACTTCGGCGTAAGAAGACCCATCAATTTTTACAAAAATATCAAAACCACTCTCAAAATCTGGGCGACGGACGCGCAGCGCCGCGCCCAGAAAACGGATTGCAGCAAATTTATACAATATACTTTTTAGATAGGTATTTTACTGTAATGATCTCTATTTTGGTATGATTTAAGTATATTCAAATTGTTCAACAAATGCAGTGTCTATTCAGTCGTCCTAAGAATGACCCGGATGTTCAGACAACAAACAGAAAGAGCAGTGAACAATCATAGCACGACAGTATAGGGTGCCGTTCAGAACCTATATCGAAAAACTTCATGTTTTGTATAATTAAATATAATAATTGTGGTATTATACAATATAAGTAGGTACTACTATATATATTAAAGAATTTTTAAGTATATATTATTATGTATAGATACTATAACTATGAGAATCACTATAAGCTAAGCATATTTTGCAGTTTTTTTGGGATAGATAAAATTACATAGAGGCCAGGTAGTTAAATAAAATTCAGTTATATTTTTATATATGCGTGATTATATTTTAATGAAGGTTTAAGGTTTATTTTTATGAAAATATTTGTAGCATTTTGTAATCTTAAATTATATTACAATTATTGTGAACTAACTTTACAATTTCAGGGCAAAATTTAACAAACGTAACAAGGAATAAAAAAGCTTTTTTTTCACAAAAATATTATATTTGATCCTGAAAGGGAACATTAACACCTTAAATATTAGGTTTAATCCTTATTATTCACCTCTCTTTAATTTAAAGCTCATGACCTTTTATTTTATAAATAAAAGCACATCATACTAAGACAGACATTTAATAGTCCGTGATGGCCATTGGTCTTCGAACGGCCAAAACCAGGCATGGGCTGTTGTTGCTTTATACATCAGTTTTATATTATAAAATAACAATTATAACAAATTAACGATTTCATATTTTACCATTAAAATTACAAATAACAACATTCAACTGAAATGCCACTTCACAAATATTGGCATTAATAAATAGGAGATTTTGTGTTTGGTATGTTACTCGCAAAACGTGCCAGAGTCCGAGATGGTGGAGAGTCTGCGCAATACACAGAAAAACAACCCGGTTGACCGACACTTCAGTTCAGTAATATACAATAATTATAATATGTCGTACGCTTGTTCGTTATACATTACTAACACCCCATCAATAACTATTTCCTAGTAAAACGTGAGGTTCAGGAAAATTAATCTTGGAATAATTGTACTATATTATCTCATCCAAATCGGTGATGTTCGTCCTGTTGGATCTAGCGCGAAAACACACCGACTTCCTGCGCCGAATAACAACGTTTTCGAATTTAGTCTGGGCGTTTCCGATGTCACTTACGAGTCACGGAACTGAGTCGAATTTAACCTATTAATCTAGAATTACTGCTTAATGATGGGAGAGGAGAAATCTGCGCACGAGAGGGTGAGTAGAGTGCACAGTTCTCTCCCTAGGGATGATGGGCGCAATGTCGTCTCTGTCGGAACAATCCGACTTTAGATCCTGAGGCAAAAATGAAAAAGCCACACATAGGCCGATGAAAAGAACTTAATTATTAATAATTAATTATTGGTAATTATTATTAATAATTATTAACGTCACATTTATCTCAGAAAACGATTCACATTGCGCCTACTACCGCAATCATAGATCGGAAAATAAAGCTATAATATAAACTACGAAATATATATGTACAGAATTTAAGCACGTAAGGCCTTAAAAGCTATAGTTATTAGGTAATTTAAGTACATAAGATAACCAAACACATGGTGAAAGATTACGTAGAATACGTTGCAGCGAAAATCTCAAAGAGGAGGTTACAATTCCAAAGTAGACATTAAGAACTACAAATTTCGTAACTTTGATGAGTAAAGGAATAAATGCGCTTGGTGCATCGATAACCACTAGAAATACATTAGCTGAAATACTGTTCTGAAGAAGTTACTCGTAATAATTAACAAGCAGCGTTATTTCCCGTCTATTGAAACGTAGAGAAGCTTAATCCGATACGGAGTGAGGATACAAAATGTGCGTGTGACAAGCCGCGGTGTTGAGGCTGCTCCGTCAAACACGTGTATAGTCTACCGAAAGTAGTTATTTATCACTCTATATCTATCACATATCTAAGTACCTTAAAACTGCGACATTTTATATAACGGTACGGTACTCTGTACATTAGACGGTACAGAACATTCCTGCTCACTACTAAGGACTAGTAACCTGAACTAACCTCGGAAGGTCCACGAGAGGCGCTACAAGCATGAAAAGAAATGTTCTGTCGTAGAGTCACTACCAGTCGCGATTGGGCTTGCCTGTAGACACAGCTTTAGAATTAAGTTCTACATAATATGTTACAAAGAAACCGAGTTCTACCAATAAAATGAACGAGTTAGTATAAAATACAAAACCATTACGTTTATGTAAGCATCAATAGCAGTGTTAGAGCTACATGCGTGGTTGGCAATTTCACTTATGAACGTGCGTCAATCAAGCACGTGGCGGACTTCATAAAATCTCAACTTTAATAATTCTAGTCTATCTACATAACTGTATAATATAATTAGACCTAAACTTCAACCGGGGAGAGACCATAATGGGTGATTATAACAAACAATTGCCACTAGCTATTAAATTACAATTTTCCGAGATCAGTTGAAAGTTTAAGCGTTTCCCTGCGTTATCCACTGCTCTGATAGATGATTTTATTGAATATCGTTGGTAGGTAGTAATAAAGTTAAATTTTAGATCACAACCGTTTTATGTGGATAAATATGAGGGAAATGGAAAGACGATCAAAGGATCAAGATTAATGGGAACGTCCCAGGTGCGCAAAGATTACTGCCTCCCTCCGTGTTTGTATTAAAACGGACGGCCCCTGCGTCCTAATTTAATCCGAACACGTCTCCTTAAGCAGGAACATAGTAGAGGTCCTTGTCCTTCAGTTTCCCTAATCCTACGCTCTATGCTCAGAAACGTAAGAACAAGCGAACGCACTTTATACCTGCTTAACTAGAGGACGACCAAATGCTTCGGTGGGTTAAGAAAAAGAGTTTTCCGCGAAAGGCTGTTATTTGGTGCGGGGTGCGGTTCCCCACTCCCGCCGCATAGGCACCTGATGATAGGGGCCCCGCTCGGGCCCCGTTTATTGCTTTTAGCTCGGTGGCGACTGTTTAAAAAAACCGACTTCCGATACCATTCTATAACCCAATAAGACCTTACTTTCCTCACTGCCTCACAGCGTCTTACTATGAGCTGGAATGCTGACCAGATTTAGAGGGTTATAGACGGGTATCGGCGAGAAATGGTCTTGCCACCGCCGAACTACAGTTCCGCGACTGCGTCCGCTCTAGTACGGCACGTGCGCTGATGGTGTTGCCAGCACGGCGGGCGAGTCGCGCTCTGGACGTCAAATTTAGCAGCGTTAGGTACGAATGGAGGTACGCGACGTACTAAACTACGGCTAAACTGCCGTCTCCGTATGGCTATGAGATGACAGTCGTTCCACATCGATCTCAGGAATTGTCAATTCGTCTGGGATGTTGTCGGCATATTCTATGGAAGAAGTTTGCGACAACCTCTTAGAAAGGGAAGTTTGTTTTCGGAGCACCTCGGCTAGAGAGGCATTGCTGTGCTCGCCGTATCGAGCGTCTAGGCCCTGTCGGAAAGCATTAACTACTCGAATCTGAAATTAACAAGAAACACCAAAACGAACAGAATTAAAAATAAGAAACATTCCAGAGAAAAGGGTATGGCGAGCTGTTAGTTAGCACATTCGAATAACACTTCGTGCAATATGTATTTACTTATTTCAAGCCCCATGACATGGTTTCTCCTGCGAAGCCCTTCTCACGAAACACTTCGCATTCCTAAAAAAATTCTTAAGTATCAGCTACCTTATTTTCAAGATACCTCTATTTACCACCAGCTGCAATAAAGTTCATTAAAACAAATTTAACTTAAAAAATATTAAAAATTTATACTGGGTGAGTCAGTTTTTGTTAAAAAAAATCTCAACATTCCATAGAACACCTCATTTTAAAGTATGTAAACATCGCGAAACCTTTTTGAGATACGATGAATCAGAAATGAAGGTATGGGAGGTGATCCAGATCTCCTACAGCATTTAATTCAATTTTTGATTGCGAGTTACTCGGTTGCGTATACGACACATATAAGCACCGGTTATATATTATTCATGATGCGACAATTTTAGTGATAAAAATCATAAAGTAATACTGTTAATAGTACACAATATTTTCGATAATTTCACTATTTAAATAAAACTTTTTTTAACTTGTGACTATGAAAACGTTTTAAAATCCCGATAGTGAATTGACGGCGATCCTGCTGAACCACTGCTCACTATTTTGTGAATACAATATTCTCAGGCGTAGAAGTACTGTATACGACTTGTGGCTGATGAGCAAATTCGTATCTCTTGGACGTTGATATCATGTCGAACGCGCAACATAATACATTATTTCGTAGGCTTAAGGGTAAAATTCTTAACGGGTCGAGAATCTTAACAAAAAGCTAACTTTCACAGAAACTCAAAATCTGACCAATACTTAGGCTACATGTTCTGTGGAAATTACCATGCAGTTAAAGTTCACAGCACATTAATAGTTCGAATCTAAAGTGTTAGCGTGGCAAATTCATAGTGATGGACGCCTGGGAATGTTTCCGAAAGTTCGCTAATAACTGTGCCAAATTGGTATTTCTTTGATTAGGATCTCGGAAACTATACGAGTTGCGAAGTCAGGTAAACGAGTAAAGTTCTCAACAATGATATTAGTAACGCAATGACGCAAACGGAGTGGCTCGAACTGCTTAGGTTTTGAAGAAATACGTTATTTGCCGTGAATTCCATTTTCCAGTAATATAAGGTGGCTTCGACTAAGCAAGATGCAAAAGCGAAGACTACTAAATGAATTTCTGAAAAAAATATATTTAAAAACTTAATATAATGAGGCCACTTCATTTTCACCATTACGTTACGTGGCCGTACAATTGTCTAGAATTTTTCCCGTTTAACTGACTCCGTTGTTCCTATAGTTCCCGAGATTCCAATACACGAATGGGTAAAACACGAGGTTCTTGACCCTAAAATTGGGCCTGCAGCAGGAAAAATCGTAGTGTTTATAACCCTGTTGTATATATAATATGTGCACTGGAAAGTAACCCACGGTTCAAAACTCAATCATATATCTCAAAAGCTGTTGCAAAATTAAAAAATATGTTTAATACTTTAGCACTCTGTATCTGGAAATGAAACGTTTTCTGATACGCTTATGTGAAATATCCTACTTGCCTTAAAATGAGGTTTTATATCTAATGTTGGGGTATAAAATAATCAACCTTGTATACAATATTATTCAGAATTCAAGTGGCGAAAGCGTGCGTTGCTCACACTTATGGAATAAAAAGTTCATAAGAACATGAGTAAGGAAATATGTACATACTTAGTTTTCGGCTTTACAGGATTTTAAACTTCTTTTGCCCACAGCTCCTACAGTTTTTGAGACATTTAGCTGAGATTAATCCTTAGGATTGACACAGTTAAACTCCTTATATATTTTTTGAAATCGAAACGGGAATCCAAGCTCCATTCGCCATCGTTCGAGGCCTGAACTGTACAAACTCTATCGATAAAAAAACTCAGTTAAATATCTCAAAATCTGCACGTATTACGAAGCAAAAATATTTAAAAATCTGAAACTGTAACCTAAAAACTACGCATTTCCGGACTTAAATCCTGAATCACCCCGCAGTCAGAAGCAATCTTTGACTAAATGCAATTCCAATGCCTTTCACCATAGCTAAAAATCGAAAATCAACGTTATCTAGCAATATTCATTAGCAACTTGTTCATTATAGTTTATTACAGCTAGTGACGATTAGCATTAGCGTTATCTACTGAGTATCCAAGGATTATCTATATAAACATGTTATGCAAGCACAGAAGCAAGCCGTCGAATTTTGCATACAGCCCCGCCTCGCGTGTAGCTAAAAAGTTGCAATTCTACACACAGAAGTAGCCATAGCAACTTAAACTTATAAAATGATAATGGAACTTAAGTGAAATTAAAAGTAAAAAATGGTGGGATAACATCAGTTGCGATTTAAATTCTATGTACACTTCCTAACATCAACTATTGGCGAGGTAACGGTTATCGACGGCTTGCCAAAAAGCCATTTGTTTCTACTTTCAGCTAAACAATGAATTTTAGGTGATATATAGTGGAATTCTAAGGGCTCATACACACAACTTTGTACAGGGGGGTACCCAGGAATTTTTTTAGGAACAGAGAAAGTTAAAAACAGTAACAGCCTAAGAGCAAATCGTACTTACCGAAAATAATATCAATTAGATTTATGAGAAAAATGAGGTATAGATTAACCTCCTATGATTAAAACAAAAGACGAAAAGTGTATTAATCTGTTCTCCCACTGTAATAATTCTATCATATTGATGCGACTTTCAAAAATCGCAAAAACATGATCTGCAAAGACTGAAATCGTAGAAAAAAATCGTGCTGCAGACTTCATCATCAAAAGTAAACCGAGTATGATTTCAGATCTGGTGACTAATTGAAAAATAGTTAATTTCTGGCTTTGCTAATACCTACAATGTATGAATATGAGGCATGATAAACCGCTTAGGGAGAACCCATTCTTGGAGCTAATCGGAGGTAAATTTTTTCTTTTTCTGTGACGCTTAGATTAAAAATTAGAAACCGAAGAAATCTACCTCGGCATGATAGAACAAACATGCAAACTTCATATATACATGCCACACTACCAGCTGTGGCTTGCAGACATACAGTGTGGGATTGGTTAAAGGGACAGTGTATTTTGATTATATGTACGTGTCAGTTTCATGCCTGATCGGATCTCATATTCGCAGGATATAAAGCTGTAGGAAACTAAAAAGCCGGTTGCCTCCAGTCAACTTTAACATATATATGGAAGTACTAAAGATGAAGGTTGGGTTAAAACATCGATGGGACTGTAGACACTTAATTCGTACTCTAACGTATTCTTCTGATCTTTCGTCTATGATGTCGGACATGTTTAGTTCGATGGTGGGGTGATCTAACAATTTCTTTAGGATAAACCATGTTACGTGATAAATGACCAGTTTGTTACGTGTCAGATAATATGTTAGAGTAAAGCGTATTGATATTGTTAGCAAAAATCGATCGTAGATACGAGCTGTCCAGTACGAAATTTTTAATAAGATAGCAGGCTGAGTAGATCGCACTGCATAGGCGTTATGTCTGGTCGATGAGTAGCAAGCAGTCAGATCTTGTCATACCGAGTGATAATTTAGGATAAAAACATTGAACTTGCAATTTCCACAAATAACACATTTTAAATTGTCTGAGCACCACTTAAACACACACGAATAACAATGTTTATACATACAGTTTTTACCAGATATTTCTGAGATTGCTTACTTGACTTTGCCCCACCTGTATTTATATGTATGTGGGTATTAGTAAACACACCAAAAGTCATTAAAAAACAAAACAATTATTAACAATTACGCACAAAAAAGGCTATTAAAACACAAACTGGCATTTAGTCAAAAATAAAATTTGTCGTAGGTTTATAATTTTTTTTTATTTTAAAAAAATTATCGCAACTGTGTTAAAAACAAAAAAAAAACTAAGTACATTTCTCAATGAAATATTGTATGTGACATGTCACAGATGGCAACGCAAAAATGCGAATTAGTCGAAAAGCCGAAGGATCCTCTTGCATCTGCAACTGCATGTTTTTCGAATTTGAATTTCTTGTAAATGTGAAAATTTGGGGTCACCAATCATTCAAGAACAATTTCCATTAGTGACCGCACATACAAAACACGTTTTAAAAATTATACAATACCAAAATAAGTTTGTTGTAAATAATTTTATATAAATGAATAGAAGCCTCTACTGTAATTTAACAAACAATGCTATAACTATGTGCAACGAGGCCATCATTATCTATTAAGAAGCATCAGGCGCTAATATTTGAAATATAATTATTAGGTAAGTATTCGAGGCTAAAAGAATTTCTTTCTAACCAGGCAAAAAACGAAAGTCGTCTATGCTTTCACAGTGTTCAATTTCATTAATATTAAAACTCTAAGAAAACTTCATAAACGAGTTAACATGTTATGTCATTTCTAACAATTATTATATCTATATATACAGTGAAAATCACTCAACAGTCAGCATCAAGCACTTAGAGATTAGAACCTTCATGAATGAACTTTAATACTTACAATTGATTAAGGCATAGTTAGAACACCTTTTCGTAAATTCCTTTGTATTTGCCCGCATTCAAAATTTAGAATCTTTACTACGTTTGCTTCATGTGAGAAACTATTAAGTACCGGTTCTAATGTTTGCCTGACTACTCGATGCAATTATTTTAACATAATTTTGTTTCAATATTCTTTTTATATATACAATATTTATATGAATTTTAGAATCGGTTATGAAAAAGTTTTTGTTGGCAATTAGGTCTGAATATGGGAAAAAATAACTAAGGGTTTCCACGTTAACTCCGATTTTACAAAAACATAAAGAGTTAATGCCTGGAGATAGTAGTTTGACACAATTCGAAAGAATTCGGCCGAGCTTAATATTTGAGCGATCTTATGCATCTGTGAACTAAAGTGTTGTTAACTAAAAACAAAATTGAACAAAAGGAAGCATGCACCATGCAGAACTAAACTGAAAACAGGAAAACAAACCACTACAAGAACCAAAGAATCAAACTGAAAGAAAATTGTACTTCACTGCTTCAATATTGGCCGGGGTCGGGCATTCTAGGTTGATTTGACAAACTTAAAAAAATTGTCAATTTCCCGCCTTCGAAGCGCAATATGAAACAGTAAAAGCTGCGCGCCAATAATTACAAACAAGAGCGAATAGCGCATACGAATACACAGCGGACAGAATAGATGTAGAAAAAGCGGCTTACAGCTTGGTCAGTTGAACTCTTGCTGTATGGAACCGGAATCAAACGTTCTTGTAATTCACCGCCTATCACCTTCAAGAAGTAACAAATGGCAACATTAAAGAGTGATTCGACAGACAGTGAAGACGTAAACAATAAAAGATAGTGCATAGAATAAGACACTACTAATAAACCTGAAAGATGATTGTAAAAAGACAGCGTACTTCTTAATCTATACCGGGTGATAGTTTCGGCAAAGCCAATAAATACACCTGCCCTCTAAATTACATAGATTCTTATTATATTCCTCCTGGAATAAAATTCTACGGTTAAAAAGTCTCATTTTGTTTCTCGAGTTCCACATAAAACATCTTTTTGCACATAAAGTAATCTATAAAAACGTGCAGTACGAATTAAGCAACATATGAAAGGTCTGGATTTTTAATACAGGTCGTCAGTCCAGGAAAATTTATCGGGTCAAAATGCATCTCACCAATCCTAGATATTTCATTTCTTTACAACCCCTCACCAAAATACATTTATCATTATCATGCACCGATCTACTTAAGATTCCTTATATACACATATTGGTCACTAAACACTGATCTACGAACGACAGCCAAGACCGGCTTGGAATAATACATGGGGCACGGGGTTATAAAGAAATAAAACCAAAAAGAAGAAACTTCATCCCGTATATTTTGACTTGAAAATACACAAGCCGCTGTATTTTTGCAATAACAAGAAAACGTGGAGCTACTTATATATAAGGTACGATATTAGACGTAGATAAAAAAATGTGTTTCAAGATAATACAGACACACGATAGCTCAAACGTGTGTAACTTTTATATGGCTCAGTGCCGAATATTGAGAACAGAGCGCTAAAAAACACGGTAAATATGCACAATGCTACACCCAAATTGTGAAGAACAGTTTCCAGGTCAATGATTAAAAATTCTGAATCAAAAATAAGACTTGTGTATATTTACGCGCAGGTGTTAATTCAAGTTAAAAATATGCTATTATGAGTACTGAGTATTAAACCAAACTGCACGTTATAAAGGGTGATCGTTAAAAACCTTCAAATAGGCGTTGAAATATCAGAGACATATGTTGGTTAAATTGATCTGTTGTCAGTCAGATGTTTGATGATAAATAACTTAATTAACGCCCCACTAATACACTTCACCGCCTCTTGCGAGTTGTTTTTTTTTTATCACCTGTTATAAGTTGTTACGAGGGGAACTGGGGGTTGGGGCTGCTCGCATGGCAAAATGACAGATATGCCGCCATGCGAACGTCTAGTATATGGAGCAGTTTGCGTGGCGAAAAAAGACAAATGTATATGTACTGTAAGGTCCCTATTTTTAACTACGCTATGAATGATTAAGTAATTATAGCCTGCTGACCCACACAGCCGTGCGCAGCACATGACTGAAAATTATCTGTTCTTTTGGCAAAGATTTTAATCTCAATATGATAATAATTAATATCCGTTATTGGCAATCCACCGCGATTCATATATATGTCGTTGGCCTTTTGATACACAATACAGTTGACACGCAAAGTGTGCATGCGCTAAACAAATTTAAAAATAAAATATCAATTGTTTCCATTACCACTAACCTGAGAGTACTAACTCTAAAATGCTATACATACAGCTAGTTCTACATCAAAGACGAAATATTTATATTTACAAAATAATACAATGTAGTAACGGTTTCGGTAAATTTGATGGCTACTTTACTAACAAAGCTAACGATAGGTCTAGTTTGAATACCAAATACACCCAAGCAAGTTTAATAGTACGACACTATGTTTTACGCTGTCGGTGGTTTGGAAAGAAATAGCGTGACCTTTTATGAAACCTGAGACCAGTACAAGAAGTCACTTGAACGTAAACAACCCCCAAAGCCAGCTTCAAAACTAACAACAATAAGTAGGCACCCACAGCCAATCGCACTATTCGTGTACAAGTACGGGCTGTCAAACTTGGATAGGTGTAACTGTGTAGTTTGATCGAAAAGATTTTAACGACATCTCATGTAACTTTAGATTGTCGTATTATTAAATCTTGATTAAGTCAGGGTGGTGTGTTGACTGCCATGAAAGGAAAACGGTTGGTGATGTTTAAAGATAGGATTAAACGTAGGAATGGAAAAGGAGTTGCTAAAAAACAAAAAAAACACACTAGTCCATTAGCTTGGGGTGTCTCAGACCGTAACGCTTAAAGCCTAAACGAGGCGTGCACTAAATTCTCCTTTTCGCAAAACACACAATCGGTTCAATTTTGCTGCATTCCTACAATACTTGTCTATGTGAACATTATACATCGATAACGGACTTACTTGAACCACTTAAATACAATAGATATTAGTTTGGTGCAAGCAACTCATTCACAGAGCAATTTTTGGCAGTGACAGCTGGTAAGACTGGCACAGGAGGGGCGAATAAAAAAACATACACAATGAAATGGAGTTTAAATTTTGAATACAAATTTGTAGTACCATAAATGTAAAAAAATGTTTAAATTTAAGGATATGTATCAAGATCGTATTATACTGGAAAATCAGTGATGTGTTCATATGTATATACGTATCAGTGCCCTCAGAAAAATTGCGTGTTCCTATAGACTGATTGTCAAAGCGACATTATTAATTTTGATGATAGACTTAGACAAGTTTGGTGTAGATATGTATGAGTGAACGTGCTATCGCTTCGCGAACAAACTTGTTTTACCGCGTGCATTCACCACGTTGAGGCATCGAGCGATAACGTGCGCATGCGGGTTAAGTCGTATTTGACATGGTGAGAACGCGCATGCGCACGTTGCGGCCAAGACTGACAGCACTAGATGCGCGTTTCATGCACTGGCTTAGGCAAATCCGCGGGGGCAGCGGGCGCAAATTGCGCGTGGTGGGGAGGTAGGCGCAAGGTATTTGGGGAGGGAACGGGCCGCTGGTCGTCCTTGGGGCGTTGTGACACCGGGTTCGCCGGATCTTCGTCAATGTAAGTGATGTCTGAGAGAGGCCGCGGAGGCCAGGGACCGGTGTGGCTGCGCGAACTGCGCAAACTGTGTAAGCTGTGTAAACTATGTACCGAGCGCCGCTCTTCTAGATCCTCCAGGGTGGACTTGAAAGCTCTGATTACTCGCAACTGCAAACACAGGGAAGCAGGGTCTCATCAGGCGGGCCGGGTGTACATGCACACGCTCGCACGCTCCGGACGAACCGGTCTTGTGATTTCGGTTCGTCCTTGACATTTATTAATACCCATATTTATACTTGAAACTACTTTTTAACCATCATGACTTTCGCCAAACTGCAACTTAATTTATTGATAAATGTCAAAGGCTTCGGTAAAAGTCACACTCAAAAAGTCCCAATTTTCTGAGCTAGATCTCTTAATGCTGCGCTTACTCCGCCCTTACACCCAAACAAGAATCTTGATGTTTTGACACTTGAACTAAGTGCTCAAACAACTAAAGTTGGTCAAAAAACCAAGACTAATAATTAAGTACTTTCACTCGGTTATTCACACTTTATTACAGGGGTATTTTTACTGTTTTATATATTCTGTCTCAAAAAAATTTCCAATAAAAAAATATCGTTCCTTTTTTTAAATCTGGTGATAGTTTAAACTGTGTTGGCGTCATCCAGCCTAATGCCAATAAACAAAAATAATGTTTATTGCGATGTAGGGCAGGTAATGCCAATTCTTTAAATACAAAACCAAAGCCAATTAAACAAAATAAGTAAACACAGTATATACAAAATGATAAGTAAAAACGAAATAAGAGAAGATATAAACACTCTTAGCAAGAATAGTATAAAGTGACTAGTTACACGAAATGTTGCTTGTTGAAACCAAAGTGCAAATTTAAAGAAGTGTGTTTACTTTTTTATAATACATTTATTTCAGAATCAGTATAATGGTATGTAAGTGTGTCTTTGTTAGAGATGGGAGACGAGTTATATACAATTTCCAGGCACCTCTAGTCTCAAAAGTAAACGAAACAGAACCAAAAGACAGAGAAAGAGACAGATTAAAGAAAGAGCGCAGAGGGTAAAATACTCTAGCATTCGTACACTACACCCTAGAAATCGCCATTTGTTAGAATATCGATCGCACGTTAGTTCTGGAAGCAGCATTTAGTAGATTCAGACATTTATACGTTTTAGGTACATTCATACATATATACTCGGATCTCAAGTACATGAAAGATTCTTGGACTACTTCTTCAAACACGTATTCAATCAAGAAATCTTTAGAGTAGGTCTTCTTATGGACCATATACTATTTGAGAAATAATACCTTCTAGTTTAAGTCCTACATTATTGAGCTAATTAAATAACTTCTAACCCCCTTTAATGCATGAAATTAAAACCGGAATCAAAATGCACTAAAGCCAGTCTAAAACTTTCCAGTTCAGGACCATTTGCTATAATATCTAATTTGAATGCTAATTGTGTGTTGTCTACCCGAAACTTCAACCAGTTTTCAATGTAAATTTGAATCAATTTAATTCTCTAGAGGCAATTGTAAGTATTAGATCTGAAGCATTAAAGTCCACATACTGGCGTAAATGCCCATTTTCTATACGGAAGATAAATAGAAAATATTTTGATCATTAAAAGAGCAAACGTTTCATCCAATCCGGAGGGAAGAAATCCACAAAAGGAATTCTTCAAATGCGGGAATAATTGAAATTTAGTCGAAAAAGTCCAAGAAACTATCTGACAGTCATCAATCCCTAACCACAAACACTATTAATTGGCTGTGTTGTCGGCAGCACGCTGGTAAAACAGTATCGTCTGGTAATGTTTGGTATAATATGGCGTATTAATTGAATGATACCACTATAACTAAACGAGGTACAGGGTAAGGGGCGACAAGACACATCCAGGAAGGTTTCGGCTCTAAGAACAACTAACATGGTATAGAAGTGCAAAATAGACGGCAATCGCAGTTCATCTAAAGAAGGCCTACTACAACTACATACTTGTTTTGTGTGGCGGAATTTGCTTGAGGCACCCAACGGTTCCCTATACCTCTGTTTCTTTCATCGCTTCAGCTGGCTATTAAACGTACAAAAATATGGTTATTTTTATCTCGCATTCTATGCCTTCTTAGCTGTAAACTGGAAAATTTTGAACTAATCGTTTATTGGTCTTAGATATTAGATACGTTACGCATTCTGTAATTTAGAAAGTGCACGGAATAAGTTCAAGTAATAACCAAATGGCCTATGCATAGAGAAAATCTCTTTAATTTTCTTGTATACTATATTAGTCCAAAACTATCTAATATCAGGTACCAACATAGCCGATGTTTAAGACCTAATACTACTACTACATTCACCGGCACTTAAGGCGGTGTACCGAATTTTAACAAAATAAAATCTTGTACAATTTTTTAATTTTTTGTCCGATTTCCAAATTTTTTTTCACAGATGAGAGGAAAATGATTTAAAATATTCTCTCAGATTTTTAAATCAAATTAAATACATGTCCAATATACAGGAAGTAAAACAAAATTATCTCCTTTTAATCTAACTTTGGAACATGCTATGACAAATTAGTAAATACACCATTTTATGAGTAAAAGTTGTAACTGAAAAGTGTTGTGATCAGGAGTTTAATTAGTGGATCCTTTGTAGATTATTTTATGAACCCTGTTGATACCTCGGCTCGTTCTATAGTCATGAATATATTAATTCTACTCGACATGAAAAACTTTGAATTGTAATGTTCCTTGATATTTAATAACTATTATAACAAACACAAATGAAGCTAAAGAAATTTCTTATAGCAAACGAACATTTATTTGAAAAGAATATTAAAAAAAACTGTCTAGAAAAAATTTGAAACGATTTGTATGTAAAATGTTATATAATTAATCGTTAAATACAATTAATCAAGGGTATTACCCCCAATTAATGCCACTATTCTTTTGGTATATTTAAAATCAAATGCTGAATGTCGTCATGAGGAATAGATTTTCATTTCTCCAAAAGAGCTTGTGGCACCCAACTAATGGTTAAAGATGCAGGAATACGACCTGGCATTCTTAGCCCAAGCGTGTACCAAACATGTTTCATTGGATGCGCATATGAACTTAATACTAGTGTACGGTAGGAATGTACGCATTCTTGTGCATCATCGATATTAGAAGATAGTCACTAACAACAAAATCGACATAAGAGGAAACAAAATAAAATAATAAAAATTTCTTTTTTTCTTACTCATAGGGTTCAATAATTCATAACTTTTGAGCCATGAAAGACAGACTTCAAGGGAAAAAATGCAGAATTTCGCCACAACGTGGTCCAGAAAAAAATGAATAGATATTGTGTTTCCCCACATATTCGATATGCATTCCGTTTGATTGAATTTACACGATGAGACTAGACTAATTTTCCTCCGATTTGTAAACTGATATTTGAAAGTTGAATAAATAATATAAAAGTTCTATAAGAACATATTTAATTAAATTCAAGATGCTCCGTTTCAAGTGCCAGTGAGTGTATATTCATCCTACAAATCCCAATAACTCTTATCCAGATATCCTAGAACTGCGTAGAAAATATGTATTAGACGCATAGTAGTTCGGTCAAAATCACAGTTAGGTCGAAATCTTAACCAGATCTAAGTTAGCTACCTTGCACTACGTATGAAAAATTGTCCGTCGACGTTAAATATAAAAAAGGTACGAATTAAAGTACCATTAATAGAGGGACACGTACGAATGACGAAACAGACATGGCCATAAAAAACACGGACGTAAGGGTGCGACAGAAACAATATCGTCAATTGGTCAGATTCGTGTAAAAAGTGCAACTTTAGACAACACAGCCATAAGTTTACGAATTTAATAAACGATGCTTATATTCTCGTTCAATCCTTTTTTGACCTGCTACTTTGAGAATTGCTTATATTATACGAGGCAGACAGTTAAGGAAAGCAGCAGCTTCAACAAAGGTTGTTAGATGGACTATTCTCGAGGTGGTCTTTCATGCACATTTACTACTCTACAACTACACATTATTCGGCTGAGTGTAAATCGGTATTATTCCACAACGATCTGTGAACTTTCTACACATGCAATTTGCGAAGTCAGTCACTCACACGGATTTATTTCGAAATTTCATGTTTCAATCTGATGCCCTGTTCGTGACTGACGATTACTTAAATAATAAAGTAAAAAGCATCTAAAAGCCAAAAGAGAGTTAGAGGAAAATAAACACACTGTGACATAATTTAAAATATCACCGACTCTCTCAAAAAAGTATGTGAAATAAGGGAAACGGGAGTAGATCCACTGCTGGCCTACTTTTTAATTAGTAACTGGTGTTACAATTCAATAAAACTACATTTAAAAACTGGTTTGCTGCACCTGCAAGGCATAAATGTTATTCTATCTGACAAACATTTAAAAAAGGAACGCTACAAAAACACATTGACAACTAGAAGCGAACAATAATATTTGGGTGGACAACATAAAACCTTTACAATTCTAAATAAGCTTGACTTACTACAAGAGCATTAGATTGTTTACTTATACAAACAGATATTATGAAGGATTTTTTGAAACTGGTTATCCATCTTGGAAAAGACAGTAAGGAAGAGTCTATATATTCAACTGTAGATAAATATAATTAATTATTAATGGCAGCAGGCAAGTAATTTGAAATTCTTGTCATTGAATGTTATTTAATTTCCATACAAGTGTTACCAAATCCATTTCTGAAATACCTTTCTTTGACTGGAAAAAAATTTGTGCTTAAGGAGTTGACCACCCAAAAATGAATGATTAATTTTGCGACACGCACTGTCAACTGTTAAGCAGCACGCATGCTAGTCAATAAGACTAAAAAAGAGAAAAGTGGTATAGGAAATCAAGGATGAGACAGATGGGAGGACCTTATTTGAACTTGGTCTATTATTTTTACCTATGGAAACCCTACAAATTGAGCTCTGTTCCAAATCAGTCACACATTTCATATCATTACACTTGCATATGGGTCAGAGGCTTTATTATTTGTGTCTTTGTAAACATTGAAAGCTCTGACTCATAATAGTTCTTGATCGGATTCCCTTATGCTGAGGGAAGACGACCGTTTTCTGTCTGCTGTTTTTTACAGTAATTTAACCAATGTGTCTACTAGAACTATTACGAACAACACTCACCTGGGTTTGCAACCGAGTAAGGCCTCGAATCCATAGGATTTGACCAGCTCTAGGCTTTTTGTCGGAGTCTACATCGAATCTTTCTTCACCGATCGGTATAGCCTCTGTATATTCTTCTGGATGACCACGGCCCCATCTTCGTTGGCATAAGCACAATTGAAACATGCAAACTAAAGACATGAAGCTAAACTTACGATAAAATCTTAGGAATCTTGCGGGTGGGGATAGTGGTAACCAGTTGGCCCCATAAAAGGGTTCCAATGCCAAATAATAGGCACCAGAACCATTGCTCTAGCGTGAGAGCTTTGGTCGAGAACGCCATCCCACCATACTGAATAATGAACACCTGACAAATGATTATTTTCGCAAGTTCTTCAAATCGAACTATAACAATTTTACCTGTGCAGCGCAAGTACCGATCCAAATTGTATAGAAAATGGGGTTGGTGAAAATGCCTTCGAAAACATTCCTTTGTCCATGGATCTTTCTAGCGTTGAATTCATTGAACAGCGTCATCATAACGAATGAGTTGAAAATTACGGTGAAATGTTGAGTGGGTTCTGCGCCGATCTCTGCTTTTCGTCCCGATTCAATATCCAATAACTTTTCACCTTTATTATCAAACAAACTGTTATATGAATGTTCAATGACATAAAAACTGTGACGTACCAACAAAGAGTAAAGTAAAGATGATAGTTAACTGGTAGACGGCTTGACCAAGGATGTTTTTCATCATAGTCCTGGAAATTAAAGGTTTAGTTCTTCCGTAGGGTTTCCTAAGCAATAAGTCATTGGTGGGCATTTCTGTGGCTAAAGCCAAAGACGCTAATGTATCCATAATCAGGTTCACCCATAACATTTGCACAGCCTAAACGACAAAAATCATATAATCAATTTATTACAAGACTAATAAAAAATACCTTGAGAGGACTATCTTGAACGGCACAAGCACCAATGAAAGCAACAATAACGGCAACAACGTTGACTGTCAATTGGAACTGCAAGAATTTAGCTATGCTGTCATATACGTTCCTACCCCACATGACCGCCTTTACAATACTGCTGAAGTTGTCATCAGTTAAAATAATGTCGGAAGCTTCTTTGGCCACGTCAGTACCAGCGATACCCTAAAATAAAAGTACGCTTAAACTGTGAAATTTTTTACAACAAAAAAAATACCATGGCAAATCCAACATCCGCCTTTTTCAATGCAGGACCATCGTTCGTTCCGTCACCAGTCACAGCTACAACTTCCCTGTTGTCAGTTGCGGTACTGTCAATAATACCTTTCACCAAGATGTATTTGTCAGTGGGAGAGGAACGAGCCAACACTCGCAATTTAGGCCAAACTTTATCTAAGAGATGTTGTTGAACCTAAAAAAGAGAAAGAGGAAGGTAAAAGAAAATGCTACTTGACTTACAGGGATTCAAGTGGAGTGTATATTTCACAAATAGCTGATTATAAAGCTGTGGGAAAATGTTTATCAGTACTCTTAAAATCGTTTAATATCATTTTGAAGTTTTCTTATCATCTATTGGTAGGAACTACAACTTTTTTTATATTAAATTCCTTGTTACTTCCATAACTTACCTAGTTCAGCTGTGCTGAAAATCTAATATTGTAATTTGTTAGACAATTATGTACAATTTTTTTTCTGGTTTCCAAATAAGAAGCATGGAAAAATCGAACTTTTTATCCTAAAACATTTACCTCAACTAAACACAAAAAGTTAGGTAGCGAGTTAAATAAAAGTGTGCAGCCCATAAAAAGGTGTTTATCCAAAAACATTCAATTTTTTCTCTTTTTTATTTGACCAGTCGGAAAATGAACGCAATAAGATCGACGTAAGTATAGTTTCGAACTTGAACGGTGCAGGTTTCGTATATGGGGTACTCAGTGTATTAACGCAATTAAGCGATATTCGTACACACGATGCAACTGTGATCGGTACATCATCCTGTATTAGTTATTCGGTTTCATGTCAAAGCTATTCGATTTCTAGCCAGACGCTCAAACGATTTTCAGTAAAGTAATCAACAATAAGCCTAGACCTTAGAGTAACAACTGGCAGAAATGCCTATAACAAACTTACAATCAATACATTAATACAAAGAGTACTATAGTGGTACTGTTGATTAGCGTTTGCCACTATCCATTTTACTACACATTTAGCAGTACAAACTTAATATTCAACCATGCCCGAGGCTGCTTTACTAGTGAAACTTTTCCCCTAAGCTTTGTCAGCATTTCACAAATACATCCCTGAACCACAATTATTTGGTTCTTTAGTAGATATATGTGTCATGTTCAGCTCTATCGAAATTACGATTACTTACCTCGCCGGAACTATCTCTGATTCTCATATTGAACTCTTTGCCTTCAAGAATAAGGAAATCTTCATTAGGTTTCACAATTCCACATTTAGTGGCAATAGATCTAGCTGTATTAACATTATCTCCTGTAACCATTCTGACAGTAATACCGGCTTTCTGACATTTCTTGATCGCATCGGGTACTTCCTGCCTGACTGGATCTTCAATACCAACGACGCAAAGGCAGGTAAGGTTGCTTACGATGTTATCTTCATCCTCCCAGTTAGGTTCGTTATCTATGTGAACCTCATTGATCGCAGCTTTACCTGGCACAAAGTCTTTGTAAGCGACGGAAATTGTTCTAAGTCCATCGCAGGCCATAGGTTCAATAACTTGTTTAAGAAGCCGCTCTTGCATGTCCCGTGTGAATTTTTCCAGACGGCCATCGTGACCATATATGAAGGCACACCTAAAAAGGATTGTAAATTTAAAATTAACCTTCTACAGGCGTAGCCATCTGGACTTACTTGTTTAAAATCATTTCAGAAGCACCCTTGGTGAATAACCTATACCCGCCCTCTCGGCGGGGAATGACAGTACTCATGGATTTCCTAACAGAATTAAATGTATACACTCGGGTGAATGATTCTTCCGGATAATCGTCTCGGATATTTTGGTAGTTTTTGTTAAGGGCTAGAGAAAATCCCAGCAAAGAACATTCAGTTTTGTTGCCCACCTGTTTGGGTAGTTCAGTGGGATCTTCAGAAGGCTAAAACGACGATTTATGAAATACAAGCTGCATAATTTATATCACAATCATACCATAACACGAGAAGTATACGCGCAATTAACGGCAATACCCTGTATGATAAGATTGCCGACGTGCGCGGGAATATCACTGAATTTAGGGATAGTCTTGCAGAGCTGCTCACAGATATATGATTGCACGACGGTCATTCTATTTGTGGTCAAAGTACCGGTCTTATCGGAACAAATGGCAGTTGCGTTGCCCATAGTTTCACACGCATCTAAATGTCTGACTAAATTGTTATCTTTCATCATTTTCTATAAATTAAATAACGAGTCAGTGACTGTGATCATCAATCAGAATAGTCTGGACTAACCTTAACACTATAAGCTAAGGACAAAGTTACAGCTAGTGGTAGACCTTCAGGCACGGCTACGACAAGAACTGTGACACCAATGATCAAGTGACGAACCAGCTGATTGGCATAATGGTTCTTCCATGGCTTTTTGTCGATAATAAACGTTGTAACGCAAAACTGTATAACCAAAATCACCACGGTAAGAACGGCGATGGTGGAACCCGCGTATCCAATCTGAATTGCGAGTTTGGTCAATTTGGCTTGCAATACAGACTTTTCCTTCTTGTGACTGGTTTCCGCTGGAGGTGCATTGCTCACATGGTTCTCCTTTCCATCCTGGGCGTTGTCAAGTTTATTTGCCACCGGAGCTGGTGAATTCATGTGGCTATTTCCGGTTACGTTCTCCTCATCGCCTGTTTCCATAAGAACTTCAAAATTATTGAAAAGCGACATGGGTGATTTATGATATTATTAGTTTACACCACGATTTGATACGTATTTGCTAGCCAATAGACGAAATCTTATTTATTCCAATACAAATAGTTATGAAACGATTTAATAAATATTACGATTATGACTTCAACCAGACATTTTAAAAAGATTAAATTAATTTGAAATGCAAAAACAATAATGCAGTTTTACTAAGGTACCTTTTGACATTTAACTTGCATATGTTGATAGAAATAGAAAAGATACTCAAAATCTAAATTCGAAAACAATGTTTAAGATAATAATCACTCTTCTAAAATGTATCATCAAATCGCAGCATAGAATTAAAGTAAACATGAAACATGTAACATTTTATGAGTCTTAAATAAATAAAAGAAAATATTAGAGGCATGCAGGAAGGATGTTAGTAGTGGAATTGTTAATCGAAAATTAAATCTATATCCTCAATAAATTAGAAGTTAATCAAACAATGTTCTTAGGAATATAATTCATATAAATAGAGAAAATTTATTCACCTGTCAAACTTTTCTTCTTCCGCTGCTTTTTAGCTTCTGTACAAAAACACATGCAAAAGGAGAACATTAGCAATCTCAAAAACACTCCCAAAGTCCTGACATGGGTAAAATACAAAAAAAATACGAATGGAATCTTACAGTATATGGCCAATAATTTCTTTCAATATTCGGCCATGCTTGAGTTTTAAATGTATCAATATGCAGTAGGGTCATTTATGAAGAGATTCATGAAACAGTTGATTTAAATAGAATAAAAATATTTCAATGTTAGGCAATTATATAATTTAACGTTGGAGCCAAAATATCGAAATATCACAACATCTTGAAAAGTATGATAACATCTTTTCAATAGACAAATGGGCATTTGTCTGCGTGGTGAGAACAATTTTAAATATGTGAACTATAATTAAAGTAGACAAAATGAAGTAACTAAAATTTTTATGGAGACGTTTGCACCATACACTGTAAGTGGCTTTAGGCCAAGACTATATATAAAAAATCCTATTCTAAAAATAAACATACATGTATTTTATGTGCAAAATTAAACGAGAATTATTATTAAACTGCAATAATTCGTAAAGATTGAAAAGAAATAACAATACAATTAATGACATAAAAATACACGTACGTAAGTGTAGAAAATTGGGGGAAGGGCAGGGCATAATAACATCATTAAAATACGAAAAAGGGCCTTAAATTTTCAAAGTCTCTTAAAATGGAAACAAAAGTCACTTTCATATGGCTGACAAAATTTATAAGCCCCCTTTGCGAGTCACAGACAATCTATATGATAATGTTACAGACATTTCAAAAATGTGCAGCTAACAGTAATACACTTAAATTGTCTTTAATGCATCATCTGTAAGAACTCTCACAGGACAAGAACTGAATAAAAATAACCCTAAAGCAACAGGGAAAAAAAATTCTACTGTTAAATAGATTTTTGTCAACGTAAGAAAGAGATAAAAAAACTAAACCTCTAAAATATAAAGTAATATGTAGATTCAGGGCCTCATAAATTTGATTTCTGGATTTAAAAAAGTCTATTTTTCCCAGATATTTAACAGTTTAAAAATAATGAAACTAATAGAGATAGAAATATAAACGAGAAGTCCTTACAGATGGGAAAAATACAGGGGGGGGGGGGGGGTCACGATTCAAACAGTGACATGCGCATGGAATGAGAAAGAACATACCTTTTTTCATTTTCTTGATTTCTTGCTCTTGTTGATCAACAGCGGCGCCAAGGAGAGTAAAGATGATGCCAGCTTGTGAATTCACACCCACAGCTGTTACCAACATCTTACCGGAACCTTCCATAACATGAGTGCCTGAGAGGACCATGGGATTAAAGTTTTCTCCTTTCTTCACGTGATCTGATTCACCAGTAAGAGATGACTCATCCACCTAAAGAAGGGCTCAATTGCAAATATGTTTAATATTGGCACCACATACCTTAAGGTCGTTGGATTGTATAAGAATACCGTCCGCAGGCAAAAGATCACCATATTTAATTTGGCAAATATCTCCTACAATTATGTCACTAACAGGGATCTGCTTGACTTCTCCACCTCTGATAACTGCAAATTTGTGTTCTCCCTCTATTCGACTTTGTAAACCGCGAAACTGTCTTTCCTTAGTATAATCGTTAAACGCTGTCACTAACACTACAACTATAACTGAAATTAAAATGGCGAGACCTTCGATCCACCCATGGCTTGTTTCATCATCATCGAATTCATTCTCTGTAAAGAAAGAAACTGAGCTATTAACTTTAGAACTGCACAATTATACCTATAATTAATTTTTACTAGTCTACCTAGTAAGTAAAGAGCGACTTTAATATACAATGATCTTCTAAATATACTGACAAATAAGGTGAAAGTTAAAAAAGAATTCCGCAATAAGTATGAAATTGAAACTCTTATAACACACAGTGAAGATCTCCAAAAAAGTTGTTGGTGATAAAGTATGGATCTAACTTAGAAAAATTAACACTTTCGGCAAATCTTCGTCCTTCATTGTGAAAAGAATGAATCCGAAAGAATACACCATCTCGCAGAAACACTTATTTTCACCTTATCGTCAATCTCTCTTTTAAGTTATATGATGCATTTAGGGACACCATATATAAACGATTCCAATTATAATTTAGACTAGGTACATTCCAGTGCTTGCCCGTAAATGGATTTAATTGAATCACTTTTCTCTTTCAGGCCAAAATTAAAATCAGACAGCTTCTGTATAAAACTCAGAATTAAATGTCACATTTTATGTTGTGGTCAATTAAACAAGATTTAATTCGTAGGAAACTAAACTTAAAAGTATATTTTATTAATTACTGACACTTTTACGGCTATAATGAATGAGTGCTCACGCACAAGTATTTTGATAAGAAATCCAAGGTGTTACATAGCATATATAAATATAAAAATAATTGACTATACACTTAAACTCATAAAAGTTTTTATCTCGCGAATAATACTCTACAATGATATTTTTAGAAAAAAATACACAAATGGTGGTTTAATTATTCACAGATACGTAGTATAATACACAGCAGAATAAAACTTACCAGAGTCATCTGCAGGTGGTTGATAGAATGAAAGACCCAAAGAAACTATCGCTGCTACTTCTAAAATAATTAACGTTATGTCTTGTAAAGCTTCCCAAACTAATTGTAAAAACGTTTTTGGAGGTTTGGGGGGTATTGAATTGGAACCAAATGTTTCTCTTCTATGATCTAAATCTACTTGTGATCCGCTCAAACCTGAAATTAATCAAATATGTTTATGTAATGTACTAGATTTTCAAACTCGTTATGATAGGTCATGTCTATTTGAGTTTTAAATTAGTAAATAAAAATAATGACACTTAACGCTTACCTTCACTAGGGGATGTGTATAGTTTCTTACATATTTCTTGTACCCCACCCAGATCCTGTATTCTCTGGACTCCATCCTGCTCACGATGTTCCATGAGGTCCCGGAGTTGCTTGAGGGTGATTCCATATTGTGCGGGACGGCCGTCTATCGTAGCCATTTCTTACTGCAGTTCTGAAATTAAGATAACTCAATTCAAGGAATTTTATTTTTACAAAGATTTACAGAATTGTAATACTTATAACAAAATTTAGTTAACCAACAACATGTCCAATATTATCATTTTTATTACTATCTAACACCAGCACATAACTTCAACTGTGAGTTAATCTTACTAAAATGATTACAAATTTTGGAAAGACGATGTAATCTAACTGTTTCTACTGACGCCTTGTGTAATCTTTGAGAGATCCATTAACGCAATGAGCCCCTATTAATGACGTTATTAAAGACGTCACAGGGCACTGTATACATCTTCATAATGTCACTAAGAGCTTTGAGATACCCTTAAGTAAACAACAATTAAGTTTTACAATAATACGAAAATGATAACAGTTGGTTTCATTTTAAAGTATGTACCTAATATGATCGGTTTTTCATTGATAACATCAGGCAGTACATTGTATTAAAGGTTTAGTCTACAAGTACTACTCACAAATAAGAGAAACCCTGGTTTACAAATGAAAAAAAAAATCTTACTCTGAATTACCTATGCTTTGAAATAATTGACTCAAATTTGATGGTGATTGTTTAAATACATGTGAAATTTGAATAGGAAAAATAATGCAAAATTCACTTACTAAATATGAATTCAAATAAAGCCAAAATTCTAGAAGCCAATGGACTTTTGAGTTGGTTATAAACATGAAGCACCGCGAATGAAAAAACTTCTTGCATGAATTTGTCATGTCAATGGAACAGAATAATTTGTGCACATTATCATAATTTGATTTGGTGGCTTTGTCTGATAAAATTTATATTTCTATGAGTCTTAGGGCATTACATTGTCAAGAACTGAAAAATAATATTGAGAGACCTTCAATTTCCATATTGCTACATTTAGATCTTATGTTCAATAATAAAGAAATATGTTGATCTTCTAGGAAATTCTTTACAATATGACACCAACATACTTTACAATATACACATTTGGGGCATCCTGTATATGTTGAACCAATAAGTTTATACGAAGCTAGAACTCCCATA
The DNA here is from genome assembly GCF_040115645.1 of Euwallacea fornicatus. NCBI lineage: Eukaryota > Metazoa > Arthropoda > Insecta > Coleoptera > Curculionidae > Euwallacea > Euwallacea fornicatus. Next base: position 420,310 of record NC_089543.1, read on the forward strand.
TTGTAGACACACATAAGATATAACAAGTGATTACTAAAATAAAACCTGACAGCACGAAATGAATTGGAAATATATGTTGTTGATTAAGCCATTTGTTATTAACCAAAAAACATCTGATCAACAACAGATGAATTTATCCAAAACATAACTCTAACAGTTGTTCTAATTTCCACTGGTAATTCATATCAATATCAAGTAATATAGGAAATGGTCCTAAAACAAAATAAGAGTGAATGTTCTTGCAATCAGTTGACATAAATGATTATATAGACCCTGAGTTACCTTTAGTTCTAAATTGAGGTAAATATTCTCTAAATCCTAGGAGTTATAAAGGAAAAATTGAAAATATTTTAAAATTATGATATTTCATATTGTAGATATGAAGCTTTCGAAGATCTATGGTTATATAAATTGTTTGACTTATTTCTGACTTTAGAATATACCATTAGAACTCTGCAACTTAATTTTGGGATTCGCCATATTGAACAATTTTATGTTAGAATCTGCCTAAAAGGCAATGGATATTATAGAATTCTGGACAAACATTTAGTTTTAAACATTAACAATGCTAATAGTATTAAAAAAAATAGATCACTGACTTTGAATTATAAAAATAACTATTTAATATACTAAAAATGTTCACCTAGTAGAAAAACAGCGCGTTTGCATGTTAATATTACAGTGATCCTTACAGTATTAAAGACCAGAATATGATTTTTATTATTCTAACTCACCAGATTTTCAAAGTCATAATTTATAGATATAATTCATATGCCTTAATACTTGAATTTGCTTTACTATCGAATTATGAACGAAACACACCGGAATAAACTTCAAATATGTACACGAATGGGGATTAGAATATTTTTCACAAAAAAAGTTTCTAATCAAGTAAGACAAGAACACAAAGATGACCTAAAATATATGCTACTAAACCAAATCTCCTGATTCCTTCTGTATTTATAATAAAAAAATAAATTTACCTGTTAAAAACTATATTTTATACCTGATAAACCAATAAAAACTGTTAATTTAATTTTTTTAAAGTTTGCACAAATCAGTAATATTTCATAAACAAAACTTACAGGTTAGGTTAAGATTTTGCCACATTCACAAAAACATCTGTCACTCAGCACCATTCACACGATACAACAACAATCGAGCAGGAGCAGCACTAGAACGCTGAAAAATTGTATTGTTTGCACTGAGGTTCGTGTAACGCGCCTACTGATTTTAGGTGTACAATGTCGTTTTTTACACATAATTATTTAAAACTGTAATAGTAGTAAGAAGTCTCAAACAAGCATGAATCATAATCAAGTAAAAAAGAGGGGCAGCCGCAGATATGTTCATGATGTATTTATATATAAAGTTATTATGTCATTGTATAATTACTAGAATAATATCGCAATAATTTTGTTGTTGTTGTGTACAACTGATTCAGGGTAATGACGAATCCTAAATCAGTAAATGTATTAATCAATAAGAACTTACGGATCTACTTTCTTTGGAATTTCAAATAATTTTTTTAATTATATTAATAGTCTTTAATTGGAAAAATAAGTGACGAACTTTAGAATAAGTAGAAACCAGAAGTTTAAATTTATTGCAAATGTGACGAATGTTAAATGTCAGTAATGTCGTGTTAGCAAATAGTGGGGATTAACTTCTCGGAAAAAATGTTCCTCTATTAATTATCATTTTTAACTAGTCAACGCGCGTTTATAAGTGTCGATCTTTTATATTGAAAGAAAGTGATATTAAGTTTCATAGTGTAATTGTAACTGGCCAGCCCCATCCAGTAATATATATATATATATATACAGGGTTATTCACGCTATACGGCTCGGAATATTGTGACCAAAATACGAGGTTTTCTAAAAATTTTTCTTTTGGGTTATATGGGGATCTATTATGGCTACTTTTTAAAATTATTTTCATATTATACAGGGTGTCCCAAAAGTGCTAAAAGTATCAAAGTTGTGTTTTTTTAAATGGAACCCCTTGTATATTGTTGCATTTTTGGATTCTCCGATCAAAATAAATGTGTGTTTTAATAAGGTTTACAATACCTAGCACTTACGGTTTTTGAAATAATTTAAATTTTGTAAAAATTTGGCCTAATTTTCATGTTTTAACCACTTAAGCAGTATTTAAGTTATGTAAGCGTAATTTACAGTGTAGTGTAATAATGGATCATACTTTATATCCCTATCATGAAAAACTTGCCAGCTTATACAGGGTGTGCAAAAATTAAAACTATTCAAACGAGGACTTTAAGTGGCTATAACTGGATTAATTTAAATGCAATGCCATATTTTTTAACTTACCAGGATATGTAGTTTTTAAATACCCATCGAATGGTACTAGGATGTTCATAGCTAAGTCTTCGCGTTTTTGCAGAATGCACTAAATAATGGCTCCTTGCGCCATTTGGCGTCTTTTAGTTCAAAGTTCCAATGTATCTCGTTGCCTATGATACTTCAAAATATCAGATAGTTAATTTAGTTTATTTTTTAGTTTAGTCTGCAAAGGTACTTTTTTTCTAGAGTGTGTAATGTACCCTCAGGCTACGCCTATGCCTTTGCAATCCGTCCGATTATGTCCGTGATGACCATATGTTGGGAACCCATTTTCTTCCTGTAAGGGTTGCCCTGCATAAAGGAACTTTCACTCTTTTATCCTTATCAAGACAAAGATCTAAATTCATCCATATTTGGTCAAAATCTTTACAGCTGCAATTTCCCGTAAATTCTCAATTTTTGCCTTTGTCTCAAGATACGGTTTAAGGATTTAAAAAGTTACCAACTGTGGATTGACCCTGTTAATGGGTACCGATCCCCTGATTGGGTATTTAAGCTACCCCGAATCCCATAAACTTTCTATTACTCTAAAAATCCTCTCTAATGTCAAGATCATTTTAGTTTTTACCGATTAAGGCGTGTGTGTTATAACGAGTGCAAATAGATCGGACGGATTTCATAGGCATAGGCGTAGCCTGAGGGTACATTACACACTCTAGAAAAAAAGTACCTTTGCAGACTAAACTAAAAAATAAACTAAATTAACTATCTGATATTTTGAAGTATCATAGGCAACGAGATACATTGGAACTTTGAACTAAAAGACGCCAAATGGCGCAAGGAGCCATTATTTAGTGCATTCTGCAAAAACGCGAAGACTTAGCTATGAACATCCTAGTACCATTCGATGGGTATTTAAAAACTACATATCCTGGTAAGTTAAAAAATATGGCATTGCATTTAAATTAATCCAGTTATAGCCACTTAAAGTCCTCGTTTGAATAGTTTTAATTTTTGCACACCCTGTATAAGCTGGCAAGTTTTTCATGATAGGGATATAAAGTATGATCCATTATTACACTACACTGTAAATTACGCTTACATAACTTAAATACTGCTTAAGTGGTTAAAACATGAAAATTAGGCCAAATTTTTACAAAATTTAAATTATTTCAAAAACCGTAAGTGCTAGGTATTGTAAACCTTATTAAAACACACATTTATTTTGATCGGAGAATCCAAAAATGCAACAATATACAAGGGGTTCCATTTAAAAAAACACAACTTTGATACTTTTAGCACTTTTGGGACACCCTGTATAATATGAAAATAATTTTAAAAAGTAGCCATAATAGATCCCCATATAACCCAAAAGAAAAATTTTTAGAAAACCTCGTATTTTGGCCACAATATTCCGAGCCGTATAGCGTGAATAACCCTGTATATACAGGGTGTCCCACAAGTGTTTCATTATATTTCAGTGGGTAATAGTACATTGAAAAATAATATGACTCCCTATATAAACCATATTCCAATAATGTTTCATTAAGAAGATACAGGGTGTTAAACTTAAAACACACCTGGAATATTTCAACGTATCAGAGTATCAATGAACAGGCGAGCTCAATTATGTATTGAACAAAATGGCCACCAATTTGAACAATTTCTATAATGTTATAGCAAATAAATAATATTTAAAACAAACTTAATATTATTAAAACCATTTAGAGAATATCGTGCATATAGACGGTATTCAATTTTTTATTGGCAAACGATATGTCGGACGAAAAAGAATCAAGTGAGCATTTTTCTTCTAAATGAAATTAAACTTCTAAAAATAATTTTTATTTTGATAAAAAGCAGTGGCGCACCATGTTTTTCTTTAAAAATGTGCTGAGAAGTGTCCGTACGCACGTCACTGGTGAAACGAAAAATAGCCCTTTTGCATAAATAAATGCGTCTACATTAACTCTCAAAACATGCCAAATTTCACTTACATATCTCAAACGGTTTTGAATATATCAATAAAAGTTAGATTTTTTAAGTAAAGTTTAACATCCTGTATCTTCTTAATGAAGCATTATTGGAATATGGTTTATATAGGGAGTCATATTATTTTTCAATGTACTATTACCTACTGAAATATAATGAAACACTTGTGGGACACCCTATATATATATATATCTGTTGAAATGATTTTTCCAGAGGTTAGAAAATTTCATACATAAAACAATGTTCCATTAATTTTCGATAACTCCGATGAAATTAATGAGATTGGGCAGAACATCCTCTGCTGAATGCAATAATTAAGAGGATATCTGTATATGCTCAATTTACATTTCCATCCAGTAGGATTAAAAACATATCATAATTGTTTTCAATCTAACATTCAAAATTATGCAAGCAATGGAACCCTTGAGTAATAAACTCAGATTCAGTTTAAACTCTGCTGATTGATCTTGAAAACCAAAAAAATTTATTTTGAAACTCAAGCCGGAATCAATAACTTGTAAAATATTCAATAATTCACTATAGCAACAATAAAGTCAAAACCAATTTAATTCTCTGTATAAACGTAGTCTCCTGGGTCTTAATTTACAAAAAGGTACAAATTGCTGGGTTGTGCCTGGGTATTTACTTAATTGCCCTTTATATTAGATACCAAGATTTTGTAAAACACATAAAAACTGAGTTCGAGATTAATACCCTGCAAGGGAAACATGCTTTTCATAAGGATATGATAGAATCAGTCACCTACCTTCAATGAGCCTCTATCCAGAAATAATAAAACAAATCAGGCACAAATTAGTCACCAAAAAACTACCATATATACACACTAATGCATTTGGAAATATACACGTTTTGATTCGCCAGTGGCTTTATTATAATCCCAAAGAATATGTTCACTACATGGTTAGCTGTACATTTAAATGAAGGATGTACGCCAACCACTTCCGCTAAACAAATGGAGTCGAAAAACTTAAAGTGCGTGTTTTTAAGTGCCAACAATTTATTAGGCCACTTTAGTGTTATTGGGGTTTAAGATCGGTTTATGAAACCAGCAAAGGTTTTTACGTAAATCGCGGTTAAAATTAGGCAGACATTATGTACAATGAGGTTGTTGTAAACCTGGATATTTTTTACTACCACTAGTTAAATAGTAGATAAAGTAATAAATATTAGTGCAAACTCAAATAAGACTGCGTTATAATTCTGTCTCGCATAAACCCAAGAGAAAAATAACAAAAAAAGTGTAAAATATTTCTGTTTCTAACCCTAGTAACCTAATCTCCCTTTGACCTCCAACTTTTAAAGGTTTCACTTTAGTCAATAAAAATCAAATTATGTAGGATATTCAAGGTATAAAAGAGTGATTCTTTTGAATTTTCGGGACAGTAGAAAGTTGCCAAGAAATGTTTGTTTCATTACACCGAAGCCCTAAATTAATAACTTTCAGTATTATCGACTTTCAGTTCCTAGAATAGATTATAGAAAGAAAACATTATTTTGATTCGGTTCACAGTAAACGTTGGCTTCACGGACAGGTCGATAGCCGCTAAACGTCGACCGCAGGACCGTATCGAACCTCTACTAAAAGCAGTTATTCTTAATAAAAGATGTTTTAATTGATCTTCATTATAATACCTTAATTCAATGTCAATAAACGAGGTTGAATAGAGGAGTATAAATGTGCGCAAATTTCGAGAATGGTTGTCTAATGAAGGGTATTCAAGACATATTTTGTGTTAAGCTACTTTAAGCAACTGTATGCCATTAGAGTTAATTAACCAGGGGTGATTGGCTGGTAATAAGTGAAGGGCGGGAAATATTACGCAAAAAGCAATTCAAATTAGCAGTAAAACATCTAGGGCTATACTTTAGAATGACGAATAAACTAAATAAGTGTTCCTACACGGTTTTAACGCAAATTAAACGTATTGTTAACAATAAGAACGGTATACATCATTTAGCCTGTTGACTTTAATGTTTAGAGATAACTAATCTTATGCGTTACCATACCACGCTGTATTACTATATTGTCAATAATATACTAAATTGTAGTTTAGCTCTTAGTCCAGAAATTTTCATAAAATTCACATACAGTGAAAGTCGTGAATCACGATGTCAATTATAACAAGTTGCATATAACGACGGAAATTCGAACATTTGATTGGATTTGGATATACCCCATTATAAAAGAAAAAACAACTTTTAACGTTGGCAAAATAGGAATTTTTGGAGTTTTTCTGTCCATGTGTACTGTCGCTATGGGATATAGTATAGTAATTGTAGTATAAAGTCGATAATGTAGGCATTCTTTGAAAAGCAATTCAAAGAGTGACCGAAATTTTGAAAAAGCAGTGCCTTCAGCGGCTTTATAGACAAATCCCACAAAATTGGTTTTTAACATATACATATATTTGACACACCTATATCTGGTTATAGTTTTTCTGTAATTTGTATGTAAAACTGCTAAAACACCGCTTTTTTAACTTTCGGTCTGTTTTTGTGGAATTTCTAACTGAACGCTGGCAGTGGCGACTTTATATTGCAATTACTATAAATACACAAAAAATCAATTTCCTTGAGTCATTTACCTACACTAAGCAATTAAAACTGTGATAAAGGGGTTTGTTGATTTAAGCTATAGAATCTGAGCTTTTTATGTGTCGATATTTTCATTTGTATTTTGTGTGTGTAAATGACTAAGAAATTAACTTTTTATAGAAGAGTGTAGAGAGAATAGAAGTTCTCGGGAAGATTGCTGAATTATAAACGGAGCTATATAAATTAGAGACTGCTCATTGTATTTATTCAGCTTATTTGCTTTATTGTAGTTTTGTTGTGTTAAAAAAAATGAATCCGGGAAACAAAAGCTTTGTTCATTAATGAGAAAGATATAATAATTTTCAAACTTAAAGCAGGTGAAAACAACAATAACATTACAAATCAATTGCACTTATCGCATTCTACAATTTGAATAAATCGAGAAAATATCAAGAATTCGTTCAATGAAAATTTATTGCCAAAGAAAAGACTTAAGTTGTCCAATCTAAGGAATATTAAGTCATCTAGCATTATTTAAGTAGTTTTTAAAGGAAAGAAGTGAAAGATTAGTAATCAGTAGCCCAATACTACAGACTAAAGCGGAAGAGTTTGCCAAAATAATGAATAAAGGTCTGGGATATTAATGCTCAGAAAGTTGAATTGAACGTTTTCGGCAAAGACATAACGTTGTGTATGGAAAATTGGTGCTAAAGATGCTAGTGTACCAGTTACAGTGGCAGAAAACTGTATGGCTAGAAGTTCAAAAAAGTTACCAGACTGACGAAATTTTTAACGTAGATAAAACAGATCTTTTCTAAAAAATGATTTCGAACAAAACACTGAAATTTGAAGGAGAGAAGTGTACAAGTGGAAAATTATCCAAGGAAAGAGATACATGTTTTGTTGCTACCAACATCGCACAATCAGAAATACGTAAGTTATTATTGGAAAATCAAAAAACCTTCACTCTTACAAGAATATTAAGTTGTTACCTGTGTCCTACATGTCTCATAAAAAAGCCTGGATGACGTCAGACGTGATTATAAAAATTTTGTGAGGCCGGGATACTGAATTAAAGAAAAATACATAAAAAAATACTTTTGATAGACAATTGTTCAGCACACTCAAATATATCAAATTTAGACAATTTAAACGTTGAATATCTCCCACCAAATACCACATCAATTCTGTAGCCGACTGATCAGGGATATCATAAGACCAATGAAAGTTTATTTTAGAACGCTCCAATGAATCAAAATAGTCGAAAAGAAATCAGCAAAACAAACAGCATGCTATTAATCTTTTGGATACAATATCAATGAAATCTAAAGCACAGAACATGGGTATCATTTCAAACAATCGCGAATTGTTTTAGACATGCAGGTTTACAACTAGAACCAGTAACTAACGACTTTAAAGACGCTGACGATATTCCTCTAACTGAGGAGGAAACAAGGAGAAATAATGATTTTAAAAAAGAAGATGATGTGCCTTTTGTGATCACAAAAGAAAAGCTTGCAATTATTAGATGAATGGTGGGTTGATTTTGTAAATGTTGACCTTGACTAAAAAACAGTGACTTATCTTTCAAACAAATTCCCAATAAAGTGCTCACCATGCAAGAAAGTGATGAAAACTCTGAAGGTGGTGAAGATTTTAAACCACCATCAATTGTAGAGGCCCTGCAAATAGGCTGCTGAGTGATATCGGTTCCATAGAGAAAAAAATTGAAGTGATTTATTTTACCTTCGTTGCAAGAAGCAAAAAAGAATTACAACATTTTTAAATAAATAATGTATTTTTACCATACGTACGTAAATATAAATAAGTTAGAAATTATATTAAATTATTTACATTTTATTATTTATCTGTTATAGTTTTTAATCTTTTCAACAAATATCTTTGTTTTTTTTAAACATAAAAAAAAACATTTCTTGATGTAACGATAACCGAATATCACGACCCTTTTTATTCAGTTTCCTCACCGTTGTTACATTCGATGTTCACTGTAGTTATTTTATATAGGGCTACATTGGTGGCAGAAAGTATGGAGAGATGTTATTTCTTGATTTCATTTATAAGCTGTCTCACCTAGCAAATGTTTCTAATATTATTTTCCAGAGATACATTGTATTTACATTTAATTAACGTAAATGTGTATTTTACAACTGTCGTTTTAGCGAAATGACACGTTTTGCGGGAAAGTCTCTAATGGTCGTACGAATGCACACGTTTTAATTTTTATTTTGTACACGTGTTCCTTATTTAGATATGCATCCATTTTTATGAACGCCTCAAAGAAGGGTGCTTCTGAATCTGTTCAAAGAAAGCGGTCCAAAATAAATGTCTGTTAACGAACCTCAGACGAGGAGAAAATTTTCAAATAGGGCCGAAAATGAAATTACTCAAACAAAAACCTTTACAAACAAGAAAGCCAGTGAATAAAGAAAACGAAATTAAATGAAATCGACTTAATCAGAAGCGGGTTTTTCCGCTTTCTCCCTTTTTCTTTCCCCATGTGTATGATCTCTTCATGGGGCACTGAATATTTATTAATGAAACTCTTATTAAATGCCAATTTTCGTAAAAGGGTCGTTTACTAAGAAACGAATAAAACATGGCTGATTATTTATACAGTAACAGCAAAACCCTTCCAGTTCTGTAATTCTTAATTTATAAAATAGCATAAGCCCTGTGAAATGAAACTAATAATAGAAAACGAGAATACGATAATATTGCTTTGAACTTAAGTCCAGATCTTAATATAAAACAAGTTGTATTGCTGTGTCTTAAATTATTGTTGGAGTGATTGTGCGAACTTAAATTATTTCGCAATATGTAAGATGTTTGTTAGTAAATATTTTCACACCTATTCATAAAAAACGTGGAACATTTCGACAAAGCTGGTCTCCTTGCGGATGTAGGTGTCAGTCAATAATCATTAAAATGAAATTTAGAAGTGAAAAAATAGTAAGTCATTTTCTTAGTCAGTGTACTTTTACGTTTATTTCAACAACATTATTTTCCAGTTCTCCAATTTCGTTCATAGGTATTTATGGGTCACCTCAAAGGTACACTAATTGTTAGGCAAATAAAATTTCAAACATTGTAATGAAGCACCGTAGAACGTGCGTGCAAATATCCTAGAATGATTTAAAACCCTCAAATAAATTACTTCTGAAAATGTGCCAAACTAAACGCATAGTGTATATTTATGTTTAGTTCGGCAAAATTGGGAAATTAAATAGTTTTATTCCCGTTTTGTTACCGATTTCTAACACCATCTCTTAAAACAAAATAGATAAATTGTTTTTCTCTGTAAACGCTCTAAATAATAATAGCTCGAGCTAAACTTGAGCATAAATTATGATTTGTGCAGCATTCAAGCGGAATGTGGTGTTATGTTACCCAAAAGCAGTAGGAGCCAATCAATGTATTTATGGTTTTAGTACTTTCCTTCACTTAAATTTTTGTAGAATTTAAGTAGTCATAAATTTTTTAAAATTAACTACGAAATGTAGACCTCGTCCAAGGGACTCTCCCGTTTTCCCCATACACAGAGTGGCTGCTTTAGGGAAAGTTGGAAAGTAGGATAGTAACGAAACAAATAACGCCGGTGACTTTTAGCATTTCGTCGAAAGTCACCTTTCACTCAAATAAGCTCCTGCTACTTGAAGCATCCGATATTAAGTAAACAACGAAATAACGCACGAAATCTCGAGATACATATGTGATACATATGTATGTATATAAATAAAAGAGGTCGAGACAAAATAGCCTCCCTTTTATCGCTTACATTTGGATTTAATATAATGATTGTTTCGCCAAGTATCTTACAAAGGACCAGCGTCGCGAATTGCTAATATGAATAATAGTCCGGATTAGTCCGGAAAGTTTCTCTCTGAAGCACCGAGAAGTTTGAAACGGTTTAGCGGTATAGAAATGTTCTTAGTTATTTTTAATGTTTCTGTTGTACACATGCTCAACCAAATATTCAAAAAATATGCACGTGTGTCTCATCGATTCTTAAGTGGGACATGTGCTATAGAACCATCAATCTCAGTAAAAGTTTGGCGCTATGCAGTCATACTAAAGCAAAATACCACAAAAGCAGTAGCTATGCAAGAAAGCAAAAATAGGAGCGTTGTTTTTTGCGTGACATAGCAAAAAAGCCCTTAGCAGCCTTGCCCACATCATTCTGACGGGGCGCTTATCGATTAACAGGTATATAGAAATGCCCAGGATACAAGTCTATTTCTTTTGTATACCTAACCTAATTTCCAGGTAAACCATATTTAATCCTAAAGACCTTTCCGCCTGTCCCTGAGGACAGCGAAAAGTTAACAAACATTGGCAGGTTTTATCTTTTCATTGGGGACCTAAGCATTGACGTAAAACATGAAGCTATTGCCATTCATGAAAATACATTTAATTCGGTATATTTCCTTAAATTATTTATACTATACTTCAATTTCTAAACTAACACCCGCCGCCGCTAAACTTATTTCTTAACAGCCAGCATGCATTCTCATTTGTGCCACACCTGCTCTTCGTCCTAGGTAATTACCTACTATTAGTAGCATGCAAAATTGTTATTAATATACATATATCATGTGCTCAATACTTGTGGGTTATGGCAAGGTTTGGAAGCCATATAATATTGAAAACCTACCTGGAAATTGTTTTAATTCCAAAAAGTGAAGCACTGCTCTAACTAGTATAATTGTATATTAAGTTCAGCAAACAATACGTCATGAGTCAACAGCCACCAGTATAGAGCTTAACACAATGTCATGCGTTTAATGATTAATGCCCTTTCTAATTGTGCTTACTTTATCTCAAGAATCACTAAAAACAGTCATTGTGCCGTGAGGGATTGAAGATTTTTAAATTTACTGACAATGTATTATACTCGTCGATTGGAACCGTTATGGCACAACCATTGCTAATTGCAGGCAGTCGCAAAGCGTTTTGATACTCCCATGTGTATTTTTTCTAGATTGAATATTATCGATAACAATCTGTGTTAGTCATTTCTCAATGTTAAAGTAAATGAAATAACAACTAATTGATAACATGAGATTATTGACAAGTTTTACTGCCCTAGTTTACAGAGGCGTGAGTTACTGCAAATTTGCTTTTCTGGAGTAAACAAAGCCCAATCAAATTCCACTTCGTTAACGTTAAATAGTTACTTCCTCAGCCAAATAGTTTACGCGTTGACGTCGAATATCTTCGGCTTTAAATTGTTATGATAAAGCTACATTGTTCGAGCTCCAATATCACTCTAATTTACCTATATAGGTTCCATAGAGCATTGATATAGTATGTATGTAGGTTTTCGTAAACGCATCGAGATCCCAGCAATTTGCTACAAATAAGCAAATCATTTACAATGACAAGGTCGCTGCATGCTCACATCTAAATCATACGCAAAATTTGGTTATTCAATAATAAATTTTAAGTTAGATTTTCTTATACACTAAGTAATACAGTTTTAATCATCACCGTTAATACGAAATGAAGTCACTCTTCACGTTAAACTCGAACTATCGAGTTGTCACTCTTACTTTGTATGCAGCTGATTTCCCGTTTTTTTTTTTATTAATGTACTAAATACGTTTTTAAATTGATAGAGACTTAGACTCACGTTGAGTTTATTCCGTTTACTTGTAGGCGTTACTTAACGGATGATTTTAATGAACAAGTCATCAAGTACATTTTAATACATTACGACGCAACTTTAACATTTTTTTTTTATTTGTTCGAATTAGTCATCTGTTAACGGAGACTCGATCATGGTTACACTCGACTTTAATGTAAGTTAAATAAATGCATGGAGTAAACATAAGTCAAGCGGTCATAGACCTTGTCGGAGAGGGCGTAAAATCAAAATTATCCATGTTTACGCGTCAATTTCCATGCCTTTTTATGCAGCTAATCAACTTTGATGCGGTAGCCTAATTAATTCTGACTTGCATTTTAGCTTTCAAAACGCCCTGTACCAAAGAACGAAGTTAAGAAAGGGCCTTTTCCCGATTGTATGTGGCCACATACAGTAGTGGCCATAAGTATGGAAACTTATTAAATATCGCCTTTTTTTTTAATCAACGGGTATAATTTGAAATTTTAAATATATAATAAATTCTACTTTTAATACTTTATCGCACTCCTTGGTATATTGGCATTTATTGGTATTTGGTTTCGAATAGAGATAAAAACAAAAATATACTGAAGACATAAGTTTGGAAACTTTTTGCATTTCTTGATTTTCAAAAAATGCAAATACTAGTTAAATTTATAGAATTTGTATAGTATACAATAGATTTCAGTCGCAGTAACAATGCCAAAGAGTCATTTGTCTCAAGAATTAAAGCAACACATTGTTGAGTTCTCTAGGAACGGACACAAGCAGTGCGATATTTCTAGTGCTTTAAATGCCCCCAGAAGAACAATATCAAAAATATTAAAATGTTTTCTTGAACGTGGTGCGGTAGAAAATTTTCTAAGGCCAGGTAGGCCTAAAGTGTCTAAAAAGTGCTGCGAATTTAATAAGAAGGATGTCGGAGAAAAATCCACTATTGACTTCGATGAATATTTTAAGACACCTTGCTGAAGAACCCAATATTCTAGTTTCGAATCGAACGGTGCGAAGAATCTTGGTAGCTGGAGGTTTATTTGGTAAGGTTGCTGTTAAGAAACCACTAATTTCCACAAAAAAAATCGAAAAGAGCGTCTTGCATTCGCCTGGCAGCATATCAAGTGATCGGGAAAAAAGTGGTATACCGTCTTGCGGAGTGACGAGAGTAAATTTCAGTTATTCGGCGGCAGTGATGGTATTCCATATGTAAGATGTCCCAAAAATGCATGATTCAACCTTAAGTATCAATTGTCTACTGTAAAACATAGCGGTAGAAGTGTCCTGATTTGGGGATGTTTTTCGGCATCTGGGATTGAGCCAATAGTTGAAATAGAAGAGAGTATGGACCGATTCATGTATAAAGACATCTTAGAAAACCATATGCTTCCGTTTGCTGAATGGTAAATGCCTCTGTCCTGGAGTTTTCAACAAGATAATGACCCAGAGCACGCATCAAAGCTTGTTAAAAATTGATTTCAAGAAAATAGTGCCTCGAAAATGGAATGGCCATTCCAGAGCCGTGATTTTAACCTGCTTGAACAAATATGAGAACACATCGGAAGACAAATTCGTTAAGAAAAAAATACATAATCTCAGATTTGTTAGGAATTTTTGAAAACAGAATGGAAATTAATTTCTGTAGAGGTTTGTAGAAAACTTGTTTATTCTATGAACGAAAGATGTCGTACAGTTATTAAGGGAAACGGATATGCCACCAAATATTAAATAAAACTTGAACTAAATGTTATGTTTCACTTGTTATTTAAATAAAATTTATAGGTTTCCATACTTTTTCCGTACTGAAATTTTCTTTTCTTGTTATCACTATGCACGAATTACATAGATCTAACTTTAATGTGTATTTTAAGAATATACATTCTTAAGTAGCAGTAGCATTCAAATAATCCTAAAAGTGTAACATATAAGGAAGATTTACAGAGATATTTAAAGTTTCCATAGTTATGGCCACTACTGTGCATTCCATTAGGGTCTGAAAGCAATATTTTTGAACTTTAAAGAATTTTAGGTTAACTTTTGGTATCATACACAATTCGTAATTCACATTAAATTCGTACTGCCATATATCTACTAAATGTAGCCCCAATCATAACAATAACGAAACTCCACATTCCGCATATATTTCAGATTTCTTCGAGTTTTAAAGCGTGTTTTTATGCAATTTTGTTATATCTTTTAAATTTTCTTCATTCTCTAGCGAAGTTGTCAAAACATAAATATACCTAGTTCTTTAATGTGTCATTTTAACACGCTGTCGTTTAACATGCTGTAACAAATAATACCTATCAGTTCAGCCAAATATTGCTTGAAGCTTGCCAGCTTGGAGTTCCTAGACCTTCTTAGCTAATAGAATTGAGGCTTTTAATTGATTATTTATAATTCAGAATTTACTTTGAGATCAATATAGACATATTTAATGTGTAGCTCGGTACTGTAAAATGCATGAAACATTAATGTGAAGTTTCAACGCCAGATAGCGAATGCTTATTTGAATCCCGAATACCAACTAACTTAAAGAAATCGAATGACCCTTTGTAAAAGAAACTTTTGCTTTATGAATCGGAATAAGTCCAATGTAATGGACGAATTATTCAAGAGTTAATGGCGGATTTACGGAGAAGTTTTTGAAATAGATGACGCTATAAAACAGACAATTTGCACACAGATACAAAACAAGTATTTGCGAAAGCTATTGTTTGCTGGCGGCTATTCCTTCGAAATTCGCCTGCACCTATTCCTTCGGAAAAAATTTGAAATATTACACAGCCAGTTTGTTTCTGTTTAAAAGTATGTCTTGTCTTGTCTGATCTTTGTATGGATCACTTATCTTATTTTCGCATAACTGAATTCATATTAAAGTAAACAAAAACGATCTTCAGTACTCCAAAACTTTTCAAAAATGTCAAAAATAGGAATAAGTTATTGGTTCAAATACGACGAATATGAAATTTCTCTTCCTGTATATTTTTTCAATCAATATAAGGTGTCCCTACAATATTTGAACGGTAATTAATATTGGCTCTCTACATACTAGAATTAAAAGTTGTAGACACCCAGTTGACGGTTAAGAAAGCAGGCTTTAATAAGTAATTATAATCTACAGTGTGATTTACTTCGAATGGGGTGACTGCCATGAAATATGTATTGCCGTTTGTATTTCTATCGTTCGATGTTGATTTTTATTTTATTTACAGAGCTAAAAATTGTAGTTTAAGACAAAGTGCTACCGTTTTGTTACAAAAATCAAAGCCGTATTGCGCCATTTTGAACAACGCAAATTTTGGAAATCCTACTACCACTTGAATAACAGCTTAATCTGAAGATATCGAAATGTGTCAGATCTTAAAAACTTGTATTTTAAACAGCTGTAAAAATTCAAATTTGCACTTATTGATTATTGTAAAATAGATGAACCGAAACTTTTTTAAATAACAAACTAGATTTATGGTCGATTTGACTTATATACAATCAGAAAATGAACATAAAAGTACAGACCCAAAAATAGAAGTATTTTTGTTGTGTAATATGTCAAGCTTTTTCATTTGTTCTCAATTATCTATATCATAAAAATGTATTTAAATTGTTCTTAAGAATTAGTACTAAGAACAACTTATTTTTTAAAATTAAGATGGATAAACTATTTCCAACTTTCCAACATCCCAAACCATAAACGGTGTCAATTCCAAGTTTAAAAAAATTAATGTTGTGACAGTTTTATGACTTTTCGAAATCATCAACTGGCTCACATTGATCCCTGTCAGCCGAGTTTCAATTAATCGGAGTGGCGTGCTATCAGGGAGGATCAATTAGTTTGGTTGTAAATCAAGTTGATAGCAACAAATGATTGTTTCCAAGTATTGTGAACCGAATTAAAATATATTTTTCAGAACAATATTAAAAATCCAAATTTTGAACGAGACATTATAGGCTCTTTAGTTTTATTAACCATCAAGCTATTATCTGAAAGTTTTGTTTTGATAATCAACCTTTAAATAAAGTTGGAACACCCTGTACCATACATATCTTAAAACATGATCGCTGGGAAATTGTTTCGCGATAGCTCGCCTTCTAGTTGTATTAAAGAAACTTGTTTTCAACACTGGTAGTATTTAATGGATGACCTACTGCTCAAACCACGTACTTTATTGCTAATACCAAATCCGTGTGTTTTATGAAATATTTACGCTTACGCGACTTCCATAGAAAACTCGATTACTCATTGGAGCTATTAATAATCTCGCAAGAAAATTTGCATGATTATAGCAATATCATCCGATAAAGATTAAACATGAATTATTATATTCTATCTGTAGCTGGATTATGTTTACAATTATTTGACTTCGATACAAAATTGTAGTTACTAATTTAGTGCTGATGAGAATATTATAGACTTTATTTCCATTATACCGTACCTTTATTTCAACTATGTGGTTGATATGAATGTGGTCTATGACCAAGCCAAATAGATGACGTCATGCAAATGTAAAACATGATGTGTGTATTAGAGATTAAATTTTTCTGGGAATTGAAAAAAGAGAATCATTCTCCAGTTTTTCCTGGAGACGATAAAATAGCTGTCACATTTCACTAAAAGGAAAAGGAGTTTTGCTAACAATATCAATTTCATTGAAACTTGGCCAGCGCCAAATAAATTTTCTTTCAAGAGGAGAGTGAGAAAAGCGTTCTCAGTTGATAAAAAAAAAAGTAAACATTATTGGCTGGTGTTAAAAGAAACTAAAAATAAACTTTATCAATTTCTAATTTCACTTTAAAACGATCGCCAAGCTATTAATTCTTTTAAAATATGTACTTTTCTTTAATATCACCATTTGAAAATCGTGGAATCTGAAATGCTTAATGTACAAGTGAGTTATGAATAATGGATTGTGAAGAAGAAATTCCAAGGATATTAAAGGCTCGGCAATATCTGTAATATTACACTATAAGAAAATTAATTTTATTGGACCTACATACTGAAGAGATGTGCAGTGAAGTAGAGAAATGTTTTACAGTAGTCTGAGAGCTAAATTTACCTGGACACGGAATAAAAAATAAGACCTTGTCCTAAATTATTATCAGCAAAAATAAGTAGAGGTATTTACAAGCAAAGCATTAGTACTGATACTAAAACCAATAAGATCATTAATGTTAGTTGAAGGAAAACCACCTCAATTTAAATAGTCAGATGAATCATTCGAGTCAATAATTTAGCATTACCTATACCAACTGTCACTTTCGGGGTAAAAATCTTCCTGAGATTTCACAGAATCGAAAAAAACGCTTTACCGAACTAAAAATAGAATACCCAAAATAACTTACTGGGAGTCACACGTGCAGTAAAAAAGTTCTTAGGAAGTTAGCTATGAATAATAAGACACTGTCGAACTGTTCTTTACATAACTCTGCTCAGTCCCAGGACAATTACTGCAAAATAATTCCAACATTTTCGCACTACCAGCACACATCAGCTCAGATGGCTTGAAATCCGCATTTCGGTATCACAAACGGTTAAATCCTTTTTAGAAAAGTAACCGAGAAGAATTGGAACACTCGTACGCACTCTACCACACACGCACAAGAAAAAACGGACTATGGTCTGTTGATGATGACGTAAGAACAGTACCGTCGAGCTAACCGATCGGATATATTTGTAAATATCTGGGACTCGAGTCGATGAATGCTAAACCGGCTAAAACGGAAAACTGCTAAAGCAAGCACTCCGAGTTGTTCACAGCGACGTTGTCAAGCCTCCGGAAAACTTGCGCGGATAAGCTACTGCACGCCTGGAAGTTCACCCCCACTCGAACACCCCTTGTTGATATACGGGGCATTCAAAAAGTTGTAAGTATATTACAATTCCATCTACTCTCCTTACTAGAAAGCACTTTAATCTATGGTATTATTAGAGTATCAAGTTTTAAGATTATGATCTACTGAATATATATATACTTCATTGATGCAATATAAAAGTAATGCAACAATAGTATTGAAGTTGATTGTAATCGTCTTATAAATTTCTCATTGTTTGACCAAGGGTACTTCACACAAATAGATAGGTGGTAACTTCAACCACTGAATTGTTTTGCGAAACACCTTTCTTACACGTTATATGACCAACTATTACCTTCAGTTGATCCCAACCCATGTCAGTCTAATAACACAGAAAAGATATTTTCGAAATATGTGGTTTAAGACATATAGTACTGGAAAAGGTTCTCTAAAAGCTCTTAATAGATTTTGTTATTTATGCGAACATTTTTAAGAGCAAATCGGTAAAATATAATCGCCACGGGCTTTGGAGTAAAAAAAGTAAATAGGCCTCATTTTTATGGATCGATATCACGAATAAATAACTCTCATTGACCGCTAACTTTAAAGAAATTCTACATTATAATCAATTATTATTGTTTCTGCTTTAAATATCTATCGATCAATCCATTCATATTTCGTTACTCGGTTGGGAGCAAAAGTTGGAAACGTGACAACACAGCAAATTGGCGACTATGTGGTCCGAGTCTGGCAGATTGGGAATCGCCTGGACGGCGCCGAATGTATCGCGAGTTGTTCTCGTATTCGATAACTCCTCGAGATGCGAAAGTTACTCTTGCCAAAACTTTTTGTCTATGCATTTACGGTATTTACTTTTGATATATCCTCGATGTTGCAGCCATTTCACGAGCGAAAAAAGTCAATGAAGACACGAATACAAGCTAACTTTGCTAAAACTCCCGTTAAATCTTTGCGTTTGATCGATGATTTTATACTTGAGGTTACTGACTTATTTTCTGTACGTTTTCCAGGAATTTCTATCAAAACTTCACACTTCAACATTATAGTCTTGCCAGCACGTAGTGTGTTAGTCAACCACTTTTTCGAAAATAAAAGACCAAATGGTGAACAAAATTCATTATAGAAAAATTCTGACAATTCAAGTTTTGTCTTATTATTTTTTAATTTTTGAGATTAACGCCTTACACACCATTACGGGTTGTTGCGGTGGAATTGCACTCTATTCTCACTTCACCCTTTGCTAAGGAATTAGACAAACACCGCAATAAATTTTAAATAATTTTTTTTTTCAATTAGAGCCCTTAATAAAGGAAGATTGCTATCTCAGTGAGTTTTCACCAAGAATATTGTGCAATTCCACCGCAATAACACAATTCCTACTGGTGTGTGAGGCGCTATTCCCAAAAATTAAAAAAGAAGAGAACAATCCGCCTCAGATCTAGAGAACATATTTACAAAGAAAGTTTGTATTAGGAAGATTTTAATTAGTACTGTAGCGCATTTCAATAATTTTGTTTAATAATTTTTTTGGGTTAGTAAATACAAAGACTTCTCTATCCCGTCATATTTGCAATGTTGCATTAAAGTGCTAAACTTGACCTAGGTTAAATTGCGCCTGTTGCAGATTAGAAGTGCGGAAAATTTGCCATTACGAGGTAACCTGAAATATTGCAAACACCATCTTAGCTGAATAAACTAAAAACGCGGTCATTAAGAAAGTAAATGTTGGCTCTACACTGTGGCGTGTTACCCATTAATTGCTTACCAACATGTCAATATCTATATTAAGACATCCTAGTGTTTGTCTAACTAAGTCCTATCCCAGGTTATTTATTTTTAGCTGTTAATCTCAAAATCATATCTCAAGCTTAATATAACTTGGTCAAGACATGAAATTGGACAGCTGGATGCTTAAGGCCAGCTTAACCTAACCTTTCTAGATTATTTGCTTTAACTAAGAGCAGCGTTTACAAAACATAGACCACAAAATGGAAACGTGCTTGTAGCACGGATGACGTATATTCCTGGAGACATATTTCTGGAGAAATATTTGAAAACGTTATTCGAAAATTTTATTGTCGCTTGGCAGATTGTCAAGTCGTGAGGGGAATACATTTCTATCATCTAAGTTTCCATTTCTAAATCAGAAAAATCTGTACCTATTATATCGAACGATCAAAAATACCGATTTTGCATCATCTTTGATTTAAAATAGAACAATTGCTCTTATCGAGTAGAGGTTCAATTTCAGTTCGCCAATCTTAAATATTACAATTAACCAGAATCTTCTCAAACAAAAAAACCATTACCTAAATTTACCACCTAAATGGATTTTCCACGGCAAATGGAGGAAAATAAGGAAAACAAATACCTTTTGGCTTTGGCTGATATCTGACAGAAATAAAGCTGGGTCGAGTCACGAGTAGTGTAATATTATTTTTGGAAAGGAACGCGGAGGGTAAATGAAATTTAAAACACAGACGAAATGTCGTTTGTGGAATTGTTTGCAGAATTCAATAAGAAGACTTGTAAATAAAAGGTCGAATTTACTTATTTCAAGCAATACAATGTCTATTTTGGTCGAAAATAAGAAATTGCTTCTGTTCACTGGGATTATATGGCAAACAAGTTATTTTCTTTGGCATGCGAACCCACTAGAGGTTATTAATGGTTGCAGTACGTAGCTGTATTGTTTAACCTCCATTAATGGACCAGGCACACCAAGCAGATGATGAAGACATAAACAAGAATTTAAGTTTGGGTTATAGAAATATTTTGAATTTTAAACTCCCAAAATCGCTTAGAAGCACACAATGGATAAAAGTTGGTGAGAATATTTAATGGAGCATAGATAACTTGGATGGAAAATTTATTTATCGCGCGCCGAATATTTGCCTATAAAAATGTTATTGGTAAATACAGCCACGAAATGTTTTCCAAACTCTCAGTCTCA
Source organism: Euwallacea fornicatus (assembly GCF_040115645.1). Taxonomy (NCBI): domain Eukaryota; kingdom Metazoa; phylum Arthropoda; class Insecta; order Coleoptera; family Curculionidae; genus Euwallacea; species Euwallacea fornicatus. Next base: position 441,563 of record NC_089543.1, read on the forward strand.
GAAATAATCATTGCTACACCATTTGGTCTAAATAATGACATTAAGAATACAAAACACAAATTAGTGAAAGTTAATAATAAGTTTGTTCGTTGAAGCGTTGATGCACGCCGGGTGAAATTACATTCATTATCGGATACAGTAGCGTATCATTCACAAGTAGCGCACACACTGTCTTAAATTCTAAATAGAGTTGTATGAGTCACAACGAAAACCAAACGAAGAACATTCAAAGCACCTTAACTAGTTATTGTTACGTATTTATTTCCGGTGATAAATACTGTCTATCTATGCAAAATTGATTACATAGAAAGAACTTTTTAAAAACGAACAAATATTGTACCTAAACAAGTATCATAGTAATCAAAACTTGAAACCATATTTGAACCACTAATAATTGTACCATAAACTTTATTGTTTCAGATGAAATATGTACAGTGGTAGTTTCGTTACAGACAATTAAGTTGGTTACAATTTGCATTGCAAGCCAGTTGAATATGTGACTAAGCCACATACAACAGCTTGTTGTGCATCGAGGAAAATTCAATTTTTCGAAAGCTCTTTCATTGTAATCAATTAATTCAAATTTTATATACTTACATCCTTGATATTTCTCATTTAAAGAACTAATGTCTTAGAACTACGGTTTGACGGATAAATATCTTTGAGAAGCACGAAACCCAGTTTAAAAATTAAATTAATTTATTATTTTGTGGCCAATCGCCGCTGAAATTCTTCTATATCACTGATGGGAAATTTTCAAGAGAATTAGAGCATGCTGTTTTCATTTTCATTTAACTAAAAAATCACTAAAACTAGCTTCAAACTATACAACTAGGAACCAATTCTGTACTGGAATAAGTCCTGCCTGCACCATCTACTATTTCCTTTTTGCTACATCTCAACTAAAACGTCCAGTATCAGTAGCAGGTTATAATGGAATTGGCCTTAACATAACAGACAGTGAAGTTTAACACTCGCTGGAAAAATTTGAGAAATGACATTAAAACTGAATGTTAATTTTTTTAGATTTTATCTCTAGGACCATTGCATATATATATATATTGTTCTTGGCCTGCTTCTGTTGCGTACAACAGAAGTTTCAGTCGAGATTCGTCAAGGCACAGCAGATGGAGTCGGTAAGACTTTTTCTTGTAGAGCCAACATATTTCCCGATTTCTGCAAGCGGTTGCCTGAGTTTGGACTGTGGTAACCAAATTAACGAGACCAGACCTGGTACCAGTACTAACAGTATTAGGATCAAAACCCGTGTTCGAGTGCCGTACCAATATTATCACATTTTTTTCTTAATATCGAGCTCTCTGTGCATTGCTTTACAATATACAGGGTGAGTCGGGAGGATCGTGCCAAACTTCAGGAGCGTGTTGTACATGAAAAATAAATGTAAAAAAACTCAAATGTTTTTATCCGATTTTCGTTTGTTTACAAGTTATAGCGTAAATAAAATTTTTTAACTAGGATTCTATTTACCATAAACGTATCTTTCCTGGACGTTGGATTGGTCGTGGCGGCCCTATTAGTTGGCCTCCAAGGTCTCCAGACCTCACACCACTAGACTATTGTTTGTGGGGTTGGTTTAAAACTGAAGTGTACAGAGTAAAAGTGGACACTCAAGATGCACTATTCAACGCATTAGAAATGCTGCAGCTGCTATTAAAGAAAGACATGAAACAATCAGGAGCGCAACGAATGCTCTTCATAGACGAAGCCGAAAATGTTTAAAAGTTAATGGCAATATTTTTGAACATTTACTATGATATCCAAACGTTAATTTATGGAATTTCTTATGAAATTTATAAATTTTTAAAATTTTATGTTTTAATTTTATTTACGCTATAACTTGTAAACAAACGAAAATCGGATAACAACATTTGAGTTTTTTTACATTTATTTTTCATGTACAGCACGCTCCTGAAGTTTGGCACGATCCTTCCGACTCACCCTGTATAATAGTTATTGCCAGTTTAGAATTCAATAAGCATTCAATGTGCTTCATGAAACGTAGTTTAGTAATAATGGATGTAACCAAGTCCAGGAAACTCTTTTGAATGGGGGTTTGTTTCGTAATTTAATAAAAAGTTTTCAATTAAAAAGATCTAACATTAATTTAGAAATATTTGACTATCTTAGTGTTTCAATGTCGGGGCTCACTATAAAGCGATAAATGTTCAAGGGTAACAGAATAATTAATTTGTTTTAGAGTTGGGCGTTAGTAGATGGGATGTGAGATATTACAAAGATCGATAATATTCTTTGAAGAAGTAATAGTTTCACTCAGGCAATATCGGTCAACTTAATGTAACCTCTTTCTCAGACAATAGAAGTCGATTAATTTAGTAATTGATTAAATTCTAAACACTACCATAATGGCCAAACAGAAATAGTTGTTTTCTACTAACTTACCTAGATATATCACTGGGTAGCTAATTGAATTTCTTCCCTTAATTGAGCCTCTGTTTCAGTTATATTTCTGGCCACAATGAATAGAACGAAAGGCAATTTTAATTTACTCATATTGTATTGAGTTCACTATTCCAGTTAAAACCCACTCAACAAATTCTCCTTTGGGTTTCCAAGACATTAAAAGAGCCCTTCAATTGGCATCAAAATCCTCGAAACGTTTTGCCCTGTTGGTCAACAATTTGGCACCGCTGTACCCCAGGTTTCATGTCCGACATAATTCGACTTTTTTATAATTCAGCTTGCTGGAAACTCTTTTCAAATGTAAGGACAAACTCAATTGCCTAAAAAAAACCCTATTTTTTGAGTTTTTATTTTACAAGGAGAAGTTTGAGGCGATTTCCATTAAAGTGTTTTTGTTGGGAATATCCAAGCTGTCGATTACCTTCAATTTCAAGGATTAAGGAGGTTTAGCTCTATTTTGTGTAGCGCCACTGGCCGTGTGGTTTATAGATAAAGCGTCTATTGTTGTTAAACCCTCCCTGCATCTAGAACCTCGTTAAGTGCAAAATCTATTGTTTATTGTATGTTTAGTACACGCTCGGTGGTTTGGAATTCCATTTGGTGTTCAATGTACGTAAATCCTATCTTAATCCATTGTTGCACCTACGTATTTTTCCGTTTCACACCACGGTAGTTTCCTAATTTTCACTTAATGATGATTGAATATTAAATTACAAATACTTCAACCACAAGATTTACAACTCGAAATAAAGTCTTCGAGAATGAAGCTCCGCTGCAGTTACAATTTATTAATAATGATTTTTTAACTCATAATTATATATTGTCGAAATATTTACAATATGGCTAAGCTGACGCTGACCATATGTACACGTTGCAACGTATTAATTTAAATAAGTTTAATGTAAAAAATTTTACTGAAGCAAACTTCAACCCGACATATCTTTTTGGAAGGGGGAGAATTCGCCAATGGCGCTTGTTGAGGTAGTTTTTCGCATGTGGGTTAAGTTTGTTTCTATCACATGTATATAAATGTTCTTATGCTATGTATATATAACATATAGACACCAAATTTAACTTAAAGCGCTTTGTATAAGCAGATTACTTTGATAGGTCTGCTTACTCTACGAAACATAATAGAGGAGTGATCAATAATCTCTCGCGCAAGTGGTTAAAGAGTATATAGGTACGTGCCATGCTGAATATTCAAACAATAATATCTACGTCTCGAAAAGCGGGTCCCGAGTTGCGATTATCCCACTTCGAATACGGCAAATATTGCTCCGGGATAGGGAAAAAGGACAGCGGAAGAAAACCGGCTCTTAGCAACGATATGACGTCACCTCGACGTCACCGCACAGGATATTTTGCATCGTGCCATCCCGGCCGTGACGCACAAGCACTGGCATAATCCTAATTTTCTAAGATTTATAATTAGCTCTACAGTTTAGGTGTCATAAACCTGTGCGAAGCGGATTTTTCCCGTACAATAATTTTATCCAGTTAGCCTAGTGTTTAACCTACATTAAAATCGAACCGTTAATATTTTATAAATTGTTCTTGGCACATTTATTGTTGATACTGTAACAATTTTCATTTAAGTGCATTAGACATGCTTCTCACGGTATAACGTACTTGCAAATTAAAAGATTTAAAATCACAATGCAAACTTTGATGCTCTCTCTCATTGCAGCACATTGTTTTTCAAAATAGCTATTCCTTTGTGCTATTCATAGACGAGTATTAATCAGAATTGTATTGGAACTATTTATTTATTTTTTAATTACCGTATGCTCGCCAAACTTGTTCCAAACGTAATTATTATTGCTCAAAGTAAACGTCATAACCTCACAGAAATTCGACTTCCCCTCGTCGAACCTTATTTTGACTGTGTCAATTCCGAATCACTCCAAGCAGGTTTTTTTGCTGGTTCAACATAGTTTTCTTTTGCATAGAACATTTTTTATGACATCGAAAAAGAAGTCATAATGACCCGGTTTTTCATAGTTGCCATTCTCCTTATTTCTAGTTTTCATTTTCCTTAGGTCTATGTGCGAGAATACAGTGAGAGCGTTTAATTAAGCCTCCACCTCCACGTTGGGTTTTTTCTTTATGACCCCCCCTCCGTTGAGGCTTCTTCCAGTTAAAAATATAAATCTGAAAACATTATACAAAAGCCTTTGTTTCTTTTAGTTGCCGCTCTTTATGTTTAATAATGTCTGTAATTTTTTCAAAAAAATTAAACCATGAGCAAACCCTAGGCACATCTACTATTCGTTACTCACATCAAATTCAGTTTGTTTTGATTCGCGTGGTTATTATTTAAGGCTTCTACTGTAACTAGTTTTAACCAGTTAGACACCAACATCCTCAACAATTAGGGCAAGTAAAGCTCTTTTGTGTCACCTCAAATTACTCGCTATTCAAAATTTAGATCGAGCGATATTTTCCGGGCTGTTTACCGAAGGTCTAAACAGATAAGTAAATCGATTCTAGGCGCTTTGATTGAACTTCCATTGTTTTGTTTCAGTATCTCATCCTAATGGAGTGACTTCAATTAGCTGTTTTTTTAAGCCACAAATAGCCGATTTGCTGAAAACAGGCAACATGAACGTTTGGACTCTAACTCAAATGGTATTATTTTAAATAGGAGACAATATAAAGAATCTGTGCTAAAATTGGATTTATCGATTCTGAACAGTCTGAAACGGAAACGTAACGCGATATTTTCAATTAAGTTAATTATATTCCTTTTTCTGTCTTTGCAAAGTGAAAAAATTGAGCCAGCTTTGAAACATGCCAATTTATATGGGAAATGTTTTTCATTCGGGTATTTTAAGCTTCCACGCTAGCATAAGGAAAGAGCCCTCAATAATAATCACATCGCTGACATCATTCATTGTTGATATTGAACCATTTTTGGAGATTCAATCGAATCATTGTAAATTTAAAAACCACATTGTTGATATGTCAAAGAAAAAACTGTATAATAAATTTAACAAATGCAAAATCAGCTTTGAATTTCCAAATGAACTTCTAATATGTTAAGAAGCCACTGTGTAACCTTCTTCTTGGCTAAGGCGAACAGGCCGGACTTTCAGAGCATTGATTTGAATAATAATGTAATTGAGGAACTTTCACATTTGAAATGAAAAAATCCCCAGATTTATATACAATTTTTATCTGTTTAAAGATATCTTACAAAGAAAAATAGTTGAGAAACAAGATAAATCGTTTAGTAAATTTTCATTACTTTTCTATTACTGTCAGCTTTCGTTTAATAAATATTAAGCACATAATTGTGAAAATCAAACGTTTATAAGTTCAGTAGTAATATCTCATCGAATTTGAGATTCCGTAGAAATATTTGTGTTATTTTCCGGGACTATCAGAAATTATAAGAAATTTGACAATCGAATCTAGAAATACCTTATAGAAGGTATCCAAGTATTTTAATAATTGAACTCGCTATTCTATAGAACAGCGGCGTAATAAAACTTTTACAGACAACGTGAAGCTATTAAACAAAAAGCTCTTAGCCTTCGTCGTCCTGCAAATCAAACTTTGTTTATTCAATAGAGTATTTTTAAAAGACCCGTAAAAGATAGAACGTTTCTTGTAGTTATTTTTACCGTACTGCTCAGTGTTGTGGTTTGCAACATCTATCCCAAATGGAGTAAGAATAATTTTCTATTGTGCGCAAAGAAACATGCGTCTTAATTTTTCCGAAATCTGATGAAAAGACTTCATCCGGAATAAAATAAAAATACATTTATTATACCCTTAAATCCCTTAATTAAACTTCGGCTATCATGGAAACATAGTAAAAACAAATTAATTATTTTACGTTTTAGTTACGGATGTACGGTGGTACTATAAACAATCAAGACTCCAATTAGCATTTTACGGCACATCAAATACATTGTAAGAGAACAGGTCTTCTTGGGATATGAATATGAAGTTTCTAACCCTCTGCGTAAATCCCTATGCGGTAATGGATTTAACGAAAACCCCGTTCCCGATATCCAATAAGCACTTAGTGTTATATATGTGCATTTACATAATCTCAAGTATGGGTGGCATTACATACAATCATTGAAAACCATGCTTCAATTAAATCTCACATCAAATAAAATGTACGCGCATGCTCTATGGGAGTTCAGAACACTCACATCATAAATGAAGTCTCAAATCGTACCCGTTCGGAAATCTGAAACAAAGATTCTCATATCAATTTGTTGATAAAAAAGGTATTTTTTCCTTGATTTTATATTTGCAGGAAGGTAAGGGGACTAAAAGGAAAATTATATCCACGTAAGCTGTTTAAAAGAAATGAGCCATCGTCATAGAACAAGGTAAAAATAGAGAGAATACTAAAAGTAGGGCAGGTTTCTGCGGATTTTTATTTGTAAAAAATTTATATATATAAAGCAGGAATGATAAAGTATCAAAAATGTCCCTAAAAATAGATCATTCATTTATTTTTTAAGCACGGAGTTTTAAACGGGTGGAGCATGCAAATGTATTCAAATTTCAGTTAGTCAAGGAGTCGTGGTTTTCTAATTTCTGGCAAACATTTTGAGATATTTCCTTCTAGAAAGTAATTTTAAGTTTCGTTGTCGAAAATGTAATAGTACAAAAATGACGAATAAAATGTTAGCTCATCAGTTGATAATATCGTCCAAAAACCTCATTCTATTTATAATGAAAACTGTAGTTATCTTTAGCCAAAACTTGTAGGCTACCAAAATTATGTATTGCCTGCTAGCAATATGGCCTTCAAATTTTGGCCCAGATATGATTTTTGGATCTAAATAGGCATTTCCTTTTGTCTAGCCTTTAAATAATTTTTTGCAGGCCAAGGTTAGTACTATAGCGTCAAAAAATACATTCATTCCTCCATTATATTTCACATACATCATCCCTCAAGAAATCAAAGCAATTTCTAATAAGGTTTTCGACTAATATGTTTATCATTAAAGGGCTACTTGCTGCCAACCCTGGCAATTCAAAGGCACATATTTAATATATTGCTTTTCACCATTTATACTGGATCGATTTTCCCAGGTCAACGTTGCCACACCGTGGGAAAACTCCCGCTGCCTTCTTTAATTTTAACGATCTAACTTTTGTTACCGTTCGCAAGTTTGTTAAACTTCGCTAAACCTTCACACTTACAATAGAGACCTATTCCTTTCAAAAGGTGCTCATCTTCTGAAGAAAAATGAAAATCTCTCACAATAAATGTATAACACAACTTTGCTTATATTATACATAATACATAATGATGGTCGTGTAAAACTTACAATGCCTAGAAATATTTAAGTTCAAAAGTAAATGTTTACCATATCAAAAATTTGAAAGGATTATCAATAAGTAAGTTAACTGAAAATTCTGACAGAACTGTTTACGCTCACACTACACATTGTTGAAAACTTTCAAAGGTAAAATAAATATATTATTAATGACTTGGACATTCTAAACTGAGACTTTATAGTTTCTGGCTTTGTAAGTTGATTTTTAGTAATTTTTAATTAAAAAAGAATAACGCACGAGAATTTTTTTTAGCAAAGCAGCGTACTCAATCATTAAGTATAAGTGAAAAATCGAGAGAAATATTGTGTAGACCTTTTTATGATCATGCTATTAATTTTATTGACAGATTTAATAGCCTATTGTATGCCGAAAATATTTCTGATTCTACGTAAACAACGGATTAATTTCCTCTAACGATTGTTCAATAAAATTCACCTAAAACGTTAACTTTCTGTTAATTGCAACCACAATAACCTATTTATTGAAAAACCTAAATAACGATTTTCCCGCCCTTATCGATCAACCGTTTTAATTAAAGCCTTTTTTTTTCATATTTTTACCTTTCACCAAAGTTCGATATGAAGCCTTATTTGAAAAGAACTCGTAATTCTTAGTTCATTCAAGTCGCTTACATTTTTTTTATAGTGGTTACAAAGAATTACACTACGTCCTTCAGCTTTGTACAACTTTTTTCAACTTTGACCTCAAACCTTTTAAGGGCAACTTCACACCTCATTTACCTCTATAACACAAAGCCTAATTGAAACAAACAGTGAAATAATTTTTAATTTATCCTTTGACGCGGATACATTTAACAGAAGCGCAAAGGTCACAAATAAGCAAACATTTTCAATAAAGGCCAAGTGTAAGCACAAAGGTTTTTCCTTGTCAAATGTAGCCTAAAGCTTCAAATACGAGTCTCCAAGGGGTTCATTTAAACAATACTGAAAGAGTTCAATCTTCTGAAACGGTCCAGAAGAGTGATAATGTTAAAAAAAGACCTAGTCAAGGTATAATTTTAATTAGAGATTTAAATATCATTAAGAAGAATTTCCTCCCTTCTAACGAATGTAATCTCTTGAATAATGATGATATCGAAGTTCTTTGTGAGTCTTGCATAGAGGTAGATGCAAAATGTCTTTAAAATTTTTCATCAAAAGGCATAAAAAATAAAAATTGTAATAACTTGTATGATGAAAAGAACTGAGAAAAATACATCTTTGTCTTTCTGATTTCCAGGTGCCCCGGAGCAATGTTTGTATTTATAGCTTTCCCAGAGGCCTGTTATATTTAATTGTTCGTTCGATTTATACCTGCCTCTCTGTATCATTCAAAACATATCTGAGAGTAACCTGGCTAATAATACGCTGAAAAACAAATTCTCAAATTATTTCACTTCTCAATGTTTATATATTGCATTTTGGGAGAATGATCATGTAAGTAAAAAACACAAAATGATGAGTTTATTTAACAATTACTTTTGTATTAAAAACAAAAATATGAAAACCGACTGAACACCGAACTAAAATAAACGTGTAACCGGATAAATGTTTTTGACTGAAATTGAATAAAGAACTGATAGAACCGATTATCTGAGAGGATCCTTTTAGGTACCTTGACTGAATAGTGAATTATCCAAAGAACAGATGACGAAGCATGAGAAAAAAAGCACAGAACTGTTTAAACAGGGAATTTTTCTATTCTGCAACATCTCCAGATTGAGCTCATTTTTTGTGCTGAAGCTTCGCCACTTTATCCGTGAGTGTATTAGAAGAAATCTGTTAGAAAAAAGTATTTACCCAAAAAATATTCGATAAATTTTAAATTAAGAACAAAGCGATAAAAAAAATCACTAAAACGATGAAAACACTTCCAGCATGGTAAAAACACAAATGTCATCGATTCTACGAGAATAGTCTCAGAGTACCCAACCTGATATGTAGATAGCGGTTTTTTTAAAATAAAAACTTGCCTATATTACAAAGACATAACTTTAAAAAACCTATTAAAAGTCTAAAGTTTGAGTGTGCTACTTTGAGCTGTGTTTATGTTACAGCCGTTTTTAGTGATCGCTTTTAGATATTTTCTGAACATGGAAAAATTGGTAATCGATACGTGATTCAATATTTTTATGTGAAAGGTCTTAGTCCGTCCAACATAAAAACGACTTTAGATTCTACTCTGGAGAAATCTGGTCATTCGTTAACAACTGTAAAATGTTGGGTGACAGAGTTTAAACTCGGTCGTACCAGCTGCCAAGACGAACTCCGTAGCGGTTGATCCAATTACATTGCAGATCTGACCATTCCAGATATTATGGTGAAAATCCACAAAGCTGTATTAGAAGATCGTCAACTAAAATTATGCGAGTTAGCAGACACGATATGCATTTTAAAGAGTACTGTACATCGCATTTTGACAGAATAACTGAATGTGAGAAAGGAGGGCACCAAGATGGGTGCTGCCGCGATTACTCACAATTGAACAAAAACAGGGCCGTGAAGATGTTTCAAGAGAATATTTGGCAAAGTTTCGCAGTAATAAAACAGAGTTTTTACGTGGATTCATAACCATGGATGAAACATGGGGCCATCATTTTACACCGAAGACGAAAGAGCAGTCAAAACAATGAACTCAAAGGAGAGAATCGGCTCCGAAGAAGACGAAAACTCTTCCACCTGCAAGAAAGGTGATGGCATCAGTTTTTTGGGATTCACGTGAGACAAAAACAATAAACTGAGAATATTATACAAATTTATTGCTCCATTTGAGCAAAGAAATTAGGAAAAAACGATCGTATTTGGCAAAAAAGAGTCTTGTTTCATCAAGACAACATCGCCAGTCCACACTTCCGTCATCGCGATGGCCAAAATCAGTCAACTTTTTCCGAACTTTTTCCTCAGCCATCCATTTGTCAGATTTAGCCCCCTCCGATTATTTTCTACTTCCAACCTTGAAAAAGTAACTCGGTGGAAAGAGATTTGTCAATAACGAAGAGATGAAGTCCGAGGTTGATCTCTATTTTGAACTATTTGAAACTCTTTATTATAAACAAAGTATAGAAGCCATGGAACCTCACTGGGAAAAGTGTGTCAATTTCAAAGAAGACTATGTTGAGAAATGATTAATATTTTCTATTTTTTTTCTTTAAACATTAGGTCGAGTACTTTTGGCACTATCTTCGTGAATCAAACTAGATATCAGTATTTACAAACCTGACTTCGAATACAGCCTGCTGGGAGATATAGATGCAGATTAATTTCTGCGGAAGATATAGATAAAATTTCATTTTAACAAAATATAAAATAATTTGTCTGCGGTAAATTTAGCAACGCCACGCGACTCATCTATTTTCCAGTTTTAGGTTCATAATACAATGTTGAACACGTTTCCCTTCTAACTTTTGCTAGAAAATTGTTTGGCATGTAACGTTCCATTTTGATACGCTTTTGTTACACCAACATATTCCAAATGTAGAATTACTACAGTATTCCTTAGAAATGGAGTGAATATGTAATTATATAAGGAAGTTTTAATAAACTTACTAATCTATTGTTTTATTAATAATAATAATGAAAATTGCTTTTTATCTGACTGAATATTAGACAAAGACTTGGTTAAAACTTTTAGCAAAATATTAGAAATTACATATTGGCAGAAAATTTTACTTTATTTTATTTTATTATTACAAACTATGTCCAGAAACATTGAAAGTATCTGAATATCTGGCTGGGAGAGTGAAATCTCCAAAAGTAGGTAACAAAGCTCACAGGGTTTTCACCATCAGAAGGGTTTCTGCCGCCTTTTCGAATTTTGATATTTTCTTAATTTTGTTTTTCAACCTGAATAGAGAATTTGCCATATTTTCATGAAATTTACAAGAAACTTACTTTTTGTGAGTAAACAATTGGAGCATAATTTCCGTCAGTACATGTGTAGATGTAAATTGAATGTTTTAGCCGGGACTTAAGTTATCAAAGATGCGAACGGTGCGGAAACTGAGATTTAGAAAATCGATTTAAATGTTTAAAATTGTGACATTTTATGGAAAGGTATTTGGTTTGATAACTAATGACTACGGTCATACTGGACGGTTCCTTAGTAGTGGATAGTGAATGAAAAATGGTATTAATAATGGCGGTTAACAATCGATATTGCTTAACGACTTAGTGTAACAAAAAATACTAGCGAAAATATCAGTATGTCAAAAATTGTAACTTTCATAAGCAACAGATACCCATTCAGTGTCGTGATTTCTGAGAGGAAAGTAGTCATGATTGCATCAAACCAATCGCAATATTATGAAAATTTTCTTATAATGGAAAATCAAAAGATAATGGAGGTCACTAATAAATATCGTATACGTTTGGATACAAGGTTTGCACCGTAACTTTCTTCTAATTGGAAAACATTCACGAAAAATACTGAAATATCTTCATACTATTTTCAAGAGCAAAGATAAGAAATATATGCATATTATAAAAATATCAAATTTACGGTATAATTTTCTGATATGGCATTTCAAGGCAAAATTAAAATGCTTATTATTGGAGCATTGATGATTCAATTTAAAGAATCATAGCTGAGAAATGTACATAAAAAATTAATTTTTCGAACGAAGTATCGAAAAACTTTACTTTTTATTTAACATATTTATGAATATATGTTTTTACAACTTAAGGTTTCACTTCCAGAAAGTTGTTGTCGTTATTTGTCTCCTTTTAAATTATTATTTATGTTAATCAGGATTTTTCTTAACGGTTCTAAAATTTGGAAAAAGTAAGGCGGATAAGTTCACAAAATGACATCGTAATAAATAGTAAAAAAACTTATTAATACTCGGAAAATGTAGAATCGATGGAACCTATAAAATGAACAACCAGATCCTTTGATTCTCTTAAGTCAATTTCATTTTGGCGCTTGGTTCCTTTTAGGTGAATGGCATTCAATTATTAAACGAAAATTTTGAGTGGTGGTAGTTGTGCTAAAGTTAAAATTGTCAATTTTGTCTCAGTTTTCAACCGCATAATTTGGCTTGTTAGCCTTCAAAAAGAATCAACTCTTCATGGACTTTATCATTAAAGTAAATCCAATTTAACTTACTTATAAGTATTTTGAGTAATTCAATTCAACTATTCTGTACTTTGAGCATAGAGACGATTTATGTATTCAAATATGTATGACTCGATATTCTGGAAAAAAACACTACACACATTTAAAAAAATGCGAAAAATAACATTTTGTTTGCTCTGTGCAGTTTGAATCTACTTTTTATGGTTAAATAAACCTGCATCCCGATATGAATATTTCATAGGGCTACGATTATTTTACTGTCATAGGTGTAATTGTGAAAACTGTTGCATGAGAGGTGTGGACCATATTCCATTAAATATTAGCAGTCCTTTATCGGAATTTTCGGTGAACAAATGATAACTCTGATGCGCTTTTGAAATATAATCCAGGAAGTTTAAAACCCAACAAGAGGCTTTTGAATTTTTGTTTTTCAATATTAACATGCAAAGTATTCAGTGTTACGTCAAAGTTTCGTAAGAATATCTTTTAGAAAAATGTGCTCCTAACCATAAAAATTTTACTGAATAAATCACCTGGACTCTAAAAGACGGCAATAAGAGAAGCAATAAAATCAATAAAACAATTCCTTTCTAAACATAATTTTCTAAAATGTTTAGATTGAAATTGGAAACCGACGAAAACTGCTCACGATGACGGCATTATCCGATCCGCACCTTCAATTTTAAACAAGCTATCAAAAATTTTGAAACGAAAACAATAGCAAGGTTACAAAAAGTGCTCTACTTCATTCCGGGATTCAGACACATTTCTAAAATCAAGCGCAAAGAGATATTACCGTTTTATTTTAGGTGTCTTAAGTACAAAATCGCGTCCTTTTCTCCGCTTTGTGTAGAATAGGTAAACGTCCAGTTTATGGGAGGTATTAAGTAGTGACGTATGCTACTTAGAGTTGGCAAAAGTTTTAAGGTGCTTTATTTTTCTCCTTTGATCATTATAATGAAAACCCTAATGGATCAATCCTTGCCATATCTCCCATACCCACATCGTTTTTCGTCCCATCAACTAGTCCAAAATATCTTTTCTCAGGGACACCGGACACTATTCTTACGTCAGTGCGTGAAATATTAGCGTGTTACTTTTATCTCCGAATACATTTTCCCCTTTATATCCACTAATTTCGCTAATTCAGGTTATTTATCGACTTTATTAAATTTAATGTTCGTTAGTTTAAGATCTAATAGCGCGTGAATGTTTCATGTAACAGCTACCCCTGAAAGTTTCAAGAATACCCCCTTATTTTTCCTAAGTTTTATTATCTGTTTACTTCGTTGTTATCTGTAGACCATCTGTATTTGATGTATTAAAAAAGCATTAAATATCAATACACAAAGTTCCGGTTTGGATTGCAAATACACTGTTTAAAAATGACCCAATACGTCTACTTAAGTAAAATATGCGAAATTTACCTTAATATGTCATAAACCTTTCTCATCAACAAACCATCATAAAATGTATTTAACATTTATATTCGTTGAACTCGCAGAGATAAAAATTAAGTTTGCATCTCGTAGGTGTGCATGCATATCTGATGTTTTCCATTCCCCTCGATTTCAGGTAGGTAATTACATTTAGATAACACACATGAATTAAAATTCTTATCGCACGTGTGTATACGATAAAAAATGAACTGGGAAACAAAATTTAGCATGTGTACGTCAGATCTAAACGGGCATGAAAAATGTGTAAAATAACCGGGAGAATAAAATATATAAAATTTATTTTTAGTGCTGCTTCAATATTCTGAAGGAATCTGTATAATAAAGATTTTGTTATTTGGGGAAATTTGTCATATGTTGTGAGGACTTGGTGCATTTACTTACCTTCTCATAACTTCTGTCCCTACATTTTCTGTTTTTAACACGAATCAAATATGCTATAAATGTTAGTACAATAAAAAAATAATTTATTTTCTTGAAAGCAAGTGGTCTCTTCGTTATAGATCTTTAAACATGGAGACAACTACTTTTAGGGTTCAGACCTCAATCTATAAAGTTAATAACTACTCGAAATACGCAATAGAACTAATATTGGAAATCGCTGAGCTAGGCCAGTTTATTGGTTTAATAATCTTTGTATTAATCTTCAGCGAGTATTAAGAGTCGATAAAAATATTTAATTGATATTGCGACATAGTTAAGGAACATCGTAATATAGTTTCACAACCTCAAAAGTTGAATTTTCCTGAAAAACTGCGTTTTCTCATTAAAATTTTCCGAAATCCCGTGATAGTTTATAACAGGACTTTCCGTGTATGTACGTGTGCATTTCCAATCACCAAGAGCTAAAATCGCATTTATTACATTACGTTATTTCCGAGCATGGATTATTAACCCAAGTAAGGAACTCCTTTTTGAAGACAACGGATTTAGCGTCCCTAAACAATGTCCTTTAATACCTTATTGGTGTCGCTAAACGAAAGCACACAGGGAAAATCAAACAAATGGAACGTCTCAAATTAACTCAAAGTTTCCAAATAAAACAAATTAGATCTGCTTACTTCCAGAAGTGTTCTTTCCTCCAGTTTATCAGTGCTTTTAGGTGTCGACTTGTTATTGGTTTGGCTTGGGCAAATACTACCTCAGTGAGATCAATTGTTAATGAAATGCCCTAAGCTTTTAACCCGGGACCTCTCACTTTTCGGACTGCATTAACGATCCTAAAATTGTAGCATCTTATCTCATCGCAATTTGTAGGTTAATGAATATGAAGCTTTAATAACATGCTTTTAGCGAAATAACCCGTTTCGGTACAGGTTAGACAATGCGCAAGTCAAAATGATTAATATGTAATTTCAAGACCCTGTATATATCAGTTCTGGATGTACACACTTACATAATGTATGTCAGTTTTGCCGTCTGGCATAACAGCATGGACTATATAGAACAAACAAAAATAGGAAAATACGAAACGCTAATTCACGGCAAGAGCAATATTTAGATTTTGAGTCAAAACTGTTGGTTTAATATTGGTGTTTACCCTCACTCCGAAGTGGTATTTACAGCGTCGATAATGATAGCCATACTTTTAATTCTCAGTGTTTTGATTTTGCATATCTACTGTAAAAATCGAAGCAGAATTACCCAACTTCAACCCGTCTAAGTTTTTCATATTGTGAGGTTTCTTTGTGATATTTATTAAGTAAATCATGAGTTCTTGCCATAAGTCTGGAACCGCCGCAGCAGATTTCCTCTGTGTCAAGTATAGCATTGATATTATATGCCACCTGATAAACTAATTATTGACATACACATCTTATCTGTTCAATAGAAAATTAAATACGGCCTGTGTGTGCACTATATCATATATTTGCCATCGATAAACAAGAAAAAGTTTACTTATTATTTGCATTAATTATAACATTTAATAAGCTGGGTAAATTTTCTTTGGGGAGTCTGCTATTTGTTATATTCACACGCTAATAATTACTACAATATAGATTTATAGAATGGAAGAGACAATGATGAAAAATATAGAGTGACGCACAACAAACAATAAACACAATAATTGATATCAAATTTCGTGACTTCCCATTAGCAATAAAATACGTGACATTAATGTAAATGAGTCACTGCCTGGGAATTGCATAGAACATTTCCTGTTAAAAGTAATTCCTGTGTTCATTCAGCAAAATCTTGATTCTATTTGGTTTGTTTCAATTATTAACCCTCATTAACACACAAATTGATTTATAGAATTGTGTTTATAACTGCATATAGCATAAAATATAAGGTGGCCCTTTAACACCGTCTGTAAGGCAACAGCCTGTCAGTAAAAAGAGACACAGTAAAATCATTTGTCACTGAAGAACTGTTGAATGTGATGAACGAAAACGATATGAATTGCGAAAAATTAAAATATATGTATTTAACATTAAGGGCGTCCATGAACAAAAACATCTAATTTTGTAATGCTAGACTTTTTTCGCACACATCAAAGTTCCTATTAAACCGCCAATAAATTCCTAAGGCTCCGAAGGAGTGTTAATTACACATCCTGCACATTTTTCCTTAAAAGCCTGAATATTAACTTTTAAACCAAATCTGATAAAATACTTCGGCGAGAATTGGATTAAAAATCCTTGAAAAAAACGCACTATTTTTATGTTTGACTTTTGATATAACAATTAAGCTTTAATCTAAATAAAATATTGTTGAACGGGGGAGAATATCGAACGCCGCAGGATATGATATCAGAATTAAAACGTAAGTAAAGGACAACAAATCACAATTAGAAATTCGAGATTCCTGTTAGATGTCAGCAAATCTGTTGATATTGGACGGGTACTAAACCAATAATTCATATTTAATCCCGTCTTTTTATTCTTTTGGATATAATATATTTAATAATATTCATTGACAAATTTTCAATAAAGAAAGCAAAATAACTTCCATCATCTATTATTTCTGCCAGGGAGTGTTTAAAGAGCATCATTTTCGTTTAATTGAAACTTAAAGTACTACAAAAGCTAGTCACTTCATGTGAGCTTAGCCAAGAACAGATACGTATGACAGAGTGAGATGATAATAATTCCCAAATGTTGACCAAATATTAAAATTTGTATCGATCATCCCATAATGAGCCATTTGAAAAAAATTCACAAAAAATTTAGTTTTTGGGCTATAGTAAATAGACGTAGAAATATACATATAATCTTCTATATCAAAACTGTGTTCATCGTATTCTCATTCCCCTAGGGCGACGACGATCTATCTGATAAATATAGTTCGAGTGCTGACAAGTAGAATCTCGGGCTACAAGACTCCGGAATGTAAGATATAAAGAATCGGTTAGAAAATAAGAAAAATAGTGTAATTTTCAATAGAGATCCCCACACCTCATTATTTCTGAACCGGGGAAATGCTGCAGGAGCGTGGTTTTCCAGGTACAAGAAAAGACCTGGAAAGGACAATACATAATAAACGTCAGGAGAAGAATAAGTAACTGTCTTTTGTTCGCCACTGGAGTAAATTGAAGGAATTTAAAAGCTCACCTGGCAAGGTGAAGTATTTTCTTCATTTGAAAATGAGAACATCTTCAGTGAAAACCGAAGGATTTATACATTTATTGTTATATTTACGAGCTATTTGATTAAAGCCTCAAATCGCCACCCATTAGTTTTCATCTGAAAATACTATTAACCTGGGTCAGTTGGCAAATAATTTGTAAAATCTGCATATGTGAGGTATTTTCCCTGCAGTGAGTGCTTGCCAAGTCTCCAATTTATTGTCTTCAGATTTTTATAGAAAATTTGATCTGAGAATAATGCCGCCTGAAATAGTGAGACCCAATTTCGAAGGATCGAAAATATTTACTGTGCACCATCACGAACGATTTTTCCTACCCAACCTGTTGGTTTTGTATTATAAATGTGCCTTTGGCATATAGTTCTCTGAGAGACTACGATTTCCTGAAAAATTTATTCGTCAGACTAAAACCGTCAGATAAAACGCAATGTCCACAACCTTTTCATAGGAAATCCTCTTTATCATTGTAATTAATTTTACGATAACTTATATGGAATAGTCTTCTACAACATTGAAAGTACCCATTTTCACTCCATACTTATGAAAAAATAAATACACCATTGCATATGGTTTCATAGGAGTTTTGAAGTGATACATCTCTAAGCAGTTAGAGTGTTATTTGCACTTGCTTCTTCTCTAAATAAACCACAAAAAATGAAATTCTATGTACACCTGTGCTGAGTGACTTTAAATAGAAGTTTTTGTTTACAATAAAGTATAACAGTTAAGACTTAGCAAGGCAAAGCTCAGGCGTGTGATCTACTAAAAATAGAACTAATTCTGTTTTCGGAGTAAAGAAATTCTGCAAAAGTTAATGCCGTGGAAATCTAAATACATTTACATTTAATTTCCTTCAGCGGCGTAGGGGACTCAAATTTTGTTTAACCAATCCAAATTGAGGACATTTCATATATGGGCGCAAAATTGTGTTTGAAACACTTACGTACCGAAGGAAATCTGGAATTGATTGGGAGTCGAAATCATTTAAGAAGACAACTTTAAAAATGTGGACTGGTCGAAATTCAGCTTTGGCTAGGCTCTGATCTGGGGTTTACCGTTTTCTATTCATACCGAACGCTATTTTGTCATTATTTTTCTATAAATAACACCATTGCATTGCCTACGACAACGCCTGCCGAAGTCGAGCTAAACCAAAAAGCTGCTTGCAGTTTAGTATCTCGAATTTCTATTTGATATTGTTCAATTTCATTGTTTTTTAATAAATATCAGGTACGTCGGAAACATGGTTCAGAGAGCAATTATTAGGAGAAACGTTTTAAATTGTTTGAAGGACTCTGTTGTATAAATATATTCCTCAATATATATTCCCGTAGGCATAAATTCGAAGTTTTCAGTGGAACCTGTGAGATCTCTTTCGCACCTCCTTAATTACACAGAAATTTAAATAAAATCCTAAATAATTTTGGTATTATTGATAGAAGGTGTAATAGATCCACCCACATGGAAAAACATATTTAATATTAGATATGCGAGTTAATAAGAAATATTTGGAAGTGAAGTATAACTTCCAGAATAATTGTTCAATCGAATACCGGTAGAACTAACCTCTGATATTTATACTTATGCTTTGCTCATAGACAGCATTCATTAGCATAATAGTTAATGCTTTAGTAGATAAATACCTTTGCTTTCAACACGTACATATCTACATTTTATAAATAGAGAAAACTCCATTAAATGTTGCATGTATCCTGCAGGATATCAGCATGACATTTGGTAGCAAAATTCAATTATGCAGTTTTTTCTAATGGTGAAATAACTATCGTGCCCAAATGTGGCTAGTCTCTATCACTAGGGAAGGAAAAAGTAGATTCAGATGGATTTTCCTTATCCAGGAGAGGCATCATAAATCATTTTTGAATTTTTTTGTCCCTGCTTCTGAATGATATTTCCAATATGGGAAAGTAGGTCACTATGCGGAGCTTGGACAACACGGCAGTAGCTTTTTACGCTTTCAAAGTTCCCTTTTGCCAAGCTCATTTATTTTCATACCTACCAGTTGAAATTTTGTATGGTATATGTTTATACCGCAATAATTCTGGAGTCTATTTAAAATTACTGATAAACTAGTTTTCAATCTCGTTTTCAATGCAAAACTCGAAGTTGCGAGTGTTTCTGTTCAGGAATTGCTGTAAATAAAACGAGATCGTACGGAGGTATTTATATTTTGTGGTCTAATAAAAAAGGGGTTTGTCATCTAAAAATATCAAGGCATCAAGGCGGAGGCCTTGCGTTTAACAAAACTGCTCCCTGGAGGTACGTTCTAACTTCCGACCGAAACGAACTTGGTGATACTTTTTCCTTTCGCACAAATGGGAATTCTGCCTTTTGGGTCAACAATTTTCGATTTTTCTTTATTTAACATTTTATATTTCATGGTAAGTTGGAGATTTTACGATTCTTTCGGGAAAGCATCAACGACTTAAAGCAGAAATTACTATTGTGTCAGTCAGTGCGAGCCCAAAACAAAAGCTTTTTGTAGGTTTTCGTATTTTTTTACGAAATGATTACATAAGAATGGAAAATGTTAATTTACATAATACCCAAAAAAACCAAATCATGATAGGCTCTACTTAATTGTTCCAAATTACGTCAATCGAAGTGGTTTTATCTAATTATTTTATTCCTCACTAATTAAATGATAAAATTTGGACAATAACCTGTTACTATTAGATTTGATAAAATATTTTGATATTGATTTATGATTTGGGACAAAATCCTTCTTACCAATGCACATTCTACACCGGTAAACGTATCATTATTTTTTTATTTAAACAGTAAACATAATTGTTAGAATTCTTTAGTTTACACGTAACCTCATCTATTGAATTGAAAAAAATTAGTTAAATGTACCGGTACAATTTTGGTACCAGCAATGACGAGTTTAAAGCATTATTAGTATTATTAGGTACTTAGTGAAATTATTAAAATGTGGACATAATAGGAATGGACCACATGTGGAGCGCTTAGTGGCAATACCAAATAGTGGGTTCGATTGGAAAAGAATGACACCAGCTAGATTTATATTAGAGACACGAGAAATTTCGGAAGTAGTTGGAATTTCGAAAATGAGGAAAACAAACGTTGTGGTTTTCAAAACTTCAACATAAGGAACATTCGAAAAAAAGGGAAATTTGTTCAACTCATTTTTATTTATTAACGCTGTCTAGAATTTTTTTACAACTAAGGTATAAGTGTTAGTTTGTGAATGTACTCATTACACAAAAATAGCATCAGCACGGCTTTAAGGTTTGATCCATAACTTTTATATTACCTGATTCTCAACGTTTTCCCCATTTTATCCCCAAATCTTTTTCAGGGAATTGAAAATAACCCCAACCATGTTTAAGGAAACAATTTCTCTTAACACCTAAACATTTATCATTCTTTCATATTTATTCAAAGGTTGCTGTAACCATCTACAAACTATCCAAATACTGGTATTATGCTATTATAAATTAAAAACATTAACGACCTTCTTTCTTCGACTATGTATTACACATAATTGTATCTGATAAAATCAGTTCCAGAATTTTGGTGTAAATTACTCATCCAATTCGTCACGTTTATGATGAATCAATTAATTACAGTTATTGGTGGACGTTGTGTGAATTATTTGATATGCGGTGCATTTAATCAGTGTTGCCAATGTGTCATTTAATTAATTAATTCGCGGGTGAAGTAGACATGTAAAGATATGGATGCTTCTAAATATTTGACGTTGGAGAAAATAATTTTTTTGGAGGGAAGAAATTATGATTGATTTGTTTAACAAGATTAAAATCCCGAAATTGGTTTTTATCGATAATACAAAAAATGTTTAATCGATGCAATTTTTTTTTCTGTTGAATTGGCAACAAACTTTTCGAATATAGGGTGGTAGTTGATAAATCTTTCTGCCGATAATGGTCAAATCATTGACCCAACATTTAAAGGCTATTGCCCGTAAAGCTTTAATGTTTAAAAGATTGTTGATAATGTCCAGCATAGGTGTTTTCGGCGCATGTATCAGGATCGCGGATTTGCTGAAAAGTGACCTAGTTGTGGGCTGAAAATTATGCATAGTCGGTTCCATGGGTGGAGTGTAGGTTACTTACTTTCCGCTTTCAACTTGGTCCAATATGTATGAGGCCGCGTTAGTTGGTCGCCCCAGCCTGGCTGGTTTGTTGGCTATGCACAGTCGCGGTGGCGGGTGGTCAGGTTAACATCGGGCCAAAACGAGGAACACCCGGACACTTTCGCGCACAACTGCTGCACGATGCCAAGCAAGCCGCTCGTTTCCGCCAGCAGGTTGCTCGTGCTCTGCGCTCGTTTTCGCTGGCTGTCGCGAGAGGGAGCCGCTTGCATTGCGGCGCCGCTATGTATGCGCGCGCGTCGTGGCGATGAACCGCCTGCGCCGATTTTTCGAGCGACCTCCGATCTTCTGTCCCTAGCCGCACTGTTGCCAATTATTATTCCGCTTGCGAATTTAAATTTTCCGCGCTATACATTCGCCCTGTAATTATCATTACTCATTTTAAGCTGGATTTCGGTTGTTATGTAATTCTTAATTGATATTCCTCAACTAATTACCCTGCTATACTACCGATATTAAATTCATTCAGATAAATGATGCAGCGTTTTTGAAACTCATCGAGGCAAACAACTGTTTATTTCCTAATCCATCGTGTGATGATAAATTCGAATTTTTCCAAATCAATATTATACATCGTTTTTCAAATTTTCCTAAGAGTAGCGATTTTTTTCGAGAAACACGCGAAAATAAAACTAATGAATATTGGGCGTAAACGTATAGAACTAATCCAGAAAATTAAAATTAAACACCACCTACGCCTCCGCCCCGTCTTATACACTACAGAGAAAATGCAAAACCATCCTACATAAGACAAATTGATGTAAAGATCAATGGCATATGTATATACACATATTTTGTATTGGCAAAATAATCACCGTACAAGCGCAAATAGGTTGTTTCCGGGCTTCCTCTCAGTCCACACTTATCCTGTCAACTCTAAGTAAAAATCTAACTTCAAAGTTTTTAGTATGATTACATTAGCAGTCTGTATTGCGACCATATATACCTCAAACACTAGAGGTTTCAGCTATTTCATTTTAATTAGTTAATTCATTCAAATTGATAACGCAAACCTAAATAACTATTTGATATGTAATTCTAGGACTTGTTATTGCTGCCTACTCTTCATTCAGATAAGTACTTATTTATTTTTGAACTTTACAAAAATTCAGTCATTTCTTTATCATTTCTCATAAACCTATGAAATCATCATGAAGTTAATTTAGATTTTGAATGACATTTATATTACCTACATCCCAATGAGCCAGAAAAATGCTATTCACGATATAAATCATTAGAAAAGTCGTTCTTCAACTTTCCTTAGAAGCCACTCCTTTTTGAGAAATATAGGAATATGAAAGTAATTTCACTAATTAGTGTAAGTTAACACGCAATTCCTAGGCAGATTCGCTTTTAATTATCCGGACAATCCCTGGATTTCCGGTGTAGACCTCATAATATACAGTACACTATCAGACGAAAGCAAAAAAACGTATAGAGAAAGAAAGTTAGTAGCATATTAAACCAATCAGTATCCATGAATATCAAAATCTTTTCTGTCTAAGATGATTTGTATCAATTTTGTGAATGTTAACATTGAGAATTTTTACACAGAAAGCGAGTCAACAATTGAAATAAATTGATTTGAGAAAATTTACGTCAATTTAATCGATTCGATCGATTTATTAACAAGGATACAGTCCAAGATGTCATGTTGCCCCATGTTAAATGGGGGATGCCTCTGCGATTTGCGATAACAGGGAAATTATCCGTAAAACTCATCTTGAATTGTTCAGGGGTGGTCTCATGGGCACAATGCCCTTATTCTATAGTCGCTGGCGCAATCGCCGAACCTTATTTACAATGAGAACCTATGGGAAGAGGCAGAACGTTGAATGTGTGTTCCAAACGAACAGTCTCAATGATAGAACAAACGAAATGTGGAAGAATATGGTAATTGCTAAAAAGTTATATCCAATAATGTCTACCCCATTAATAATTAAATTATGCAATTTGAATCATGTTTTGCGGTTATTCGCAATTGGTAAGATAAATAAAACCTGATTTTCGTAAAGTTTTCTTTGCTAATGTCGCACACACATTTAGGTTCATTTTGGTAAATAAATTATTTAAAAACTATTGCTTAGCAGAAATACTAATATACCTGTTGAATTTTATGTTAAAAAATATAATAAACAAATAATTGCTAAGTTGCGTTGCTTTTGTCCGATAGTGTACCTTTAGTGTCGTGAATAACAATCTAGATCTATATTTAAAAATGTCTCATCACTATCAAGAATTTTTATATCGGATGATACCACAAACCTATAAGTGATGTTTTATTGAGAAACAATTAGGATATTAATCGTGAATAGTAAATTAAATTTCTAAGAGTCTTTATAATAATTTATGTATCGTTGTAACGTCTCATGGATAGAAGTTTTCGTAGCGCATTATGTAGTTTGATAACTGATTTTTATAGGTATTAAAATGCATTATCTATAAAATGCAGCAATAAATTTGGTGTAAAAGTTTGCCTGTTTGTTACGACCAATATTAAATTTAATATAAGCACCGCGTCTATAAGCGTAAGTGTATTTCATCAAACTTTTGTAATATCTAACTTAACTAGAGAAAGTAAATTAAAAAAAATTAGCTAATTATCATCCGAGTGATAGCAAAAGGGGCCACCTCCCAAAAAAAAAACCTTTGGAAATTTATTACTTGAACTACGCGTCTCACAAATTTATTCTGGGAAAAAAGCTTACGACCCTTCTGACAAGTCGCACAAATAGTTTAAGGCGCACACGAAGTTTCTCTTCTTAAAAACCAAACCTTTGTCGTGAAACGGGATCATGTAAAACTTTTTTTTGATTAAAATAACAAGTTTTGATTATTAACAATTAATTTAATGCTTTCATTATTGGTAAGAAAAAGGGAATTAATTAGCTGAACGACTCTTGTGTGTTTTAGGGAAGCAACACTAATAATTGGTATTTCCTGAGCAACTGGCAAAATACAATCAATTCTAACTAAAGGCTCCTAAAAATATAAAATCCAGGCTTTAAGCTCTAGCGAATCTAGGACGGATAAAAAATTATCGATTTCCATCCGTCTGGATGGTTATCAGCTAGTTAAGCCAGCCAGGATTGCTGTGGATATGAAAATAATAGATATCTACTCCGATAGAAAATTATTTTTACTCTCTGATGTTAAAAACATATATAGCCCAACATCATTCTTGCAATTTCAAAATGCAGATGGCACTTAGTCGTTTGGATTTTTTTCCCCAATTAAATATTATT
This sequence comes from Euwallacea fornicatus, assembly GCF_040115645.1. NCBI lineage: Eukaryota > Metazoa > Arthropoda > Insecta > Coleoptera > Curculionidae > Euwallacea > Euwallacea fornicatus. The sequence goes on from NC_089543.1 coordinate 466,837, forward strand.
CAGCGTTATCATTTTTTTGGTTCATATCTTATCATGTAAACATAAATTTGTTACAATGCATATAATGTACACCGAAACTCATTTCTACTATTCAATACTAATATACAAATAAATAACACGCATATCATCCCCGTGATTTTTTTGAAAGGATCAACATTAAATCCAAATTAAGGCCAATTTTATTATGCACGTGTGATTCAGAAAATTAGGAAACAGTTGAGGAAGTAAAGCCAATTACTAAATATGATGTGTCTTATAATTGGAACCCCGAAATAAAATCTAATCGAAACGATCTGATGTTTAAAAGGCAAATGAGCCCACCAAGGTGCTTAGGTACCAAAGTATTTTTGATAATTTTCTTATTTGAATCGAAAATTAGAACTTAGAACCTTGAATTCCAAACCCAAAGGAAGCCAAAATTTTTAGTAATTATTGAGTTCCATTGAAAATTGCAAAGAGAGTATTTGTTTAAAAAAAATATGCCCATGATATCTTAATACAATAGGAAAATTTTTAGTTTTAAACAAGGAGTAAGACTACTGCTAAAGAATCAAGAGCCCTAAAAATATTGTGCGATTGAGCCCCTCTCGATACTCTTGAAGCGCGCTTTGTAATCTGCCCAAAAGTGTGAAAATCGGTTAATGAGGTCAATAGGAAGAGGAATTAAGAAATCCTCCAAAAAGATAACTTTCAACTTTATCGAAATACATATGGCGCTATTCGGAGCCCATTTATTGTAAACAAATCAAAAACGTAATTTTCTACATTATTTATATCAAGTAATATACATTTGCTCTGCATTTCGGTACTGAAAAGTGTTTTTTCTTCCTCTTCTATGTATATGAATATTATAGTTATACAAGATATACTGCGTTGAAAATTAAGTTAAAAAGTAGAGAACAATAAGCGGGGCTACATCCAGCATTGCGACCAAGAATTGCGTGTGATGTTTACATTTGTTCTTTAAAACCTTCTTCAGGGATTAGAGTAGATGGCGATCACTTTATCGTCATATTAGGGTCATAGCGCTAATACTAAGTGACGATATTACAATGATATTCGCATCCCTCAAGATAAATTGTAACTGAAAATTAGTCAAGACTGTATTTAATTTAAATGACAAAAAACGACACATTTAATGTTAAGCAATTTTTTAGCGTAGACCAGTCTACACGAAGCATGTGTTACGTCCAAAAATTTCGTATGTGTTACGTAGATTGGCTGGCGGAAAAACGTAATAGCTTTAAAATAGAACGTCTCGCTTTTAATTTTTCCACCAGACAAAACACATGTAATATTTTTATTTTTGTCACTTTATGTAAGTGTAATTCTTTGAAATAAAAATAAGGCCCACTGTTTGATCAGGCTTGGACAACATTTACCATTGACCTTAGGTGCAAACTTGTATCGATCATAGATATAATATATTGAAAATTTCAAAAACTCATGTGAAACTTACCTCCGCCTGTGAACACCAAGAGTACCCTGCTAGTGCAGTTTAGAAGTCCCCAAGGGCCCTCCGAGCAGACGCGCCATTGGCATGCTGCTAAACGCTGCTCTACTTTTGTTAACCCCTAAGAGTCGTGTCATCTCCATTTCCTCTGATTTTTGTACCTCAACAGGATTTAGTAAGGCCAGGGTGAATTTTTCCCTGAAACGGGTTTTAAGAATATTAATTATTGCACAGATGTACCAGACAGAATAGGAGTTGCATGCAAAATTTACATAGTAATGATCTTTTTCTTTACTGCAGCTCTGCGAAGAACAAAACCAGCATTTTGGTTTGCATAGATCATTAGCGGAAACTCAGCACCTATTGAAGATATAGTTAGAAATAAAGAATCTCGGCAGTGGACTAGCAGTGGCAATAGGGCTGTAATAGGTTCGTATGATTGCTGTAGTATGACGGTCTAACCTTTCAGTTCGTAAAAAAAATACCATTTCAGCTGTAAAAATATAGCGTGTCGAAGAACTATTATTCATTTTGTCACGTGATCCGCAGATATATTATGGCCAATTCGACTCGCTTAATCTGTAGTGAAGCCTTGCCCATTCGCATTTTTGCATGTAGGTGGGTTGTGGGCAGTAATTTAAAATAACCAATGACAAGAAATTATCGAATTAAAGTAAAAATGAAAAGTGCTTATCTTAAAAACTGAACCTCATGAATTCAATTTACACGATATTTCCAGGAAGGGTGGTCTAGCTATTTAATAAGTAATATATAAAAATAAATTCGCTGCAATATTCTGATGCTATTTCTAGGTCACACTTATATCACTGTCAAGTGTTGATATTTTATCGTACATCTATGTATACCTAATAATTTTACATAACGAGTTATAGCCGTTTGCGAGGTCAAGGATTTTGTTTACGAGATTAGCTGGCACCTAATGTATTCTTCTGCTGTTTATTGTCGGACACGAACGGTAGTACCTACAGCACAGGTCTAAGAACAAAGCGAAAAAATAATTAAGATGTGCAAAAATGCTATCAAGCTAATGTGCATGTAGAATCGACGGGAAAATACAGCCGCCCACTAAAAACAAAGGTTTTAAAATGAAATGGGGTAAAATCGATTGCATCCGGCACACAGAGAACAAGCAGTAGTTTTCTGAATAATTTTCATTTACCGTGAAAAATCGAGGAAAAACACAGCAGAGATTTCATAGTTCAAATGTCCATGATCACCTAAAGATACAAAACCTGCAAAAAGTCACTAATAGAGAAAACGAAACTGATGAGAAGAAGTTCAAAAAGAATCGAATGTAGGGAAAGGGGGAAGTTGAGAGTTGTCTTAGAATTGGGACGAATTTGGAATCGGAGGGTTACTAATTTGGGGCAAATACCTTTATGATCTTTGTGGGGTGTCAAATTACACTGCCAAAGGCTGTCAGAAAAACAAAAACGCCCGGTTTAAATCGGTACACTCGAAACGGGATTCTCGATGATGTAATAAAGGTCTTGATAGACTGAGTCGGCGCCTGCGTTGCCATATTTTATTCCTCCTTTAGGATTTCAATACCGCACTTACATAAAAGAAATCTTATGCAAACCCACATACTATACCTTAAAATTTAAATATTTTCAAATAAATATTCATAACAAGAGAAACAACATTAATGATACAATATATTTTGCTTATCTGTATTCGTATTATTTGTAGTTTTAAACAATTTTTAGAATAATCAAGATTTTTGAACGATCCATTTTCAAGATAAGCACCCCTGATACATGTTATGGCCCATACCTAATCTTTGGGGTTGCTCCCTCATTATGCGAGTAATGACAGACTTCTCGTCTCATTTTGACCTATAATTATTAACATAAAAGTGGTTGCAAAGGTATCTATTTTCACCGGTTTGTGAGCTATTCCTGGAAGTAGATCGGCAAGTTTGACAACCCCGGAAAATTCCAGCCAAATATTTGCTAGCTCAGAACCGTATTGGGACGACGCCTTAGGGAATATATCGAATCTTTTTTAAGGCTTGGGTCGCAGTTTTTATACGAATATTATTAATTATGATACACCTATAACTATTTTTAAACGTATTCTGATTATATTTGAAGAATGTGAGTTCAGATTGGGAATTAAAAGCCTCATTCCTGCTTTAAATATGTCTGAAACAGACTGCACATATTCTATCCGCCATCTACTCTAAACGAGACATACTAAAGGTGTTACATGTACAAAAGTTATAACGTTCTGTTTTTTTTTCTTAATTCTTGATTGACGTGTGACATGAATGAAATTTTACTACATTAAGGTAATTTTTCTCGGCAATTGATAGTTATCTAGAACCATACAACTAGTATGTTCTTTCTTCGTTACATTCATAGGGTCAAATGACGATAAAAATACTAATTTAGGGTAACAAATGCATACCATTCATGAGCCAAGATAGCCTCTACATTTATATTAAATTTCTTCTATTGAAATGCACATTATTAACGTTTGTTTTTTATATCATTGATGCGTAAATGTATGTATGTATGTATATAATTAATATATACATTACATGTATGTTAAATTATACATTATATGTATTGTGTGCCACAAAATGGCTAATGTTCTTTTTAATGGTAGTGTCACAAAATTTCACCGACGTCTTTTTTCTGATAACAAATTCTTCATTATATCTCGAAATTTCATTCAAAAAAGAAGAAAAAACGTGAAGATGCCCGAGTCTTACGGTAAAAGCATGATATAGGGAAAATTAATATGTTTAGGATGATAAATATTATTTTGAAATTATCGAGACATCCATTTGGCGTACTTCTCGTTTGCATAAGAGTAAAGTGTAAGGTGTAGGTAATATAGATTGCTAACATCAAAAATCAAGTGTCAAAATTGCAAGGAGGTTAACGTCAACTTCAAACGTGTTATGTGTTGTATTGCAAAAAATTTGGTTAGTTTAATTTCAATTTTCCTCAAATTCAATTCCAAACCTTACCCTATTTCTAAATATAGTTTCTGAAACTGGTGTAGCATCTAAGAGGTAAGTTTTCAATATATTTTACCTTAAATGACATTCAGGGTAATTTATATTATATTAGCTAACGGTAGTACCTACAAAATTACACAATCTGGTCTCACAGCGAGAAGTCGTGTCTGCACAGAATTTTCTAAACTTTTATTCAGTTATGTTGGGCATATAAAACTCGTAACATAATGCATCAGAATTGTATAGGTCCTGAAAAAAATTAAAAACTTCTTAAGTCACATATTATTTATAGGCAATTTCCCATATAAAATAATATATATAACTATAAAGTCAACTTTCCAGTAGTAGTTTGTAGATATCATCAATTACATTATGGCAAATCGCTTTTGAAGCATTTTCACAGGGTGTTACATGACAAAATTTTAAGTAGATACTAACACAGGGTATAGTATTTGACTAAGGAAAAACATGATGAAATACTGAGAGGTTATTTATTAATAATATACTTACATGAATTTTTGTAAGTTTTTTTTGAAACTTACAAGTACATGGTGATGTACATAATATTTCCTGTTAGGTAACTATTTGTATTAGGACCATTAGATATGAGACAAAAAAAGAACATACTGAATGTTGCACTATCCAATAAGTTCTAATTGTTTTACTTAAATATATTTTTTTGCTTTTGGATAAGCTTACAGAATTCCCTTCATATTAATAAAAATTGGCTTTCAAACTTTTGTAGCAATCATAATGTTTTGGACAAATGCTGTGTTTTGTATTAAGATATACATTTCTCCATATAACATCTTAAAACAACATTTTTTTTCTCTCTTTAAATTGTCTTTTTATTTCAGGCATCATTCCTTTACAAGTTCTTCAATATGTCTAAAAAATCTGGAAACAAAAAAAACAAAGAAATAAATGATGACTTTAATGGTGAATCCAAACCCACTGCATCAGAAGCAACTGTAAAAGGCGCAAGTAAATCTGTCAAAAAGGATCCTCTTGCCAAAGGAAGAGATAGTAGTGAAGAGGAATCTAAGCTACAAAAAGATCTAGGTGAAGGTGTGAAACTTACTGCTAAGTCTAAGAAGGCAATAAAGAAAGGTAAAAAGAAGATTGAAGATGAATGGTCTGATAAGGAAGTGAATATGGATTTAAACAATGTTTATAATGATGCAGATGAGGGCATTCCAGCTCCAAAAAAATCAAATAAAAAGAAGGAGAAGAAGAAACCAAAACTAGAAGAGAGTGACATTGAGGATCTTCAAATAAATTCAGATTATGAAGAAGAAATTAAGCCTGTAGTAAAGAAATATAATCACAAGCAAAACAAGAAGCAAGTAAAGCCAGAAGAGAGTGACTATGAAAATCTACAAATATATTCAGATGGTGAGGAAGAGATTAAGCCTGCAGGCAAAAAATCGAGTAAAAAGAAGAATAAGAAAAAAAATAACACTGAAGATATTGAACCAGTGGATTTACTGGTTGAGTCTGCTGAAGAAGAAGTAAAATTTGTATTGAAGAAATCTGACAAAAAGAAAAGCAATAAGACAAAGGTTGACATAAATGAAGACGAGGAAGTTACCCCTGGAAACAATACACACAAAGATTCGGTAGCTACTAAAAAAGGCAGCAACAAAGATACTAAATTTGGTGAAAATATAGATACAAATATAGAAAATAATAATAGTGCTGAAGAAATAATAGAAAAAATTGAAGGCTTAGAAATAGCTGATAAAAAAGAAAAGAAACTCACTCATAAAGATAAAAAGAAATTGAAAAAACAACAGGATTATGAAAAACAAATGGAGACACTACTTAAAAAAGGTGGACAAGGACATTCAGAACTTGAAAGTAACTTCACAGTCTCTCAGGCTCAAAAATCAGCTGGGCAACTAGCAGCTTTAGAAAATGCAATTGATATAAAAATTGAGAACTTTAGCATTTCTGCTAAAGGAAATGATCTGTTCACAAATGCTAGTTTACTAATTGCCAATGGTAGACATTATGGGTTAGTAGGTCCAAATGGTCATGGAAAGACTACTTTATTAAGACACATTGCTCAAAGGGCTTTTGCCATCCCCCCAAATATAGATATTCTGTATTGTGAACAAGAAGTTGTTGCTGACGATTTTAGTGCTGTTGAAACAGTTTTAAAAGCAGACGTTAAAAGAAATGAACTTCTTGCTGAACAGAAAAAATTAGAAGAACAATTCAATGCAGGAAATGTAAATATTCAGGATCGTTTAAATGAGGTTTATACAGAATTAAAGGCAATAGGAGCTGATTCTGCTGAGCCAAGAGCTAGAAGGATATTAGCTGGCCTTGGTTTTACTAAGGAAATGCAAGATAGGGCAACAAAAAATTTCTCAGGAGGTTGGCGAATGAGAGTTTCACTTGCTAGAGCATTGTATATTGAGCCCACTCTCCTACTCCTTGATGAACCAACTAACCATTTAGATCTGAATGCTGTCATTTGGTTAGATAACTACCTTCAAGGTTGGAAAAAGACATTGTTGATTGTTTCTCATGATCAATCCTTTTTAGACAATGTTTGTAATGAAATAATTCATCTTGATACTCAAAAATTGCACTACTACAAAGGCAATTATTCAATGTTTAAGAAAATGCACGTACAAAAGCGCAAAGAAATGATTAAAGAATATGAAAAACAAGAAAAAAGGATTAAAGAGTTAAAATCTTCAGGATCATCCAAGAAGCAAGCTGAGAAAAAGCAGAAAGAGGCTCTTACAAGAAAACAAGAGAAAAATCGATCTAAAGTTCAGAAACAAGAAGAAGATACTCAACCTCAAGAACTTTTGCAAAAGCCCAAAGAATATCTTGTCAAATTCAGATTTCCAGAACCTCCTCCATTGCAGCCTCCCGTACTTGGTCTACATAATGTAACATTTGCCTATCCTGGACAGAAGCCACTATTTGTTAAAACTGATTTTGGAATTGATATGAATAGTCGCGTCGCCATCGTGGGACCCAACGGAGTGGGAAAATCAACATTCTTGAAGTTATTAGTTGGTGAACTTACTTCTCAAGAAGGTGAATCGCGTATGAACCATAGATTGAGGATAGGAAGATTTGATCAGCATTCTGGAGAACATTTAACTGCTGAAGAAACCCCTTCAGAGTACTTGATGCGCTTATTTGATCTTCCATATGAAAAGGCCAGAAAGCAATTGGGCACCTTTGGACTTGCTAGTCATGCTCACACTATAAAAATGAAAGATTTGTCTGGAGGTCAAAAAGCTAGAGTAGCTTTAGCTGAGTTATGTCTCAACGCTCCAGATGTATTAATTTTGGATGAACCTACCAACAATTTGGATATTGAATCCATAGATGCCCTAGCAGAAGCTATAAATGAATACACTGGAGGCGTTATAATAGTTTCTCACGACGAGCGCCTCATTAGGGAAACTGGCTGTGCCTTATACATCATAGAAGATCAGACTATTAATGAAGTAGATGGTGACTTTGATGATTATAGAAAAGAACTGCTTGAAAGCCTAGGTGAAGTGATAAATAGTCCTAGTATAGCGGCCAATGCTGCAATCAGTCAATGAGTTTGTAATGATATAGTTTCGTAAATTGTATTCATTTTTTTATCGTTGGCACTAATTTAACTTGATTGTTAACTTTCATAATTTACTATACATATTCTTATATTATTATTTGGTACTTTCAAAAGTGTCTAATTATGTCCATTTTTGGTCTGTTAAAATGCGTTTAACTCAGTTTGTGTAATTATTTTCTTGACATTGCAGCTTATATTTCCTAATCTCGTGTTTTGGTAAGTAAATTCTTTGTTTGGAATGATTAAATATATACTGTTATGGGAAATTAAATGAAAAACAAGCATAGCCGACTGCAGGTGTGCTTATAATGAAACGTATTTATTTATTAATAGTATCTATAGGAAAATCGGTTCGCTCCTTGACAAACAAGCATTGTACATATTAAGTATGAGTTACATTGCGACTGTTATATGTACCAACTTTGCTTAGTTATAAAATCCCTTTAGATAGATTTTATTAACAGATAGAAATTCAGAGATATTTACAGATTCTAACACTAGAATGGAAAGAATAAAGTGTTGGCTGGTTGTGTTATGAACTTGCTCATACAATTTAATTTCATGAATATTAACCGCCTTAATTTTGTTGAAATATGGTGGGCAAGATTTGAATGAACAAAAATTGAACAATACTTGTAGTTAACTGGTGTTCAATATACGTAGCTTTTCATTACTATTATATCACTGCTGCTAATTTTTCGTTTTGTGCAATTAAAACAAATTCATTATGTGATTGAATTAATAAGGATTGAATACTTACTAATTATAAAATTATTTATCAATTGGCAATCACAAAATCATAAAATGAAGAAAAAATATTTTCATCAAACACAATATTTAACCTAAATTAGTATTATAGGTATTTTACATGAACAATCAAAAATTAACCATAAACTTATAAATTAATAGTCATAACATTAACAATAATTATTTAAATGCCACATAAGATGTGCTCAGTAACAAATTCAAATAATGATACTTTAATGAAATTGCAATATGCCTATTATCACATACATGCAAACATCTTATAGGCTAAATTATGAGTAATCATAAAGGAATTCTTCTGAGTATTTTACCACAAGTTAGGCTTATTTTAAACTTCAAATTGAACTTTCTTATCTTGACCTCAAGTGGGGCAAAATATTCAAACTAATCTTTTCCAAATACGTGAAAGGGAAAAGATTTAACTCATACAGCTGTTAAGCTCTTTTTGCTAGTCAGGTCTATATATTGGCACTTTTGGCAAAAATTCTATTAAAATTACGTATTCCATCATTGAAGAGGAATCGCATTGCTGTTTGCTTAATCTCCAGTGTAGGCCCAGCTTGTTATATAAGTAACTGTTCTCCCATTCTAATAATTTATTCAAGGAATGTTGTGTCTAAAAATTTATATGTACATATAATATTGAAAGCAAAGTAATAAGTTAATAAACTTACTCTTTTACTTAGACATATAACTGGCCATAAGGAGCACCCTAACGTGCAACAACAGCAAAGACAACCACAAAATAACCACTTCACGTTTACTGGCAAAGTTTTCTTTAGGATGCCATTTATTCTCATGACAGTCTCTTTGAATTCTTCTGGAGCTACTCTTGAAACTAAACTACTGGGAAATTCTGTGCTAAATCTATTACTGAGGCCGAAACTAAAAAGAACCAATTAATGTATAGTGGTATATAATGAGAATGTGGTCTCTTACACAGTCATGTTTCCAGCCCCTCGGATAATTACAGGATCAGGTACCAAAGAGACATCAGCAGGTTCAGTTTCTTCATTGTTCTCTATTTCTTCTTCATAGTATATTGCGTCAAAACCTTCCATGTGTGTCTAGAATGATATTTGCGAGAAACAAAAATTTTACTCTAAATACGAAAGATATGTAATTAAAAGTCCTTTGTCTTTTACCCTTACTTACATATGTAGACGTTCTGAAGGATTTTTAGTGATTGTTTAAAACTGTAAGACTTGTTGAATGCTGTTTACCCTTTAATGTTTCAAGGCTTTTCTGTAAAGCATTTTGTTTTTGGTATCTGCGGCCATGACTATTGAGACTTAAGAAAAAAATAACCAAAAAACGGTATTGTTTTGACTATGGGTTCCCTAGAAACACATTCTCTACGTAAACGTCACGTCGGTTTTATAAATATTTTTAGTATTTTTTTAACTACTAGTTTGGAATAAGATAGAAAATAAAAGAAATATCTTAATTTCTAATTAAAAATTAAATATCCTCTTTTCAGATGTTAGAAAACGGTTTTTATCAATGTCGTAAGAATTGCTACTCTAGTTGTTCTAATGGTCGTTCATTTTGATTGATCAGCTGACCCTCAGTACCATGTTGTCGGGTGTATGCCGACTGTATCTGGCGAATTGGTTGAAGTTAGACCATTCAGAATCCCAACTTCATTCAAATTGCTTCACTGAAAGCGGTTGAGGTACTTTGACCATCAATGTGAATGCGCTCCTGGGTCCTGTTTGCCAAGAGCGTTTTTTTCTCTAAAATATCTTTACATAAACAGAAACAACTGATTCGCGGTGAAAACGAGAATATTAAGACGTGGCTCGCATAGTTCGTAATTTGTGGTCATGACCAAGTTTCTGTTGGTGACATTGAACTGCAATTAGAGGGAGGGATGACAATATAGCTTTTGCCGTTATTTTTATTTTATAGTCTGCGCATGCCAAAAATTAGGAATGCTTCTAAAATTTAGATAATTGTTTTGAGAAGTTCAGAGAAAGCGCAATTTGAGCAAGAAACCATTGCATACACTCGTTAACTATTATCAATACATTCACGAGTAATTTCGGCTTAAATGTGGGGCTACCATAAAATATTCTGTATAGTCTAGTAATTACAAAATGTAATTAAAATTTAGCAAAACACGCACATGCGTTTGCTGAACCGAGTAGAACTGATCTTTCCCCACTCTAAAAAAAAAAGTCATAAAAAATAATCGATATACTGATCTATAACTCAGGTGAACGAAAACAGTTTTCTGTACTGTTTCATAGAATAAAATTCGGTTTTCTGCTTTGAAGTTTAATGCACTGTTAGGATAAAGGACGAGGATTTCTCAGTCCGTCACTGTTCCAAGAGAATAGAAGGTATTCAATACATAATCGCAAATTTAGCTAAAGACATAAGACATTCTGACGAGGAAATATTACTTTTAGCCCTTACACAACACAGGTTTCCTTCGAGGGCAAAGTTTACTTACGTCAATGTGCGCAATAACAGATTCCCATGTAGACAGGTTATTTTATATATTAATGTTATTCTGATGCGCCAATAACCTAATTATATTTTTGAAGGCACTATGTTTGCATTATTAATAATGCTATTTATTCATACCACTTAGTAGGACTAAAGTCACTAGAATCACTTGTATTAATGGGAATATTCAAAAGTAACATATTTAAATGAGATGCGTTCCACAGTGATCTAGTGGCGCGAACGTGTCTATAAAAGCTATTGTCTTTCTATTACTTTCAATTTTGAATTTCTTAAATAAAACAAAACCAAACTTGCTTGACTACAATAAAAACGAATATATTCTGAGGAAAAGTTTAACTGAAGATACAGAAAAGTTATTGGCACAAAAATTAATTTCCTAATAAAAGTAACAATAAGCTTGATAATAATCTCATATTATGTACAGCATTACTGTTAACAGAATACATATCAACAATAAGCCATAGGGCTCTCAACTTTCCATTTCAAATGAGACTTAACATTTACCTAGAATAATGTCAATATTAATGTAATGTTAATGTAATAACAGTTAAGACAAGTCAACAATTTTATTAATTATGACTAGTAAATTAATCATGAGTGCATCTAAGGCACATTACCTTTGATTTCAAATCCATGCACTGTTCCTCATATTCTACAATTTTCCTTACCAATTCAAGCTTCTTGATTTCCAGCAGGTGGTTTTCCCAGTACAACAATTTTTGTACTTGACCAAAATTCCGTGGAACTTTAACCGCATTATATGTCTTGCCTGGGGTTACTTCGTCAAGTTTTTTCTTATATTCATCTATTTCTTTGTATTCCTGAGCTATATTCTTTTCAAGGCTCTGTATTAAATCTGCCATAAGTTGGTTTTTAAACTGAAGAATGTTAATTTTTTCATTGTAATAACTATTAGTTATAAGGTGTTCTGCATATTCGGGATCAAAAGTAGTTTCTGGGCTGGTGTCTTCCTCATTATTAAGGGTTTCAGTAATTAAGTTTGTCTCTGAACAAACCCGTTCCTCTGTTGTGTTGATTAATGGTGAATTCTTAGGAAATTCTACATCCTTATATTCTTGCTCAGTGCTGGCTACTTGATTACCCAGTTCAGACCCTTCCTATTAAACAAATAATTAAGTTTGTTGAAACTTCCATCACACACACACACATATATATATATATATATATACACCTCATCTGTTTCTTCACTATTAATGTCACTTTCAGTTTCAGCATGGTCAGCTTCATCATGAATCGTCTCAACTTGTCCCCCTTGATTTTTATGACTTGTACCAGCACAAGCATAATTTGAAGGGTTCTCACTTTCCAACTCTTCTACCTCCTCGACATCTTCTTCTGCTTCTTGTGAATCTAATGCCTGATCGTCATCCATTTCTTCTGCAGCTACTGTGGGATGTAATTGGCTTTTCTCTTTTTTTAGTTTCCTCTATAAAACTTTTTATCACACTTTCATCCAGTTTGACATTATAAAACAAACCTTCAGGTCTGTTTGGATTCTCTGAACATCCCAAAGCTGATCCTGTCTCCAACTGGAGCAGAATCCCTGTTGCATTTCCCAGTGAATGAGATTCAGGGCAGAATCTAATTTGCGAAGTTCCTGTTCTATAAGAGTCGGATCATCTGGGTAGGCATTTGCTGCATCCAATGGTGGAATATACTTAACTATTTGAAAGTCAGGGTAGAGATCAATCCGGTGAGTTATAAGGGCTTGCAACAATCTAGAGGAAATATGTAATGTGTGATTCAAAGCTTGTGCTAGGTTCTGTTTGTTCATTTTGTTTACTTGATCCTGAAAATAAAGAGTAATTAGATTTTTTTTCTTCAGTTTGAAGACCTGAAGGGTAAACCACTGATGAAAATTTTGTATATTATTTTTTAAATCTCCAGTACTTCCCAAAGAGTTTCTTAAATAATCTCTATAAAACTTTCTGTCATGCTCCATGTTCCCTCAAAAATCCCCAATTTTACTTAAAACTTCCTCAATAGTTTGCCACTTGAAACTTACCCTCTGAACTACATTATGAAAATGCATTATTAAGTAACTAAGGAGAACTCTGTTTTCTATTGGAAGCATATTTATAAGAGACCTCAAATGCTTTTCCCTAGTATTGTAATTTAAAATGGCACCAGCTTCCTCAAATCTGATCAGCAAATCATTTGTGAATATGGGCTCTGGCAAATCTCTAGAAAGTTATTGGGTTTTTTAAATTATCTTGAGTCATTCTAAACTTACCTCAAAAAGGTTTTCAAAACACTAGTAACTGTAGGAATATCATAATCTTTCAGAACCACAGTTTGACGATTGTTATACATCTTCCTTATGTGATGTACCTTTGTTTTATTTCCACTCGTTTTATAGACATACTCAAAATTAAGTCCTTCCATTTCCACAAAATCAATACACTCCCTAATTGGGAGTGGGAGGTTAATTGCATCATGGCACTTTCCTCTTTGACATGCACTGGCTAATTCAGCCCCAAAAATTGGTAATGCGTCAGCAATGTTCTGATTCCCATCTGCACCAACTTTATTGCCAAACCCTAGTTTAACTTTCTTCTTGGTTTTGGCTTTTACACTACATTCTCCTTTCTCTTTGGCATGCTCTTTTTCTTTATCCTTTGACTTAGTGAAAATAAATGCTTTTGTCCTTTTTGTTTTACATGGACTAAAAAGTGACAAATGCCATTTTAATTTATATAAACAAGACTTAAGATAATTTATGCTTACCTGGCTTCATCTGAGCTTTCCCCTTCAAGGGCTGCATAGCCCTTGTCTTTATCCTTTTTGTCTTTCTTGTCCTTTCTCTTACCTATAATCATCTCCTTTTTGGATGATTTTTCATTTTCCTCGTTATCTGTGAGAATATAAAATCCAGCGCAAACATATTTTTAATCTTATCTGCTAACACCTTTGTCAATACTTACAGTCGCTATCATTGCCTTTCCGTTTCTCAGCCATATATAAACCCGGAAAGTCTTTCATTACTTCAGGACTATCAAAGTCCATTTTCTTAGTTTTTGATTGTCGTTTGATGAAATTCGTGGTTTACATTTTGTTTGATTTATTTATGTTTTTTGTAATGTTTTTATTATTTTTTAAATGTCAAATTTGGTATTTTGACAATCGAAAGTATTGTCTTATGAACTTGTCAGTGGACAGAATCGGTGTACTTCACGCTCTATGTTCCAATAGCACCATTCGATTCCCTCCTGTTCTCGCAACAATTGTAGTATGACTACGGACAAATACTTGACAATTGCCATCGTACTTCCGGCATGTCCCGTTTCCTCTTGCTAATCTCACATTTGTCAATTTTCGGTCAGAAGTAGAAAGCATTTTGTAGGTTCTACGTTTTGGCGAAAAGCCGTTTAACTATATGCTTCTCCGGAAATCGCTGTAATTCGTATGTTGTGAAAGCGTAAAGTCATCAGAAGCACGATATGAAAATGGATTGGACACCTCAAGAAGAAGGATTAAGAGAAATTCTCGCGCTTTTAAGAGAATCACAATCTCCAGATACAGCAACCCAAAGGGCTGTACAACTAGTATCCTTTTTCCTTCTATTTCATGTTTTATGTAATCTCGGACCTCAATCTGGCACAATTATGTAATGGGCAAGTTTGTTCTCAAAGTTCATTAAAATTAGGAATAGATTTCTACTCTACTATTTACAAAGTGTTTTGCTGTCTCATGTTATCACTGAATCTATGTTATCTGATATCCATTAGTAGATTGAATCAAAATTTGGGCAATTGAATTGTGGCGTTATCTTTAGAAAGTACTGACCAACTGGCTATTCTTGGGTAAATATGATCTTACAAGATCTACATATGTTGGTCTTACAGCATACTTATAAATTTTAAATACAGTTAATTTTATTGTCCTAGTAAGATACTAAATGTGTTTTTGTATTTAAGATTGTTTTGGCCAAATAGTTGTATTTCACATGTTGATGTACAGGATTATATTGTATATACTTATTGACCCATTATAGTGGGAATATGTGGGACTCTTGTACAAGGAAATTCTCAATTTAAATACAAATTTTTTTAGGTTCAGCCTTGCTCTGTGCCAGAGTAATTTTTAACATAATGCCAGTTATAAAGAATAAGTATATTAAATGATAGGAATTATTGCTCAAGAAATTTATTTGCTTTAAAAAGTCGTGTTTTTAATGCTTGAGGTAAAATTAATCTCTTAGAATAATAACTTGAACATATGGGTATTTGATATCTAATTATGATTTCACCAAAAGTGAGATTAATTTCTTTATTTCAAATAGAACACCCTTTATATTTGCTTACTGTCTTAAAGTCCTAAGCGCATGATGTATATCTATTTCTTATAACTTAAAAAAAAAATGGGCATCGGAATTTGTATTTTCAACATGTATAAATGAAATTTTTTATTTAACAAATGAACAATCATCCCCAATTTCATATACCAGTATTTTTTAAGTTTTATATTAACCTACATTAAAATAAAATTATTTCAGTCATTATGGAAGAAGGGAAATTTGCTTTTTTGAAGAATTTTTTATTGCAATAACTTCCAATGGCATTACTATTTTAATCATAACATTTGGGCTCTTGCAGTTTTCAACATATAAAATAGTAAATGACCATTACCAATTAAACTATCTTCAATATGCAATGCACTCCGTTACCTATGTGGACCCTTCTTTATCCACAACACAGCTCATCCTTTATGCCTTTTTTTATTTATGGGATAAATCCCATTCTTACATCAAGTATATAAAATTAAAAATATTAATATTTAGTAATTTATAAATACAGGGTTATTATTTTTACTCCTAAAATGTTATAATCTTTTTTAACCTAGGTAAATTGCTTGCCCAGTAGCTCCAATTGCACTGACTGTATAAAATGACCCTGCATGTATTCTTGGTAATGTTCTCCCCCTATTAACAATTTAGGTCAAAAGTCTCTGTTTTACAATAAATATTTTGAGGTAGGTAGTCCTGATATGTTAATATGAGTTGATATTGAGCTTAAAGTCCTGAATTATCTACATGTCTTTATAGTCCTACATTTGGATGTTTATTTTTTGTATGACTGTCTGCCTCAATCAATTAAAACACATTGCTCTGTTTATTTTTGGAAGCAATTTTTTTCGTGTAAATTTCCTTAAAATTGTCCAGAAACTGGAAGAATTGAACAATTTTCCCGACTTCAACAACTACCTAATGTTTGTACTTACCAAATTAACCAGTGAAGATGAGCCTACTAGATCATTAAGTGGTTTAATTTTAAAAAATAATGTAAAAACTCACTACAATTCCCTTCAACCTACTGTGACAAATTACATAAAAACTGAGTGTCTGCAAGCGGTGGGTGATCCCAGTCCTTTGATAAGAGCCACTGTAGGTATTCTAATTACGACAGTAGCCAGCAAAGGCGATTTGGCCTCATGGCCTGAACTCTTACCTGCCTTGTGTAATATGCTGGATTCCACGGATTATAATGTATGTGAGGGTGCATTTGGCGCGCTTCAGAAAATATGCGAAGATTCTGCTGAGGCCCTTGATACAGACACAACAAATCGTCCTTTAGAAATTTTGATCCCCAAATTCCTGCAGTTTTTCAATCACTCAAGTTCAAAAATAAGGTCATATGCCATTGGTTGTGTAAATCAATTTATTGCTCAAAGGTCTCAAGCATTAATGTTTCATATAGATTCATTTTTACAAGTAAGTTGTTCTTACCAATAGTTTAGAAATTTTATCATGTCACTGTGGTTTATCTCTACAGAATTTATTTCATGTTGCCACTGATGATGATTCTGAAGTTAGGAAAAACGTCTGCAGGGCATTGGTCATGCTTTTGGAAGTCCGAATGGACAGACTTATCAATCAAATTGACAATATTATAGAATACATGCTCGTTAGAACCCAAGATCCTGACGAAAGTGTTGCATTAGAAGCATGTGAATTTTGGCTCAGTCTTGCAGAACAGCCCATTTGTAAAAGCGTCCTTGGCAATCACCTAACACGTTTAATCCCAGTTCTCGTTAAGGGAATGAAATATTCAGAGATTGATATTATTTTGCTAAAGGTTGGTAAAATTGATGTAAATTATGATGATGTTTTATAAGTGTTCGAGCCGTTTAGGGAGACGTGGAGGAAGATGACAACGTTCCGGACAAGGAAGAAGATATCAAGCCAAGATTTCACAAGTCTAAGACCCATACCATGAAGGCTACCCAGATTGGCGCGGAGAATGGTATTAGTGATAAAGGTAAATGTCTGAAAGCTGATGAAAATGTTTTTCAAATTAACCATTTTAATCTAGAAGATGATGAAGATTTTGAAGATGGAGATGACGATGGCTCTCTCTCAGATTGGAACTTAAGAAAATGTAGTGCAGCGGCTTTGGACGTTCTTGCTAACGTTTTCAGGGAAGACTTATTGCCCATTTTAATTCCAATTCTCAAAGAGACGCTTTTTCATCGGGAATGGGATGTGAAGGAATCTGGAATTTTGGCTTTAGGTACATATATAGAGTTGTGATTGTTTAGAGAATACATAGAAAATAATTCGGATGAAAGCGATTTTGCTATGTGCAATTCTAGACATTTTTTAATCGACATTATCTAAACTTAAATAGTTTTTGAAATATTGAAGTACAAATTGATTTGTTTACGTGGAACACTTCGCCATCTGCATGCAAATTAAAGTAAGTGTGCAGTTTAGATTGCGGAAGACGTCTAGTGACTTTGTCGGCCATGGAATGTTTTACCCGGTATGGTTTGAAATAGTTTTAAAATGTGTATAAAACGAGAACAAAATGAATGTATTATATGTTCTGATAACACATCAAAACCAAATACATTTTCACTTTATATTTTTTGTTCCTTAACTTTTCTTAATTTTTATTATGATTTTAGGAGCTATCGCCGAGGGCTGCATGTCGGGAATGATAAGTCATTTATCGGAATTGATACCTTATTTGATTGGTTGCTTAAATGACAAAAAGGCGTTAGTGCGAGCTATAACTTGCTGGACTCTAAGTAGATATTCCCATTGGGTAGTAAATCAACCACATGACTCTTATTTGAAACCTTTGATGACTGAGCTTTTAAAGAGGATATTAGATAGCAATAAAAGGGTTCAGGAAGCGGCCTGTTCGGCATTTGCTACTCTGGAAGAGGAAGCTTGCACAGAATTAGTGCCTTATTTGGGATTTATTCTTGAAACTTTAGTTTTCGCGTTTTCCAAGTATCAGCACAAAAATTTGTTGATCCTTTATGACGCTATCGGTACTTTAGCAGACTCTGTAGGCAGTCATTTGAATAAGCCAGAGTATATTAATCTCTTAATGCCTCCTTTAATACATAAATGGAATGTATTGAAAGATGAGGACAAGGATTTATTTCCATTATTAGAGGTTCGTCTGTGAGTTACCATGAATGAGGGAATTGTCAATATATATTTTTTCCTTTAGTGCCTGTCGAGCGTAGCAACAGCTCTTCAATTAGGATTTCTGCCCTATTGCGAGCCAGTTTATTGTAGATGCGTTTCCTTAGTCCAACATACTCTGTATCTTCATGTGGTAATTAAAAGTTAACTCTATTTCCAAAAATTGCATTAAAGACTTTTAGGCCTATATGCAAACCCCAGATCAATATGAGCCCCCAGACAAGGATTTCATGATTGTAGCGTTAGATTTGCTGTCAGGATTAGCAGAGGGTCTAAATGGTCATATAGAAAAGCTTGTAGAAAACAGCAGCATAATGCATTTGTTGCACATGTCAATGCAAGACACAATGCCAGAAGTGCGACAATCTTCTTTTGCATTATTGGGTGACCTAACGAAGGCGTGCTTCCAACACGTCAGACCACACATATCAAATTTTTTACCCATCTTAGGACAAAACCTTAATCCTGAAAATATTTCTGTGTGTAATAATG
This sequence comes from Euwallacea fornicatus, assembly GCF_040115645.1. Classification (NCBI taxonomy): domain Eukaryota; kingdom Metazoa; phylum Arthropoda; class Insecta; order Coleoptera; family Curculionidae; genus Euwallacea; species Euwallacea fornicatus. The sequence goes on from NC_089543.1 coordinate 486,065, forward strand.
CCACATGGGCTATTGGGGAGATCAGCATTAAGTTAGGTAGAAGCTCTTGAATTAATTAATGGACAGTAGACTGAGTTGCTTGCTTTTTAGGGGCTGATACTCGAACGTTTGTACCACTTTTCTTAAATCAATTGATTGATATAATCAATAGACCGGACACTCCAAAAACTCTTTTAGAAAATACTGGTAAGTGCTTTCTATTTTTAATGAAGCATGCAAATTCAATATTTCTTGGCATGGTTGTACCGGCTGGTCTTATATTTATTAAGAGCAATCAAAATAGTATTGAAGCTTCGTCAGAATATTTCACTCAATGATTGCGAACTCATAAATTCGCTATTTAAAATAATTACAAAGTAGTGATGAATATTCAGCTGATGAATTACAACTATACCCTCGTAGTTTGAGGTGTGCAGGGTGAGCACACGTTCGAGCATAAGCAAAAGGGGCCCGAAGTTATTTCCAGTAATATTGGTTGTACGAGAAATTAAGGAAATTAAAATTTTAACGTGAATATTGATAGGTACAGAAGGCGTTAACTTCGAAGATTCAGGTGTGCTTAAAAGTCTCCATTTAGAGACATTCCTTTTATTACAAATCGTCCAAGTAGACATCAAAGAAATGCAGTTTTTTAAATAATTATTATTTTATTGAATAATATCACGATATATACAAGGTGTCTGGTGATTAGACGATCATAGAGTAAGGGTGAATTTTTTCATTAATTTTGAGGGAAAAATGTCAAAATTACTTATATCTAGAAACAGTTTGCTTCCAAGATACATAATGTTCAATTAGTTTTTTTTATGTTTTTTAATATTTCAAAAAAAATTTTAGATATGCGCATGAAATTTAGGACACGCTATGAGAGAATTAACGCGTATGTTTCGGAGAAATCAGAAGATTTCCACTTGTACCACTGGTGTCCGAATTACTATACGGAGACATATTTTTAGTAGAAAAAATGGTACGCCAGTGACTTTTTTCAGCATGAATATTTTTGTTTTAATATTCTATCAATTGTTAATAAAAAAAGTCTCTTAGTGTTGTGACACTCAAGTAGCTGTTTTTGAGATTTAAAAAAATGGTTTCTAATTCCTTTAAAAGAAAAATTGAAACAAAAAGTCATACCTACTAAGAGTTTCATGCGCATATTTAAAATAATTTTTTAAATATTAAATATATCTTGGAAACGAAGCGTTTCCGGACATAATTTATTTAGACATTTTTAACTTGAAATTCATTAAAGAACTCCACTTAGCCTATGGCGGTCGAGTCACCAGATATATAATTGAGATATCGGATTTAACCCCGCGTTTTTGATATCCATTTTTGGAGATTATTGTTTCTGTTAAATTGCGATTTTTCGTCTGCCGATGTAGGCTTTGATCTATGAATTGCTACTACCGTAGTCAGTGTATTGCATTTTTGGAAAACAGGCGACACTTCTTTGGATACTTATGTGATTTATGTAAACAAACAAAAACCTCGATGTCATTTGCTTAATTGCTATAATAAGCATCATTATGGCTTAATTGTAAGATTGAATTTATAAACGTAAAAACGGAGTAGAAGATAATCAGTTTTACTGAATTTTACGACACAAAAAGAAAGGCATGAAATTGCAAAAGTTTTTAAATGCATCCAATGTCTACGAAATAAAACATTTTTCATCACTATCAGTGTTCATTTCATAAAAATTCGGGATATTATTAGACATCCCGAATATTTGGAAGTATTTGACAAGTACAATAAAACTATCGTGAGCAATCAGGTTTTATTGCAAATAATCTCGGTTGTAGTTCGTAATGGAAACTATTGTTATGTTAAGCTATGTTATACAGAAAATACTTAGAATTCATGCAGAATATGAAAATAAATAAAAACTCAGTTCATTTCATTCAGAATAATGGACAAGACCTACATAATATAATTTTCTTCACTCTGCGTATTTCGTTTCCGATTTTCGTTTTATATTTATTATAAATTCTATTGGTTCTGATAAATTATGATTAATTAGGTAAAAACGATTTTCGGAATTTAAACTTTTTTGCACTGAATGCAACTGAAGTTAACCATTGGCCTACTTTTCGTGGCTCACCCTGTACTTTCAAAAGTCAAAATTTACATGTACTACTTGAAGAAATAAAACCTATATCTACATATTTACAATGTGTATAGACGTTTATTAGAACTTGTGAAAAGGTTTATTTATATTGTCTTGTTCTTTAATGCATTTAATTCCCATATTATAAGAAAACAGTGTTGATAAAATGAAAGAACTTTGTGTTGGCAGTGTATCCTCTAAGTTTTCTAAAATAAAAAGTCTAGCTGTTTTTGTTATTTTGCAGCCATGTTTGTGTTTTCATAGATGTATGTTGTGACAGTTAACTTGGCTATTTCTAGTATTAAATGTAATCAATTTTATGTTGCTCAAATATCACTACATAATAAAAACAAATTTTCTGGTTTTGACCGCTCCAAAAAATAGAAGAAAACCGGTATGGGCTAAAAATTGGATCCACTGCGCCACTTACAACCCCGAACAATATCCTAAACTACGTAAACAACTCTCTCGTGAGTAAAACGAATTGACGCTTTTTGTTTTTGGATTTCAGAATTCGTTTTCGTTTACGATTTAAATTTATTTAGTATGGTTTTCATTTATTACTGTACTTCTAAGCGGTTTTCTTGGTTTGAATTGCTGTGTGACTAGTTTTCAATTTGGTTCCTTATTTGAAGTTCTTTTTTTATCAAGCACTGATTTATTTTAAAACTTATGCCAAACATAACTACCGATACCTGTGAACTAATCATGTTTTGCACAAGTTCGATTACAGTTACGATTTTTTCCTTTTTGGATTTGGTGATTTTTAGCAGAGAGAATAAGCAATAATTTAACGGATTTTTTAGAAACTTATTGTTTGTTCTCAAAATTACGAATATATAATTTAATTAATATTTTTTCTGTGCAATTTACTGCGAATTATTTATTGAGTGACTTATTTGTAATTGGGTTGTTTTTGTTCTGTTTCTGTTCTCGGTATAGCCATAACAATTGGTCGCCTCGGTTTTGTCTGCCCCCACGATGTGGCTCCAATGTTACAACAGTTTGTCCGCCAGTGGTCTGTAACCCTTTTTATTATTATTTTTTAAATTAAATTTTCACATATTTTTTAATTTTCTGTACGAGCGAAAAAGGAAGTTTAGTACTTTTACTAACTGTGTCCTGAGATGCTTCCTTTAGTTGCTAACAGCTAGACTCCCCAATTTTATATATAACTATATAATAAAGAGAAACCAATTTTTAAAAAATTGGGGAGAAATATCTTGATTTCAAGGACTGCATCACTAAATAACATTGCAAGAACTCTTTAAAAAAAATCTTGCAGTGTTAATTTTAACGACTTTTAGTACTTAATTGGCCATTTTCCAGGTGTATATCTTTAAGAAATATTAGAGACAATGAGGAAAAGGACAGTGCATTCCGGGGAATGTGCCAGATGATTCAGGTTAATCCCGGAGGAGTCGTAACCGACTTCATTTTCTTCTGCGATGCTGTGGCTTCGTGGATGAACCCACAAGATGATTTGAAAGAGGTTTTTGTTAAGGTTAAAACGCGAATGTAACTGAAATAGCTTATAATTAAGACATTTTTTAATATGTGCAGATTTTACACACATTTAAATCCCAAGTCGGTGATGAAAACTGGAGAAGGTTCAGCGAGCAATTTCCTCCACAGTTAAAAGAGAGGCTCTCGTCACTTTACGGCATATGAAATCCTTTAAAGGTAAGTTAGTAATTTAAAATGTCATTCGGTTATTAAACATGCCAATCATATTGCAGGACGCAAACGGGGTAAACTTCAATTTCGAAGATCCGGGGTGGGAGGGCCTTAGATACTATATCTGCATGAAGCACTAAGATGTCTAAAAAATCAATTGGGTGGGCTTAACTTTCATTAAATACTTTGGTTCGAAAACTCCCTTTTCGTATTACCTATAGCAATTATTCGGTTGCTTGTTATTTGTTGTTTTCAGGTTACACGTAAAGGTCTCTCTTACAAGATAACCCTTATGTTGGTTTGTTAAGTAATTAATATGTTTGTATTACGGAAGCAAACCTTGAACAGTACATAGTTTAATGATTATTTTTTTAAACTTATTCAGATTAATTCAGGTTAATAATGAAAAAATCTACAGGGTGACTGTTGTTTAGTGATGGAGAGTACTATATCTCCTTTATAATGAAAAGCGGAAAGTTAACTAGGGAGGTTTATACTAAAATTATAGGCAAAGATAAATCAAAAACGGGTTTTTATATAGTTTTAAAATTATACTTAGAACCCTGTCATTCTACAATTCTCGACTCTTGTAAAATTGAACCGACCCACTAATGTGACGCTTTTTTCCTCTCTTCACTTTGATTTTTCTCCAAAACCGCTGCGAAGCATTTGTTTAGATGGGGTTTGAATTGAAGTATTCTTATAGCCTATTATTTCTTCCCTTTATTTGTTAAACTTAATATCTTCATGACCAGTGTAGCCCCCGTTCTTATTGCCTTTCGTGAGGTATTCAGTGATTCTTTCTTTAGTAATTTCTTTGTAGCAAACTATTTTAGCTACATCCCTTTCCTCGTCAAACTCCGCACATTAGAAACAGTATGTTTCGATCATCCAGAATTTTTCTTATTCTTTTGAGATACATTTCAGAAACTTCGCGTTGAGACCCAGCCTAGAATGTATAATAATCCACTTTCACGCATCAAATTTCAACATCTCTGATGAGTGATCTGGCTCATACATTATCTTGTTACCATTCTGTAGTTCTTTTCTGACTGCCGTTACAAGGTTTGTTGTCACATTTAATATTTTAACTCATTATTCAACCAATAAGTCCCGTAATGAAAATTCAGCGATTGTCTCCACAACTTTAGTCAAAGGGGTTTTTTAATGCCGTTATTATCATTAAAACAAGTTTTTTATTCTATCTTTTCAGTTGTTCTTTGTGTGCTTAAATCTTTTAAGCGTAAATCCACAATGGTGCGGTATGTGATAAAAACGACAGTGCGATATTGCAATTTCTTTAAGGCTCTCGTTTCTTTAAGTCAAAAAATTTTTGAAGAAACCCTGTATATTAAAATGGTTCCTATTTGACAGTTCAATTTGAGGTTATCGGACAGTGAAGATGTGAGTGATAAAATTCTCCTAAATGCATAACAAAAATTCTTCCTCCGTTTATGAAAGTAATGGAATATTGAATTAAAAGAGATCTGTTAGTACTTTACAACTTAAACCATTACCCTACCAATACACACATTTATAATGTCTTAAACCTCCTTAGCACAACTATTGAAAGTATGTAAAGCTACAAATATAAATGTTTCATATGGTGATAAACGCGATTAGACAACAAAACGCACTTGGTTATGAGCGCAGTATTTTTTTGTTGTCAGTTTGAGCGCTTAAATACCTGCAAGTCTAATTTTTTGGACATGAAGGTTGATCCAATTAAATAAACTAATCTTATCTTCGTTTTGTTAATCAAGTTATTAGATTTGCCTTAAGGTAAATAAAATCAGACGCGTGGGTATATAATAATTAGGACTAGTAATGCATGCAGCGGTTTGGTATTTAGGGAAGCATAAGAACTCTTTTACTCGATGATTGTTTTATTTGCTGACTTTTTATTGGTGCTTGAATTTTGAAAAGCGTAATTTTTTCCATCAATTTTGAGGGATATGTATAAGCACTGATTGTTAATTTTTAGTTGTTATAAAGTGCAAATGTTACAATCCATATGTAGTTTTTTAAGTATCAAGACAATCCGTTTCTATCACAAACTACTGCTAAGTTTTGTAGAGTAAAATAGTTCTTAAAATCGTTATTAATACTGTTATTTTCAAAAGACTCCTGAGTTAGCAATCTGGTTTACTTTTCCTCATAAATTAAGGGTTTCACTTTCTTTGCTATAGTAATTAAGTGCCAATATTATCTTGGAAGTGTAACACTTACTTGCTATCGAACATTTTGGTTGCTTTCTGCTCACTGGAGCCTTTTGAAAGATATTAGTGTTTTTTTTTGTATATAGTAGGGAAACAATCTACAATCCTTTATCCTTTGAGGACTTCTGGATCCTAGTACCTGGTCCTGTTCCTAGTTAATCCCCTACATCCGTGATAATAATCCTTTTTCGAGTGATTGGTTTTTACTGTTCGTTATTGTAGTTCCCTTAAAATTTTTAATCGCGTATACTCTTTCTCGTTCTTAGCAAAAAAAATGATTACAGAACTAAATGCTAATTTAATCACAAAATATAATTGATTAATTATTAGAATAATTATAGTGTAATGTTAATGGAAATACGCTTATTGATTCTCAATCTTTTATATAATTTGACTGATTGTTATTGTTTTGATATTACTGAAAAGTATACGCGGTTGTTTTTGCGTGTGGGTTGGTAAATATTCGGGGTCATGAAAATCACTGTTGACTTACCGTCACAACAGATTCTCACCAATTTAACAATTTTCTTTCTCGCATATATAGATAAATTCACAATAAAAACAATCTTTGAGCAAACTAACCTAGGTTTGTGTCTATGTCCCCTGCATGACGAGAAGGTGTTAAAGCAAAATGATGAATCTAAAAAATGTCATGTCTTTTGCTAGTTAAATTTTGAATATTCTGCATCAATCCATTTGACCTCAACATGTTTGTGATAATAATTTAGTGATCTTGAAGCGTAAATGATTTTTGTGATACATTTGTAACTAAATGATAAGACTTACTAGTAGTTCAGTGATTTTCGAATTAGCAACTTTACCGTTGGGTAAATTAAATTAAACTACCTATTTAATGATTAAATGACACTTAAGTGAGATTTATTTTTTTAATGGCGTTTCTTTGATTACTCTATATTTTAATTTATTATTTCTTATATTTTATAATACCATTATGTGAGCTTTCGTTTATCGCATCGTTCACTTCGCTGGCATGTGTAACTGTTTACGTTACACAGGTCTGTATTTCCATCTTTTTAATGCTAGCGAATATGTAATTTACCTCTTGTTGCAATATTTTATTTATTCCATTTCTTTGAACTTGCTATATGAACTTTTACGTGCTAGGTTTATTTTAAGTTGTGTGTGCGTGAAAATGTCCTTATGTTACAGAAGTCTTCGTTCCTCCTACACTCCATTATCCATTCCTATTTTGCGCAATGTGTGCGCTCCTTTTTATGCGTTTTAGGTTTAGTGTTAACACATTACTTCATGTATCAAATATGAGCGGGCTTCTGAATTTTGCAATTTCTGGTAGAAATTATTGTGTATGTGAAAATATTTCATACGTGAAGTAGATAAAGGTCTAGTTACCCAAAGCTCAATTCTCTTTTTTTAATATTTTGTTAGCTTAAAACGAGGAAATGACTATTTTGATTTACGGTTAAGTTTTTAAGGTGAACAGCATCAGCTGTCTATATTACTCACCTAGTCTTAAATTACTGTTTACACTAACAATCATTGAGGTTGAAATCCTGATTTTTGACGAAAGCTTTGCGTGTTTGTTTAAATATAAACATGATCTTAGAAAATTTATGCAGAAGTTGTTTCTTAGCAATTTAAGTTCGAAAAATGAGAATTCTGTCAAATCTTAAGCAGTTTAGGTTCAAAATTTGGCGGAATTTTGATTGCACTCCAATGCAGACGATTCCAGGAATAAAGTAAATGCACAGTGCCATGCTCTTTCACTTCTCCGCAGAGTAGGAAATCAAATTTGTGTTGCATCTTTATTAAATAAATCTGCCTTAATGTTGTTTGTCTATGTGATTCTTTCATTTAATTAGTTAGTTTTGCTGAAATCGTCAAAATTTTCTAAATTGCGTTATTAATAGAACGGTAAAAAATGTTTCAGATGTTTTATTTAATTGTATAAAGTCCATTCCTGTGTTAATTAGTTTACTTCTTAGAAACTCTTACTGCTGTCAAAACAAAGCTCCCTAAATGAAGATGAAGAGTTTCACTAAGATTATTAATGTATGATAAGGACATTGACTTTTTTGCTAGCCAGTTATCATGGTAATTGAACCGAGCAAGCATAAACAGGATATCACAAAGCTCAAGAGTGGTAGGAAATATTCATTGGTGATTAATAGATATAATGCCAATAAGATTATTTATTTCTATCACTTCGGAACCTTGGTGCTAACCCTGCTCCATCCTCAAATAGACCAAGATATTTCCAATGCCCTGGGCGTTACTAAACTAGGAAGAAAGCATGGTTTACATGATATTTCTTGGACTTCCAGTTGTGTTTATGATGTTTTGGTTCGAATATGACAATATACCTGTGGTGGAAGCTTAAGGAAGCTCTCTTCATTGAAAATAATCCAGACAACTTCAAAAATCTAAATCAGATGTTATTCCTGTTTTATAACTGTTTATGACCGAACCGGTGCTGGCTGATTGGGTAACTTTGCTGTGAATCAATAACAGCATGGTTAACTGATACATAAAAAAGTAGTTTTAGGGCTAAATTAAGTGTCACTTGATAACGAATAAAAATAATTATGCTTAAAACATCATGGAAGAAATTTGATAAAGACTATGGAATTCCAATAATTATTCAATAATGCGTTATTATGTACTGCTTTGAATCAAAGCATTGTTTGCTGTGATCTTCAGGATTGCATCGTGGAATAGGAATAGAGAAAAATTATTAACGACAAATTACTAGGTTTGAGGTCTCGTTGCTTTCAAATGTCTATTTCATATAAAAATATAAATGAAAGTCATCGATATATGCATCGTTTGAGATTTTTTCAAATAACTTGAAAGCTCAGCCATGTATTAAAAAAGGAACAAAAAGCATTTCTGCAAAAAATCTTTGAGACATTTAAAGGCTCTTGACTTAAAAATAATTTAAAAAAGTACATCACCGACCTGATGTAGGATTATTAGGGATAGATCTTTCCGTGTAACACGCTGTATGCCTCAGTACCTAAGGAAGCATTTGAAATCCCATCTTAAATCATATTAATGTTATTTTCAGGTACTTAAAGAATCAATTCCCGAAGTTTGAACATCTGTGTAAGAGGAGATAATCTTACACGAAGTTGTGAACACTTGGTAATGCTCCTTATTCCCTGAATCAAACAAGATACAGCGAGAAAAATTGCATGTATTTCCCGTTCCATATCATGTGTAATTTGCCTTTTTAGAACTTGCTTATTTCTAATTGGTAAGTATTCATGTTAGGGTCATTCTTCAAAAAAGCAGTTAAAATGTTTTATTTATTACAAGTCCTGTGTGCGGTGGGTCTTTATTATTTGATTCAGGCTACTCGAAAATTTCTATTGAAAGTTTCCATTTTTCAATCTTCCCTAACAAATCGACCTGTTTCAGCGAAGACGAGACGTACATATATATCTACTGTGAATAGGGCGAATAAACACATTTTTTGTAAATAATTTATTGAACAATATAAATAAACAGTGACTACTTGAATGTTGCAGAGGGTAATTTTAGTAGACGTTTCACAATTGGGTTGAGATACATGAGAACTTGAGGTAGTATCTAAATACAAACTTAATTTGAAATTGGCAATAAGCTCGAATTTAAGATTATACATTTATAAAGATATGCGCACGAACTAAATTTAAATGATAAGTTTTTTTTATCGCGTATTGCACATAACGTTTTCGTAAATTACGAATGAATTTTTTTTAATAACACATTGAACAAATTAACAAAAGTAAGAAAATATCACATTACAACTCTATCAGCACCTTTTTTGATCTTGTTCGTTTAAATTTCTGAGAGTACCCACTTGGCACTTACATGGTGTTCAAAAAACATGACTCGCATATTCAAGTGTCATATCGGTCAGTCAATTACATAACTTAAAAGTAAATCTGTAAAACATACACCAAAAATGAATGAAAAACACGCGTTACATGTTACGCTGTCATGTAAAACCATTGCGATGAATGCCCAACAAAAATAACATACATACGGCTATTTATATAGCTAAAATATATACACGGTTTAAAATATGCAATGTCCATTTTTAAACTTTTTTGACAAACCCCGGTACATTCTGTTTCACCATGTACAACTTAATAAATGGGGTTTATGGTTCAATTAAATATATACAAGTACACGAAAATAGGTGGATTTAGGAACGAGCTTGAGTTGGGAGATAGTCAAAATTTGACATCGTGCGCGCGCAAGTGGGTATATACTTAATTGAAGCCAGCAATTATATGTATTCAGATGCCACTGGCGGAATAATGGATTTTAATACAAAATAACATGACTACTACGATAAATACGATATATACAAATTTGCGACAGAATTATTGTACATTACAACATTCGCTTCACGTAATAATAAAATTTTTTAAAGGTCACGTTACTTTATATTAGATTCTTTGGTTTAATATAGTTCGGTCACTTCTTAACATTCTGTTGCATTTTTCAGAGCAAATACGCTAACCCCGCTTCAACTATTCTACATCTAACTTCAACAGTCCTTAACTTAAAACAAAACAATAACCAGCAAAATTACTATGAGGGTGCGTACCAATTAGACGGGGCTCCCGCTCCTTTACTCGGGTGATATAAGTGGAAACCAGCCCCTGCAGTACCATGGTGGTAGAATTGAGGTTGATCTACATACGAGTATACTTGAGGTTTCAGCGGTAAAGGACTATCAGGATACTGTCTAAGAACATCTTGATATGGCACTGGAGATTCGAACGTCACTCCTGTATGCAACTGCTGATGCTTATCTCTAGGAGACACGCTGGACGGAGGTGTCATGGCCGAATGATAGTCCATAGAGTACCCCGCTGGATAGTTTTGATGTTGCGATAGCAGAAATTGATGTTCACTATATGAGGACGAACCTTCGCTACCTGGAGGAGTTGGAAGGGGTCCTACTTGGCTTTCATTTGGATAATAGCCTAGAAGGAATGATTTCTGAGTTAGAGTGTATAACTGATTAGAACTAAAATTGTATAAGTGATACAATTAAACTATTAGGAACTTTACCAGAAGCGCTGCTAGATCTACTTCCAGCACTAGTAATTCCATGAACGTTAGCCCTAATAACACTCTCTCTATTTGCGTATAGCTGCCTCAGAAGAGTAGAAGCTGGTAAAGGGCCTTGTTGCTGCAGTTGTTGGTGTGCACCAATCCACTGAATAGTCGTCCTCTGTTGTTGCTTCAACAACGCATCCGTGCTGAAGTCAGTGGGTTGATGGTTCGGTGATTTACACGCAGGAAGGTGTTTCGACATTGCATTTTCCAAGTCTTTGACAGACGTGCCTCCTGTACTACTCCCTATATATTAGACGTCGTATGACATATAAGTATCATTATGGATTTATTGAACAATTTACCTGCATCATCAAGTTTTTTAGGACTGTTTCCAGTGGATTCTGAAGCAGCTACTATTGGATGAGAACCAGTAGCTGAGTGACAGGAGCTTGCTGGGCTCATCACAGTATTTCTACTTGGGTTACCCGGTTCTTCTTCTTCGTTCTCATCCGAGGAAGTGTTTTTTCGCTTTTGCGCCCTTCTGACGGGTGTTGAAGGTTTTCTTTGGTCTACTACAGGCGTGGGGGTTCCTTGATGCTTTGCTACATTGGTCGCAGGATCCATTCGACGCGTTCTTAGATCACCTATAGCCTTTGTGATAGTTCCTGGGTCTGCTCCATGGCTAGTTGAATCTTCCATATCTTGAGAGGGGTCCGAGGGGGGGTTGGGGGGTCCTCCGCTATTTCGGTCATCTATGATAAGGCTTTAATTATAACTCTGAGATTTTATAGAGGTTGTACTACTAGTACCCCCGCGATCTGCATCAGGAGATCCGTTTTCTGGATCATTACTGCTGGCCTCCTCCTTTTTTACTATGTGAGGATTGTCTTCCATTTGACAACAGTCCATTATTAAATTTTCATATTCTCTTCCACTGATCGTTTATAAGAATATTAAAATATATTTTTGCTTATATTAAGGGGTCTTACCTTATTACATAATTCACACAAATAATATTTTGTTCTTCGGCATTTTTGGAGTTGCAAACTACAGTGGCGCACGTTTGAATCCATGTGTATCCGCCATTTTTATTCATTATCCTATAGTAGTTGGTTAGTACTTGACCCTTATTTATTACTAAAATGTACATAGATTTGTAAGCAGAAAATTAATTAGTTAGGGAAAGCAACAACTTACAGTCTATATGACTTTTCCTAAGCTTATTAGCATCTTCGCCATGGCACAAAGTGTACAGGTTCCTGCCAGTCAGTTCTTCAGGAGAATAATCTAGCAACTCCATCACTTTCGGTTCGCAATGAGCTATTTTAAAGTCGAAGTTTATCCTAGTGACGAACATATCCGATTCTAAGCGAATTTCGTGAACGCTAGGAGAAGGTAAAGCTATCGCCAGAGCCACCATGCCCAGGAGCGGTGGTTGATCCGATTTGCGCGAATGCGCAAACACATATTGCGGCCTTAATCTACTTAGTATTAAAACAACCTAAAATATTTCAAAAACTTGTTTCAAACTGTGATATTAAGCAATTATCGTCATTATTTACCCTATACCCTGATGATTTGAAATGACAGCCTCTCTTGGTAAGTGTGGATTTCATTCGAATACAAAATGCTCTATCTAAGCCTTTGTAAGGCGGATTTGTTCCTAATGACATGACTGTAGAGACTGAAATAAAATAATTCGTATGTTAGAAAGATAGCAATGGAAATTGATTATTTTCGTGTAGCGGCTTTATTCTTCCAAAATTAAAATTTAATTGAATGTTTTTGTTATAGATTAAATTTTGGTGAATGCAAGACGTTTATAACAATGGCCGCTCCATTCGTTCCTGTGGGAAAGAAATATTAACGTCAAGTTTCCTATTTTTAATTTCCGAGTAAGTAGAATTGTATTTTTATTAAGTTCCTGGAAGGCTTCATGTATTAGCCTCCTTATGACATCATTTTGTTATTGACGATGGGTGTATGCTGAAAGCTCAATACCGTAAAAAAATGATGCGATATTCAGGTATTCGATCGATTATTGAAAAAATACCATTCCGTCAGATCAATCGAAATATTAAATAATATGAGTATATTATAGATTAAAATTGTGAAGTATATTATTTTGACCGGAAGTCCAGTTTAAATTAGAAAATGCGTAGCGCTGGTAGATTTAAAATGTGAGGATCATAAGTATTTCACAATTGCGATATGCATTTGATTTTTTCCACTACTAGATTTAACTAATCTTCATAGAATTACAACAAACTTATTTAAAATAAGCGTAGGTGAAATACAAAAAACAAAAAGGCAACGCGTCTTGAATAATAACATTAACGGTGACGTTTTATTTGATATTCATTTCCATGTGGCCGATTAGTTCGCTAACAAAATAATGAGCCCTATGTGTGTCATTATTGATTTGTTATTCAACGTTTTTAGAAAACAGTGGAGAAAATGTACTTTACAGTCATTCAACACACACAATAATAGCGTCTTAGCATCTAGTAGTGAAAAGATATATACAGAGTGTCACGCACAAAAAAGTCACAGGTTTATTTTCTTAGCAGATTAGTGCAAAATTCTGAGGCTTTTTTTGTACTTGCCATTTTTTGATATTTGCGAAACTATAAATAGAATTCCTTATACGTTATAAGTATTATATCAAGGATTTTGTACCATGCTTAAGCAGATCAACAAGGAGCAATTTAATGTATTACTGTTTGTCTACTTGTTATTCATTAGGTCATGACCAGTGATGATATGGGCAGAAGTGACGCACTGCATCAGTAATAATTGAAGAGCAAAAAATGTGTTAAAGAAAATAGTTTCAAGACACTGCGAGGCCTCAAAGTTATCACCAATCGAAGATACTCTGTATATAATATTACCCATTGTAGCATTCCATAGCGTGACCGTGTGTTACCGCCATAGAATAACAATTGGACACGTAGTAACTGCCTCTGTGGAATGCTTAAATATCATTTCCTGTCGGGACCACTCTATGTTTTTATTTTTGTACTGGCATAGCCATTCAGATCTATCTTTTTTGTTACTGTTCACCATGAAACGTCATCAGTAGCGTGATTAAAATTCTGGTGACTTGAGTCGCCATTTTCAAAATAGTTTTATTCAACAGAAAATTTAATATGCTTGTGTGTTAGTTGGTTTTCATAACGGTTTTTTGTTTATTTTAGTTAAAGTTTTTAATCGAATACCGAAAATCCATGTCTGAAATGAATATTGGAAAGCAGAAATTATTTCGTCCCAAAATGATAGTAATTAATTTCTTGCATTGCTTTATAATAGCGCACAATGTCGAAAGTGATTTAAAATTTGTTATCCCTCTTAATCTCGTAAAGTAGAAATCTTCCTCGTTCAAAAATCGTGTATCGTTCGAACTAATATTGAATAGAATCAAAGGTGATTAATATCCCAATATGATATTACCGTCAGGGTTGTTTGTCCCCACCGTGGAACCACTTTCTTCTGAACCACTTCCTGGTGAGGCCATGCTCTGACCCTGGGATAATCCTAAACCTAAATGTTCAGCTATTTCTGAATGGTCTTGATGATGAATGTAGTCAAATATGCTACTGCCCGTCATTTCAACCTGAAATTGAAAGACCTCATTACCATCAGTCCGATTCAGATTTTAAAGACGCGTGCAATAAAATTAAGATGAAAACAGCACCGGTCTTTGTTATAGTACACCTGTTTGGGTTAGTATCCTAGACCAGGGCCAAGAGTGATAACACGTAACAGTACGTGCCTTTGAAGGCCTGTTGGTCCAGGCAGGCAGCGATGGCTCCCGCAGTTGCAAATACCCTATTGATTACGAGCCGGCATCCACATTATAAATGTGAGACACGCTGCTGCAGAGCACTACGTGCCCGGCATGCCCATGCTCCTTCTGGGGGCGGTTTAAGCCCTGGGAGGACCTGGACACGTACGCCGGCGCCGGGTCCAGCCATGGGCGGACTTGGAACCCTGACAACCCTTTTACTTTTCTTTTAATTGACTACGAATACTAACCTGTGATAGTCCTAAATAAATTGAAACAGTCTCAGAAATGTACAGAAATCTGCCGTCTGATCCTACGGCGAGAGCGAAACCGTCAAGGGCCTGTAATACAGGAGACTTCAATTATTGATTGGAAACATGAATGAGTTAACTAATAAAATTCACCTGCAATATGTGAGTCCCGTGATGCTGCTCGATTTCCATTCCTAGTGTTGATCGTCGTCCTTCAATGAAAAGTAATATTCTTACTATGTGCTATTACAAAAGCATCGAAAACAACAGGACACAGAAATACCCCAAGTGAAAAATGATTCCCCAATGTATTAATTTAACCAGTGCAAGATATATGGCCTGTATTTATTGAACTGGGTATAAACACAGGAAGAGAACGTGTAACATATGAGACTAAAGAAATTTCCGCAAGAGAAAGATACCTCGAACCTGTTACAAATTGCCGCCAATGTCATCCTTGAAATATTGCCGCTTGATATGGGGTTTATAGATACCATCCCCTAAATTTACTCCCTCGGATTTTTTATCGCCCAATTCCACCAGATGCTTATTTGTTCTCTTACGTTTATATCGCAGATTCTGCTTCCCATCTATAACTCTACCGCAATTTGAACAAGTGAAAATTAAGAGACCGTATAGATGTCTCCCCCAGCTTTAAAGAGTTTTAAATTAACGCCAATCAAATATTCCCGAGTTTAAAACAAGATTAGGACATCCGCGGTCCCGATTTTCATTTAAATATTGAAACAAAACCGCCTCTAAGCCCCTAGATCAATGTCAATTCATTAAGCCCAGGTTTGCACAGTCCCGGTCTAATTTTACTTAATTAGTGTTCATAGCAGCGTTGCCAAATGATTAACTTTTTCCATTTTGATGGGGTGGCTATAAAGGCACCCCTTGATAACTCTGCTTATACTATGTTTCTTTTTGAGAGAAACGATTTCCCAACGTCGCAAATATTTCCACGTTTAGAGGGTTGCCACAAGTACACGAATTAAGGGTAGAAAATTTTCCGAGTTTGGTTTACAATAAGCATTTGCTAATTTTATCACTCCTCTGCCGGGGTTGAGAATTGGATTTCCGAATTTAACAGGAGGGTCGTGATTAGATTTACATGTAGTTCAACGGGGTGTTGTCGGCGAATTTACGTTAAGGGGCTGGTATGACAGATTTTCAATGTGTGAATTTGTTGGAGACATGTGTGGGTCGGTTTTGGTTTAGTTTTAACAGTACAATGAATTGAGAGAAATTCACGTTCGTTCGATGAAGAAAATTGAATATGTCGAGTGCAAAATTTGGCTTATATACATTCGCATCTTGGGAACTATTAAAGTTGTGAAGTCGGTCAAATGGGGAAAGTTTTAAACAATCATATTAGTAGTAGATGATGACTAAGATTATCATGAAACTTTCGCGACTCTTACTCCTATCAGGATTTTGATAAATTTTGAAGTAATCAAAATTGTGCATTTTCAAAAAATCATTATAATTCCTTTTTTTAGAAGATAGATCAAATCTGTAAAAATTTGATCGAAACAACTTTTTGAGGAAAACGTGGCCGTGAAGTTAAACTTCCAAGGCAACGTTTCAGTTTTTTCTAATTATCAATTTTATTTTATAGGGAATAACAAGAATAAAAAATAAATTGAAAATCTCTAATGAAAAAATTTTAAAAAGTATAAAAATATAGAATGAGTTTTTGAAAATGTACCATTTTAGATATTTTAAAACTTCTCAAAAACCTGAGTAGTTAGATCCGTTTTATTTTCCGCATTACGTTGTTAACATAATCGTCTAGAATTTAAATTTATCCGACTTTGCAACCCGAAGTGAAAGCAATTAAGGAATGTGGTTTGCATTAAGCATTCTTTTTTAAAATTAAGTTCAGCAAACGTATATTAGTTTTTAATATCCTACAAATTCTGAGAAGCCCCAAATACCATCGAGTTCAGACCATTCCGTACATTGACAATATCTGGCTTAAAATTAGATAATTAAATATATGTGATGATATACCGCAAAAAAAGGAAGTCGCTAAAATACGTTAACATTTCATGAGTTTCGTATCAGTGGTCAATGTTTCCTGGAGAGGAACTGGTTCCCTAAGCAATAAGTGAATCAACCAATCAATTCCCTATATGTCACATAATTTTCATACTTAGTAGTTGCAAAATGCAGGGGAAATTTTTTTGAATTATTGCTTTAGTTTTAAAGGTGATTATTATTCAAATCGAGTATCGAAGTGATTAAGATTGGGACAGTGACATTCGGCGTAACCTCATTTGCCACTGTAGGTAGTATGTACATGCGATTTGGTATTCATTGATTGGATGTCACAAGAATTGGCCATAAACTACTAAAGTCGTGTTCTACGTGGCTTGTTAAAAAAATTGATCAATTCATTTATATGTAGGACAAGTGGTACTTTCTAACATTCCTCGGTCTTTACTTTAGACAGCTTATTTTCACAGGTTGAATGATTGAATTTATGATTTTTTTAGCCAAGGGTATAAAGTTGTTAAAGTTCCTGTGCCAGAACTAAATGGATAAGGGAATAGCCGTCGGAAAATCAAGTAACCGCAGGTTATCCAAACAATTGCTTGCAGTCAGCGGTCAGTATTTCTTTTGTTCTCGAGGCTAATCGAATTAGCCTGGACCTTTCACAGGCCACAGATGGCCATAGGTTTACTTTTCGGGTTTTACTCGATTTAGAAAACAAACGGATCTTACCTTTCAACGTTTTAGGAGGAGGCGGACCATCTCTGCTCCATGGAGGGTCTCCATGGCCTGAGAAATCCCTTAATTTTAGATATGAGATCGTTAAGCGTATAATACTAGCTTTATCTAACTGCGAGGTAATGGCGGCGGGAAGGGGTAGCATTTTGGCGAGTTCATAGAACTCATAGTTCTCTTTTCCTCTTCTGGATCGGGCTGCATCTCTACTCTTCTCTTTTCGTATTTCCAAAATACTGAAAATAAAATGCCTCTATTAATATATATCAGTAATAAATAACGCAAAGAAATTGACTATAGTATAATTAACGTGTGTGCACCGAAATTTAGCTATGACCAACAACACTCGTAGTAAATAAAGCTGAAACATCAAACAAACGTTTTCGAGAAAAAAATAATGATTGTTTCCTTTCATCGTTCGGGTCCGCCCAATTTAGCACTGAAGGGCCAGCGTGTGAAAACAAAATTACACTGAGAACTTTGCTCAAATTGGCAGAAATTGGCTTGTGCTGCTTGAAGCGGGGGCACTACCCCCCTGAGACGCTGGCCCCCTCAAATATCGTTATTAGGTTATCCTTCCTAAAAGAAAGCGCCCTGTTGTCGACTTTGGACGGCTCATTGGAATGCCCGTTTTGAAACTACCACAAGTGTAACTTTATTAGTAGGTTCAAAACACAAAGTAAATCCAATCTTAATAAAAGTATTGGGACGCGTCAGACATAATAGCCCACGTCCCGAAGTTGATGGTAGGTCTTCGATAGAATGCTGACTTAGTCGCCGCGAATGTCCGGTTTTACGGCCACCGGACGTGCCATCTTCGTCCAGCTAATGAGTCGAACATCCCTTGGGTCACTTTAAATCCTGGGACACCAAAAAGCTTCCGGGACATCGGTCTCGATACTTGCTTGACTGCCCCGTGTTTTATTTGAACCCCTGTCATAAAACTGATGCCCTTCTTACGTGGCTCTTCAACTTTTAGTGTATATCATCTTTAGGGACGGACTTTTACTTAACATTGACACAATTTACCTTCTTCCAGTCGTATATTCTGGGGAATTTTATGGATACTGGTTTTTGAAACTTGAACTAATTTATTTGGTGTGTAAATTTTCTTAAGAAAACTATTATGTTAAATAGGCCATAAAGATATAAACGTCGAGGGGCATATAACGGGAGTAAAGGTTGTATTGAAATAGGCCCTCCCCCCGGGAAAACTTGTGACTATGCTTCAAAGCAAAAAGGCGGAAATTACAATTCTACGTATATGGGACACGGGCCCCTGAGGATGAATAAAGTCAAAAGTAACGGAGTGCGATCAAGAAACTGCGTCTCCAGTGGAAGTTTTAAGATTTACCTTTATTTGTCGATAAAAGAGATTTGCTGTTGGGGGTGTATTAGGGTAAAAACAGTTTAAAGTGTTCGAGCCAGTTTAAAATAACATCATTCTTGCCTACAACGTTTAATTCTTTGAATACAAGAACGAATATTTATAGGCTTTCAAGTGAAGAGAATTCATTAAAGAGAATTGAAGTAACAAAAGGGAGAATGAAACTGACATGATTCATATAAACATTTTCACAAACAGAGAAGGGCTAGATTGAAAAGGACGCTAGGGGCTAAGAATATATATAACTGCTATAAATAAAATTGCCCTAATATTTGTCCAGTTTTCAGGATAAAACAGGGGCGTACGGTAATTAAACATTTCAATTCCTATTCTATCCATATATTTAATAACTGAATACCTTAAAAATTAACATAAATAACAAATCCAGAAGCATCTTAAGCATAAAATAATTAGCAAAAACAATAAACCATACATCTTTCATATACGGCGGCACTGGCTTTGCAAAATCTTCACCAAAAGAAAAATACGTATTATTTCCCTGGATACTACAATTGAAGGCATGTTTTTTCGTTTTATTTTATTGTCCCCTCATATGTGGATTCCGCCCTATATAATCGTTTTATGATCTCATGGGACTCCTATTTTTCGGACGTTATAAAAATCTATCAGGGGTAAAAAAGTGTTAGAGATGATTATCAATGTCACACGTCGTCAGGCTTGAGTAGAAGTAAAAGAATATAAAATAGGACTTGCTTATTGTTAATATAAAAAAAAATTATCGGGGTAGGTAGGTAATGATAAACTTATTCTTGATTCCGATTTAACGATTCCTCATGAGTATTATATTACGAGACTGTGCATAGGGCGGAATATAAGTTTGAAATATCGTTAATATCGCAAAAATTATTTGGAGTAATTTCTTGTAATTTTTGGAAGTGATTGTCACATAGGTCCCAAATCCGACGGGAAAAAATGTTCACCTTTCTTTGCGGGAAGAATATAAATTTAGTTCGGATTTGTTATTTTAAATTAAACGCCCTATTAATATTTGTTGGCATCAGTAGAATTAATTAAGGTGATTAAAAGAATATACGTTTTGATTGATTTTTTGGTTAAATGAGCAGGGAATGATTCCTTATCAGAAAAATTTAAGAGATATAAAATAATAACAACTAATTCTCAACTAGCTAATAAATTACAATTAGTTAATTAAGTAAATATCTTAAATCTCCTCTGTTATTTATTTTATTTACATATTAGGAATTATTGCTTACATATGGGGACTGTTTTGGCATATAGATCTTTTAAAACATATATCGCTAGTAATAAGTTTTTCAGATTTATTACTATATTACTTATGTACTTTTTTCAGGGTATAATCCTTCAGGTCAGTTTTTGAGGAAAAGCTGATAATAACATGGGTTCGTGAACGTTTTTTTGCCAATACACGGGGTGTTAAAGGTTATTTTTTTCACCAGTAGCTTCTAGATCGAAGTATAAATGTTTTACCTTATGAATAAAGATAAAATATTTTTAAATTATCACGTACCTCCAATTTTTCGATCTCGTATTATTGCGAAAATCTCAAAAACAGAAAAAAATTGAGAAAAATCTAAACACCGAACAACTTTCTAAATTGGATGGGCAATACAAATTTTCTAAAGAAAACAGACAGTGGCGCACAAAAAAAAAGTTGAAATGAAACTTTTAACACATTCTCTCGACCAAAGAGCATTTACGTACTCACGCACATACGACCATATCTAGGGTCCTGGATCATCTTGTACAAACAGTTACTCTAATTAAAATAGCAAAATTGTATCTTTCTATGCCTGTGCCAAAAAAAACGGATTATTTTGTCTTCCGATTCAAAATTTAATTAAATGACTTCAAACCGTTTTTAAGATATCGATGATATTCTATATTTATTTTTTACTTTGTATAAAAAAAGGTATTCATTAACAGGCAGTTTAGTTTTACAGTAATTTTATTTATCATATATCATTATATTCATCATGTCATATAATGGGTGCCAAAACCTTGAAAGAAATTTGAGAGATAAAAACATATACCAGAATCTTTAACATTTAAGTGAAATTGAGTATTTTGAAACAAACTGTGTCGTACCTCAAACGTGTGTATTTTTACTCCGTAAATCACACAACTGTTGGCGAACTCGGGCATCCGTTCCAGTGCGCACTCAATACAGTAATATGGTCGGTGATAGCTATCTGCGTCTAACATGAAATGTTGTGTTTTTAACATAATGTCTATCTAAATGTCATATAAAACAAAAACAATCGAAAAAGTCGTCTATATTACCACACTGAGTGCGAACTGGTGCAGGTGCCCGAATTCACTATTTGTCGTACAGAGACTTGCACTAATAAAGATGACATATTTCGATTTATTGATAACAAATTTCAGGTAATTTTTTGGCATCAAACTGAGTTGAGAAGTAAATTCCCGTTCCAGACTTTATTACAGCAATAATTCTTTGCACTTATATTGACTGTAAATCTAAGTAAATTTTACCTTTCACATATAAAACTGTCAATTTAAGCCACAATTAATCTTAAGTACCGGTAAGTTGAAGTCTGCGCCAACGCCGCCTAAGGAATTATTTAATCAATTTGAGAATTCTTACATTTAATCAAACAGAAATAGTGGAAAAAATTGCTTTTATCTTGGTAATGAAAATATATAGTTAAAATGTTAATTCACCACAAATTTGTACGGTAAATACTGTTAATGTCATTTTATACATGTATGTCAAACTTACTACTTGTTGTGTTGTTACGGAAGTGTGATGTGAATATGACGAATCAATTGAAAAATGTCCATAGAAATATAATTTCTTTTCTCCTTTTTGGGTCAAATACATAGTGGTATTTTACCGAATGGACAATAACTGTAAAGAAGTTAATCTTTAAATTTGGGTACCTCAACCCACAAATCAACCATAAACGACGACTGACTGTGTTGATTCCTGGTCGGATTGCTGTATCCCTTTCACCCCTATGTAAGGTTTGTTTGTATAGATCAGCTGTTT
Organism: Euwallacea fornicatus; assembly: GCF_040115645.1. Classification (NCBI taxonomy): domain Eukaryota; kingdom Metazoa; phylum Arthropoda; class Insecta; order Coleoptera; family Curculionidae; genus Euwallacea; species Euwallacea fornicatus. The sequence goes on from NC_089543.1 coordinate 508,273, forward strand.
AGCCTGGCAAATCTGTTAAAATATTTTTCATATGAAATAATTAACTTTACCGCCTTCCGTCCCTTGTCGAGTTAATAGGAAACATTCATAAAATACATCGTTCTGCCCGTGAGGCCACTATGATTAAGAATCAATGAGCGTTAATACAGTTATTATTAACTTTCGACAGTTGGTCATACCACAGTTTTTCATATCACACAAGTGTTGTAACAGTTGTCCATTAAAAATTATTTCAACCATTACATAATAATCCTCAAATCGTTGAAGTAATGTAATATTTCTGTTGTTACAGGTAAAAACCTTCAGGAAAATTCTTGCAATATGAACGAAAAATAGGAAAAAAGATCATATTATAATATAATTCGACATGCCCTGGTTCAAGAAGAGGAGTCTGTTTGTAGGGGACACTGAAATCCGCCGGTACGAACCAAGAGTGGGTAAATGCAGGATTGATGTTCACTCCAAGGCCAATAGGCGACTGATGCGCAGTAGGATGACGCTGGAAGCCTGATGTGACTGCGTAGTCCATCGTCACTGCTTGATAAGGTAACATTTTGGTTCGTCACTGGCAACTGCACTTTTGTATTCTACAGGAAATTGGCAATTTGTTTGTTGAGGGTGTTTTGGATTTGGAGATGTTGGTCAGGGATAAATAAGTGCCTGTTCATAACCGTAATGAATTAAATTGTGAACAAAAGTGATGCGCAATGAATATTAATTAGAATGGTTTTACCAGTAGTTACATTTGACGCCATAGCTTTGCTGTCATTAAAATTTCCCACATTTAATGATACATATGCGTGGAATGAATATTTCTTTTTTCATTTACATTAGATAATCTAAAAAAATAGAGGTTTATTTAATGTTGGAAGAAAGGAAGGGAAGATGAGCACGATTCAGAACCGAAAACCCCAACAAACCTCAAATTTACGCGCGAACATTTAGAAACAATGTTGATACGCGAAATATTTCGAGAGTATCTAACTGTCCGCCGGCGTTTGCTTGTCACATCGTCCGTGCACAAAGAGTGACTAATAACCGAAAAGAGGCGCACGGATTTCCTAACAGGCAGTGGGGTGTGAGGGGGCGTTTCAATTTGGAATTCCGACACTCGGGTTGGTTAGAAGTCACGCAGCCGAGTTCGCGTCGCGCATACAGACGGGCCATTCGTTGTTTTTGACGCCCACGTAGTGCCACGAAGTTATCAACAAGTAGCCAATATGCATTGACAAAATTTTCACCGGTCACGGACGGTACTGACCCGTAGATTTGTCGATTTATGTTTGTTTTGCTCCAAAAATAACCAATCGATTTCGTTTCGTATACATGTCATCCAGTATGAGAACTAACCATTTTTGGGGTGTTCTCTCGAAAAAAAAAATCGTGCACAAATTTAAATCTAGTTAATGATATACTCACGGTTCAGGAAACTGAAGATATCTGAAATAAACAGAAATACAAAAATCAGAGCCAAACACTTTCATATACATGTTAACAAAATTTCAAGAAGTTACAAATAAAATCGGAAAATTTCCAGTGCAAAAGTTCACTGGCAAACGTTCAATCAAATCTAACGACGTTAGGGCACGACATAAAGGAAAGTCTTTCCGCAAATTTGGGCATTCGGACCCTACCCAATCAAAGGTTTGTCGAAAAAATAACAGTGGACATTAATTGAAGGGTGCAGTCGATAGATTCAATAGACTGGTGGCTTCATTAGGCATTACAGAGAACGGGGTACAGGAAAAACAGGGCCGAAGTAAGGAGTTGTGTATCAAGGGACTATGAATCAAATTTAAATTTGTGCATATACAGGGCGTTCTAGAAAATTTGGTACTAATCAGTATAGTCCGCTAACGGAGAAACAGATAAAACGATTCTCCAAAATATATCTTCTAAAACAGTTGGACTACCTGTGTCGAGGTAATAAAATCGATCTAACTTCTTTAACAATATCAGTTACTTACATATTTTTACGAATTTGAATATTCTGAATTTATCCACGACAAAAAAGTTTTCTCCAAAAAAACTCCTATATAAAATCGTTTTGTATCATTAATTACTAAGTGCTTGTAATATACAAGGTAGATCATGAAAAAAAATGACACAAGGGTGCTATTTTTGACGTTTTTCATTCAAATTGTTCAAAATTGATACGGTATTTCGTTCAGCACCCGATAATTGAACATCAAAAATTTTCAGGTGAATGAAGAAAAGAGAAAATCCATGTCAAACTGCTAAATTATCTAGAGATTAACACCAAACGTCTGTTTGAAATGACGGGAGTTAGCAAATCATTCATTTATAGAGTTCTACGGAAGGAGAAGCTGTTTCTATGCCATTTTACCCCAGTTGAATATAAGTATTCCACTTCAATGGATTACTCGGGTTAGTGACCATGTGTGACGACCACGAAGTCTGATTTAACTTCTTTAGATTTTTTTGGGGGAACTTTTGAAATCATTAGTGCATAAAGCCGCACCAAACAGTGGAGAAGAATTATGGGATATTATTTAAATAGTAATATTAGAAAAATATTTATATGCACAGAATCACTTAATTGAAAATATCTCAAAAACCGTTAGAGATGCGAATTCTTTTTCAGAACCCATTTTGATGCCGAGTAGTTGAATTGTAGGAGTAGCAAAAACCGACTTAAAAGCAATTTCAAGTCTCTAAATCAAAAACTGAAATTTATTCTCATTTTACGAAACAAACATTTTATTTCGATCCCTTGTCATGTTAAAACAAGCAACTTTTGTGAAGGCAAAATTAATTGAATTGCTCTATTTTTTACCCTCTAATATTTGATATTTTTTTGTCTTATTGTTTATAGAACATCTTGTATAATATAAGACAAGGCAGCGATTCAGTAAGCACTCAAACTTTCGAAAATATAGATAGCAATATTAGCCCTAGCGGAGTTCAAATTTGTCCTACGCATCCGTCATTTAGTGTAAACAGAAAAATGTAACTGTCATTTTAATTAATTGTAAGACTAATATGCTTACTAATAGGCATTGGCACCAATATCCTTGATAAGTGTTTACCTTCAAACCGCGTTTATTGATCAAATTAGTTTTATAATTTTTGAAAATAAATTTCCCTTCATAAATCTCCCTCTGATCTCAGCTTATTGTCAAACATTATACACCGTATTTAATCAATAGGCTGAGTTGAAAGGGAAATTCCTGTTAGGTTTATTGCTGCAAGTGTCGATAAAAGTTTATTCTTGTTCCTTAAAGTGCGGCTGGTTCCGGCCCTGAAAAAATGATTTATCGAAGTCTTACTATTGATTAGGCAGATCTATATGCGGATTGTGTTCAATAGGATTCGTTAGGGCCAATTTAAGAGAGTCGGTCTATTTTTCTCTGCTGTGACTGTGAGTAAACATAATATCCCCACAGTACATATAATCGTCACTTCCCTGGGCTAGTGGCTCCAAGGGGTGACCAAAGCTCCAAGAAATGTTTCTCTAGATTATTAGCATTGAATTTGCTTTAACAGCAAACGGAAAGCCTCTTTAGTTTTTAATGGTATTGATAAATGGTATGCGGAGAAATTAAAGTTATGAATGGATCCGTTTCAAAATAGTCACGTTCCCTTTGGAATCATACGTAAGTGGCATCAAGGGTGTACTAAATCGGTCGAATAGAAACAAACTGGGTAATTTGGCGAAGCAGTTAATGTCTTACAAGTGGGCCCTTTATCAGTTGCCTTTGGGCACAAATCTGGATTACGCTTCCAGCCACAGTCCTTAACGGCCAACTTTGCGATTACCTTTCAATTAATAGAACGAGATAACGCTAGCTGTTCGCTTGATTGCTTTACAAATTGGCCGGAACCGATTAAAAATTTATGCTTAATAATCTTATTATTGCCGTGGCAAAGTAATAAAATTGTGGTTAAGTAAATCCTACCAGGCCAAAAATATATAGCGTCACTTCAAAACAGGTATACGTATGTTTTCTAAACATCCTTGAGATAAAGCGGAACAAAAATGCCATGTAATTTCCATTTAAAAGAGTTTATCCAAGAATTAAAAGCAGCAAAGTGTAACTCCTACCCCTTGCTTGCGCCCAGGCAGTTAAGATCGGTCTCCCTGATATGCTTATATTTTAATAATTTAATGGAATGCTACCCCTTTCGAGGAATATCTGCTTAATTTGTCGTGTTGCACAATAATCTAGCTACACATCTCAAATTATTGTTATGTCTTTCTCAAATGTTTGCCGCTGTTGCCAGATATCTGCAAAATTGATATATTCCTCAAGACTAGTTGGAGCCTTAAAGTAAATATCCTAAATAATACTGTAATGATTACTTTCTGCCCTCACCATGCCCTATTTATACTTCCCCCACATGAAGTCAAAGAAGGTAAATACAGGGCAATCATAGAGTTCATTAGACAGTGCCCTATCCCGATTTCAACCCTAACTGCACTCACCATGGAAGAATTTTGGTTCTCATTTTGTCAAGTTAATGCATCCTTATAGGTAGTGCTCTTGAATAATTTATGCTTATAAAATCAAATTACGAGTCTCCCTAAATTCTAAAATCCAAATGAACATGTTTTTCCCTGTTGTAACAACAGAAGACAACCTCAGTCGTTGTTTGGAAGCGGGGAATATATTATATAAGGGTCAAGCGATAACTGCAGATACAAATTAAGATATTCTAATTGAACTTCTGTTCTCTTTGTAGCAAGACCCTTAGTCTGGATGCTTTATTTGTGTTTAGTCTGCAGCAGGAATCTTTAGTCTGCAAACGTCAACTTAACTTTACATTTCGGCAATGCATCGGAATATAAATTCAAATCAGAATTTTTACTACGGGAGAACCCAAGACCAATAACTGACGTTCCGGAACAGTCAACACCCAACCTAAATTACGACAAGCGCATAAATATGTAAATGAATGAAGAAGCTTCCACAGCAGCAAATTAAGAATGCTTTCCTAAAATCGAACTGGGCAAATGAGTTCTTAAAGAATATTGGAGAAGTAGCTTCAGGTTCTGATAGCTTAGAATCAACCAACGTGTTTAATCTTTGAAGAATCGTCAAGTAAACAATAATAGATATGTTTCAACAGACCGATTCCGGATGTCATAATAGACCTGGTCCCCAATAGTCAGGAATATTCCGTACTCAGTAGTACTATTTTTTACATTTTAAATTTCTATCTCTTTCTGACGATCCACAATCAATTTTCTGCCTTGCCGGAACAGCGCTATGGATGTCATCTTATTAACAGGCGCGATCTGAAAAGAAGTGCATCTAGGCTGTGTTCATTATTATTTTTTAATCACAATCTCTTAATTATGATTTGTCAATTGTCGGAAAAAAGAGGCTCTCTAAGTCTGAATAAATAAGTTGAGGTAAGTTGAGTAAATTATATTTTTTGAAAGTTAGAGCTGAAAAAATCGGTCCACATCTCAAACTTGTCCTCAGGATCACTTACAACGACACCGTCCTTATATTTATGAGTTTGGTTGAATTTAGTCAGTAGCAACAGCTTTACTGGGTCTTCTCGTATGACTAAAAATTGTCACTTTATCTGTCAAATTTATAAAAAATATATTACACTCACCAAAGCATTAAGTTATTGTCTTCTCTGACAACAAGGTATTTTAGATCAGAAATTCGTTGGTCCACCTTAGCTTAAATTTAAGAACTTTAAATAGAGGTTAATCGATGCCACGTGCTGAATATGACTTTAATTTGGTAAAAAAAGTTTGTAAGTTTTTCGGCATTAGTTATTTGGTAATTTTTGACTGTAAAAAGAACAAATCAGATTACGAACAAAACCTTATTACAGCTTTGATTGAAAGCGTTCTCTTAAGGAAGAATAATTCCGTGAAGTACTAGCCCCAGAAAGGACAGTAACTGATCAGATTTTAAGTAAATGTGGTATGCCACCATTTTCTTACAGTGTTAAAAATTATTTCCGAATTTTGTACTCAGTTTGGACGAAAAATTCCATTGATTTCTATATACGCAACGCACCGTTTTTGAATAAAAAAAAATTATAATTTCACTGGACGTTGTAATGGAAGCTATCACTTTCGTAAAGTGTATATCACGTTAATCGCGAGTGATTTGGGTTAATTTTCTAATTAGTTTCAGTTGATTTTGTACTCTTATTGACCCATGTAATACACGGGGATTGATAAGTGAAAACAATTCTATAATATACACGTAAAAAACATGTCCGCCTATAAGGGCCAACGTAATTGTTTTTCAATTTAAAATATTTTCATAAAACCTTTTAGTAAAACCCGAACCAAAGATATTATCAATTTGGTTACGACTTTATGGGTACCCGTTTTGGGTTCTTGGCAAATGTAAGAAGCTGGAGATGCTTATTCTCAGATAAGAAGTATTATTTGTTTCTTGTTCTACTAATTTATTGCCTTTTACGTTGCGGGTTACCGGACGTCGGTTTTCACACGAAATGCTGAGAGTTTTGATTTTTTCTATACTGACCGGACAAAGGGTGTCGAAGTTTCCAAATCTATTCTTCGGCTATATGTGTCTCTAGAACAATAAGGTCCGTTTATGGTTTCCAATTGTTTGTCTTGATTAGAACAATAGTAATAAAGGATCTACGTGAGATAACACTTTCATGAAACAGGGCAGATACTTTCCGGTCGATTCATCTTACTGCACGGCCATTCCTCCCTGCCGGAGTCTTCAAACCGTAAATACTACATTTGGAATTTTCCAAGAGAGACTTTCAATCAATTCCAGTCGTACACGAGGTCCCTATGCGTCTATATGTTATTTCATAGTACATTACCCAGATCGAATTCTATATTGCCTATGTTTCCTGTTTCAAATTTTCAAGTCTTCATTGCCGATACCAGTAAATTAAAAGCAATAAGCGAAACTTGCGAATCGCAAATAATTTAATAAAGACGAAGGGTTGAAGCCGATACCAAGTGTCTTAATTCTGATGGTAATACTTCCTTACAATTTCCTGGTTGCTGAGCCCTACGGCTTAGAATGTGTTGATTAAAGAAAGGGTGATATCATCCCTCCAGAGGGCTTGTTTTCTCAATGTAAGCTTGTAGTTTATAACAACGTTGGACACAAATTCGTTTTAGAGTTGCAGAGATGGGGGCGGTTTCTAAACCAAGAAAAAGTTATTTCCTGACGTGAAAAATTAATCATAAGGGTTGGAACTGACAATTCCTTTGATGATAATAAAAATGAATTAACGAAAGTCTAGATATTAGTGTCGCACCGAATAATGAATTTCTTTGCTCCATCCCCAGGAGGGGTGATAAATAATGCTGCAAATTACATTTCGGGCAGAGGTTTTTCGTGATATCACATTCACGGTGTTGTGAGTGCTTAAATTTTCCATTAAATGTTAGTTCCTGAATTTTTCTTAACCAACAATTTAAACATCAAAGCTTGATTACGAATTGCAGCAACTACACAATGACAGTGCAAGACTATAATTCTATTTTTCAAAAGGCGGGTCATCTCCATTGGCGTTTGTAATGTAGATTGAAGTAATTCCCGTAAGGAATGCCACTTACTTTGTTCACACCCCTAACTTTTACGGGGAACGTCATATATTTGGGGGCGCTTAAGGCTCACTAGCATGGTCAGCTGAGCTTTAGGTATTAGACCTACTATGGGCACATACGTATATGTGGCTCGTGCTGATTATTTGATCAAATTCCTCAGTTCGTTCATGAGCTTAATCGACGTAACTAAGCCTCTTAAAGGTAGCTATTACCTTTGTGTTATCTGTTGTAAAATCATGATTACATGTAAGACTTGACTGTTGTTTTTTCTATGGCCTGCGCGGTTCTATAACAGTCCGTCACTGTTTGTTATGTTAAGCATGACCCTCTCCTCTTTTCGGCCAAAGCGAAGTGTCCCTCGGGACCCGATATTCAATACGTCCATCCCAAGAAACCCAATCGGCTATGGAAGTAAAAATTATTTACCGCCTGTAAAAATTAATTTAGGAGGCACTTATACGCCCTATCCATAATTAATGAAGTTACTCACAGAGGGTCGAGATGCAGTAATATCTAACTTAAATATAACCCCTATAGCAAGATCAAAAATTCAAGTTTTGCTAAAATTTATGTTATACGCATTTATCATTCATGTTGAGACGAAAAAGATATAAATCGTTTAGGGCGGTTGTATCATTAAGGGTAGACACAATCGAAATATAAGAAAGTAATATTCTTTTTATCAAAAACACATGTTCTGGCATCTTTTAAAATGCAATTTTGCAGATAATGCGAGCGAAGAGAATAGGGGGGCGACAAAAACAAATGTGAATAGCATTAGGTATTCATTCGGGCGTATAGGGCCCACTTTTCCTGCTGCTGGGCTATGATTTCCGTTCCTCCGAAATGCTAATCAAGCCATTTGTTCGGGATTTGTTCAAATGTTGTAAATTTAGAGGGATGCTCGAATAATATACCTTTAGGGTTACGTATTGCCCTTTTTCTTATGCCACGTCAAATCGGTTTTATTCTAAGGGGTGAATACCTTACGATCACTTTTAAATACCATAATTTCGTTTCAGATGTGCTATAACATAATGGGAAAGCAGAAAAATCCACCCACCCTAAATGCCAAATGATGATTTCAGTAAGTAGAGCCAGCTTATTTTCAAGGGTTAAAATAAAGGGTTTTAATTTCACACACAATAACGCCCGGCATTAGAAAATCCGAAAGGGTTGAATATCAAGGCTTTTATCTGTCTCCACTGTGCGATTTTTACCGGTAATTTCGAATTACCAGCAGTTTTAAGCGGTGAGGTTTTCCTTAAAATATGTATACTTATTAGCCACCAGAGACCCACGGAGTCGTATGCTTTACTCTGGATTGCTCTTTATATTCTGGGGAAGAACAAGAAAAGAATGGATTTACAATGCATATTTTAAGAATCCCACCCTTTGTTCTGGTGATTCTAAACATTTTATTGCCAGGGGGAAACAGGGGCGTATCCCTGTATCTAAATAATTTTAGATCTTGCAAGTAACCCTTATAGTACGACCCTGTTCCAAATTGAAATTAAAGGTGGTTCGTTCCCCAAAGAAGGAAGCCTAAGCATTTTACGGCGGGTTAATATAAGTTTTTGTTTTCAACTGTCTCTCGACAGTAAAAAGTAACGACATCCATAAGCACACCTCATGGAAAATGCAGTGCTACTAGAACTTTATGGTTTCAGTTATAAACGTCGTACTATACAGGGTGCCCCCATTACGGCTACTTTTAATAATCCTTTCACTGACTATACTATATCGCGTGTTATCATCTTATTTTCATGGAATTCTAAGACAGTTTACACATTTAAAAATACGATAACCATTGCTACCACAGAGTGCTAAACATTGAGATGGCACAAATGGATTTGAGCCTTTTTTTCGCCACTTTTCCGTCATTAATACCGACAATGGAAATTAGTTACCTACAAATATCTGCAATTTGTTGGTGTCAGATTTTACTTTCACTACTAAAATTTAAAAATTATAACTTTTTTTCCTGTATCACTCGGTACAAGGTGTTATTATTGAATTTCGATATGTTTAAGATTTTAATTCATAACCGATTTTGAGATATTAAACTGAAATTTGGTACGCTTAATAGTTTCTAGAATTTACATGACTAGGTTTTAAAAGTCCTCGCAAAAAATCTACAGGATGATTTAAGTATATTAGCAATATATATATGGGTTATTCAAATTCGACACTTGTCATTAGGATCTCAGTAACCATAAATGATATGAGCCCGGTTAAATTGGGATAAAGTTGCGCAATTTGAAGCTCAATAAAATGCTTTTTCAAAATTTGAAAAATTCTGATTACCTCAGGAGATCTGCATAAAAAAGCGAAATTTTGAAAAAACGTTTCTTTTCTTTACTTATGTTATTTGAAAAGATAATTAAAATCGAGTGGCACATCATAATTGCCACTTTTTCTCTTCTACAAGGTGATGATATCATATTTGAAATCTGGCGTTTAGATTTCCTGCAATCATCATCAACTTTGTTTTTTGTTATGGGCATTGTGTTGGGTTTTTACATTTTTAAATTCAGTTATTTTTTATGATTACGGCAATGTATCACGTTTTAGGGATTAGTATTTCAGTTTGAACAAGGAAACAAAAAAATAATTGATATATTAGTTATCCGAGATTGTTGAACTGTCATTTCCCTAAATGTTTACTTATTTATATATTTTTTTTCCTTTTTAAGTAAATAAAATTCAAAAACATTTATGTGTATCATTTCATTAAAATCAAGTTCTCCAAAGCACTCTTGAAAAAAACAATTTCTTGATATTTTGATCAAACTGAAATACTGAACCTTAATAAGTGATACATCGTCGTAATCAGAAACAACAACTGAATTTAAAAATGTAAAAATATAAGATCGCGTCCACAAGAAAAAAGAAAGTTGATGATGGTTGCAGGAAATCTCAACGTCAAATTTCAAATATCATATCTCCATTTTGTAGAAGAGAAAAAGTGGCAATTATGATGTGTCATTCGGTTTTAATTATCTTTTCAAATAACATCAGTAAAGAAAAGAAACGTTTTTTCTTATTTTCGTTTTTTACGGATATCTCCGAAAGCAATCGGAATTTTTCAAATTTTGAAAAGACATTTTACTGAACTCCAAATTGCGCAACTTCGCCTTAATTTAATCGACCTCGCATTGTTTGTTGTTACTGAGATCCCGGTGATGAGCGTCGAATCTAAATATCCTGGTATATATAATTTTAAAAAGTTAAATTTTTGATATCTCAATAACGAAACGGTTGCGACTGTATGCTTAAAAGAAAAATCATGTGATTTTAATCCATGAGGAACTGCCTTCCAACAGGTATCCAAAGTATTCCTGAGTATTCTGTAGCAATATGCTTAATGACGTTTGACATTCTTATAATCAAGTTTTTGTCTAAAACCTTTTATTCTAGTATTGTGATGATGTTTGGGATCTAAAAAGAGTTGCCTCATATTGTCTTTTCTGAATTTTGATTTCTTTATAATAAACAATTATTGTTGAGAAAAAGGTAGGTAACACTTTAACAACCAGTGGCAAGTAGAAAATTAACTCCCAGGCTTTTATCTTTTGTGCAGTGGGGATTCTTCGTTCGCAAGGAAGTTCTTTATTTATGTCGCTTTGCATCTTGAACATTTATCATCCGCTCCTTATCATGGGCCTTAATTAAAAAATCGTTATGAATTATTATCGTGGATGAATTTTTTGATAAATAGCTGGAACAAGAATTTTTGGTGGATATTTAGTTCCCTACTGTATAAGTAAAAATATTTTTTGTTTAGCGTTATGTAATTCTCTTCGTCAAAGTATAAATAGGAGGACCTCATTTCCCCTTTGCGAAAGCATTTCAGGAATGATAATTTCCATCTGCATAAATTTAAAAATCTCTTGCAAGCTCATCTTCCAAAAACGATTTAAAGCTCCCTAGAGCACCTCCGATAATTCCTGGCAGGGAATATTTATAATATAAAATTTTACAGTACATATTTTCTGTCATGAAGTTACGAGCGTTATAGATTTTTCCTGTCTCTCTGCCCTTGGAGCTTGATTTCCATTTAATAAATTGCGCAGAAAAAAATATAAGTGAAATTTATGTCCTGTTTGAGCACGATGAATCTGTAAGTAATGCTCATCCTCATTAGGCCCAGCTGGTGGTCGAACACGAGATGCAATCTGATATATTATTTTGCCCGTACAATATTATAAATTTGACCACTCTTAATTTAATGATAAATCACTTCAAATGTTGTGCTGTCGGTGTCAATAAATTTCCTCTTGAGTATTTTTCTGTTTTTCTGTGCACAACGTATATTGCAGTAAAATTTAATGATCCTTGATTAATTATGTCCATAAAGTACATGCCTGAGATAGCACCAAAACAAAGGTATGTCGTATTCCTTCGTAAAACTGGCAAATACGCGTACTGAAATTCAATATAGCGTCTTACACAATAAAATTAGAGATAGCTAATATAATATACATACGAAATTAGGGGAAGCCCGGGAGTCCTTTTATCTCTAGTTCCAACCCTAACATAAGGTTGTTCAACATGGTAATTTAAAGCTTTACAATGTTTAGTGGTTAAATTTGGGGGTATATTTGAGCAAATTACACAACATTGTGTTCTGATTTATTCACGCATTATAAGTTACTACAGCAGATATAAGATAGCAACACTATTTGTAGCTTTAGCCTGGTGTCGAAATTAAGACATAACTTACCCCAAGTGACACATATATTTCAAAGTAAAAGAAAGCCAGCTTTCCGGGTTCTTTTACCTGCTTGATTCATATGCACATTATAACTGTCAAAAAACTCACTATCGGCAGATCTCGCGCTTTACTCCCTTCAAAATATAATATTACTGTCCTTGGTGATGGGCTTTCTGTGAAAAGGTTTGTCAACTATCCGTTGGCCACAATAATTAGATATGATGCTTCTGAATTACACAGAATGCGATGAAAGTTAACGGCAAGAGATGTGATATCTCAGATTTTCATCGCTGAAGAGGGCGAAATTTATGAAGCAACTTTTTATGTTTCTTATCATTTCGTGATTTATTGACAAGTAACCGGTGAGGGATGTGTGTAGGTTGTATTCATGGCTGGGTTCTGGGGAATGTTAAATGTTGCATAAAATCCAAAAGAGAGTCCTCATTCAAAAACAAATTAGAAATATTTTGTTTTTCAATGAGCTAAATTGAACTCGTGGGAATATGCGGAGCGATTCATAATTACTCGAAGTATTCATTGACTTCTTACATCTACTTCATATATTGTCAGATGAACTGGAAATTATGGAAAAATAGACTAAGAACATGGTTATAATAAAATTCCTACTTGAAAACACCTGTATACATAAGTCTGGACTCGAAGGAGACTGTTATGATATTCAGGCATGATAGTTACAAGTATTTAAAGAGAATACAGCTTGATAAATTTGAGAATTATAGACTATCATTGCATTTAATTCCATTTTATTATACAGGGTGCTTAAAAAAGACGCGGAATATTTAAAGGGGGGTCTCTACTTCTCCTGTTCTTTCTCCTCTTCCACTAAATTACCTTCTCAGGTCATTTAGTGAAAAATAGTTTCTATAAACAGTGGTCTAGAAATGTATTATTTTTAAGATATATGGTGTTGATTTTTCTAAAGTAACAGTTTTTGAAAAATAATTCAAATAACTTTTGACCGATTTTTTAAAACTTTGGTAGCGATGTTTGTAGTAATAAAAGGCTGATTTGGTCCTAACTAGATTAAAATCATTAAGGCCAGTGGTATCAGGGGAGAACACCTTAACTAAATTTATTGACAAAAGAATGTACCCCATTGACTTTAATTAAATTTCGATACTTTTTTTAGATTAAGTAATTATAATAAAAATACAACTGCTTTGTTTATTGAATTTTCGTCGTATCTTGCATCGTTTACGTGATAAAAACAATAACCATTTTATTATTGTTTGTCCATTTATCATACAAAATCATTTTCAAACATTCCAAGAATATTTGCGAACAATTTGACTAAAAATAATTGTTGTATTCACTAAGATATTAGATGTGTTTAAAAATCAATAATGTGGATGTCATTTGAATGCATCTCAGTTGAAAGATATTTGAATTATTTTTCAAAAAATTTAACACCCTGTATTTTGGAAACAATACATATCCATATTAATGTTTATAGGAACTTTTTTTCATAAAATGATCTGAGGAATCACCCTCTTGAATATTGCCGTGTTCTTTTTAAACATCCTGTATAACGTTTCATTTTTCTTAAACTGAAGTTGAAATAATTTGTCAAATTAAAATATCTCTGTAAAGTCGTAATTTAGGTTAGACATTAAAGGGGGAATGAATTAAGCTTGGCACTATCTTCCCACTTATGGTTTTATAGATGTAATTTAAGCTGACAAAACGGGCCATTATCTCCACCAGTGAGAAAGTACACGTAAAGTGCTTTCGAAATGCAAATAAACCCGCGATTACCTGCTCGAAATTACCTTTATTTTCCATAAGGTTAATACTTCGAAAGTTTCCGGACTGACCCAAATAAAATGTGTATATTTAATTAATATATACCGAGGTACTATCATTTATGAGTGAAACTAAAACCAAAAATAAAGGAAACAAAATAAAGGATCGCTGAAGACATAGATTCTTGAAGTGAATGAGATGAAGGAAAAAGGTATCACAAAATCGTGCGAAAATATGGAGATCTTTGGGTCAAACTGGACCAAATGTGTGTTCACAGCGTTTTACCGCGATTGCGGTTACATGGTCTAGATCGTCTTTTACACAAGAAGAAGGATCGATCTTGCAATCAGGCAACTCACCCTGTATGGAAACTCTGTCGCGGAAGTCAGAAAGTAAGTACCGAGGAGTCTGGGCAGGGAAGCCAAGTTTCAGTACTGATGATTGACAACAAGCTAAAATGCGAAAGCTATGTGGGAAAGACATCAACACAACAATAAGCTTTTCACTGTTGTAATTAGACCAAGTGTCTCCTACGAAGGTTTGAAAGTCCTTAGATTGATGGCTCACTACGAATAAGACTTAACCTACAGTAAAGAGACGAGATTACAAAGAATGGTTTCATTGGCGATAACAAGCATTCTGCACTTGGAACAGACCTGGAGCGGCTTGCTGGGGTTGCCGATGTTCTTAATCTGGATGAAGAAACTCTATGGGTTTGCATAGGAAGATCAATGCTTGCAATTGCAGAAGAAAATATTAGAGGAAAGTGTTCATTCGAGGATGGTGGATTCATTCAATAAGACATTCTCATCGTAGTATCGGAGAAGGAACTGAATCACACACTAAGGCAGAAGCAGTTCCTTGAGGTGAACATTTCAAAAAGTAAGGGAGTCGACGATGAGATTTTTGGTTGTCTTCGAATAACAATCAGATTCGATATGTTGATAGAACACGAGTGACTCATACATAGTCAAGAAGACGGAGGGGGCGAGTTCTTTTCTTTCATAGACTATACAATGGTCTTTCAGATTGAGATTTTCGCTGTATTTGAGGTAATTCAGGTAAGGAACGTAGCGAGTGATTGACATTCACTTCAACCGTCAAGCTGTTCTACGAACTGTTTGTAGAAGTAATATATGTTCAAAGCTTGTCCAGGAATTAAGAAACATCATTCAGAAACTGGTACATGCTAAGAGCATCGCCATGTATTGGGTCATGGGTCACAGGGGTATTGAAGAAAATAAACATGTTAATACATTGACTAGGCAATGTTCTCCATAAATCTTCAACGGATCTGAATCATGTATAAACGTTAGAAAAAAGTATGTCTCTCTCTCTCTCCCTCCCTTTGATTGCTTGTGTTTGGAACAGAGGAAAGGAAAACTGGATGCAGAAGACAGTATAAAGATAAACTAAGGCGATCTTGCCCGATTGGGACACGTCTAAGGCTGCATACTACTAGAGAGGAGTCGGCATCGACAAAGCATTGAGTGTCTCTTGGTAATCCTCATAGATCATTGCAGACTGAATAGATGTGTATTCTCTAGAACCGAGGACAATCCGCCCTGCAACCACTGCGGTATGGAAGTAAAGGAAGCTTCATGTAGGATCCTGGAGGATGCAATAAGTGGGCACGCCTCAGGTATAGGTTTTACGGGGCCGCCTTTTTACCCCGGGAGGAACTTGGTCGTGAATGGGATAGGATACTTCCCTTCGTAACGAGGACGGTTCGTTTTGCTGCGGTGGAGGCGACTCACATGGAGTAAAAATTTAATTGGATCAGCAAAAATGGCGCCGAAGGGATTTATTGCAATGTTTCGCACTTCGCTACTATTACTATGAACATTTGAAAATTAGCAAAGTATTTTACAAAACGATTAATTAGACACATATGGCGAAATAGACCATGTGCCAAGTGAGATTGTTGTCACAAACCGACTGGCTACAAAAATATTTACACAATAAAATGTTAAAACAATATTAAAATACATTCAAAAATAGAAGTACGTTTTCAATTTAACCCTCGAGAATCTCTTAGATTAGATTTAAAATAAAATTGTGCCAGACATGTCTTAAACAAAATTGTCAACCGTTTCCGTATAATTGTTTACAGGGTCATTTCTTTAAAATTAATGAAAGGAAGGATTAAAAATGAAAGTTTATAAAAGCCCTTCAAATCCTGACCTCTCAAACCTCTTATCGATTTTTTTGGCGCCATCTGTGCAATAAAGACCGAACACTCAAGCTCAGACAAATAGTGTGTGTGTGCAGGATTTCTGTAAGGCCCCCCCTTTCTCGGCGACGTTGTCAGATTTTCGTATTTTTCCGGAAATTTCAATTGGAGGAATAGTATACCAGTAAGTGCAGTTTAGTTAAAGGATTTTATGTAAATCTACCTCGAAACTCGGTTTATTGACAACTATTGCAGCACAATAACTGATAAGAGTCATAACTTTTAATCTGAGATTGAAGATAAATCTTCCTTACTTTTCTTGGTGCAAGTGCCTGAAAAAGAGAAAAAAAATCTTTTAGTTTTCGTCTATATCGAGTTTTTGCTCCCAAAAAGTCTCAATCCAAATGTTTAAGGGTACCTGCCCAAATATATACCGCTACATGTAACATCTTGTGCAATGCTGCAAGCAAGGCACATTGCAGCAGCAGTAGCAGTAGGAGACCTATAAAAACCAGGGGCATCGGTAGTTTTGATCCCCAACCACATTAGATGTTCAATTATGTCCAATTACGGCCTATGATCGCACTCTACTAATCCCCTAGATGTTGTAAAAGAACAACCGACAGCTAAGGTGAATTTGGGGGAA
Organism: Euwallacea fornicatus; assembly: GCF_040115645.1. Lineage (NCBI taxonomy): Eukaryota > Metazoa > Arthropoda > Insecta > Coleoptera > Curculionidae > Euwallacea > Euwallacea fornicatus. The sequence continues at coordinate 525,110 of NC_089543.1, forward strand.
AACTATGTCTTTGATGCTCACATATTCAGGACAGCGGCGTAGGACTGGGATTGAAATGTTTGCTTCAGCATTCTGGATTTCGAAGTACAGAAATGTCAGTTGTACCATTTTTATATTGGCTCATTGAGAAAGTTCTAAGTGTTTTCCGTGAGAATCGGATTTCGAGTTTTCAGCATTTTTTTCTTAATTCTGGACGAGTCGCCAATGTCGTGATTATGACACCAAAGCCCCGCGGACGCAGCCCTGCCGTTTCCAGAGGTTATGGGCCAGTAATGGGCCCCGGGATGTGCCGTAAACGTAGCGGACTTTTAGACACGACCAGCGAATGCAATCAAGTGATGAATCTTTTATCAGTGACCGCTATCGGTCAGGGACAACCCTCGATTTTGATCCAATCGCTATTTTGGATCGATTAGTTTTTTAATGGATATTGCGGTGGGAAATTAGCTGTCTCCATCTCATAAACGCAAATGCTCAAATTTTAAAGTTACACGATCTTTCTAATTTGGGATATTAAATAATTATCCCCGACACTTAAAAAATGAAATTCGATTATACGGTTAATAGTTTAATACGCCTAAAATAACTGTCGCATATATTCAATTGTATTGTTGGCCATGCACAAAAATATTGGCGGGAATCTCAATTTAATTTATGAGTTTAAATTATATGGTGTGACGATCACTGTAATTGGTCAACCGGGAAGGTAAGCTGCGGTTTTGCCTTGATTATACGGCATACTGTAGAAGAAAAATTGCGAAACTTATTTAATATTCATTTTTGCTGTCTCTTTTTTTTTATTTTAGGTTGCGTTGGAGTTACATTTCAGTTTATTTTATCACGTTTTTTCTTTGTGCCAACTTAATATTTGCCAGTTATGGTAGTATTAATGAGAATTAGCTGTTGGAAAATAATTGCGAGCCATCTATGCATAGTGTTTTCCAACTGGCTTATCAGCAAAATTAATTTTTGCGTAAGATTAGACGAAGAAAGAAAATACGAGAGTGAAGACAAGCCGAAGTTCAATTTGATGGACGAATTAAGTAAATTACAACGTTGTTGCCATACTCTCGATTAACTTTTTTATTTCGGCCGCTTAAAATAATCTGCTTAATTATATATTAAATTTAAATTAAGTTTTCGATTTTTATGCGCGCCCGCAATTTACTTTGCGTTTATTAGGTAGGTATAATGTGTGGACAGCAGCAACTATTGAAAGATAAGTGCATAATTTTTCCGCTGAATTTTTGTGTATTAAATTTTGTAGTACTGCATAAGTATCGACCAAAAGGCCCTTTACTCAAATCTGCAGTAATGTCTGGCATTTCAATTGCACATTTATGTTACTTATTAGGAGAAAGCAAATCAAAACAGAATATAGGAATCCCCTTTTTCATCATTAATTTTTTAAGTTGGTGGCCCTTCAGTGGGGAAATTTGCCCATTGAAGTTTTTTTGATGATTTTAAATATAGAAAATAATTGTGTTTAAATGGAGGCTTTTCCCGGGATCAAAAAGGTCAATGCGAAATCTAATAAAATCAAGGATTGCTACTAAAACTACAGGAACTGCGGGAAAATACCAAGGAAAATGACGAACGCTAAAGTAAAGATAGATGAAGACACTAAACGCAACATTTACAATGCATTAAATGGTAAATGATGAATGATTATGAATGAAATTAACAAAATCATTGTAAAAAAAACTGCTGGCCACCCAAATCGATTCGATCCTTGTCCGGACACTCTCACGTCACATGACGTGTTTGCCCGACAAAAAAGGCAAACAATTTTACAACATATTTGGTAAATATTAAATGTAAAGTCGGTAATTTGGATGTCAAATTTGCCTCCGTTTGCGTTACCCCAGCGCCGAAATCGTATCATTATATCTCCAAAAAAAAAAACGCAAGACAAGATAATGAATATCTTACTGAGATAATAACGTATTACGTAAGTATGCATATTACATGAACATGGGGTTGAAACCCATGCATACGATTAGGCAGGCGACCGAGAGCGAAATCATCATCGAATTTTGACAAGAGAAGGGCCAATTTACACCATCCGTGCGTTCGAGATCTGTCAATATTTCAAGATGGTATCTAGTTAACATGCAAATTGTGACCCGAGGAGGCTGTCGATGTTCTTTTAGGGCTCATTTTGTACCGGAGACTATCAATAAGACTTCTACGTTAGATAAATGATGTAATAATGTTTCAATAATTTTTTTTTTGTTTTCGCATAGGAAGTAGTGAATTTAGTTTAGATTCCTAAGCGTCCTTAATTTTGCGGAAATAAGGAAATCGTTTTGCATTTTGCATTGTGGACTCATCGGAATGCCATAAAGCATCGAAATGAAAGGAGAAAGAAGACGATTGGGACTGGCACTCTTTCATTATCCTGTGCGGTTCTTCCTTCTTATTATGGTCGAGCACGGTTGACTGACTGTCCGTGGCAATCCAACGATATATTTTGAATTATTACATTGAAAATAATAATAGGATTTTTCATGGCAATTTCGAAACTAAAAATGTTTTCATCTTTGCGCCAACATGATTATACTACTTTGCTCTCTGCGCCTCGCTGGCCCGCCTAAGCGATGCTATATTCTCTTTTTTGTCCATTTTCCTACTATCCTTGCATTTATTATTTTTTTAATTAGTTTTCATGTGTCTATGGAGGTAACTAAAATTGTCTTATCCAAGCGAGAAAACTTCTTACTCAGAATTTCCAACACGGTGTTGTCTCGGCAAAGAATTAAAACCCCCTAGCTAACAACTGCCATTACAGTTAATCTGAAATCTAAGAAAAGCGTGTATAACTCGGCACCTTGGCGGATAATTACGAGGTTTTAACAACATTTTAACGACGTTAACTACTTAATGTTGGCATTACGGCTTTGCAACTTGTACAAAGTAAAGATGTTAAACGGCCGTCTTGGGTAAAGAGTTCGCGAATCTTTGTTTTAACCATTTACCTCTTCCAGAAGCACCTTGAGGCTTGGCCGAGCTACTGAAAAATGAATGCATAAAGTTGTGGCTCGTTTGAGTAGGTACTTTCCCACCCACGCCTAGTATACCACGGCAAGAAATAACAATCCGTCATGTCTGAGTCATAATCGTGGACAAAGACAGTTTTATTGACGCGATAACACTGTATATAAAATAGCATAATAAGAAAATTATCTCATAATATCGGGCATTGTTTTCAAGGAGCGAATTCACCGTCCAAGCATGTGGATTTTATGAAAATTAATATGGGTATGTCGGTTTTGGTTGTTATTATTGTGTTACCTTTATGTAGGTGTTTACTAACGAGGCTGAGGCAATAGCTTTTTTATCTCTTTTATTTTCATCGGAGATCATTGAGAGATCATCTGTAACTGACCATCAAAGTGTAAATGCACCATTATGGAAGTAAATGTCGCCTTACCAACCCCTAAGTCTAGAACTTACGACGTCATTTCAATTTCCAATTGTAATGCCTGACCGGCCCTTCGAGGGTATCGGCTCAAGGAAATACGTTTTTTACGGTTAACTTTAAACCGTTTCGATAGGGCTTTTCTTTTTTCTTATTTTATTATTATTTTTATTGGGCCGTAACAGTTTCGATATATCCCCGGTAAAAGGTTAATTATTTGGGTATTGTATAAAAACATAATACATATCGTGCCAAGTATTCTTCATTGTCCTCTTTAGGCTTTTCCTACCAGAGTATACAGTGATACGTCGATATGTCACAGGCCAATTGCCTGCACGGCTTTACGACGAGTTCTTCAGATAAATATGCCTCCGCAAACATTTCGTTACCGAGATACTTGCAGGGTGTGAAAGATTCGAGAATTTGTTTGTTTTTTATTCGTAGCTCGTACTGGTTTCAAGACGTTTAACTGAATTTTTGACGGAATAAATATATATGATATACAGAGAATTTCGTGTTAAATGTGGAGGATTTTGATTATCACTGATTTTCGTAGTAGTGGACCCGAAGTTTTGCAAAACAAATTTTGCCAGAGGCAAAGAAATCATAGTCGCCTTGGTTTCACAAATACAGGATGTATTTGAAAATTCTGCATTTCGCCATACTCCCGTATTCTTCTGATCCCTGTTAAAATGGCAAATTGGCTTCTAAGAGCCGCTGTCCGGTTAGTAGTGGTTTTAAGTCGGTGTTGAAACCACCACCGACAAGTGCCCACCTATGTTTCTTTCAAGAAGTTATCGTGAAATGTATGATTAAATTCTACCCTGTATATAAATTGTGACACTGAGATGTAAAATCAGGAGTTAATATTAATGGCAACAGTGCAGAGAGGAGCACCTAACGTTGACAAGCTATGTCCTCAGGTCATGCTGAATGAACATGCAAGATAATTTATTGTGGGAAGAAAACGATTATTTCAGAGAAACAAGAAGAAATGGTCCTGGGACTGTAGGAGCATTCGCGACGTCTGCTTTAAATCTGCAATTACACGGTTCCCTTAAGATTTTAGTTTTCGTTCCTTATTATAAGCCACATAGGCGTAGAAAGACCCGTGTGGGAGATTTTTTGCTTGCGGTATAATAACCTTCCCAAAAAGAATGCCGTTTGGTTGCCGCCACTGAACCTTAACAAACTCTATCCTTATTACTGCGGAGTACCACCTTGATGCCATCTCAGACGGAGTGAACTAATCAAAGTTATCTTTTTGAATCGCCGACTGACGGGAACTCCGTAATTTTGTTTAAGTATAAAAAAAGGTATATCACTCTGTCTTTTTGAATAAAACAAAGTGAGGGTTCGAAACTCTTGGTAAATTACCTTCATCCCCTGTTCAGCGAAATAAATGGACCCGTGCAACTAAATATGTCACATGTCATTAAATCCAAAACGCAACCATTTATTACCAGGAAGGCAGCCCAAAATTACATTATATTTCGTCCTTGCCTAAATTGATGCATATGAAAATATTTAGTTAGCCTGATTTACATTTTGGGATTGGGGGAATTGACTTGCTGTCTCGTCACCGCTTGTCATTCTATAGTATTTAGCTCTGCACCCCCTAACCATGTCGACTGAATGAGTGTTGTTCTGTTAAATTGGGCCATAGACTGCTCACAATTAGCAATATGTTCGCAATAATTCATAAGACATTGGGGCTGCAGGTTTCTTACTCTCATCAGCTGCATAATCGAAAAATTTCATAGACAAAAAAAGAGTTAAGTTTTAAAACATGATCATAAAGAGCCTGCATTATAAAAGACTTCATTTCATGGATGTTTAACCGTAACCTACCGACCAAAAAACCCAACAACACTTCATTCGCGGTGGAGGGATTTAATTATTATTTGTTGCTTTAGAAATGTGTTTTGATTGATACAGAACAATAATAGCCATAGCCTATAGGGAACAATATCCATAAGAAGAAATAAAGAAAGCCCCGGGCAGTGCACTGGCGGCCTAAACGATGTCATTATGTAAATAGCTGATGACCCATGGCCAGAAGGTCGGCCATAAGGTGAATTTATTGAATCAGCCTGCGGCTGTATCAAATTGACTATAATCTTGATACCGAATACATTTATATTATGTGATTTTCGTACAAGGAATCATACAATATTATCATGCAAGCAAAAAATTTATTCAACAGCAGGATTAATCGAGGACCTGTAGTAGGACCATTATAATTTCAGAAATATATTGTCTCGATTTTTGACAAATAAACACAAGGAAAAAAGTTAAGGACGTTGAAATAAACATCAAAATTTAAACAGTGATACATTTGTGACGAATGATATAATCGCCATGAGTTTTTCATAGGCTGAAAGGTTATCTTATAGTCTCCGACGGGTAACCATAAGTTGATTAAGTCGGTACGATATTACCTTATAAGTTTACTCAGAAAAAAAATGTTCAAAAGTGTAACAAAATATAAATAATCCATTAGTTTTCTGGAAAGGGAAGGACTTGTATTCGTTTTTTTATTTGTGAATTGAACTCAGGCTTACATTATGTTTTTACTTTTTTATGTGTTGGTTTAGGAAATGTCGCAGCCTCTTAGATAAAATATGTATTTTTATGAATTAATGGTCAATTTTATTTTTTGTAATATAATTTACATTTTATTCCAAAAGATTTAAACGAGTAATGGAAAATTATCAAAGTGCAAGGGATCCAACAGTACATTTCCGCAACATCCAAACGCAAATATAATTGATATTCACTTAACACTTTTGAAATAATACAAAAATGCCAACATTTTTTCATAAATATATGGGATTTCGTCTACAATTTCGTACGGTGCCTCCTAAGCACCTCACTTCTGATATATGGGTTTTCCCATTTACAGAAGGATCTGAACAAATAAAAATTCTAAAAAGTCAGAAATTTTACGGAACTTACCTGCATGCAATGAAAAGTATACTTCAAAAGTATTTGAATTATTTTGAGGAGTTCTTAAATTTGTGATCTTAAAGTTTTCCAGACTTTGATGGAGAATAAAAACATTTCCACGTTTTCCTAGGACCTACAATAAGTTTTACGTCCCAAAGCGTTCCTCAGTTTCCTAGAGAAATTTCCAAATTTATCGAAGTCACTATTAATTCTAGGGAATTGTTACACATCCCCAGGACTAGGTAAATAATAAAAAAGAAATCCGTGAAATCTCCAAGAATAAATCTACCTTCTCAAAAGTTCGTGTGAAGGGTCTTAATTCTCTTGGGGAGTTTTAAAAAGTTACTGATCTAAGGACGTCAGGTCTAAGCTCCCGAGAATATGTTACTTATTGATTATAATTCCAATAGCAAAATCATTGGAATTTTACATTTGATTATTCGAGTAGTTATATTTGACTATTTCGCATTATGCATATTTAGCCAAATTGTAATATTTTTGCATAAAGAATAATATGTGGATGAAGTTTAGCTCATTATATAATAACGATCATGAGTAAATTTGTGAACAATATTTAACAATATTGCTTCAGAAATCTGATATCTAATCAGAATTATTTCGAAATATGTTTTTAAATACGTGTGTGCTAGAGGGATAGTCATGAAGCTAACTCATTCCTCACTATCCTTTTGAATGTCTTCTTACTAAACTACGAATCGTATATAAGGGGGTGCTAAGTGCAAACTCTTGTTAAGTTATATTTTAAGGGTTTATTTTAATCCCTCGCCCAGAGTCGAGTGGCGAAGCTTTCGGTATTTTGAGGCTTGAATTTTTGGCTTTATTTGCCAGTTTTGAAACATTTTTTTAGATTAGCTTTCGGTGTGCCGCAAGAGTTCATGAAAACCATAATTCATATGACTTTACGAAACATTTACTGTTAATAAGATTCGTTAAACTTGAAATGGATTTTACTAAATAACAACTCGTAAAAAGCTCGGATTGTGTATTCTTACAGGTCTAACTTAAATTCGACAATAAAAAGTCACCCTCGGGGATAAAGGTGCGAGTTGGGAAATGAGAGTTCCTTCGCCATTTTTAATTATCTAGAGCCGATGCTACCATGCTTTATCATCTGTAAATTTTATTAATGAAACCGTTTCTTTATACCGACTTCTATTAAAGTAGTATGTAAATTGTCGAAGGAATTTCCCTTCTCCCCATTTGAAGACTGTCTCGCTGCACTAATTAAAAGAACTTATGGTTTTTTTACTGCCTCCCGGAAAAGCAATTTGTTTACGGACCCTTTCTTTCCTTTTTAAAGGAATTTCTTTTCGTTTGGTATGAACGTGATGAAATGCCTTAACGGCATATTATTAAAGTTTAAATAATGTTTTGTTTCAGCGACTGATGAAGCCAAATTCGACTTAAATTGAGTAGAAAGCAGGACAAGTCAAATCAGTTGTGATAACGACCACGCAGCGAGTGAGTACATGTAAATATTTTTCTTTGGCTATTTTCTTTCGTCGAAAATCAAAAATTAAAATTAAAGTTAGGTGTTCAATTTGTGGGGACGTTGAAAGTGTTCGGGGTCAAAACAACCCTTGTATTTTAGGGAGAGCAGAGGGCTATCGCTGGCAATATGTTAGTGTCCATAAATCATGGTTTAGGATGACTAACAGCCTCCGAAGACGGGCCACTAAACCCTGGCTTCCTCGCCCTTCTTTTCAGAAATATGATGTAATTTATATGAAAATGCATCGGAATCTTTGTCATTTGGAGATATGAATGAAAAATTTGGACACGCATCCACTCAAAATCATTTGTTTTCTGCCTTAGGCTTTAGCTTGTCTCGTGTCTGTTTTATCCGGTTCCATTTATCGTGTGCATTTCCCTAGCTCAAGATTTAAACTTCCACATTGCCGCTAAGACTAAAAAGTGTAAAGAGTTTAAAATTTTTGCACATTGATCAAGCAGCTATAAATGGCGAAGATATAAAATATCGCAGCGTTTTTTTTTCAGTATGAAAATGTGGCACTCTATAATATAAAGCGAAATAATTTTATGGCATGGTATATTCTTGTGCGTATGTTGGAATTTATAATGAATCAGTTTCTATTATTGGTATCTGCGAACTGTTAACATTCCTGCAAGTTGAACTTCGCAAGCTTCAAACTCGACAGACACATAAAAAGTAATTTGCCAAGAAAAAATTTCCGATAATGGTTGTCTGGTTATTTTACGCTGGCCCGTTTCGATCGGAAGTCGATGTTGACCAACAAGAGTTTGCCCATATAAGCTTGAACGTTTTAATTACTCTTTTGACGAATTTTCGAAATTCAATATTGTTAGTCGTCGACCTACTCCACCGCAATACCACATCTCGTTTGATTTGTATTTATTAACTCCCCTTTTTTTTCTCGTCTCAAAGACCTATATAGATTCTCCTCAGTACAAAGAGACCTAAATATAATTAGAACAGTGGCGCGTGTCGAATTCTTTCATCTCATTTCCTGCAAGTCATTGTGGTCATCCAAATTCTTCTTCTCGAGAAGGTTTTTAAATTTCTAGCAGGGTTTCGGCGCAGTTTTGTTTTCAACCCAAAAAAAAATCTATGGATATGGCTTTTTTTCGGTCGTTGGTTAACATTCGAATGGATTCAAGGTTTAAACTCTAAAACCTTCCAGATTATTGCTCGAAAACCTTTTAAGGATGAATTAAAAAAATGCAAATCGCAGCCCCAAACTTTAAATTGGTATCATCGTAGGAAATGTCGCCGAATTTTCAATAGGAAACTTCGGGATTGGTTCTTTGATGAGATGCAGAGTACTTTGGCCCTTCGGGGACCCGGTTTAATGACTAACTTGTCTCGATGCGCGCTAATAATTAAGACAAACACTCGTGGGATATAACCTCACTTCAGACGTTTTATGCCGACATCAGTCTTGCACCTTGAACAGGACCGGGTTTTGCGCAAATAGCAGAACGATGACTTGCAAGGTGCTTCTTCTTTTACTTCCAATAATAACAGCAAACCAAATTCAATTATAAGAAAAATTAGATGTGTTCCATGCCCGAATAACTATAACTTAATTTTTTAATTTTCCCTCTTTCTTGTCTTGCGGAGGTTCTTGGCGCCTAATTAGCAAAAACAGGTAATGAGCGCGATTTTCGTTTTAACCCAACGATTTCACGGAAGTTTTTAGATGCCATCTATGAAGCGTTAAAACTTATTGGTTCCGGTCCTGTGCGCTCGTATTAATTAATTCCTATTATTTAAAGACACTGACACCGAGCACGACGCTTATTAATTGACTTTTACACTTCTTTAAACTTCTCCGTGTTGTCAATCCGATGCTATGAATATTTATTGGAAATTAGTTCTATCAACAATTGTGGCCAAGCAAAGATACAAGGTGTTCCAAATTGCAGTACCAGTGAGAATGTGTAAGAATATTTTTAGATTTATTTCGAAATTCTTGGTTTCAAAAATGTTGTCGTCATGTAGTTCATATACATTGAGATTACATATAATATAATTTTGTTTCTTTAAATCCATGATATTGTAATACACATATGATATTTTGAGATACAAGTTAATGGGAAAAATCTGGTTGACAAATGCACAGTATTTTTAAACAAGTTTTTACTAGAACGATGTATTACTTGTTATAAAACTTCTATATTCTTCTGTTCATTTATCGAGTTTTAGGTTAGTCCGTTATTTGGGTAATCGCTAAGATATAGCAATCAGAAACAAGAAATGGATAACACAGTTAACCTATACCAATGAATTATTTGCTAAATAATCCTGTCATTGCCATGAATTCTGTCTATTCTTCGGTGTTTTATGGTCAATGCTTTTTGAGATTTATCGATTCAACTGAAATAACTCAAAATACGTTGACGGTTGGGGTTTTATACATCGGGCACATTACTGCTTGATAATTTTCTCGGAAGTCTTTTGATACCTATGGGAAAATCCTCGAATTCGAGTGCGAAATACCTCCTCGAACATCACCCAATATTTTTTACGAAATTTGAAAAAATTCTCGGAATTTCTAGAATTTTAAATATGACCCCCGTCAAATTTCTCTAAAATTCATTTTTGACTTTTAGTATATTACATTTTTATACACTGTAAATAATTCTAATCTACAGCTGTAATTGAAAACACAGTTAAAAGAGCTATGTTACTAATGTCTCAAAGGGCTAAGTCATGATGTCATCTCTTTAACAACACATAACTAAACTTTCTCGAATCTAATGGGTAAATACCACTGCGCGTTGGTATTTACATTTAAAAATTATGATTACTTATTTTACTACTAGTTCAAATAATCTCGTGAGTGTTGTAAATATCCCGTTTCATAAACTGTAAGTAAAAATGACGATAACACAATTAGCTGATCGATGGTCAGCACCTTAAGGCCACACATTATCAGACTCGGTCGAATTTAACTTGAACAAACCACTGTGCTTTGATATGATTGGATATTTAATCGAATAAATCTAAGGTGTCCGAATATATAAATTTCCATTTGGAGATCTACGTCAAAATAAGCCACACTTGTCACTTTTCCTTTTGGAATTTATATATGTCTCAGTAATACAAATAGTATTTTCATGTTAGCGGATTAAAAATTACGAGGGATGTATAGTTTTATATGTAAAATTTTTTACCCCACGTTACACTCAGTTAGAGTTACAACGATAAAATTTCCTACAAATAAAATTTGCAGATCTAAGTTTACCTTATTTGTCAATTAAGTTAAAAAAAAACCTTTTAAACGTGTATGAAACAAGCCTTTATTTATAAAATTTTACATTTTAGGCGAAGATAAAGTGTCATATTTTTCAGGTTTTAAAATGTATCGTTGCAATTTCTTTTAAATTTAAAACTATAGGAATTAAACAATTTTGGATGAACGGCTAAAACGTAGTTGCTTTGATGATAATGAGCTAAAAATGATTATATTTGAATTTATTGTTCTAAATGACTAGGCATTTGTAGCTAGGCAGCACCCCAAAGGAACGCTTATTCTAAGTATTTTTACGAGATTTTGTGATCTAATTGACAAATTAGAATAAAGTTAGGACTTGGAGTTTAACTTTTCTCAACTTTCACAGCTGTAACTGTAACACAACAAATCTCAACATAGACTAAATATTTAACACTACGTTGACATCACACAAAAAACTACACTATACAGGGTGTCCCACAAGTGTTTCATTATATTTCAGTGCGTAATAGTACATTGAAAAACAATATGACTCCCTATATAAACCATATTCCAATAATGCTTCATTAAGAAGATACAGGGTGTTAAACTTTACTTAAAAAATCTAACTTTTATTGATATATTCAAAACCGTTTGAGATATGTAAGTGAAATTTGGCATGTTTTGAGAGTTAATGTAGACGCATTTATTTATGCAAAAGGGCTATTTTTCGTTTCACCAGTGACGTGCGTACGGGCACCTCTCAGCACATTTTTAAAGAAAAACATGGTGCGCCACTGCTTTTTATTAAAATAAAAATTATTTTTTGAAGTTTAATTTCATTTAGAAGAAAAATGCTCACTTGACTCTTTTTCGTCCGACGTATCGTTTGCCAGTAAAAAATTGAATACCGTCTATATGCACGATATCCTCTAAATGGTTTTAATAATATTAAGTTTGTTTTAAATATTATTTATTTGCTATAACATTATAGAAATTGTTCAAATTGGTGGCCATTTTGTTCAATACATAATTGAGCTCGCCTGTTCATTGATACTCTGATACGTTGAAATATTCCAGGTGTGTTTTAAGTTTAACACCCTGTATCTTCTTAATGAAGCATTATTGGAATATGGTTTATATAGGGAGTCATATTATTTTTCAATGTACTATTACCCACTGAAATATAATGAAACACTTGTGGGACACCCTGTATATTAATTAACTGATGTAACTAATTCAGCTTTCGTTTTTTCTATTCGTCTGAGATGTTGCAACATCGCGAAACACCTCATTTTGTATTGCCGAGTGGCAATAAGGCCCTACGCTTGACAGAACATTTGTCTTAATGCGACTTAATATGTCAATAGTTTCAATAAAGTGTACCTATTGATTTATTGTGTTTCGAAGGTCTTACGGCCCTTGACAGTTTTTATTAAATCGCCTTTCAAGTTCCTTATTCGGAAGTTCAACCTAAAAGTTCCTTGTCGCGTGACTTAGATGTAAAAGATTAAACAAAGAGTAAATAATGGATTTTATAAACATTTAAGCAAATTAAAAGGTAATAAATTTCGTTCGTCCGCAAGTGCCAATCCCTTATGACGGGGTTGTTGCGTGTAGTCACGTGTTTCACTTCTTCAGAATGCAGGCTCACGACCATCCTGGGAGCAAAAGTGACACCAGCAGGATTTATTACAGCATTTGCACAATTTATGAATACATACGTCGAATTGCTCCGATAGTGTCTTTTCGGGGTGTTAGATTTCACTTTTATGAACACATGGGCCACAAAAAAGGCCTTAAAGGATGTCTATCCAAGGTGGTACCGCTTGTTTGGAAAAACAAATTGCAGATTAGCATGAGGTTCGATGGTTGCGGGCCTGACGACCCACCGGGTCTGGTACTTCTTTTATATTAAGGCAACTATTTATTTCGGCTCAGCGGCATTAAAATGTATCGATAGACATTGATTGGGTCAGTAATCGTACCGCGGTGACTGATGTGCCGAGTACGGACAAGAGACCGCTTCTCCGCATCGGCGAGATCCAAGACGTGGGGACCCGAGCTACCGCTCTATGACGTACTACCGGTGCCAAGCTGGGTACCTTTGCGAAGCCACTTTTGTTTTATTGCCCATGAGGCTGAGCTTGTCGGTTCGCTCTTTGCTCAAAATCGGGAAATAGGACAGAAAATTCCTCTAACGTCAATTCGTTTCATTGCATTGAAATATTCTTGCCCTTGAAAGAAAATGGGCATGAAGGCCGAGGTAGAATCGTCTATTCCAGGCGGGCCGGTCACGTGGCTGTACGTCCCTACGTGCCGATGTTTCGATGTCGACGTCGAGCGTCGAGGGCGTCGGCTCTACCACGAAGCGTGGACCCATGCTAGACACGCACCAGGTTCCTCGTCTTTGGGTCATCAGATATTGCGGTACACAGCTGGAGCACGTCGCCATACGTGTTCAGGCTTCTACTGGCCTCATATTGGGCACTCCGGTTTTCTTCGCACGCCGCTCATTTTGCTATACGGGTCATTCAACAAAAATACCTTACTCTAACCCCCATCAGTTTAACCCTTAAATGATCATAAAGCGATTTTTAAACCCTCAGTTCTAGAGCTGCCGGAGCAATTTTGTAATTCTCTTACTTTCTAAAGATAGAAAAATGCACATTGACGTAATTTTTAGCAGTCAAAAATGAATCGTCGTTTTCGGTAGAAGGGACCGAGCCAGACAGGCCTGATAAATTTTGTTCATTGATAAATCTAGAACTATTAACATATCAATATTGATATGACTGAATATTTTCACCAATAAACCTAAAAATGGTTTTATGGAGGAGAGATTTTTCCTGAATTGAATATTACCCTGTTGTTTTATTTTAATAGTGGATCCAGGAATAACTGCATTATTCAATCAATTAGTAAAATAATTTTATAAGCCACATACCTATGTTGATAATATATGTACATAGTGTTTGAGTAGATATATGGACACTTTATAGCACGCGAAAACTGAAACATTTTAGTGTACATCTGCCTATACTTGCTAATCGTTTTTGTGGTTCAAGCATGGAGGTCCTGATCATTTGAAGAGTTACGAGGTCTGATCGAATCATGGCAAAATTACATGGTAATTTGGAGCTCAATGAAATGTTCCATTATCTTTTATTAGCGACAATCTTCTCGCATGTACCAGTTTTTAATAAAATTTACAACAGAATCTTATGTGAACACTTCTAAAACCAATGATTGGGGGGACGACTGGATACAGCAATATTTTTTACACTTTTGTCCCCTTTTTTGGCAATTAAGGACACTAATCTATGGCGGCGAAATCGAAAGGAATGAAAGTTACCATGACCTTTTATATCTTATCTGGGCCGATTGCGACGGCGCATTTCTGACGATTAAATGACGTTGCAGTGACGTTAATCCTTTGCGATCATTCATTCAACGAATGGTACTAATTTTAATGTGATATTCCGGTAATTGTTTGTAACGTCTATTTTCTCTACGTCATTTTCAAAAAATATTCATTTTATACACAATAAGCTCAAAAAGGTTTAAATAAATTGATTTAAAATTCGTGTGTTTGAGAGATAGAGGCAAATTTCTGCTCATATTGAATGCATCGAATAACCTACATGGCTTAACAAGAGTTAATTTAACAAAAATATAGGTACTGCAGTTGTAAATAATGAATTTGTGAAAAATTAAGTAACCCGCTCAGTTTAATTGAGAATGTAGTATATTTTGTTCTTAAAATTGGTGGGTTAAGTTAACAACAGAAAATGATGACGCATGAAAAATAATCAGAATTTTTCATAGAAATTCGAAAAGATACTAGAAGGAAAGTGTATCCTTAAAAAATTGCTGAAAGCAATCAACACTTGTGTTCGTTCCATGGAAAAAAAATACGAGGTCGAACGGTTTTCCGATATAATTTTCCGCCCCCCTGCTTGAACTAACTAAATTGACTTCATAATCCCATCAATCTGTCTGGATCATTGCAAAGTAAACATGAAAGTAAAAAAAAATGACAAATGAGGAGCATTATGAAAACTTGGAGCGCCCTAACTCATAGTTTTGTTATTAAACTTCAAAATATACAAAACTTGGCTAGGGTCCAGCCTGTCCACTTTCATATAAGATAATTTGTACAATATGTTGTCCGGTTTTGTGTCCACAACAAATCATTTTTATGTACGATGTGTCTGCGGTCGCACATGGCCGTTGTAATTACACTCTTAGTTTGATGTATTAATCGTATATTGTTTTAGGTTCAAAATTACTGTAAAAACTTTAAGTAGAAAAAAATCCCTGAAATTAATATTTAACGACGTTTTAAATCGTGTAACACGTGACTTTTAAATGTAAGGCGCAACTTGCGACTGTAAAAGGGAAATATAGGGATTAAAAGGACAAAGGGAATTAAAAGACCACGGGGCTAGTCGCGTGCCCGTCTCTAAAGGGAATTATAAAGGTCCTCCTCGTTTTAAATCCAATTTGAGGTCCGGTAGGGGTCAGTTTTCTTCACGATTCCCAATCGTGCGGCAAAGATTCAAGATTATAGGGGTGCACCCCGAGTCAATCATAAAATATGGCTAGTTGTTGTATCGATGACATTTCTATGCATTTTAAATTCGCGTGCGCTTTTTTTCGCCCTCCAGTCCGGATCAACCAATATACGTCCATTTACAAAGATTGATCTTTGCTCATAAACATAACCATTTGTCAGATTGTTCCTCCACCAGCCGTTTTTGCGTTTCTTTTTTCCTCTTCACATATGTAAGTAACTTTGTCTTCATGTCTGAATTGACCCTATATACGAATTTTAATTTTAATGGAAGGAAAGCAAAGATAAACGATGGATCCAAGCCCGGGTTTTAATGGTTTATTTCCATTTTAGTGGGGAGTTATAGCGGTAAGCCGGTTATGATTGGAAACCACAATGGAACATTAAAAAGTAGATCTCGAAATGCCCCGTGACCAATGCAGGGATTAACGCGAAATAATGGCAGCGGTAGCAATTTAGGGAGATTTGGGACATAGATTTATACATATAGAGTATGGATCGCTTCTGGGAGGCATTATTGTCATCTTTGTCTTTATAGTTCATTCAGAAAAAGCCCCGTTCTTAAGACTATACTATAAGAGTTGTCTGCTTTCGATTAGAATACACTTCGATCTGATTTTGGAATAATCAAAAGTCATTGCCTAAAGGTTATCGAGGAGGAAAACGGTTTTAACCGGTATATAAAGATTCGAATTCACATGTGAACCGTGCAGAATGAAGTAGGATAAGAATCTGAAAAAACTTAGGGGTGGCTCAGTTCAATATATCGCGTCTTTTATCTTAATTTATTTTGGCTTGTGCCATGATTTTGCTGTCATAAAAGTTAATGAATTATGCAGTGAATCAGGAAGTCGGTGTAAGATTCTAGTCTTGGTGAACGAATTAATTACTTCTGTATTTCATTGGAGCGGAATACGACTTCAATAAAGCTCTTGGAGTTGATGACAAAAGCAAAAAGAATTCCTGAACGTACCAATCGAAAAATCCGATTATGTGGGGAATATCGAATCACAATATTTATCAATTATTCACAAGATTTTCGCCGCTGCGCTGGGAGACGCCTTTTCTCGATTCCCTTGCGAGATGTCGAGGTATGCATTAAGCGGTTTTTTCTTTTATTTTTTCCCATCTCAATGTCGTATTTCATCATTTTTCTCTCCATATTTTTTCCTTAGCTACGCCACGATTTGGCAGATGGCTTCAATGTAGCAATTTCAAAAATAACCAATTCCATAAAATAATACACATTAAATTTTAAAAAGACCGAAGACGTTGATATAGCAGAATTACGGAATAAATAACCCATAAGGCTGAACTTGGAAGCTTAATATATGTAGATGAGCACATAATGTAAGGTTTCGTAAATGAAAGTATTGAGATGTAAATAATAAGGTAGTGTCATTAAATTGTAAATTTAGTGACTTAATAAAGATACCTATCAGGCAAACAAATTAATTTAAACGCTTTGTCTGAGCGATGACAAAATTACCAAAGCAGCACGTACTGGAGAGTGAATTGGGAAATTTTCTAATAAATCTACCTTTGCACATTACAATTAATTCCAATAAGTGACAGTCAAATTACGCCATAAAACTTTTATATGCATAATATAAAAAAAACTACGAATAAATGCATATTATGCATGGATCAAATATCACTGGGTGTATTTAATATGGGAAAAATCCAGGAAAGAATAATTGATTTAAACCAGCATTGGGTTGCATGTTTACATGCAAATAAATTTGTCAGATGGTACATAAATATGACAGACTTGCAACAGAGGTTTCTTTCATGTTCGTTATCTATGGTTTTTACCTTCGATGAATAATTCAATTATATTTAATGCAGTCATTTCGATAAAATGTCTATTATTATTAAGCTTTAATGGCGCGAACTGAATTTGTATCAACTTATTTGGAGATAATCGTATACCTTACGCATTAAACTGGGATTGTTGAATTGTTTTTTGTCTATAATAACAGGTACTTACCGAGCGTTTACTGACGATGGATTGCCCACGTCGTCAACTGTAGGTTTTCTGGAAAAAGTAAACATAAAGTCAGTATAATTTGACCCGTGAATTTTCCACAACATTTTCGTGCAACATGTGATTGCTTATAAATAAAGGCAAACGTCACGTCTTCACGCCAACCCGCCGCGCTTTGGGACAGGACAAATGGAACTAAAGTCCTAAAGGCAAAATTTTCACCCCCTGTACTCTTAATGGTGACAATGTCTCCCCTAAAACGAGACCTAATATGCTCGTTTCAATACTTGCTCCAGAACTTCATACGGGTTATTAAAAGTCTAGAAAATACCATGAAGTCCGTGTAAGGAATCTTACAGATGCCAATTAATATTTATTTCTTTTCCCGTGGATGAACAAAAGCGCAGGTCGGCCTTTTTAAGGAATAATCGGATTGATTACGCACGTGCGCCCGTATTGTTATCTGTAGAAATAACTCAGCTGAGCTAGTTCAATCTGACCATACGGTATATCGAGATGGCGACATCCATTATTCAGCCTTCCTTTCGATTAATTGGCATCAAGAGTTTTTTGCAAGTATACCTTGAAGATTGCTTCGCTTACCCATCGTGAGCTATTGATAAAAAAAAAACGTTGCAAAGTGAAATTTTGTTTTTGCTAAATCGAGTCGAGGGACTTTTCATACCATATCGCGCCGCCAATAAACAGGAATCTAATTAAAAATGGGAATTTTTTTGCGATCGAAAGGCGCCAATCGTGAGCTACAAGTGCTCCGAGGAATGTCATCAAATATGACAACGGACATTCCGTGCTCCTCGTGTGCTGTTTATGAGATATTTAACTGCCCTATAAATCAACACCCTACCGAAAACGCGTGTAATTAAGGGCGAAGTCAATTTACCACCACAAACCCACGATTTTGCTGCGTTGCCATACTTCTTGTCTCATCTTTAGTGTATGATTACAATAAACTTCGGGAAAACAGTGATTTAGCAAATTTTTCATGTGATTTTTTTGTATTAAAATTTAGATTTCTTAACTATCATTTCTACGCGTGGGACATAAATATCTCGTTTTACGAATGAAATTTTTTGCGACAGTTTGTCAATGTTTTTAAAATATATTTTAAGCTTGAGAGGAAATTAATGGACATGATGGTAATTTCTTCGTTTCAGCTGACAAGTTAGAACACGCATTGTAACGAGCGTATTAACGGAATACGTATGTATATTAATAAATTTATAACTTGCGATATTTTTAACGTTGGATAAAAGCCGCCAATGTCATGGAGCTTTCGATGGAACGTAAAGCGACAACTTGGAACTTTGATAGAAAATTTTTTTTTTAGTGATTCGGTAAAGTTGCGATTGTATTAACATTTTTTTGTTCAATTTTAATGCACAATTGATGCTAAATTTATTATTTAAAAACGTATGGCTTGAAGGAAAAGACACCAGCGCCGGTAGAATTCCAAACAACCGTTAACCCTATATATTAAATTTGTAACTTAAAAAATTTTTACTTGAGAAGAAAGTCGTCCCTAACTTATGAAGTTGATGAAATAATCTAGACCAGTTGAGTCAGGTTTCAAAAGCAGCTTCAAATTTTCTAAAAAGTGACTTAACTAACTGTTAAGGGGATTAATACTAAACATAAAATTTTTGAAAAGTTGTATTTGGAGATGGAGAGGGGGGACTATAGAGATTTCGATTAAATATAACTTAAATAAATAGGACTTGGAAGATGCATTGACCTAGAGTTCCGGTTGCAACTTCAAATCTTCTAAGTAATTCTTACAAAATTTGTGACCTAACAAATTGGTAACAATTGGACACCAACCACGCCTACTTTCGATAATATAATTTGAGGACGAATCATGAGCAGATTTTTTCAATATGTGTTAGCAAATTTGTAACTGAGTGAGAAAGAAGTTTTCGATGAGACATAAAGTGACTATAAGGGAATTTGGGAAAAAAACGTTGAGCTGTTGGGTAGGGGTCCAACTGCTGCACCAAATTTCTTAGGTAACGTACGTTTCAAGGATTCGTTTTAAATTCATCACTTGCAAAATATACTAATACACTTACCCACTTGCAGACCCCATTTACCTACTATGCTGCATACATACCTCTATTTTTTTTGTCATTTTCTTCATGACACGAAGACTGGTATTTTTTATTTTTTGTTTGTGAATGAAATTTGGCAACATTGTCCTAAAAGTCCAATCTAAGTTGACGACGAACTTTGTCGTGTTCTTGGGCTAATTAAACGGCTAATGTCGGATTACGTGTGGCCCAACTTTTATGGAGACATGTATAGAAGGGATTATCATTACATTATGGTAAGACAACGCAGTTAATTTCCTCGGGCTCTGAAGACCATACTGTCTAGCAATTTGTGACGTTTTACTGTTATTCCTGGTGATGTAACAGTTGTAAAAATAATTTAACTAATTCAATTTGTACGCGATGCACGATGACATGCAAGTAGAAAAATGGAAAATAGAATTATGAGATATAATGTCGTATGAGATATAGAAAGAGATGCATAGAAATATGTATATGTAATGAAAATGCCTATCAAAACAATATTAATTTGCAATGATTTTTAATTAGAATAGTAGAGTTGGATGTGTGATTTTTTCTATTAATATTCAGTGACTACTAATTCCTAGTTGGAAACAGATTTAAAGTAGAGTTCAAAAATTTCGACGTCTTGTAGGAAATTTTATGACATGTCACAATTTGCCTGTTCGATAAATATTCATTTATTTCTAAGCTTTAGAATGAAGTGAAGTAGTTGTAAAATCATTGAATACTTATTTGGTAGGTATTTGTGAATGAATTTATGAAATATCTTCTACATGTAATTTTTTTGTCACACATGAGACGTTTAAATTTCATTTCATCAGGCGCTGCAGACTATAATATCTGGAATTTGTAACATTTCACTGCTATTTCTCGTGATATATTATAGTACAAATGATTTGACCAATTTTCGTTTTGTGCCGTTTGCCATAAATTGGAATCATAGTATGAGATATAAAGTCGGAGGTCCATCGAAGCGGATATATTAAACAGGGTTAGCACGTGCGTATAAAAACTGAAAAATCTCCGTGACTTAAAAACTGGTAGGGGCTCTGAGGTGAGGTCCAATGCAGCATACCATCGTTCGACTTTAAAAAAGAGTTGGCCTGCCGACCATGCAGAATGGTCGGGCTGCCTCGCCAGATAATATCATATGGACCACCGTTCAATCGATTCTCGAAACAAATACACGACCATATATGTCACTAACCTTCAGCAATCTGCAACTACCAATTATGGTCTAATTGGTTTGGAGAAACAACATTGATTTTCTGCACTTTTATTTATGGCTTTTAATATGTTGATTTAATTGGGCGAGGCGAAACTGCCTATTTAAGTGTGCGTTACTCGCTTTAAGAATCTTCTTTTGATGAGTGCAATTATCCAATAGTAGAGTTAATTTTTTTAAGGGCGAGCTTTAATGGTAGATAAAAGGTTGTAGACGAGCACTGAGCCGGCCATTG
This sequence comes from Euwallacea fornicatus, assembly GCF_040115645.1. Lineage (NCBI taxonomy): Eukaryota > Metazoa > Arthropoda > Insecta > Coleoptera > Curculionidae > Euwallacea > Euwallacea fornicatus. Next base: position 546,311 of record NC_089543.1, read on the forward strand.
GCATCACTTGACAGAAGAAGAAAAGTTCTCGCGAAAAAAGAGGCCATTGTTTCGAAGTTTATATATTTAGTTCCATTTTAGGAAGCAACATAAATTAACCAGACTCAACACCGCTGTTCGTCAGAAGAGTTGCATGCCCGCAACAAGTCCCCTTACCAACGGACACGTTTGTTCAACTCTTTATTGACCGATTTATAGTAAAATCTAAGCAAACTCGCCCTTCAGATCTGTTCTAAGGAGAGATGTTTTATAAATTATCTTGAAATAATCAGGGACCTCGAGGAGATTCTATCAACATTAAATCTAAACCTGTTATGAAATTACCCCACAAGATTGCCCGCCGATTCAGGGTAATTTGGCTGGTAATAGAGGGGACCTGCTATTTAACCCAAAGAGGCGAACAAAAGTTGTGAACCTCAGTCATCACTGTTATTTTGCATTTCTGATTAGTCTTACTAAGAGATAGTACTACAGGCGTTTGTCTTTAAGTTTTATCTGTGAAACTATCAGATATTCCGGTCCTGATGAGGTTTAATGAGGAGATACCGGCAGAAGGGCCGCCGCATGCGACCGAAACGGCAATGGTCTGAGGACTTTTTGCCATCAATGGGCCGCGCGAGTGCAGACTACTAAAAACGAATTCATACCAAACATATTTCCAATCGATTAGGAACCCCGCAAGAATATTTCAGAGACAAAAAATCAAGTTTTCGACACTTGGCGGACAGTAGGGTCAATACCGCCAAAAAAACGCCGCTGAATTAAACCAGAAAACTATCCGCTGCGCAATTTTGTACAGTTTTTATTGGTTTTGCAGGAATATGCATTATGCTTAACTGATGCAGTCTGGTGCAGGACAGTGTGACAAAAATAAAAACTCGATTGACCAGTGGCTTCTTGGTAGCACAAATCGATCGAACTCGCGGTCTCCGAACAAACCATTAAAACAAAATCAATAAGAGATCGATGGTCGTCGACGAATCTTTAAGAAAAGACGGCTATGTTGGTGCCCATTCGATTCTGGGACAAATTTTCTTGTTGTACTTCGGAGATAGATAAAAAATATGAAATTTCAAGAACAATAATGCGGAATTAAAATTTACTCGTTTTGTTTTCCACAATTCACTGAGAAAAACTGTGAAATTTTAATTAAATATACTTCGTCCCAAAAATTTGCAGTGTTTTGACATTATTATACCGTATTTCGTTTCATCAACTTTCCCGAACCTTTTTCCATAAAACATTATTTATAAAACATTTAGAGTTCAATCAGTCTTTTCACTTAAAGTAAAATTTAGCAATCTCAATTCTCAGTTTTTTACATGCAGTTTTCCTGCATCTATGAGCGTTGATTAAGTCTTTTGCTAGTTGTCATCAAGCATCCGAAAAACAGATAATAGCTAACAAGTGGATCCATGGCGTCCCTCTGATATTTGAGTTTTTTTTATGATTGCCCTTTATTATACCTATTGAGGATTCTGCCTTAGCTGTAATGTGAATAGATTGCATAAAATATTGGTCAGGCAGTTGCAGGAAGTCAATGCTGCTTTTCGTACTTGAGAAGGATACAACTAGTCCTAAATGCTATCACGCTCCTTGTCTAGTTAGTCCACTTACCTGTCAGTCCAGCATAAAGTGTCGTCTCGATACCTGTAAAAAAGTAAAAATCAATGTTAAAATTACGCACTGAAAACGTTAGTATTTAGATTTTATACATCGTATCTACTTCGCATTGCCCTTTTGACCACCCAAGCACAACCCTTGCTACCTTGCGACAGATCCGCCACCGTATACTTCTACCAGAAACAAGCAGTGCATCATCCATATGATAGATGTGGTGACGTTAAGCGAGGCCTCATATGTAAATTCTAACGTATTTATTCGAAATAGTAGGATTCAAATTATATTTTATAGGGTCGTTATTTAATTAATGAAAAAGTGAACAAGGGCCTTAGAGGCGGCTTGCCTGGCAAAACATGAGATTTCAATTAAAGGACTCTTTAAATTACGAGGCCAGCTCAACATTTATAAAAGGTACCGATTATGTCTGTCAAGAACCATTACCAAGCACGCAAGCGCCACTGATCGTACTTTATTTATGACATTGTCCACAAATGTGACACAAGTGTTGTAGAATAACGTGGCATTTATTTTAAGTACCTGTAGGTACTGGGTATAATTATCGAACCTAATTATCTTAATTTCGTTTCAGACTCAAAAGGAGATTATCAACATCGACAGTAGTGTAGTACTTCGCGCAAACGATTGTTCGGCTTGCAAAGACAACTCATTTTTCTAACTTGGAGAAACGACTTTTTATTTGAAAACAACCGAAGACAGTACTAGAGGAAAAAGTTTGAACCGTCGGCAAGCAAGGGTAAGTTCATAGAGACCTGCTGTCACTAACTGCTACCAGACTTGACCATCTTTGGTCCGAGGTGATTAAGAAGACATTCAGTCAAGAAACATTGCTCGGCCTTATTTTATTTTTGCCAACCGCCGCAAAAAATACCCTTTCATGTTCGCTTTCATGTGCGCTGCTTTGTCTTGGTGTATTTCTACTTCTAAACTTTCCATGTAAAACACAAGACTTTCTAAGAATAAAAATTTACATGGCATTCAGTCGGGTTCACAAAAGGAGCCCTAACTTGTTGGGTCGAATTGACGTCTATTGACGGACAACGTACGACCGGTAGGACGTAATGTTTATACCATCCTCTCGTTTATTCAAACCATGCGATAAATAAATTTGGTCGACAATGAGACTGGCGCATTTCTTTCAATTTCAACGTCGATCTTTGTGGGGCTTGCTTAAAATGGTCGTATGAAGCTACTGCGACGATCAAGGAAGATAAGTTACCTATAATACATGTCTAATTGTTTCTTCTCTATAATTACATTCCTTGGATTTGTTAGGTATTATCTATAGGAAAAAGTATTTACAGTAGCAGAATAAAGCTCGTCTCATCTGTTCTTGGTTCGGTGCTATCCATGCAAATTTTCCTGTATATCACGTTTGTGACAAAAGTATGAACCAAATAGTCTTGAGAAATTATTAATCACAATAGGAATATTTACTTTTTACAATTCAGTGGTTTGAGTAGCAACGAAGGCTACTCAGATCAAAGACCGTTGGATTTGGGTTTGGTTAATTATAGGGTAATAGTTGTTTTTGGGTCAGATGCCCATTTATATTCCTGAACGGATGAGGCACAAAGCAGCTATCACCTTGTAGTTTTTTGGCTCCAATTGTATATTATACTGCGTGACATAGGCAACAGAAAACACTCCGTAAAAATTATTTTATTTAAATAATTTTTGGTATGCCTGCTTCTTACGGTAAAAAAAAAATAATTATTTGTCGGTACTGCACGTTGTCATACATTCCTGTACACATCTAGGCATGGAGTTCATGAGGTGATTAATGTCCTTTTGAGGGATCTCATTCCAGGCTAACTGGATAGTAAGACATAGCGTCGCTAGGGTTTGCGAAGGATGGAGTAAATTATGCAACCTTCTACCTACAATATTTCATACATTTTCAATCGGTGGGAGGTCTGGAAATGGTAGTGACCAAGATAGCAAATTGATTGCATTTTGTTGAAAGAAATCCATAGTCACATGTAGTCCTGCATTGTTCTTGCTGGAAAACTGGATTAACAAGAGTTTCCAGATAAGACACAAGATGTGGTTCCAAAGATTTCTTGGATGAATCTGCCTTCCAATGCCAATTACTGCCACTAATGAAAAGTAAAGGTCACCTGCTACCATATGCGATAGCACCCCAACAGTCAAATGGACACGCCTCTGTATTGAAAACTGACGATCCAGTCTTCCACCCCGTCTTCTTCTTACTCTTACCCGATCACCATACATACCCAAACAAACTCTGGATTCGTCACTAAATTAATATTATCTCGTTCTAGATTATAATGTATCCGTTCACTGCACCACTGCCCTCGATTTTGACAATGACTTGAGGTGAGGTGTAACACAAGATGGGAACGGTAGGAAATCAATCCAAAACTTCCTTTCCGGCGATAAATGGTTAGAATCCCAATGAGCCCTTCATATTCATCAAACTACTGATCCGCCAGCGTCCTCGACGAGACGAATCTATCTCTTAGGACGATAATTCGAAGGCGGTGATCTTGACATTCTGTAGTTCTTTCGGATCGTCCAGTACTTCTGCCTCTGATTGTATGCTCTTCTTGGAACCATACCTGACTCAGTTCAATCTAGTGGCGAGTTCCCTAAATGACCGACCAGCCACTCGTAGACCCACTATTCGTTCTGTCTGAAAGTGGCTCAATTGATGAAAATTTCGCTGCATTCTGCGTCTAGGCATATTTAATTCATCTAAACGCACTTTCTAAATACGCTAGACGTCAATAAATGACATTTTGCAATAATATTGTTGATATTTTATTTCAATTTTTATAGTAAAAAAAATCTAAAATTCCTGATAACTCGTAAATACATTGATAAGTATGGCTGAATATTTAATCGTTTTTTGTGCTATATACAAACATGCATACCAAAACTTATTTAAATAAAATAATTTTTACAGGGCGTTCTCTTTTCTATGTCACGCAGTATTATTAAAACTGTACAGGGTGTGCCATTTTCGTTGTAACCGTGGGCTATCTCGGATATTAACAAAGATAAAGAGATGCGGTTTTCGCGAACCTGTGTCACTTTTTAGCGAAACTAATAATGACGTTAACAGAATTGATCCTGCTATCTTAGTTTTTGCACTACAGGGCGTTTCTGAAAATATTGTATTATGGAACCCCCCCTATAGTTGGAATATGTGTTAAGTTATTGAAAATGTATAAACGGTGTCGGATAGAGATTGTAACGAAGAATCCAGTGGCATACTCAGATTTTATTTATAATTCTTAGTTTTCGAGATATGGACCAAACTTATGTTTTTTTTTTAATAGGACACCCTGTATATTTTTACTTATTTTGATTTCCCTAATTTTCCCTATTCCAAAGGTTCTAAACTTGATATGGTTATTTCAAATAATAATGTCAATAATTGACATTTTCTGAAAGAAGATAGTTTCTAGAGGCGGCCATATATAAAACAAAATAATTAGTGACAATTATAATTGTCAATAATTATATTAATAGTTAATATCTAATCAACAATATTAATCATAAAAGGGCTCAACGTATAATTTTATTTTTAGAACGTGAATATATCTCTAACAATAACAAATTTACCATTTATATGATTAGTTTACGCATTGCTATAGAGGAAGCTTTCCAATACCTAGAAAGACACCCGGTAATAGTTTTAAACTCCTTAAACATAATATCCAAACTATGTCAAAAATGTTTAGATGAGAATGGAAATCAGTTTGAACATTGCTTTAATTTACATTATTATGCAGTTAAAGAAAAATGGTAAATTTGTTATTGTTAGAGATATATACACGTTCTAAAAATAAAATTATACGTTGAGCCCTTTTATGATTAATATTGTTGATTAGATATTAACTATTAATATAATTATTGACAATTATAATTGTCACTAATTATTTTGTTTTATATATGGCCGCCTCTAGAAACTATCTTCTTTCAGAAAATGTCAATTATTGACATTATTATTTGAAATAACCATATCAAGTTTAGAACCTTTGGAATAGGGAAAATTAGGGAAATCAAAATAAGTAAAAATATACAGGGTGTCCTATTAAAAAAAAAACATAAGTTTGGTCCATATCTCGAAAACTAAGAATTATAAATAAAATCTGAGTATGCCACTGGATTCTTCGTTACAATCTCTATCCGACACCGTTTATACATTTTCAATAACTTAACACATATTCCAACTACAGGGGGGGTCCCATAATACAATATTTTCAGAAACGCCCTGTAGTGCAAAAACTAAGATAGCAGGATCAATTCTGTTAACGTCATCATTAGTTTCACTAAAAAGTGACACAGGTTCGCGAAAACCGCATCTCTTTATCTTTGTTAATATCCGAGATAGCCCACGGTTACAACGAAAATGGGACACCCTGTACATTAAACGTAGAAAGTAAAAATATAATATTTTTTTCGTTACGAAAAACATAATAATAAATAATGTAAAAAGCGTAATTAAAGCAAACGCTTTTACGTAATCGTTACAAGATTTCGACTGGTGAAATATCGAAAAAATTCTTTGCCATCAAAAGGTCAGAAATTGACTGTTTGCAACACTAGTAATGGATTCGGTTCTGTTTCACAGTTTTGTGTTTGTATTTAACTACTAAAATGGCAATAAAAACCTTTGTCTTAATCATGAAACTAGCTGTTTTATATGATGTCGCTACGACTTTTATATCCTGTTAACTCAAGTTTGTCATACAGTTTTCTAACGTACGCATGTATTAAGAATAAGGTGCAATATGATTTATTTCGCGTCACGAAAACGTGAATTTTTGTATTTACTTTTGCTCTCTAATTTTTTGCACATGTTTTTTGAATTCTCAATAATGTGATATGGGGTTGCCCGGTTTATGTTGCACCTCTGTTTCTTCACCAATCACAAGGTTTAGCAACATCAAAACTCAACTAGTGTCCTGCCTCGACAAGCAGTCATTTGGGTCACTGATCCATGGGAATCTGTTATCTCTCGGGTTTCCAAAAAAAACTAGCACAGTCCACATCCAAACAAACTTAATGAACATGAGTAATTACAAGGACGATTAATGTTTAACATGTCTGCCGGGTCATTTGAAGCGGAAAATGTCATGAGAACCCACGTATTATGTCCGGACATGTTCACGTAACCTCTGACTTTACGTTTGTCGGTACCACCTGAGATACCCGGCTTCTCGGAAGAAGTTCATTCTTCGGCAATCTCTCGCTTATGTGAGGATGCTATTTTATAACAGTACAGTACAGTTTTATAGTTCTTGGTGATTTTTCATTTTTGTAAAATCAATGCGAATGAGGTGATAACGTAAAAGGTGACAATGGCGAGTTTAAACTTTATGTATATTGCCGTCTATTTGTAGTATAAATTGGATATTACGTTTAGATTTGCCGAGTGGCTGTTATAAATCATGTCGAACTGTCTCCGAAGTTGACATTGATGGACTGTACCCGGCCTGGCTGCATTTACATTTCGTATTCAGCGTTTGTCCTGTACTCTCGCCGTTTTTGTGTGTTTTAGGGCGCTCGAAAGGACACACAATTTTTCATCTCCAACAATTAGATTAAAAGTAAGTTGACTGCAAAGCCTCCATCTCGAAACGCACGCGGCTCTCGTTACTGCCAAAAATGCCCATTCTCCGTCCTATATAAGATCCGTAATGTATTCCACCACAAAAGTACAATTTATGTAATGGAAAAAACTCGTTACTCGCTTTTTATGATCCGGAGGACAGTTTTCTTTGTTACACGTTCTTTAAAAATGTATTTCTTACATTGCCTCATCTCGTTCCCCTCGAAAGGTTTGCTCAGTCCCCAAGTTTCAATCATCGCCACTTTAATAAACTAATTGGGGCCGAAAGTAGATAAAGTGAACATAAAGTCATCATCCAAAGAGTCTAATTTATCGAAGAAACACGGGAACGAAGTAATATCCACAACGAAGCAAATAAGAGCTTAAGCCTGAGTGATGGGGAAATAATCGCCGATTGTTTGCATTGCACAATTTCCCATCAAGTGACGTGTATGCGGAAATTGGTGCCAATCTCAGGGGAAACGGGCCATGTAGGGCCGCGATTAGGTATCTATGGCACAAAAGAACTTCCCGGGCAGATTTAATAAAGTAGGTGCCGTCTTCGATGGTCCGATATGTACTCCTTGATCGCAGATTGCTTTTTATTTACACGACCAAAGCAGGGGGGAATTCAATTTATTTTTGACCCTTTTGGGTTTTTGGAATTTGACACATAAAATATCTAATATCCCTAATAAAGAAGATTTTGCAAAAAAGCCAACAAAGTTATTTTTTCACAATTATAAGATAATAATTTTGAAGTACATCATCATTTTAAGCAATCTTTAGGGTATTTCATAAAAACCACATGTCCATAGTTGGTTTGGCTTGATTTTTTTACAATGATGACAAAAAACTAGTTTGATCAGTTTAATTTTGTTTAAAAAAAAGCCGCATCAACTACGGAAGTTTTTTAATTCTATCTTGGAGATTGTCGGCATTGAGAAAATTTTAATCTATAAAATTTTTTCGCTGGAAAGTTATTTTTTGCCAACTACAAAATTTCGGTGAAGCCAGCATGTGACTTGTGCATTTATGTTTCAAGCAGTTAGGACATAGTATCGTACACACTCCATCTGTATTATCTTAATTTAAAAACGCAGTGACGTTCATCTTACCCATAGCGCCAAAACTGGAATTCATTCGGTACGGACCTAGGCCCGTTGGACCTATTATCATGCATAGTCTGACTTTAGATTTTCCTCAAGTTTTCGCAATGAACATTCTTGTTGCGCCCTTTTGAGTCTCCGTTTCCTTCTTTCTACACGCCGATTCCACTCTAACGACGCCTCCAGTTGAGTGTTGCGTTGTCAAGTTTAATTGAAATAAGAAAGAAAGAGAGAAAGAGAGGGAGAGAGAGATTTTTTGCGATGAAGAAAATTTATAAAAAACTTTTTGTAAGTTGACTAGTTAATTTGCAGGTGGAAGTCGAAGTACCAGATATTGATAATGATGTGTGGATATTGCCTACATTCGAAATACATAAAGATAAATTAATTTCGTTGACAAAATACTTTGAATCAATAATCATGACTACCTCCGTAGGAATACGCTATAATACACGTTTGTATAATATAAATTCCAAACGTGGGGTAAAACTTTATTTTGAAGAAATGGCAACAGGGGCTGTTTCAAGTTTCAGGATTATTAACCACGGTCGGATGACCATATTCACTCGAATTGTCGGTTGGTTAACTTTTTGGGCCCTTCGGGCGATCGAAATAGCCTAAACATTACTTTTGCACTTTATCGCACCTCCGTGGGGATAGTCGGTTGAGCGGTTTGTCGAGGGCTGCAGTCATAATTCTGTTTGATGTAGACGTTTAATAAATAATGACATCTTAATTTTAGTCGCTTGGTCGAGACGCGTCAATATGAAGAAAGATGCCCAAGGCGAGCGGTATTTAAACTAATGTATTTGTCCACGTCAAACATTAGTCGCTATACTAATAAAATAAAACACATAGCACCTGTTTCTGGCGGGGTCAGTCCTTTTTACATCTTATTTGACCGCCTCTCTTTGCTTTATACTGGGTGTCCAAAAGACGACGGCCAACCTTAAGCCGAGTTGGCACGGGTAGTGAACCGCGATCGTGAACCACGCTTTCGTGGGGTACGCCTCGTGTGAACAGTACGTTCGCGAAAGAAGAATCAAAACGAAAGACGCCACGATCTCGAATTCGGGTATCAAACGTGTTAGATATTTTTTGCCTGTCCCAATCGTTGAGCGGTAATCAACGCGAGTGGGCTACGCATGAGTGACTCTTCAAAATTTCATAAGTGCAACTTAAACATTTTCGGAGCGTTATAGGTAACGAACCTTCGCTACGGGGCCCTAGAAATGAGGGATATAAAAAAAGGGACACTCGTACTGCAGAAGCGAGTAGAATCGCAAAGGCACTAAATTTGCCAAATTTCGCAGCCGCTCTCGTAAATAATAAATTTAAAAATTTATGGAGCTCGCACGCGCAAGGGCTAAGAAAAAATAAGTGGACATGTACAAAGTGGTGCTTCCACTGAAGCTATAAATGTGTCAAAAATTGTATTATGTTCCGACAAGCGAAGCAAGTTCTTAAAATCATCCGGACCTAGTCCTTGTAAAAATAGTTCTTTGGCAATGAATTGCGTAGCTCCGGATATCTTGCGCTTCGCAAGCCACTTCCTCGTCCACCGTCTGCGCCATCTTCTGGTGTTTTCAATCATCCCAATAGTACCATGGTGTGATAAAAGATAATGTCCTAAGATCTGGCACGTCACGGCACTAGCTTCTAGTGCACTCCTAGAAGTAGCCATGTTCAGGACTGGCTAAACTCACGACCTGTGTAAACGGTTTATGACTCGTGGATTATTTTCTTATTTAACGGATGGTAATTGGATGCTTTCGTGCCCCACGAAAGAGTGATTCACGATCGTGGTTCACTACCCGTATCAACGCGGTTTTAGATTCAAATTTAGCTTATTATTTAAGAAAACGTTTAGCAGTAAAAGAACAAAAACATCGCAATAAAGTATGGTGGTAATACTTCGAAACCAGTAGCAAAAGCGGTACGATATACGTACCTAGATAACGTCCATTAGTACTAATTGGTATCGGACGTATAATATTTTCCGCACAATCAGTTCGCGTGATGATTCTCGCTCTCTCGGCGCGTTCCACTAACAACAGTAGCCCTGGTTTTTAGCAGGTACCTACTCATCGCGTGAGAGAGACGATCTGCAGTGATTTATTATGACTATATTTTAAGTAGACTAGTTAAACGACTTTTATAGCATCGATTCCTTTGAAAAAATCCATACCATGTAACTAATGATGCATTTAATCGGGAATTGTTCGTAGTATTAGTACCTAGCACTCATAAATTAGACACCTTCTTTTTTAGGAGGTGTCGGACCATAAAACTCACCTCTTGCATTGGCATTATAAGAGGTACTACATCGATGAAACGAGCATAGAACACCACTAGGAATGTGATTTACTGGTGCCACGCAGCAGCTTGAAAATACCTCAGGTACGTTTGATGTTTTTCGTTTGAATTAAACGCGCGATCTCTAAATGAGTCAAACTCAATGAACGTTTAACAAAGAAAGGGCCAAATGCTCATCATAGAGTCATTAGGCAAGATCGAGAGGACGTCGGTGATCGGTAATCTAAGGCCGTTACCAGCACATGTCCGCGACAAGTTTGCGACGAACGCCAGTTCCAGACACATGTTACGTTTTGGGATTGGTTTTATGTCGTTTACATGACACGTAGGGCCTTTACATTCCACCCTGTCAACTGTATTTTAATCCCTAAGCGATTACGAATGACTCCTCCTGATTAGTTTTTTTTTTTTGATCGACTATAAAAAAAAGTTTATGACACTGCACAACTTAAACCGAAAAAAGTCAACCGAGAGGCAGAAATAAAGAAAAACTTTAAAAACGAATTAACTTTTTTATTGGGTGGCAAATGAGCGGAACGCTCGGGGATTTGTAATAAGGGCGCATTTTTGGCGCGAGCCCCTCTGCAGCCCCATTGTCAAGTGCCTTAAACATAATACTTTTCGAAGGGAAGAATGAGGCCCTTTCAAGGCGGATACCCTCGGAACGAGCATGTAAAATAGGCTTTATTATAAGAAAGTTCCCATTTAAGACCAAATGACGGAAAATTCAAGGCGTCACGCAGTAGGCGCGCCTCGATAAATCAATCGACTGATACCGACATTATCGATCAGCATCGTGATGCTTCAGGTAGAACAATGATGACTTTTTCCGAGTTTAGCGTAAGTAAATTAGGTCTAATTGCAAATGAAACTTTTTCCCACACAGTATTACCATGATGTGGTTAGACAACAAGTTCTGCTTCTAGTCATCCATAAACCAGCGTGTTCAGATTTATATTTCGTGAAGCCAAGCGAAAAATTGTATTTAAATTGACCTGAAAAAGTTACGTTTTTATTCTTATTACCAGGTTTTTACTATAAGTCCAGGATAGCAGGGTGCGACTAAAATAGAGGTGCACCCCGTTAATGTATTTTGTGGGGCAAATTTGAACCGTCTAGGTAAAAGCACGGCAGCACAATGTGTCCGAATGAAGATGGTTTGTCCCAATTCAGTGAGATTTTTTTGGAACATCCTATAGTATTAAATTACAGATTCATTTCCTTGGGTGAAATAGTTTAAATTAAGAATTAAACGCTATTGTATCGCAATGAATTGGGTGGATCCGTAACATTTAATGTAAAGCGCCTATAAGTTACGCCCCGTTATACCTATGATATCACGAGGGAATGTCCTCCACGGTATTTTCCTGAAGACCCAGCCGGAATTCCGATTGTTCGCTCACCATCCCTATTTTGACTTGTTACCTGTATAACTATAAAAGCTATTACCCTCTCTTACACGATGGTCCAGTCAGGAACCTCTTCTAGTGTACCATATCGAGAACAGAAATATTCTGTAACCTCCACCGTTCGCTGGGAAAGAAATATCTTCTTCGTTACTTCGTTAGTCTCTATGCTCACTGTGAGCCTTGTAATGTCTCATACTTGAGCATGAATGTCGTCTTCCTTGCGTTTCGCTGCAGAAAATTCGAAAATAAAAGAAAATTGTAAAAACAGTCCATAGAATCTGTAGGCGTAGTTCTCATTAACGTCATTTTCACTCTTCTAAATGTAGCTGTGGAAAAAGTATGGAATATTTTTCGAAACAAAATTATCTTGTTAATTATTTTTGTTTTTGTTTTCAAAATTGATTAATAAGGCAAAGCTATGTTCTTGAATTCACCGTAGAATATTTGGTTTAGGAATGTTTTTTTTTTTAAGTTGTTAAAAGCTTTTTTTTTGTTAGTTAAAAGTATGGAATAATATGTAGTGCGGCTATTTATGGGGGCATTATCAGTTATTCAGTCCGATTGTGTGTTGCTTTTTATATGAAATGTGCCAAAGAAAAAGTATAATATTTTTCGGAAGATTTTCCAAATTCAGTAGTCCAAATGTCACGCGATGGCTAGAACCAAAATGACATTGTAGAGACGTTAAAAATCAGCCAGGGGGTTGTCTCCGAAATTTAAAGAAAATTTGGCACTTCCGGAGAGATAAAAGATGGTCTAAAACCTAGACGTCCAAGAAAAACGAATGCCACTTCCGATCGACGGATTAAAAAAATATCATCGGCAGATCCTGGTAGGTCCTCCAGGATCATCAAGCAAGCAATCACTAACCGTAGTGACATCAATGTAAGCGATCGCACTGTACGTCATCGGTTGTGCCAAATGGGATTAGTAGGAAAGATTACAGTAAAGAAGCTCTTAATTTTTGAGAACAACAGAAGAGCCAGAACTAAATTTTCTCAGAAACATTTGTTTTGGCTACCTAGAAAATAGAGTACTCTTTTTTTCAGTGATGAAATTAATATTAATATTTTTAATTCTGATGGGAAAATTTATGTGCTGAACTAATCTGTGGGGACTAGGTTTGACCCCAACTCTCAAAAACCAACAGTTAAACATGGGGATGTTTTCCTCGATTCGGCGTTGCATCATTGGTCAAAATTGAGGGAATTGTGGATCGGTTTCAGTACAAAACCATCCTTTAGAACTATGTACTGCTATTTGTTGATTAAGATATGTCTTTACTTTGGCGTTTCCGGCGGGACAACTTCCCTAAACATTCATCCCGATTAGTAAAAAATCGGTTAGATGATAATAAGATCTCTGTATTAGAGTGGCTGTCTCAGTCGCCCGATCTCAATCCGATTCTGCATCTTTGGGAACACCTAGAACAAAAAATTCGAAACAAGAATGTGTCCAACCGGGAAAAATTGTGGAAAGTCCTGCAGGAAAAATAAGTGGAGATTCTTAATTCCATTTGTGAAAATTTAATCGATTCTATGCACCGTCGATGTCAGGCTGTTATCGACTTCAAAGAATATGCCCAAAATATTAGTTGATTTAAAGTTTGATTATAATGAACTTTACGAAGTATTCTATTGTTTTGTCCAGAATAATTTACTACTTTATTTTTTTATATTTATACAAATGAATTTATTTATCATTGTTTATAATATCGTTAAATGTTTACTTGGGTTTTTGTATAATGTGTTAATTTTTTAATAATCAACTATTTTGATATAAAACTACCATGGACCTGAAATATTCTATAGTTTTGTCCATAACTGTACATCGCGTGCCCCGCTATTTTAAATCCGAATATTAAATTGTGAAATTTAGCCCTCTTCCTTGTGAATTTAACCCTACTATGGTTAAATCTAAAGTTGCAAAATATGCAAAATTCCTTCGAAATAATACACATTTTTAGTTCGATCGTAAGTCACAATCTAACACTACCCGGTGTTATATATGTTCTGTACGTGGCCTGTCAGTATTTTTCCACCAAAGGAAATCCCGCGTACAAGAAAATCCTTTCAAAAATTCAAGGGATACATAAGCTTGATTGCATTGTAATGCTGGTCAGGTACATGCCATAAAGCAACATGGGGAAAAATTTGCGCGCTACGCATCAGACCCCTCGTAGACACGCAACATTCGCGGTCTTTTATGCGTAATAAGGATGTTTAAAGTTGGCCATAACGGCGCTATTTGATGGTAAACGCCGAATATTAGGTGCCAGTGGAAACACAAACAGATGTGCCAGATTGCCGTGATTTCATTGTAAAATTTTACACGCTCAAATTCTCGTATGTGTGCGAAAAGGGGACGTTTTGACGAGACGTATCGCCCCTCGGTGACAGTTGGATGTTTATAGGTATTTAAGCGTTATAAATATTGTTCCTCACGTTTATTGTAATTTCGACTGTACTATTACTTTTTCAAACTGGCATTACTGAATTAATATTTTATGGCGCTTACCCAACAAGCGACAGTGCGTGCGCGGAGCAAATTTCCCAAAAGGACTTTGCATTCAGAGCTTATCCCAAATCCTATTTTCGCGTTGCGGTAAGAAAAAACACCGAAAAGTATGATTTATGCATAACAAGTCCCTTTGACAGCCGCGCCGCCGTCTTTAGAGGCATTATAAAGTAGTGTTCATGAGCTGAATCGCGAACACTTTGATTTTTCCTTCTGGAACACGAATACGGGCCAGATCGGCACTAAGATGGGGTGACAAGGCTAATCAAAATGCATGGGCTTAGTCCTTTGCTGTGTAGCTCCGCTAAAATAAAAAGTCCGCAAATTTTTAGAGACTCTTTCGCATTTTTAATAACTGGCCGTTATACACTAATATTTACTTCATCAAAAGGTGACAACTTCATCACGTTCAGAATGGCCTCGCAGAAATTGGTTCATAGGCTGCATTCACTCGACTACATGAAAACAAGTTTCCATAGACTTAAATGTCATCAATTCTATAAAAGAAAAATATACTGCGTGACGGAAAAAAAGTACCCGTCAATAACAGTTTTATTTAAATAATTTTTGGTATGCATGTTGCTTATGCTAAAACAAATAGTTCATTACAAAACACAACACATTTAGTTTTTAAAAACAAAAAAAAATCATTATTTGTCGGTCCTCCGCGGCGTCTTATACATTCCTGTACACGTCTAGGTATGGATCTAATGAGGTGATTAATGTCCTCTTGGGGGATCTCATTCGGAGCTAACTGGACAGCACGACATAGCGCCGCTGGGATTTGTGAGGGATGGAGTAAATTATGCAACCTTCTACCTACAATATTTCATACACGTTCAATCGGTGAGAGGTCCGGAAATCGAAGTGACCAAGATAGCAAATTGATTGCATTTTGTTGAAAGAAATCCATAGCCACGTGTAGTCCTGCATTGTTCTTGCTGGAAAACTGGATTAACAAGAGTTTCCAGATAAGACACGAGATGAGGTTCCAAAGACTTCTTGGATGAATCTACCTTCCAATACCAATTACTGCCACTAATGAAAAGTAAAGGTCACCTGCTACCATATGCGATAGCACCCCAACAGTCAAATGGACACGCCTCTGTATTGAAAACTGAGGATCCAGTCTTCCACCCCGTCTTCTTCTTACTCTTACCCGATCACCATACATACCCAAAAAAACTCTGGATTCGTCACTAAATTAATATTATCTCGTTCTAGATTATAATGTATCCGTTCACTGCACCACTGCCCTCGATTTTGACGATGACTTGAGGTGAGGTGTAACACAAGATGGGAACGGTAGGAAATCAATCCAAAACTTCCTTTCCGGCGATAAATGGTTAGAATCCCAATGAGCCCTTCATATTCATCAAACTACTGATCCGCCAGCGTCCTCGACGAGACGAATCTATCTCTTAGGACGATAATTCGAAGGCGGTGATCTTGACATTTTGTAGTACTTCGGAATCATCCAGTACCTCCGCCTGTTTGTTCTTCTTGGAATTATGCCTGACAACATGTCACTATAGTGTTTACACCACGGTTCAATCTAGTGGCGATTTCTCTAAATGATCATCAAACCTCTTGTAGACCCACTATTCGACTTGCCCGAAACTCGCGAAATTAATGAAAATTTCGCTCTTTTCTGCGCCTAGGCATATTTTATTAATCTAAAAGCACCTTCTACGCACACCATACATCAATAAATGATATTTTTCAGTCATATTGTCGATATTTTATTCCAATTTTATTGCAAAAAAACTAAAATTTCTAATAACTCGTAAATATTTTGATAAATATGGCTGGAAATTAATCATTTTTTGTGTTCCCATACACAGACATGTATATCAAAAATTAGTAAAATAAAACCATTTTTACGGGGTGTCCTCTTTTGTATGTCACGCAGTATATGCAGGAAAAGCATCAAAATTAATCAAATAAAGTAGTCTATTGGTTTCAATTCAAATCATTTCCGTCACTTTCTACACGACGAATGGAGGTGACACGATGAGAACGTGTTTAACCTGACTATTCCTTTAACTGACATTTCCTCGTTTTTAAGCTATGAACAGTACCAACTTGGGAGAGATGAACTACCCCAATAGCAAACAAATTAATTAGAAACTTGAGTTTTCGTAATTGTCGACACCATAAAAGTGAACCAACAAATGAAAATTTCACCACTTTTCAACTCGATTTCCTCACGTGAGAGCCTATACTCCCGTAATCAGCGATTGCATTTTTGAGTGTCTTCAACTTAGCATAATATTTCCCGTTTAAGCGTTTAAACGCTTAGACGGAAATCATTCTTGAGAAATAGGTATAAGATAATCCCTAAGAGGCACTTGCCGCAATGAAAACAGCACTTGTTTAGGCAGACAAATATTATCGGGGTGAAAATCTTTGCCCTGGCTGAAGCCAAATAACTTCTAAACTTCATTTAAGAAATCTGTTTGTACAGTTAAGAGGGGAGAAATGAAACGCAAACATTAAGGAAACGCTAATCAGGATTTGCTTTATTGCATAATGGGATCAGTTTTCGTGATACTTACTAGATTAATCTCCAGTTGTGTTTTGTCGTGGTACTACACTTCCGAAGGTTTAAATTAAGAAGTGTTAGTGCCGCAGCGGCTCTCGACCTTGGTACAGTGCCATATTCATCATAAGACCGGTTACAGATTTTCAAGAACAAAACAGGAGCCGATTATCATGCTTGACTAAAGTTGTACCTACCCAAATTGAAAAAAATTGGCCTAAAGTGGCTTGAAATTAAGAAGATTGAGTTTTTTTTTGTGAAGTACAATTAAGACAGGCTTAAGGCTGGGTTAAAACTAAAAATTTTCGTGTTCGAGAATACTTACGAGTTTTATTGAAGTTTCATGGAACGCCTGGCTAGTCTAGGTCGGTTTTATTGCTTCTCTAAAATATCTACTAATCAAATCAAATCGGACTCTTTTGAGAAACGAGTACCTTGAACTCGAAAATTTTACCTTAACCAATGATTTTTAGAACTCTGCATTCCAGGAGGGTCGATTCACTGTAGTTATCACGTACTAAGTTCATTGAAAAGCATGAATCAGAAAAGAATGGGCCAATCGAATAGTGGTGATAAATGAGAGTTTAAAGAGACAAAACTGGAGACTTTTTTAAAATTTCGAGTTTGATTTCGAATAGGTTTGTTGATAATAAAAGGAAGTTTCACAAAGAAATGAAAATATCTTTGAGTAAATGAACCATTGAAATTTGAGTAAAAATTTGAACACCATCTTTCCCCGCATGTATTAAGAATCAACAGAAAAATAAATTTGGAAATAAGATTTGTATCCGACGAGACATTTTTGTCAAGTTTTTTTAGGTATGTTGACTAACCGATAAGGCAATTTCACGTATACTCAGAAACTTTTCTGAAAGCGTCTCTAGATTTAAACCTTTTCAGATAGTTGAAATTCGTAAAATCCTGAGTGCTCAACTTCTAAGTGAAGCTATGCTAAGATTGTTCAACAATCTTTCTGACGTCTTCCAGCGCAGCTTCTAGACTCAAACACAAGTTTGCGCACAGACCGTTTTATGGCGTGTTGGAAATCATACCGAATTAAGCCACCAAACCAGAAACTGTTCTCGAAGCTTAGTTAAAGATTACGATAATTTCTCAGAATAAGTAACATTAGAAAAATTAGAGAAATGAAAATGAAAGGCTTGTCTCCCCTGTAATTTCGCGTTAAAATAATTCCGTGCGACGAATTTTTATAGGCAGGGGTCGAGTTTTTAAGTTCAAGGGGTGTAAATGTAAGAGGCTAATGTCTTTACGGGCTGCGAAGGGTTCGATCAGAAATTTGCAAGTATGATTTTTTTCACAGCAAGTTGATTATACTTTAAAACAGTGGATTCCTCCCCCAGCTATGTAACACGCGCCACTTTGTTAAACTCATCGAGTCAAAAGTAGGGCTGCTGTATTAATTTGTGTTCCTCGCAGCAGCTGGTACTATTATGAATTTGATTTTTCTTCCCCCCAGTCCTGCGACATTACGAGGATTTTCTTTTAATAGTTATTTATGGAACGTTTTCAGGACTTGAAAAAATTGTTGTTACTGCAGATGTTGGCCCATTAAAATTCCTTATTTATTACCAATTAATCACTTATGTAATAAATAGTTTTAGAAACATCGTCACGCGACGTGCAGGAAAACGTTACATACATGGGATATGTAGGTACCTACCTACTTATGAATTTATAAGCACCAAGAAAAAGCTTCGCCCATTGAGAACAAGTTGAGTGAAACTCGCCTGACTAGAAGAAATAAGTCTGCGATGTTAAAATTAACATCAATTAAAATTTAAATGAGATAAGCCCCAGTGATTTCGTTTAGCACATTACATTTTTGTATCGTCGTTGATTTAATAATAAATTTCCCGTAATATGCGTTTCAAAAGAACTACACCGGATTGGGAGACGTATAAGGCCAAAACAGCTACTCATTCTGACGGACTTTTTCGAGCAAAAACGGTCCTCAATTTTTGTTGCTTTATTATTCTGCCAGACTGATTAGCACAATGTGCACAAAAAACAAGCGATTCCTTATTAGAAGTAATATCTTGCGCAAATATGGATTCCAAGTCCTCTCGATATCCATTTTATAAGGATATTTACCATAGCTGTGCATATTTGAGAAAAGTTGCTCTGATATGCCACTTTCCCTTTTATTTACTTTTTATCTGCTATTCTCACTTTAGATATAATATTGCAACAATCGTTAACACGTTCCTGACATATAAGTCTGTACTGATATGTTTCCACATGTCAAAGGACGTTATATCAGCCGGGATCGGATCCTAACGGAAAGAAATAGATCAACAAGTGGTCAAGTTTCCTAAACCGGTTTTAAAACCCTCGAACGAGGACATGTATTGTGGGGCGTGCAATAGGAAATGAATTCGGGACATCACAACCCTTAAAACGTTTATCAATCACAATATTTGCAAGGAGATCCGTCACGATTTAGCCTTCAAACAACTTACCGATAGTACGGAAAGCCTTGAGGCATATGAAGATCCATAGGGCCGCCGGGATGGTGGGCCGCAGCATACCCGTGAGGTTCTCCTGTTTGCATGATTGAAGCGGCGGCATGATGCCCCAGGACGGCCGCCCAGGGCGGCGCGCCGAAACCACCCGGATGATCCAGCTCGAACCGGCGTGAACTCACAGTCACAGAAGCACCCGAGTGCATATGCCACTCGCACGAGCACTAGCGCCAGTACATGACCATCACCATCACTCACTAGTACGGCACTTCTTGGACACTCGTGTGTACTACGTTTGTTGAAGGAACGGCGGTTCACGTTGCGACGATCGCGAAGTCACGGCCATTGATGGGCAGCGGTGGCGGCCGCGCTCAATGAGCCGATCGCGGGGGGCGGAGCCTCGTGGCGGCGCTACGGTCACGTGACGAACGCCCGCCGAGCAGCGCCGCCCACGGGCGGGCCAGGCTCGCGCACCCGTGCTCAAGGCACTTTGAAGAAACATAATGCGTATATATTCAAACGACGTTATATATATCATACATACTACAGGGTGGTGTCCTGACACGGTTGTTTTTGGCTCCTCGTTTCCGAGCGAATTTTTCGGCAGTATTACAATCAGGACAAGCGATATTAATTAACATTGTACCGAAAGCTATTATTCCATAACGGTTTACGCAAATACGTTCCAATTAAAGGAAAAAAAATGCTTCGGCGTTGCGAAGCTTGCGTAATCTTAGAGCTGCTAGACGTGACGCGCCGACGCATTGCCAAGCAGCGTTAGCTGTACTCTGTTCCAAGGTATAAACTATTTGTTTGAATTGAATTATCTTTTTTTAGTAAAATAGATTGTAGACACACATTCAAGCAAGCACTTTTTTTAGTTAATATCAAGTATAGCACCATTAGTAGAAAAGAAAAATACTTTTATGGGCATTGAAATAAACCATCAATTACGCAAACATGCAAATGAGCTAGGAAAAAAAGATCGTTTTTGTAATTTTAATTTTTGTATTTATCTTCATTGCTAGTTTTAAAAAAATATTTATTTTTTAAACGGACGTAAAATGTTTTCCGGCTCCTTTTTGTTCAGGAATTGAAATTGAAAATCTTTAAGCAATCGCTAAGTCTGCTTAAAATCACTTGAAATTCGTTAAAAACCTCAAAAAACTGTTTGATAATGTTTTTAAAAATTAGGAATGAGTAGATACATATAGCTAACTTTTGAATATGCCAAAAAGTCGCTAAACAATAGATAGTAATGTCTTTCCGCTACGAAAACAATTCCGAAAAACGAAAAGAACATTCAAAGCCAACTCTCAACTTTCTACCAGTATGAAGAAGCTCTATGGATTTTATAAATTTTTAGTTTTAGGAGCTCTCGCTACCTAGCTACCTTCTGTAACGCAGAAAGGCTGATTAACATTTAATAAATGGGTTTAGAACAACAAATAAGGGGTGACTACTTGTGTAATCTTAATTTTTGTTCCTTTCACTCCACAATCAGTGTCAAAATATCTTTAAATACAATAAGCAAGTAGGCATATTTCATACATACAAGCACTTTTTTATCGTTGATGATTCCCTCATTTAAATCAGATAAACAAACTACATATTTTGAACTAGTTAATTAATTTTACGGCAGCATAGGCGTATCCACTGCCTCTAACCGAAACAGGTCGTACCTATTCAAGGTTTGTTGCTTTTCATGAATGGAACTATAACTCACCTACGACCCACGCGTTTTGTACGAATGTCTAAATTATATCCGTCTAGGACAAAATTGTTGGCTCTTTCTCAGACTTCTGTATGCGTTTTACAACATTTTTATCGTGTCATCTCGAAGAACGGCCATAACGAACCCGCAGCGCTCTTGTATACTACAATCGTAATGTCAGTCATGATCTTTTAATTTAATTAGGCGACCACGCAAAATTAATGTGGGAGAGCTATTTGTAAAGCAGTCTTTTATGTTAATGTAGTTAAATTCGTATTTCGTAATAAGAAGAAATCTAAGATCGTACTTTCTTCTGTAGCTAAGAATTACTGAAAATTCGGTTTCCTTTAAGCAGCCTCAACGTGGAACTTATCGCAGGAAAGAAATCAGATACCTATATCACAGAAAGAGCGATATTTTACAAAGTTAATTTAACGCCTGACTGCATGCTACTTCACAATTGTTTTTTTATGGTGTTCCCTTTATAAGGTGCATCCATTTCCAAGCTAGATAGACGGAAAAATAAACTTTGTGAGGAATTCGTTTGGTAATCGGTTCTTGGGAGATAATTAGTGTTAAAGCCGTTAATCGATGTATTCACTTCAGCTGCAGATAATAAGACATGCGAAACAGATCTGTTATTTAGTGCGCTGCATTTCTCGCGGGAAAATAGAAAGAGGACTTTTACAGCCTCCCTTTGTATATACAGGGTGTTTTATACACATACCGGCAAACTTTTAAAGGATGTCGAGCTCATGAAAACAAATATTTAAAACGAATAAAGTTAGGTCCGAAATCGCTTCGTTTCCAAGATACAGGGTGTTTAATTTTTCATTTTTTTTAATTTTGTTAAATATTTCAAAAACGGTTTGTGATACGGACATAAACTTGTTTGTCTTCATGTCCTCCACCTTTACTAAAATAAAATAATATTAATTGTTCTTAAATCATTTTAAAAAATCGCACTTGACAACCTATGTCGGTTTTTTTGATAGGCACATGAATGAGAAATAGTTTTTATCTCGAGAACGGTGTCTTGAGCAGTAAAACACTATTTTTTTTTTTTATTAAGAATTAATGGAATATTACGAAAAAATATTCGTATTAAAAAAAGGCAGTGGCGCACCATTTTTTTCATCAAAAATATCCCGTTGAATGGTCGCACAGACGCCGCTGGTGCAAATGGAAACATTCTGCCTACACAGGAGTGGGCACATTTATCCCGCCATGGCGTGTCCCGAATTTTATATCCACATTCAAAACCGTTTTTGAAATAATAAAAAAAAATTATGAAAATTTAAACACCTGGTATGTTAGAAATAAAGCGACTTCGGACCTAACTTTATTCGTTCTAACCACTTGCTTTTATGAGCTCTACATTTCCTGAAAGTTTCTCGGTAACTTTATGAAACACTATGTATATGCGTTCGATCTGAATTGATCTCTCCTGAGGAAGTAAAAATTATGATAAAGATAGTTTCGAATCGCTTTCTTTCGACAAGTCGTGAAATCGTAATCAGGAAATCGTGATTCTGCGTTTCCAGCTCCAAACGAAAATCGCCCCCTTCTTATTTTTAAACAGAAATTTTCAATGATTCAAAGAGCGCAGAAGGATTACGCACTCGGATCCCTGTTTTATCAGCTATCACGCTATCAATCACATCTACAACTTTAAAAAGGGCGAAGAAACGTGATGCTTAAATGATAAAGCATATTGATCCAAAACCGCAAGCCAAATCAAAAGGGCTCCAGACACCCATATTGCCAAGAGGCCAGGGAACAAATCAAGTCAATAACTAATTTTATACTCATATGCTTATAGTGTATGTCGTATTTGTAACCGAGTTACGCGTATGTAGGTTTCTGGCGTAACTGCAAGTGGTCTCAAGGGAAATCGTTTATTCAGAAGGGTCTGTCTTAATTTACCCACCCCATACAATAAACTAGTGACCTATATTTAGAGCTTGCATCTCTCCGATGCAGGATGGTGACTTATTTGCAGTTCGTGCCACTTCACTTTTATAAGGCGATTAGGAATTAAACGACTACGAACGAGGAAGCAATTTTCTGTGTTTTTGACGCTATGTTAATTTTATTGAAACTCAAGTTCTGAATAAGAAACTGCGTTCGTTGAAAGAACCTGGCAATAGACAACCATGAATGAAATCATTCCAAGGTATCGCGGTAACCATCTCGCTACAGCGACAGTTTTGATATGAATAATATGTCTCTCAGTCGCAGGTATATTTTTTACAGTTCGTGTATTACTCGTCATCAAGATAAGACGTTTGTTTGTTGTTTTCCGTCGTCGTTTCAGTCTTCCGCTGTTACAATGGCTTTATCTTATGAACAGAATGGAGCGTTCGTATTTTTAAGCGTATACAGGGTGTTAGGGAAACAACTTTCGTAAATTTAACCATCGATTAAGAACATCGTTTTCAACAAAAAAGTTCCTTACGACAGGGGTCGAAAATTGTATAGTTTTTCTAAAAAAAAAATGTTAAAGTTGGTGAACGAAATTTTTTTCACAAAATAATGAGAAAGATACTTGACGAATGTTACCTTCTTGAAACGGAATAAACAAAGTTGAAATAAATCACCAATAATAGTGCTAAAAGCAATTTAAAACTTAATAACTAATAATACAACTCAAGCGTTAAAAATAAACCTAAGCGGCAACGCCGCACTGAAGGTGACCAAGGAAACGGAATTTACTTTTGTTATGATTATTTTTTGCAATTCCCTGATACCCAATAGCTGATACGACCTGACCTTTTACTAGTATCTGAATGTCTCCGTACCTATTAACAATGCCTACGCGAAAATGCATTCTTTACGAGAGTATCGTGACATGTTTTTGATTTATGGAGACATTACAAAATTCCGAAGATTATGCTAATCGTTATCCAGAAAGAAAACTTCCAACTCGGAGAACAGAATTTTTCTTCGTGTACGGGAAATTTGGTTGAAACGCCGTCGTGCGTGCATACATATACTCGAATGGTGGACATTTCGAACATTTAATATAGCAAAAACAATAACAAATTTGTGTTTTCGATTGTGATGCGAGTGGTACAAAATAGGTCACGTAACATTTTTTGCTGATTAGAATTGACAACAATAATTGAAAGGTAAGTCGTGTTTGAAAATAATAAAATAAGAAGCACATATTGTTTAAATTTTAACTGAAAAACCTATCGGGTCCAAAAAAACGCGGTAAAAATGCATACCTACTAGTTGATGCGATCGTTTAGGAAGGTATCGAAATTAATTAAACAGGACGCAACGTTGCCAATTTTCAATAGATGATTTTTTTTGGTTTTCCGGGGAAATAGTTGTATTTACCGTTGCAAGGAACTTTTTTGTTTAAAATTATGTTCTTAATCATTGGTTAAATTTGCGAAAGGTATTGCCCTAACATCCTGTATATTTAATTCATCAAAAACCCAGGATGATTGGACTATAGCTAATAGATTTTGAAAGATCTGAAATATAGGTTATATCAAGCGGTCAAAGTGATGCGGCTGCATTATATCTCCAATTCATGGCGAAGAATTTTCAATCAAGAATTGTACAAGTGCCGCAATTGCGCTGCATCTCAAATTAATTAAATATCTTACCAAAAACACATATATAATAAAATCTGTTGAAGAAAGGCGATAAGTAATAAATTTCAAAAAGCGCGACCGGACTATATCTCAAATCGATGCTAAAAAATTTTGAACGAAAAATTTTCTATAGGACGCGCCTGGACTATGCCTCGAATTGATGGCGAACAATTTCAATTTACATGAGACGCGATTGGACTATGTACATCTCAAACTAACGGTTTAACAATTTCATATGGAAAATTCAAAAATGGGTTTAACGGACGCGACTGGATTATTCCTCAAATCGATAAAATGTTGTAAAAAATAGAATCGAAAGAAGACAGTGAAAGATGCAACTTGACTATTTCCAACTCAAATTTACAGTTAAAAATGTCGTATATAAAATAATTGATTGAAGAGACGCGACTAGACTGTATATATTTAAGCGCACAACAAAATTTTGTAGCCACGAACGAAGTACGATTTTAATGGTTCAAAGTCATCATCCTATACCGGAGAATCGTCTTGTTACCTCTGTCGTGCTCCTCTGGACAGAGTTTAAAGAAACATGAGTGAGAGTCACAGGGAACGTTTGGGACAGTGCACGACCCTTGAATACTAATCAAATACGTGCCTCACCACCAGTTTGTTTGGTAGCTCTTCGTTTCTTGGTACCCATGTTCATCGTCCTTTCGATTTATTACTACTTAGTGTCAGTGGCACCGGAAGTCCAACCATGCCACTATACTGGCTTCACCAATTTGCATTTTTATGAATAACCCACCATTTTGTTTAAACTCGCCAAAGAAGCATTGTAGGATCGGTGCTATTTGCCTTCAAAAAGGGAGGTGTAATAACACAAAATAAAGCTAAAAACCAAAATCCTTTATTTCAGTGTGTCGAAAAAATATAAAATCATTTATATTATAACAAAACGCTATGTTCCTCTTACGTTGTCTATGCTATGAAGCGACTCACACTCGTCTTTTTTTGTGTTTTTTTACCCTATAAAAGTATAAAATGTGCTTACAGGGTGAACGAATATAAGAAACGACTATGACCGGCATCTAACGGGAACAAAATAATGCCCTCTACAGGAAATCTGAACGTTTATATGTGTGTTTTTTTTACTAAAAATAATCGACACAATTTACTTTATTACATTACAAGGCACTGGGGTATGAACGCATTAAGAGGAAACGATATGGATGTTAAACTTAACCATCTAAGTCGTTGTAAAAGTATGATTATTAATCAACCACAATACAGGTTAAAGTAATTTAGACCGTAAAATAGACCACTGAAAAACATTATTTAAACGAACATTGAAAATGTCTATTTCCTTACTTTAACCCGCTGGTTTATTAAATATACATATGTAGGTTACTAATTTCACACACTTATAACCTCAATTAGCACAATTCACAATACACAACAAAACATTCTACAAATATTTTTATGGTGTAATGCCAATTGTAAATGATCCATTAGGACCGAAAAAAAAAAACAAAATTGAACGTTGACTTCAACACAAGTACCGCCAAACCTCTTAACATGCAGGTTCGATTTAATTTCTAGTGTAAAATTCCTTCGGACTGACTGGTTATATGATAAAAATAAGGTTAATATTAGGCACTTAACTTAAGTTCCATTATTGCATTTTGGCAAATACCTTACATATTTAAAAAACTTATATTAAAGTAGATACAGTTCCTTCACAACAAATTACAGTCGAAAATACGATGGCCTTAAATGCTCGGTAGTCGTATTTTCTATCTGCGAAAAATCTGTTATGGATGAACCATAGTTTAACGAGTGAAAACTTCGTTAAACAGCTTTAAGTCACCGTTTTTCTTTTTAGGAGCATGCCGAAGCCGCTTGTCCTATCAAAGCAACATTCCGTGTTGGACACTTTCAAAGATGTAGTATTCCATAAGGTAAGACAAGTGCTAAATATTAAGTCAGTTTGGTGGGTGCCATCCCACTTTGCGCTTATTTCCGCGCTATATTTATATATTGGTCAATCCGTGATTTTACCAGGTTCAATCCATTTATGTTGTCAAAGTTATCAGAAACGTTGCAACTTGTTGAGGGTGTCAACTTGTCTTTATAGGTAATTAACGTCAAAAGACGTCAAATAAATATTCTAAAAAAACTATAAAATAACAAACAAAAGAAAACAAACAAATAAATATTAAACAGTTGAATTTTGCCTCTACATTATTCAAATGTTGAGACATAGAATTAGTCCATTGGAAAAAAATACTATTGGACGTTCTTATTGTGGTTACAATAACCATACACTGTTTTAAAAACATTTGAGGAAAATACAAATATTTTTTACGTTATTTTTTCTAAAAAATAATATATATATGTACAGAATATAGCAATATGCTAAATTGTTTCTATTTTATATTTTTTATTATCTAAAAAAATACTAAAGTAGGCACGTTATTGAAGGATATTTTTGCGATGTGCAATTTCAGCAAATTTGAGCTTACTAATGTCGTTTTCACACGACTAAACGACTAAAAATGCATTCATTTCTTGAAAAAATTACAAATCGTCGGCCGAAAATGCTAACATCCCAAGTCCATTTTCGTAAATCCCGTTTTAAACGTCTACATAATGATTTTACATTTTGCTTTGTACTAAATTGTACAAATTCTATTATAGCGATATGTCCCTGATACATTTAACTATAAAAAAAAATATATATTACTTTTTAACCGCATACTTTGGAGATATCGTTTATTAACACATTTTTTCGAATTGATCAAAATGAACTAGGTTAACATTTTATGCGGACCAAATACTTAGTAATTTTGAACAAGTAATAGAGATCTAGTAGTATGGCAGTTTTTTTTTAATAGAGCGCAATTGTTGTCTGGAACTATGGCATCAATCCAATATCTATCCTCTAATTGATCCAACCATTTTAAAATATTCACTATTTAATGACCCTATCATCTCACTCTTCATAGAAAAATAGCAAGTTTAATAAAATACTATAACTTGGCGTTAGAGTTATGCTGCTATTGTCTCTTATAATGTTTCTTTCAACCTGGGTATCTAAATTCTCAACAGGAGCTATTGGCACGAGCCAGACAAAATTAAACTTAAGTACATTTATACATACAAAAATTTTAACTTTAGAACACTTTATATTGGTGGTCGCCCTTCGTAATGTAATTTCGGACTTACTGACCACTGATAATTATTCATAAAATCGCAACATTTCGGCTCACACAGACAACTCAAGCAAACAAACGCTATAATAACAAGTTGGAAGGCCAAAGAGGCCTTAAAAAGCCTTTTGAACCACCTAGATTTCTCGGGATCATTACCTGGATCGTCATCATAGCCGTCCGGCCTCACAGATTTATCCCCTGACGACTTTTCCTTTCGACTATAACAAAATAGAATACCACTTAGCATCATTGAAGGTATCACGTAGGTGATATGTGTGAGGAGTGACGTATCAAAGGCTCTTGCCTTCGTTGAAAATAATGAGCGGCAAATTTTAGTCTTTTCAAAAGATATCACGTTTTGAGTAAGTGTAATTTTACGAGTAAAAAAAGAGCGGACATTTTAAAATTCAAAACGCGCATGACCGTACGAGAAAAGTCTTATTGCAAAAATTTAACTACCTTTGTCCATACTTATTACTAGTTTATAAGCAAGAGGTGTAAAACCCGACACATGGTTGAAAGGAATGATTGAGTTTTACATTGAGTTTAGTGGATATGTTTTTTTTAACCTAGTTTTACACCCATTGACCTGGTCGGAGGAATCGACGTTTTCATGAATGCAGAAAATCGATGCTGTTTTTCAATGTGACGATAACCAGCGATTGCAGTGTTAGTTGTGCGTGTGGCTATTTTGACGTTAGTCGATTTCATATTTAACCTGAATATACGAAAAATACTACAATTGAAATAGATTAGATCTGAGTCACAGGGCTAATTTTGGCTTTATAAATTGCGTTTTCCAGTCAAATCCGCAAAAACAAAATGTGTATAAATTCATTCAGGTTTTCCTCGACTGGATCTAAAAAGTTTAATTTAACACAAAAAACAAGAGAAATTAATTCTCTAAACAATTCCCCGGTGATGATATGCCAGGTTAAAGTTTGAGTTTGTTGATGGATATCACCTTTACTCCATTTCCCCTGGAACGAGAGAGTGAACCCATTGGTCTACACGGAGTTTAAAAAACATTTCCAGTCTTGATCATTTTACACGATTGTGTCCTTCTTTCGCAGTTGCATGCAAACGAACTAGTTTCTAAGAAATGTGTTAAAGAGCCAGTAGATAAATGATTATAAAATGTCCGTGCGACTAGGTTATAATCAAATAGAAGTGAAGATCTGAATGAAAATGCCGAATAGATCGTAAAACTCACTTTAATCGTCCAATAACTTCTACAAAGTAGCGAGTATACTTTTTAATATTTGTGCTATACTCTGTGGGAATGTTGCAAGAAGTTAGTGAGGAAAGATAGGAATAGATGAGAATGGATGAGATAAAATAATATTTCACATTGGGCCAATATGTGAACAATTTAATTTAATTCCCGATAAGTTTGGTTGCGGCGCGATTTATGTAGACACCGGGATGTACAAAGTTTTAATAAGTTTCCAGCAACGCGTCAGAATCGAACGCTGCGAAATCAGGCAATTCGTATTCTGGACGAACCTCCGTGGTCTGAACATCACTCCTCGCCCACCCCAACTATTTAACGTATTAGGGCGTCATAAGACAGTATGCGCTAAGATGGGAAAATACCTTTCCTGTTTCGTTCCCCTGTTTGACTGAATGAGACTTTTTTTTTATATGTAAATCAAAACCTACCTTAACCTTTCGCCGGTCGGATGAGAGACCGCCGCAGTCCTCACAATCAAAGTTCTGCACCTTTGTTGCAACGTCTTTAATTCTTCTTCGGCGGAAGCAAGCTTTTCTCTCATTACTAGCCGAGCCTTTGAGTTAGGACTGAGCCCCACTTCAAGTTGCCTGACCAGCCTCCTGATTGCCGCGAGACGACCCTGCCTTTCACCAATTTCATGCTCGGAACCTTCATCGGATATGCCGCTGTCCGAAAAAGAACCTTCGGTAAAGAATTCTGGAAGAGGGTAGCCCTGAAACAATGAACGACTGGATATAATTTCATTCGCCCAGTGGTTTCAAATGAGACGCTAAAATTGCATCCAAGACGGTCATCAGCTTCTGACGAAACGCGACGGTCCAGTATACGAGCAACGTAATGCCGGCCACCATTTCCGGCATCGTTAATCGGCGACCGGACTTTGGGTTTCGAGTCACGTGCCTCGGAATGTTCTCCGGAATCAGCGTAAAAATACAAATTTAATATCGCGTCGTACGGTTCCACCGTGGCCCAGGGCTAGTCCGAGGAGCATAGTCAGATTATTACCAGCTATTTTCGCCCCAGACCCGGTGGAGAACTAATATTTATGAACTCCCGTTGAAGCCCCCGGGATATCTTGCTGGATATGTAGGTCGAAGGACCACGACGGATAAAATGAAAAACGACGCCACGTAATAATATACTGTAATATTGTATTATTTAAGTCGATGAAATCTTTTATTGTGCTTAAATGAAGGAAATATTTCGATATCTTATGTTAAAAGAGTTTAGATTGCAATTATTTTCAATCAACCGGGTGTATGTCACAGTGGCAACGTCGCCTTTCTGGAACGGGATGAAGTGTTCCGACGCCGAAGCCACGGTAATGAAAAGCGTCGTGGCGCATACTAAGCAGACTAGAAACTTGATTGGCAAAAGCTTCAGATACCCGTCTAGCTTCTTCCTTGTTCTACATGGCGTTAAGAATAAAATTTCGCGCCTATCCGTCCTAGCGTGTCACGTAATGTGTAACTTCATTTTCTAACATTTACGAGCAAAGCACCCACTTTCCTTCCCATGACATGATACGTGATCTTTGGCTTCCGGATTTCGTTCACGATTCTACTCCTTACCTGATAGGACGTTGATTCGGACAGAACTTTGGCAACATCTCGTACACATGTCGCCGTTTGGTCTGTGAACTGACCATTTGTCAATACCGTATCGAGAAGATGCAAAGTTTTCCCGTCTTCTTTCAGGTCTTTTTGTAATTGCTCCAGGCGACTCTCCAACATCTTCCAAGCGGGTAGAAGGTTTTCTATTTCACCACGTTTGGTGGTTGTTCTGAAACAATTTTTTTTTTTATATAGTATATAACAGGCTATCCAGGTATAAAGGGCCTATGAAGAAAAGGTAGAGGAAGAGAATAAGTAGATCATTTGTATAATTACGCGTTATTACGGTTAATAATTTTAGCTTGATAACTAATATTAAATCTTTTTTCTGTTAAAGAGTTCTATCTAAATTTTCTTTACAAGATCTGGCTTTGTTTCGAAAGACTGGAGCTTTCATTCAGCCATCTAATGTTAATTTCAACTTACGTTAATTATTTTAATTACATTATTTCATATAAATCTGTAGGTTGCCTTACATTGTTTGTTCACGTTCTTTAGAGCTAACATATAATATATACATGTGTATGTATAGGTCTACAGAGGTTCCAATTGGTTAAATAAGACCGTTTCAGTGCATTAAAACAATTATAACGAAAAGTGCATTTTTATCTGAGTTTATAATATATAAGTACATTTTTATTAAAGGCTTCCCATCTAACTTTTTTCAAATACAATTTTATGCAGAATGTAAATGCAGGTGCCCTTCTATTTAGTGCCTAGAGTTGAAACACACTGTGTTTAAAATAATGACATCTACCGAGGAGAATATCGATCGTAAACGGTGATACGGAGTTGGTTGAATTACTAAAAAGACGCACAATTCTAAGGTGAAAAAAAAACCTCATCGAAATTTGTGCAGTTAAAGTTGCTTTTGCAGATATGCAAAAAACTAATTTTGAAGATGTATTTTGAATAGAGAGATGAAAATAAACGGTTATAAGACACCATTTTTATGATGACTCAAAATGTACTGTCATTCAAGGCATAAAAAGTTTATAAACTGCTCTAGACATCCTTATTTTGGGCACACTGAATACCTAAATTATAGTATATATTATATTCTAGCAGGAAGTCGAGAGAGAAAAAAGAATGTTGAGTGGCCAATTCGAGTTAGAGAAAGCTATTTTTAACAAAGGAAATATCGCCAATACCATATTTATTCGCAACCTGGTCCCATGGCGAACCCAACTTCTTGAATACTAATGGCAGTTTACGCATAGTACCTACATATCACGTCCGTACTATCTGGCTAACGTACTTTGAACGTCTTACTTTACTAAACACGTCCGAATCCGTGAGAGAACTTAATTGAGGGCCTCATAGGAAAATGATTCGATATGCCGTTATTTTCATTCATGCAGTTCGTTCTTGGCATGTCAAAAGGTATCGATAATCACGTATGTGATAATCACAATTTCAGACGATATGAATCAGAAAAAAAAATGAGTGAGTAGAAATGACAATTTTAAGCACGCAGTACATTAGGCGTGACGTGGCAATCCACGACATTTAACGAAATTTCCAAACTGAAACATTATAGGTCGGTTTTATGTAAATAAGGAGGCAGACAGACGTATACACAGAGCAATAAAACAATTTAACAATTAGTATTCTATGAGGCTATCTTTCCATTACTCCCGGCTGTATGACGGCAGCTGCACCCAAAAGTAACGTGTTTAGACTTTTAAACTTCCTCAAATCTATTTTACAATGTAATTTTATGTAATGTTTATTCCAAATGTAGCCACGATGGAAAATAAATTCAGTCTTTAATAAAATACTTTCCTATTATTCTGTTCACATGGGAATTTTAGAT
Organism: Euwallacea fornicatus; assembly: GCF_040115645.1. NCBI lineage: Eukaryota > Metazoa > Arthropoda > Insecta > Coleoptera > Curculionidae > Euwallacea > Euwallacea fornicatus. The sequence goes on from NC_089543.1 coordinate 579,070, forward strand.
GTCTTTTGTGTCGTCTAATTGGTAGATTTACTTACCTAGATCTTGTGTTGTCAAACCGCTCGTAAAGCTCCGAAATTTCAGCTTTTAGAGTGCATCTACTGAAATCGTCAAAATCCTGGTTGTCAAGGGTGAAGCGGTGTACTACGGCATTTAGCGATGCCAATTTAGCAGCCTGGAGTTTAATTAAGTCTAAGATATTCTGAAATACAAAGAAAATGCTGTTAAGACAAAGAAATTAGCATGTTCTCAAATGATAGCGAAAATTAGGCATTTTTAGCTTGAGTGTGTAACATCCGATTTCATTAAAAATGTAGATTCAGTGTGAAATAAGATCAGCTCTACATCACATTTCTCCTATAGGGAGGGACTAAGTTGATCGAGACCCCCCGTCATAAAACTTAGTAATTTATAAACATGCGGCAATATAAGTCTGCCGTATTCCGATGACCGTCTTTTCGGCTGCCACTTCTTGAGCTGGAGTGGTCGCTAGGGACATGCCATACACTGACCAAACGATCAATGCACCTTCTCTCGTCAACATCCCTACGAATATTTTAGGACAATTTGTATTTTTTAACAGTAGAGCTCTGTTGGGATCGTACACTAGTTCTAAAAAAGGTGAAATACTGCTCTCGATTCGCATTATTTTATAGCATAATACCACACATGGATTGCGACGAAAAGCGATAAGATATTGGAAGAAGTTATTAAATTTGAACACGAATTGAGCCACTATTGTTTATAATATCGGACACTAAAAATACATTATTTAGTTTCGCTATTAGGTAGATGGCACTGATAGCATAACAAATATACTTTGTGAGTGCCATCTAGTGCATTGCGATTATAAATAGTGCACTGCTGTACTAAATTATGTTTGTCTTGGGACCCTGGGAAGACATTTCGGAAAAGCAACATCAGGTTGATTAAGTTGTAAAGTTGAAATAAGAAAAGCACCAAAGTTATGACGTTTAATAACAACTACAGAATAAAAGTTAAAATATATGGCCGGGACGTATGGCGCGGTATATTCGCGTTCATTCCAGGCAGCAAAGTAGATTCGGGGTTGAAATAGGGGGCGCGGGGGTAAAAGCAGAGTTGTGTCGAGCGCTGGCATCGCACGCCGGCACGTGATCGGACTCCAAATTACGGACACGTCCGAGTCCTAATCTTGCACCACGCCGCACTGCCACTGCCGACGTACAAATGCCGTTCGCGTATTTTCAGGGCCGTACTCTCTGTCCAATTTTGTATAAAAAACAACCCTCGTCAATGCTATCAAATTTAAGTTTTTCAACACATAGAAATCTAATGTTAACACACAGACAAATTTTTAACTATCTTATAATGTAAATTGGTTCGATAGTAATTTGCTTCGTGGACAAATGGAGTTCACCCGGCGCATCCGCCAAAATATATTGAACATGTTAAATCAGTGACGTATGCAACCAATACAGCCGCGCAGAGAATAGGGTAAAGACTATATCTGAGTTAGTTCTAACTCATATTAACCGATATCAAAATAATCATTTGAAGCTTTAGGTAACGAGTAGTGACCCTTGATCCCAACAGTCGAATATTTTTTCATATTTGGAAAGAGCGCAATATTTCTTTTTCAATGAGCTATCACAATCAAGAGCTAATTGTCGAGATGTGACTGGATATTCGAAAATGTAGCACCATTAAAAAAAATGATACTATTATTATATTATATTATGCTTTTCTCAAATGTATAGAAATACTCCACTCGGATATAAAAAAATCAGAAAGTATCAAAACTAAATCTTCGAATGTCATTGCGATATGCGTAATTTTACGGCTATAGATATTTCTAGGTATGCATGTATTACTGGTTGCGTATCGGTGATATCATCATACTAAAATCAAATTCACATAAACCTTGACGAAGCAGCCTAACTAGAGCAAAACACAATTTACATGAATGTGTGTTAAAACAGTACTTACGTTGCACGCTTCGATCTCATTATTAATATCTTCGGACGGATTGTCGCCTACTTGGAACTGGTTGCTGTAATCAGGTACTTCTAGTTTAAGGATGAAATTCTTCAACTCTCCGATCTCCTTTTGCAATCTCGTGTACTCCTGCATTTTGGCGCTACGTATCCTAAGCGTTCTCCATTGACTCAATAAGCCTGGAATAAAATGCGAATATAAGACGATGGCGTGCCTGGGCATGGTAGTTTCCATTACGCGGGTATTTTTAGCTATTACTTAATGGATGAAAGTTGATTTACCGTTTCTGTTTTGTTCTGATGATGTTTAGGTTGAAATTGTGCTGGTATACTTTCACGAAGCGAAGTAAAAAAATGTTAACTGGGAATAAACCTGAGGTAAAAAACCGGTACTGCAGGTATTTACGAAGTCATCAAATGATCATACACACAACGTTACGGTTGAATGCTGTTTCACTTAAGAGTCATTGAAAAATGTCTTGCAAATTCAAGGATTTATATGCTGCTGTAACAAACATTTCAAATCTTATCTACCTACCTATATATAACTTACAGCCTGAGTAACCACTATTATCACTTATAAAAAAAAAATCAAAAAATGTCAAGTCACTCGCAAACCGCTTTCTTATAGAAGACCCAAGAAAGTGAGAATGGTCGCAGCAAAATGAAATCAGTTTATAAAAGTTCAACTTAAACCTGCTCATATATAGTAATGTGGGATGCAGTAATGTTGAAACGCAAATTGTCGATGTGAAGGCTGTGATTTAAGTATTACGTTTGGAGACAAACTTTTCTGAATTCACCTGAAGGTGTTACTATTTCATGCACGAATAGTTAAAAATTTCACATTAACGAAACAATTTCCCACGTAAAGGCCTGTTTTTGTTATCATGCATACTTACATGTAGTAAAGATTTTTATTATAATAGCAGGCCTATCGTAACTGCAAACTATTCATAGCAATGTTTTAAAAATGTCCAAGCTAAAACTATTTAGATGTCCGTGTGTACATGGCGAAGCCCCGCTTAAACTAAAATAGACGGGAGCTTTAACATACTAGGTTCCTACTACTTATTCAACCAGTTAAACAGCTGGCGGAAATTGATCGAGCGCTGGATTTAGAGTTGGTCACCTCGAGGGCATAGTAAATGATGCAGTTTGTCAATAACTAGTAATCCTATTAAATCAATTTACTTCGGGAACTAAATTTAATTAGTACAGGCAGTCGTGTGCAGGTTTTGCAACAAATTGGTATAATTACAATGCAGCTAAAAGTAAAAAAAAAATGAAAAATTGAGAATATGCGTCGCATTTAATTTAATAGTTTTGTCAGGATATATGACACTTTCCTTTTCTCGATATTCATTTTCCGTATATTCAAATCAAATATTTCAGTTGCAAGACCTCATAATGTGGAAGGAATTTCAGCAATGTCACAAAAAATTTGCAATAGGTTTTTGGTGAACGGAATCGGTTATGAATTACTTTGGATTTTGGCTAGGCAATGCCCAGATTACAGACTAATTTACTTTGTTTTTACGTATTAAGTAATCCGCCTGCTACATCACGTGGAAAAATTAATTGTTTTTTGTTGTTTAACACAGTGTTGGATATAGATAATCGTATATCAAAAAAATGTAGTGAAAGAGAAAGAAATAACATAGGTACTAGGAAATTAGATGATAGTGTAACGTTAGTAACATTGTAAAAGTGTGCCTAAAGTTCTCGTCTTTAACTTTAGTTAACTAGGAATTAATAACAGTTTTTTCAATTAGGACAAGAAAACTCATAATGAACTTAAATATCACTTTTGTCAAGTTTCACCTCTATTAACCCTAATACAACATAGCTTAATATTGGACAACACACATTATAATATCTCCAATATTATGAAACTATTTTCCTGAAGAAACTACAGTGTCTGCCTGAAATCTTTTTTCCACGCCAGCTTTTTCTGTTAAATAACTTTAACAATACTTCACATCTCACCTTTAAAAGAGTAGACGTTATAAAAGGAAACTTAAAGACAAACACCTGTATATTATGCCGGAATGAGGTATGCACTGGAATATACATATACACCTCCACCAGCTTATCACATAATCCCACTTGCACTCCTAAAATAGCCACAAACTATCGAAAGACGTGTATGAACAGTCAAGTAAATTAATAAAATTGTTTCCTATTACCCAATCAACAATTCCTATTTGATCACTGCGCGTATATCTGGCAATACCTATTGCCATGTTTATGTTTGCTAGATATTGCGATTTTGCAATATAATAAGCAGGTAGTTAAAGCCTACTCAAATTATCGAAATTGGCTATTTTATTAGTTCCCTGATATCTACTTAACTGCAGTTTTATGAGATAAAACAGCGTATGAATATAGTGTTTTATTATGATTTTGTAAAATACGTTCAGTTGAACGCACTAGGTGATATTAGAAGTTCAAAATATACAGATTTTTTTAATTTAATTGCAAAGGAAAATCATTTATTTTTCTTAATAGGGAAATTAAGCATTCTTTGCGGCTTTGCAATGAAATTAAAAATATGTGTCTAAAATTACCCAAAAAAATATATTCCAACATGCCCAAGCAAGAGTTTAACTTCATGCGTCATATTTTACGGGAGGATTACCGTATAATATAGTAAATAGAAAAATAAATTCTTTCATTGGCGGACAGTGGTGAAATTGCTCAGAGAAACCCTAGAGTACTGTTCACTAGAAAAATAGAATTGGGATGAGGATAAAGAAGACCAAAAGCGATTTTCTCTGAGAATCAGAACACCCTGGGCAATGCCTTAAACGACAGCTGTTCTGTCTCAGCAAGAATCGCTATATAAAAGCAAAATTAAAGCTAAAAAACATTTAATGCACATACCATGCTGTTATAAGCGAAAAAATGACCATACAAAAGGCGAACCTTATATATCGTGAACCTACTGTACAAGTTTGAATTAAACAAAATAAAAATATTAAGATACAAACCAACTAGTATATCTTTAACCTACGGAGGCGTCTAAACTTGCGCGTGAAATAAACCACCAATTCTATAGCTTTCTTTAACAAAAAAGAAAGCAAAGAGGTCCAAGTACAGGCGTATAAAAGAGGAAACCAGCTCCTACCTGTCGTTATGGCCTTGTCTACCGCGGTCATCTTGTATTCCTCTGAAGACTCGGTTATGTGGCTTAGGAGAGCTATGTGACGATCGCAATTTGCCATCAATTCATCCTGAAAAATAAAGAGCAATATTCTAAAAAATCAGTTTAGCCAGAAAAACACAAGGAATTAAAATTATGATAAAACATTTTTTGTTGCGTGTTTCAGATAAAAATAAAAGAAGTCATTTCAGATGAAATTATTATTTTATGAAGACGAATTTTTTGCAAAAGGAATGTAATTAATAATTTCTGACTGGCAGCTTAAAGCAATTACAAAGACCTTAACCATAATCAGGCATGGTTGGACAAATGGGTTTTTTCCAAGTTACGTCGAGAAGTAGTTGACTTTCGAGGAGTAAATTTTTCGGCCAGGTCTAACATTACCTGAAACTGAACACCTGAGTATCGTTCTTTTGTTAAATTAACTAAAGAATTTCTTTTTAACTTTTAGTTTATTGCATATTAAATATTTGCTTATAGTTGTCATGGGTTTAAAGAAAAACGTTTAAATGTTTTGGGATTTCCGCCGAAACCGTTCTGCAATATATATGCAGATATAGTTCTTGTCCTCGATTTTAATAACGTAAAAGTTGATAGTAACAGAAAAGCTGTCGCCGTCATTTTGAGTTCGTTGAAGTGGAACGTTTTCAAGAGTATAGCAATTGCAACAAAACATTAATTTGCCTTTGTGGGATTCCAGAATAAAAAAATCGGTACAAGAGATGAGGAAAAATAACTAATCTAAGCATCTTTGACTTATTTAAGAAGTTTCATGGGACTTACAATCTCAGTGGTAACATTGCTAACACCCTCCTTAACATGATCGAAAGAGTCCTGAACGCATTTAAGTTGATTCCTGGAATCGTTAATCAACTGTTTCAAACTCTCCTCCTCGCTATTCGATTCCTCAACTGCCTGTTCTTGCGTTAACATTTTTCGTTTAAACTTTGGCGACATATCAGATAATGCGGACCAGTCTGATTGGCTGTCAATAAAGTTTCTGTAGTCCTCGCCGAAGTTAAGTAGCCTCCTTGCAGCGTCCGAGTCGTGAGACTCACTGTACGGCTCAGATAAATAGTTTTCCTGCAGATTTTTAATAAGTAAAACCTCGTTAATTTCGTTTTTGGGATTGGCAAACCTGATAGTTATCCCATCCCTCGAAAACTGAACTGGATTCCGTTGTGTTAGAACTGCATTTCCCGGGGCTGTCATCTCTCACGTCTGAACTGCAGGTATATCGCTGCCTGACACCACCTTTGAAGCTGGGAACCCTATAAAAATTGTTATTTAAAATGCTAGCTGTTAGTTTAAGGCTGACACTAACTTTTTCCTCAGATCATCATCACTTTCTGCTCCACTCGTTGTGGAAACCTCACACCAAGCATGCGCACAATAGTTAACAGCCGAGGGGTCACTAGAAAAGTGCTTCTCATGTGCAGTTTTCTGCAAACTATATCCGGAAAATGATCCTGATTTAATGAGGAGGTTTCTGTGCGAACGAGCGACTGGGCTGCTCTGTAGGTGAGAGTCGGATTTGCCAAACTAAAGAATAAAAATACCACAGTTAAACGAGTCCTTAAAGCAGATGATATGTAAGCCAAAAAATTAATTCCGCCCAAGGTGCAAAACTGTGGGATTCAAACATATACATTTGAAATTTCCTGATTGAAAAACAATGTACGACGTATGAAAAAAAGTTAATTTTTTTTAATTAGATCTAAACTTTGCACGGTATTGCACCTGAGAAGATATTGAAAAAAGAATTTATACTTACTAATGCCTTTTTTTTCAATTTCGACTTCTTCCTCCTCACAGGGGATATTTTCTCCATAACTAAAGGAGATATTTCTTCTACCGTTGACGATGTGGAATTGTTGCCGTTTAGGTTGAAACAGTTCGCGCTTACAGTCGTAAATCTATCCAGTCCTTTAGGCGAAAGGTTCATTCTGTGCAACGCCGATTCCGATATTGATAAGAAATTGATCCTGTAATGAGATGTTTTAAACTGAATTAAAAAACTTCTGATTGATTCATAATACATACCCAGTGGCATTTGGAGCCGATGAATCCGACTGTGAACTGCAAGATCCGCGCCAAGTATTGCTTAACTCTGGATAAGATGTATTTTGAGAAATTTCCCTTAAAGTCATAGTACTGGCATCGATTTCTTCAGAAGTCTGCGACTCTCTTTCATCTTCTTCCGCACTTGCGTCACAACTGTCATCGGGTTTGTCCAAGCTCAATCGCCACTTGTTTACGCGTGACATTTTCAAAGAATTGCTTCGCTCGGTTTTCCTGCACTTATCAGGGCTTACCAATTCTTCGGCCTTCTGGACAAGCATTCGGATTTCGTCACCTGATATACACTTAGCTTTGGGAACGATTTGTTCCTCGGCGTCTTCAATTCTATATTCGTCGCTCATGTGCATACCGATACTCGCCACTAGTACGTTATCGGTTTTGGTATACGTCCATTCCTCTTCGGAGGTCTCCTCTAGAGTACTTGTTTGGCCGTCTGTTTTTGGAAGGGAAAAATGTTCAATTCTGTCCATGTCGGAATCCGTATCCTCGTGCTTGAAATAGTAAGTAGCTAGGTTGGGAGCCTTCTTGTTAGATTGAGTAAACTGTGAACTGTCCGCCCCAAATAATTTGGCGCCGTCTACAACATCGATTCCGTTCGCTTCTTCTGGTCCAACTGTATTGCTCATCACGACTTCATTTGATTCTACTGAATGGTCATCATCCTGCAACAAAACAAATAGGTAAATTAGTTTGCGTAGTCAAAGTATGTAAATAACGTTTTTTGCTATAATTACCTCCGTAACTAATCGTCTTGGAAAATCTCTTTTGTCGATTAGTTGTAGCGCATAAATTTGTAGTAAAAGACGTTTCGAAATTGTATACGTCAGAAATGAACACGGGACATGTAACTTTTATTGCTCCGAATGCGTAAATTGAACGTTGGGTTTACGTAACAAAGGCACCGCTTAAGGGCAAGGCAGACATTTTAGAGGCATTCATGATAATTAACTTTCCTGAGATTAGCACATTAGATTACCACTTCCTTATAGACCACACATTGATCGATAGTATCTACATCTAGCACGATTAATGGCAGAAAAAACTATTCATAGGCACGTAATTTTGGCACGAAACTCATTATTTTTTCGGTGATCTAGGCTCAGCAGCACTCGGTGTGCCAAAAAAATCTTAATGAGAATGGATATAAATCATTCCCGTTTAAAGCACATTAGACAGGTTAGGCACGAATTAGAGCTGATGATAAATGATTTCTGGGCAGTACCAACAATACCAACTACCAATCAAATAATCAGCTCAAGAGAAATAAACGTAACCAGCTCGAATCTAATAAATCTTAGAAAGATCAGCGATTCCGGACTTTGACAAGATGCAATAAAAGTAACAATATAGGCAAAGATAATCTAAAAATGCCTAAATTATAAATTGACAAAAGAATCAAAGAGAACTCCATGAATTTTCTCAGCTATGGGAAGTTGAAGGTCAACGCTCTTAGTCTTTATTACCAATTTAACTACATAATCAGTTTAAGTGCTGGTTTAGGCAGGCAGAAGTTAACAGGCTTGTTAATACTTACGTCTGTTGGTATTATAATATGACTTACGGACAAAACAAAACATGACGGAAAATTGATGCTTGCTTCGGATACTGGAAAAATTAGCCATTTCGAAAGTGTAATAACGTTATGGACCGTTACCTTACAAACTCGCCATTCTAGTTTGCACCGAAAATTACTATTATGTTCAAAGTGTTTCACTATCTACACGAAAAACGGTGTTTTTCATTCAGTAGAGCTTGAAGAAAGTCTAATCTATATAATACTGAAAGTCTATTCTATATAATACTGGAACATGCCATGGTTAATGGTCTTTGGCGAAGTAAGAAATAAGTAAATAAAACACTTTAGCACTAAATGCATGTTATTAAGTTACGGAAATACGCGCCTCGGCTGCGCAGTTTATTGTTTTTAATGCACGTTTAGTTAGTTTTTGGCCTTAAGATACAATTTACGTAATTACCAAATGAAACATTATGCAGGAATGTAAATACAAATTTGTTGAGAATGTTATAATCAATTCAACATCTCATTATAATTATTAAACTGAAGTGGAGAAGAATACCTGAAGGAGAAACTAAATTGCATATTGCGACCTCTCCCTGTTTACAATCATGAATCACCGCTAAGGATTAAAACCATTTGTAAATCACTGTTAAATTGTGCTAATTCGAACTAGCATATGTCACTATGAGGATCGATTCAATCCTTGAACTTAAGTGTTACAAAAGTGAAAACAATATTATATTAGCGATACGCGCCTTGAATGCTGCTTTTTACATCTCCTTTATTAGCCGTAATGACGATATTTAAGGTAAATAAGAAATAACTCAGCTATGTGAACAATACTAATGGTTTAAGACTTTCTGCAAGGCCTTATACAGGGCAAAGCAGATGAAATCATTATTTAAAGTTTCACTATTTTTAGTAGTTCAGACAAGGAAATCGTAATCACAGGATTAAGGTAAACTGAATCACTGTTATTAGCACCTTATTAAACATACAAAAAATTACCAATAATTACAACATAAATACAAATAATTATCAATCGAGGTGGAAATTAGCGGATAAAAATCAACTTTCTTTTTAGGCCACTGTAACAAACAAGAAAAAACAAATGTTTTGGCAGGTTTGTAATGCGGCGAGCCATCGGACAAAGATGAACTCGTTAAACTCTTTGAGGTCCTTCTTGTTCGGGACGAGTAAAATTAATGAATAAACGTAATTAACGAAAGTCGTTGGACCAACTACCGCAGTTCGATGCCCTCAAACGTAAAATGACGAGTTTTGATGGAAAACGCCCATTCTCGAAACAGGTAATTCGGGTAATAAAACTGAAATTTTCTTTCCTCATTGCAGCTGCCGCGTGCCAAATCCACCAGCTGTCAATAACATATAAACAAACAGGTGCTCGTACAGCTTGCCCTAATAACACCTCATATCTTATGGGTGTGGTAATACTTAATAACGAAATCTTCGGAGAGAAGATATCGCGTAAAGTGAATATCAAATTTAAACAAGGCAGTAAAATTTAAAATATATTACAGGGGCGTAACTACATCATTGCCATGTAGACAACAACGTAATTACTACTTGCATCTTCTTTCTTTTCAAATAAACGCTTTAAAATATAAGGATTAGAAGTACGGGGTATCTGAGGAAAGACGTCCCATCCTGCTTTGTCTAGATTCCTACCAAATTTTGACACATTTGCGGCGCTCTATCAAGGTAAAGTTTGTCAGTATTTCATCGGAATCCTTCGGTTTAGGAGACAATACAAAACCAAACAACACAAAATGGACTACGACTATCCAACAGCGTGCAAAGAGAAATCAATGTGTCATTTATTTTATTTTATTTGCCATTTTTTTTTGGAAATTTAAGTTGTTAGCCCTTGGAAATTTTTTGGGGTTGAAAGTTTCATTTATCAATTGGTCGAAAAAAGGGGAGGGATAATACTTAGAGCTGCCCCATATGCATTGTACGCGTTATTTATGGAAAACGGCTTTCGATATTAGGCCAAAGTAAAAGTCGCCGAGTGCACTTACAGCGAATCAGAAAAATATTCGGACACTTAGAAGTATTGCTTCTAGGTATCTATACCGTATTAAAAAATAATAATGTTTTTTTTTTATAGTAGTCTTTGTAATGATATGTTATTAACCATACCGTAAAAATATAAAAAAAAAATTTCAACCGTTCAGAATACTTAACAAGAATATAAAAAACTATGTATTTTGGATATAACAAAAATATTCGGATATTCAAATTTAAAGCTATTTATCACATCAAAAAATTAACTAATACTTAGTATGACCTCCTTTCTGATCCATCACACATTGCAAACGTCTAGGCATGGATGACATAAGATTTTTTAATAAAATTTATATAATTATTTTTCCACCCTTCAAGTAAAGTTCGTTTTAATTCATTTTTATTTGAATCATATGTTGTCTTACTTTCGAGTCTAAATAACGCCACACGTTTTCAATGGGATTAAGATCTGGGGGTTGGACAGGACTTTTAGTGACTTTGGGACAATTGTACAGCACCTAGTCCTTCACAATTTTGTGTGCAGTGTGCTATGGATCATTGTCCTGACAAAACTTAAAAGTCCTCCTTATGCCCATGTCACTTGCACTTTTTAGTAAATTAGAGTTTAAAATGTTCAAGTACATTGATTTATCCGTGATACCTACATATATCTTCAATGAAAATTAATTCACTAATTCTCTGAGACGAAACACAGGCCCATGCCATCATCGACCCGTCGTCGTGTTTTACAGCGGCGTGTAAGTTTTCTGACTTTAGGTACTTGTTTGGCTTTCGCTACACCATTTAACGTCCACCGGAACCAAAAACGTTAAACTTCGATTCGTCACAAAAAATTATGTCAATCCTAAAAGACATCTTGCTTTAACATAAATTCAAAAGCAAACGTGAATCTGAAGTTCTTATTTTTGTTATTGAGCCAGACTTTTTTTTAGCTACCCCTCTCCCCTACGCCGTTATATCCATTTCTACGTATGCAGCACCGGATAGTTTCAGAATTTACTTTTTTACCTTTTAATTGTGCTAAGTTTATCTGCAGTTTAGGGACGCTAATTTTGGGATTTTTTTCCACTTGCATCATATTAAACCTTTCTTCTCGTTCGTTTAAGGCGCGTCGACATCCCGTTTGTTTTAGGGAAAAAATGCGATCTTCGTTTCTATAACGTTGGATAATACCACTAACTGTACTCTTCTCTAAATTTAGTTTTTCTGCGATAGGAAAGCTTTTTTTCACAGTTGAATAACACTAATTTTGTTTTTAATTAAAAACTAATATTGCTTTTACTTTTAATTCGACTAATTTTCTTCGGTTCCGACTTTAAGTTCACGGACAACACTGATTTCTAACTACCAAATTGAGTCATTTGTTATGAAAAACATTAGAATATTGAAGATTCGACAAATGTGCGAATATATTTTCGATATCCAAAATCGATTGGGGATTCAAATTTTATCTATTTTTTCCGTATTGAGAAGAAAATATTTAAATACTTTTGCATTTTTGTTAATAACAAACGACTACAAGAATCATATTAAAAAGAAAAATAAACACTCTAAGTTTTTTTAGTTATAAGCAAATACTGCTCAACAGCATAGGTGTCCGAATATATTTCTGATCCACTGTATATATGATTTGTTATTGTGGGTCGTGCTACGAAATCGTATACGACAAATCTCACCAAACACACGTTTTGTATAATGTCTTTCTCTGTTTGAGATGCCAACGTTTGAGAAATCAAATTCATAGTTGAAATTAAATAATTGTAAACATGTTTGCTAAATTTATTGAGTATAGCATGCTTTCGGAATTTATCTCCGTTTTGCCACCTTCGGCTTATTTTCAGATCGTCGACCGTGATTCAAGAAAACTCTGAGTTTCCCCAATTTATCTGTAGTTTTATTTCTTAGAAGATATTTTCACTTTATGCAGTGAATTATGCCTTCTAAGGAAAACACGCTGTATGTCACATAGAATAAAATTTGTTATATTCCCGGTCAAGGAAGTGTCTATATCACACGTTACACTGAGGAAGCCACTTATTTAGTTTATTTTTCAAATACTGTTAAATTATTCTGTTGTTACGGTCCTGGTAATTGCGGCGAAACCGCAACTAGGTACTTCGAAAAAAATTATAATCATAATACGGATCTACCTAAATAAAACCGCGAAACGCATAACTGTATATGCACTTAAACAAGTCTAGAATAACTAAGAAAATGATATCATCCTTTAAACGAGCTTGTGCTTGTATGTGGACATAAGAAAAACTGGTCTTCCTGTAAATGTGTCAATCACGTTTACGCCATTCGAAGATCAAAAATACGGGGTCATACAAGAAATTAGAAAGTGTTTTTGTTTATCAATGTGTGTAGAGATAAGATAAGATCGCTGTTTCACGCTAATTATTAACATTAGTTCTGATTTATGGTAAAAGCTAATTTACTTACTTCACTAGAGTCACAATCGTCTGGATGACTGTTCGAGGATTTGCGACGATTTTCTTTGCCGCTCAGTCTTGGGTACTTCGATGCCGGTTCCTTGTAACAATCACTGTCAGATTCATCAGAGGAACTCGCAGAGTTCTGTAAAGACCAAGAACGGCCATGTAATAACTGTCAAACAAAATTTTTTTTAAGACAACCTACATGAATAAGATAATAATACTCCATGTTACATTACTTTACGAAGAGAAAAAATTGCCCTAACATGTTTGTTAAAACCAATTCCGACCGCGATACACACCGTTTTGATAAAATTTGTAATGTTACAAAGCACCTTTTATCGATAATTACGTTTTATCTGAACTGTATTATCTTTGAACAGATACAACATATAGAATTAATGGCATGTTTTTATTTATTTTCTGGAGAGGAGTTTTAGCTGTAATCCCCATGAATAACTCCGAAATAATTGTGATCCGTGGCACGTACGCTACGTGTATACATACTTATAAATATTGCATCTGATGCCATTACTTTTCAGATAAGGTGCGACAAAACGTCTAACACTTAATGACAGATAAAAAAGATATTTCGTGCTTTTTTGAAATGAAAGTGTGAGGGTACGCACGACGATAACACAAGTGCATAAAGCGATTGATTACATATTGCCTTGTTATTAGTTCGTACAAGTAGTGTTATTTCAAATGAATACATTCAAACAAAATATTAGTATTGTTATCAAACAGTGCATAAATTGCCGAATCTAGAGAAAATCGTAAAAGTAGTCTCGTCATTTTGTTTCTTGCACTAACAATAGGCCTCATTAAAAAATCATAATTATAATTTGTTGCGGCTAAACCGTATGGACGAAAGTGCACACACAACACCACTGGGTTCGACGGTAAAATCCACCTCAGAATTTGTTTTTTTTTTTTTTTAATACTTTTTCTATGTCTCGTTGGATATATGAAATGCAAAGGGGGGTTCCGAAAAGCAGAACTTTTTAACGCCCCTTGTATCTACAACCCCAAAATGGTGGCGAATTCGCCGTCATTGCCAATTTTCGTTTCTTAAACATCCCATGCAGAACTGCGAGAGCTGTATGTTTTCACTCTCAAAAATTACTCGAATATCCCCTAAAGTCAACCGATTTCGATCGCTTTGAGCATGTCGAAATGAATATGCAATATACCCTAGGTGAAACATATGACAAAATTCATGCGGCACCAGGTCCGAAAACGCTTCGTTACCAACACACAGGGCGTTAAAATTTAAAAGTGCCATTAAATAGAAAACTCGTCTTACAGTGTCGCGTTCAATTTGAGATACTCTACGATCGTCCCGTACAGAAAATAAACGTTTTAAAAAAAAAATTCCTTCTGGCTTACACAACTTACAAAGTTACACTACAGCGTTCGGGACCTTATTTTTAGAACTTTATGATTATGGGAAAGGCACTGTAAATAATCAACTGTGAGCTGTAAAGACTTCCATATGTTATAAAAGAGGGTTGTGTTTCGTGTTTGACAGGTCGTGAAAATTCACAACTATGATGTATGTATGTGGATGTTTTAACAGCGAATTACCTTAAAGAGTTCCGCGATTCCATAATGACGGCATTGTTCTTGGCAATACGAGATTACTAATCGCAATAGGTGAACGTACTTTAACACAGCTCTATAGAATCTTGAGGTCATACGTTCTATCGTAATAAGTGATTTTTCCGCAAATTGGCTATTAACGCTGTCATTAGGCGGTGCAGCTTAAAGAATGTAATATCTTCAAATGAGAAGATGCATCGGAGACTATTAGTTAACTCTTAATAAACTTCACAAGGGGAAATGTGTAATAAAAGAGATTCATCAATGAGAAAATAATAAGAAGCAACTTATCAAGAGCATTTTCTTCATTACCGAAACGTCCTTGGGCTGTGTGGTGAATTACAACATTGTCGTTAAAAAATATTTAACTTGGTACTTAATGCGTTTTAAATTGAACGTTTTTGGTTAGGAACGGTAGTCAGATTAATTGGGCAGCGTTCAGCATTTCATTTCATGTGGGTAATCCTTCACGATCCTAAAACGATGCACCTCAACATCTATTACTCAATATACACGTCGGAAAAGCACGGGCTTCTCCCAAAAAGATGTATTAAATAATAATAGATGAGAAACACAACCGTGGCAAGCAATAACGTTAACTCACCGCATAAAGACAGTCACTGCGCGATAAGCATTTAGCACCCTCGAGCTATCAAAACCAACTGGTAAGTGTATAACAATTAAAAAGCACCAATAAATTAAAGGCCACAAAGCAAATTCTCACAATCTCGTTGTTCTTTGCCAATTAGTTTTATGTTTTAATATTTTTCAATAAACATTACTTTTCGTACTTTCACTCGGGTGCAGTGATGTGCAAACTCACGTCGTTTCTCTACCTTCTCTTAAGTTTAAAACGGAGTTTCCTCGGTGAAATGTCAAGTTTGTGCAAGAGGCCAATTTTCTGCACTCCTTAGTCGAGTGTTTAAGTATTCATAATAAAAACAAAACCCAAGAATCTATTACACGATTGAAGCCTCCAGGTTAAAGCAAATGAAATCGTTCGTAAAAGCACAAATTGCCGTCAAAACAGACAGTTAATAATGTATGCCTGCCTCACCTAAATGTGACAAAGCAATAAACATTGAACGCTCTATGGACCGAATTGTGGAATGATTTTATAATTGAGCAGCATATGAAAATTTATTTTATAATTATGGTGACCAATTTGTAGAATTTTTATGGACCGAAAACGTATAATTAGAATTCGTTCCTTTGCCGTTTACAGGTTAGTAGGTTAAATCATGTTGCGGGGATAATCACTTTTATTATTATCAACACACAAAAATGAGGCCTACGCTGAATGGGTGAGCCGACTTCATTCAGATGTGCATCTGCATAAACAGCCAAGACCCACACATCTATCTTTTGTGCTTTTGTTAACTTTCCACCAGTTTTATGCCTATTCCGCTATATTTAGGTGGATTTACGGTGCTGATATACTATGAATATTCAAGTAATTATATATATTTTCAAGGTAATGATTAGATCAGTTGAACATCTGGATCACCGGACATGCTAACCCTTCTTTTTTGCTTACAACTCGCTAAACGTGTTTTCCCTGAGCACTTCCACTACATTGTTTTTTAATCTCGTCGGGTATTATATAAACTTTCAAACGTTAAATTCTGATGCGGAAACTCTTCACATGGCGATAGGTGAAAATTATACCTACATTTCGTAGGTGGGTAGTTACTCAAAGCAAATTTTGTTGCTCATTTATGGAAATATGTACGTCAGCCAGATGCGAGCTTTGATTTACGAGGCCTTCTTGCGTCCGTTTCGCAGAACGTGTAACTAAAATTATAGCTGAGGTGGAGGAAGAAAATTAATGCCTTCACATGCATTTCGAGGAAAAATGTGGGAAATATGAGAACAGGCGTAAAAAGTTTAGTATATGTAGATGTCACACAGGGTTGGGTTTAGGGTACAGCGCGCTAGACGTGCAGATGCACGTTTCAAAGAAATTTTCACGGAACGTTAACAATTTTCAGAATACCTTGTATAAGCACTCAATGTACACTTTACCTTTCAAAGCAACGAAGAATAAAACATTTCTTTTGACTTCCCATAAAAATCGTTTCTGGCGCTTACAGAGTCGTTGCAGCACAGCGCTTAATTGTTGTCGCGGTTTGAAACAGTCGAGTAATTGGATTTTAGCCCCACATAAGAGCAGCGTAAAATGTCTCTCAAAACGGTCAAGGATTTAAGTACTTTCTTCGATACCAGACCATTCTTACTTAAAATGAAATACGTAGGATATTATGCCATTCCCAAAGATTTTAAATAATTTCGGGTTTAATTGTATGTAGCTTGATGGCGGTTCGACGCGAAACAAAATGGAGATCACTTACTTCAGTTTTGCTTTTCAATCGTCTATCAAATGACAAAAATTACGAATTCGTTTAAATACGTTGAAATGGTAGCTTAACGTGTGCGAAAAGAAAAATGCACACGAAATAAAAAAAATAAAAAAATATCTAATGACATTTGTTCAGGCCCGTCTTCTAAATTATTGTAAATCTCTATCTTTAGTCGATACCTTATAAAATGGTGTACTGCCTTGACCTTTTTGAACTGAGACGAGCTAGAAATTTTTGGGAAATGTCGAGAAACTGAATAATTTAGAAAAGTACAACGCCACCGGCCAAATCTCCATCATTTTAAACACTTGAATTCCTTCATAAAAGACAAGCACAAATCCAACAAGTTTCTCACCTAGACTAAAACTTTTCGAGGAACTATCGTAGTCTCGATTTGTCCAGAACTGCAAACGCACATAGTTATCCTCCACGAACGCATATAGAGCGAGTTTAAAAAAACAACATAAAGCTGCTTTTACGTTATCGGCCTTAGGGCACTGAACCTAAGGAATTACTAACGGAACTAAAAAGCTTTTATTCCCCTAGCCCTTGTTTCCACGCAAATGACAAAACCTATCATTAAAACATCATTATGGATTGCATGCAAATCATTCAGTTTCATTCACCTACGAAAATAAAAATGATCGATGGGGTGGCCGTTTGCCCTACTGTTCGCACCGGTAGTTTAAAAATCGTATTCAATCCGAGACATCAAGAAGGTGACCCAGTCAGATATTCACAACTCAGCGACGTATAAATAGCTTGGTTACGTTAGTGACCGAGACACTTAAAATCGTTTTTAAAGCAAACAAAAATTGTTTAGCCACTAACGGTACCATCACTCGGCTTGTCCCAAAAAACCGCGCTCTTCATGGTCCACTCCTCACCGTTGGCAACCCACAATTAAGCTTTTTCTATCTATTCTGCCGTTTGAAGTGTGTAATTACAAAATGATCTTCAGATGCTATGAAATTTATATCTCGAGCGTTCCCTTGCCTGTGTTGGTTACGCAATACTACATTTTCTTCACGATTATGGGAGATTTGATTTTTTTCCTGTGCAATTTACGGATCACGGCTGTACTGCCCTTAGGGTAGATACCAACGACAGCCGAAGACATTTTGTAATTACCGTTTCGCAATAGCATAGATTTATACTATTTCCTATTATAAATAAAACCTAATGGGGCCTCGTTTTGTTTATGTTGCTGAGCCAGGAACATACATAGTGTCATTGTTCGAAAATAACTGTACCAACTAATTGATGTTGCTCTTGCCCAGCTGGAGGTAAATTACCAACATTACTCTTCAAAAAATCTAACGTTTCTTTTTGTTTTACTCTTACGACACAGCGGTAATTTCATGTAGACAATACCTTTAACAACGAAGTAACGGACTCGTTTAAAGTACAAATGAGTAAAATTGAGTATACGTCACCCGGGCCCATTTCATATAAAAACCGATGATGTTTATTGTCCATTGTAAAGGCGTGAGATTTACTGCACTGGGAAAAAATAACTTGACAAATTTTCAATTGAACTGTCTGCAATTGTACAGATATGATTTATGGTTGGGGAGATCTAGTAAGTGCAATGAATAAAATACAATCAACAGACTTTCACTAAAACCGACCTTGCTAGAAAAGTAGCGATATTCCAAAGGGACTTCACCGATCAGCAGGACATCCGTTACACTTTTTATCCGATACAGCATGCGCCACGGCCGTTTTTGATCATCGCGGAAACCATAAATTTTTCGTTCGTTTTAATTTCGTATCCTAGATCCATTTTTTCTTCGTATAGTCTACTACCAATTTGCTATTTCCGTGAGTGTTATACACCATTCAAATCCAAGCGGATGTAAGCTATTCGCTTTTCCTATGTGAAGAGCTGTATGACTCGCATTTACCTATATATTATTATGCATTACTCTTCATATTTAATTTTAGATCATTATTAATGGCTTCTTTGTGCTTCCCACAGAATATAATTCTTTTTTTCACGGATTGATGGTGCACTTGAGTAGAACCAGTATTAAAGCCAGATTTCTCTTTTTGATATCGACATAATAAAGTAATACATATGTCTAATTAATAATGTAAAGTAATTGTTACTTGCAACACGCCCCATAAGGAGCAGACAAACAGACTTTTTTGCAGCGTGAAATAATGAAGAAATAAATTACATCGCTGATATCATTTACCACAGCAAAAAATATCTTGCGAACATATCAAAAAATCAAGTACACCTTCTTTAATGATATCAGATCCTGACCGACCCAGACCCTCAAAAGATTTCGCTGTGGAAAATGGGTCAACTGATTTATTGGAAAACAAATTCAGAAGAAAATCGATAGATTACGCATCCGTGTAATGAAGAATCAAATTGCTAGTTATTATTGGTTTTTGCTGATTTTTTTTTCTTCAATCGGCAATTACATTTGTTATGTGGGACAATACAATATGTAGAATCTACTTAAAAGTTTGAATCGGTGTGAAATTTGCAGGCCTTCCGAAGTATCGCTTTAATCAAAATTTGATACAGTTCTTTTTAACCAACCGGTTTACAACTTTCTGAGATATTGATGCTGGGAAAAAGTGGATTTCTATATTCCACTCATCGTCAGACCACAATCAGCCTCCCCATGTACGCCTGGGCACTGAATCCTACGGTCTGCAGCTTCTGTAGAGACCATCAGGAGGCACCAAAGCAGCGGCGATGAGCAACTGCCTTGTGGCCAGCCACCTCTAACGCGGATTTCTTTGAGGGACCGACCCCAGGCACTTTTTAAAGAATAAAAAAAAACTCAACAAACATTTTTTTATCATCAGGGCTCCGACCAAACGAACGCGGCACGATCAGCGGCTGCATCTAATGGCATCAAACTATGCTCGTTCAGGGTTATCTGAATCCGCGTTGTTGTCAGAACACATTCTGTAGGACCCTCCAGGAGCAGGGTATATTGAATGTTCTAACAATTACTTGACAGTTATATTACTCGGTAAATAAGGCAGCTGAATCCTGTCTCAAATTAGCCTGTAATTTTGGGTTTTAAGTGACTTCACCAACAATAAATCGTATTAAAACATGATCTAACGCCTTGAACGGGCAATTATTCTAATGCCTTCAAGGAGCGATTCAACAAAGCGAAAGTGAGCCTATGACTAACATTATTAGAGAACATTCAAAGAGTAATTTTTTACACGTTAGTTATTACGAATAACATGAACAGCAGTTATTGTTCGCATGTTTAACACCCGTAGTTGGAGATTTATGGTCGAGCTAAAATAAATCGGATGCATGAAGAAATGTTACGGGTTGTTAGTAACAATCTAAATTTAATAAGCTTGCATTTCTAGGAAATCGCGATAGCAGAAATTCACGAAGGTTGCAATGGAATTGTTGTTGCACGTAAATCTACTGGACTTACCCGAAAAAGTAGATAACATTGCCTAAAAACTAGAGAAACATTCTAGCGTCTAAAAATTCAAATGCAATCAGCAGTTAGCGGTTTTTACTGCATATTTGTGCGCAATGCATAGTTAAACTATCAGTCATTGTTTATTATCGGTGTTTCATTTTTCTGAGCTGTGACGACGTCATTAAAGCTAATCCCGAGCAGCAAGACCTTGCCTTTGAAACGGAAAACGTCACTAACCGCCAAAAAAAAAAAAGAACAAAATCACCCGAATCCATGTAGAGCTTTATAAATAGGAAAAAATGTCATGTTTACTATTTCTATATTTATATAAGCCAGCCTAACAGAAAGCGTTTCCGTTTAATGCTGGATTCGAGACTATTTTGGTTCTCAACGAACCCGGGATGGTTTCGGGATTAATCAATAAGGGTGACTTTGAAATGGTTTAAAAATTGCAACACTAAGATCAAGAGCGAAACGGCCTAGGAGGGAGCAGGTAATAGCCGAAGATCTTTTAATTGCTTGATTAATTTGTGCACTTAATTTCCTTGTTCAATATGAATAATCATTTTTACACGATACCCGCGCCGTTTGGTGCGGCAATTTTTTAGCACGCTGACCCCAGTAACACCTATGCTATATCTGGAAAGCTGTCAGACTTTAACATAGACTTTAATAATTAATACGGCAAATTCTCACCTCAATTATAAGATGTGAAGCCTTGTAGCGTTAGCCGTTTTAAGCAAGTTTTACCTGCTGTACTAGCGGGCTGTCCATTGATTGTTTCCTACCACTTACCAGGTCTGTAAATGTGAAACCGGAATTTGCCTCCAAATATCCCTAGTGGTCAATATAGGTACTACCTTATCGTGTTATTAGGGTACTATATCTCTTATTTATATCTGAGAATGATTTTCAAATCATGACAATACAGGTTCAATACTGCAGTACAGTTTGCAATAGCTTTGAGCATGTCGAATTTTGTGCCTACAAATTACGATTTGCCGACAACATTGATTTTCTGCTACCGCTTGAAAAAAACGGCTGCAGATTCACATCGCATGCTTGTTGAAGCTTACGGTGAACATGCCCTTGGAAAATCACAGTGCTATGAGCGGTTTAAAAAATTCAAAAGTGGAAATTTTGACGTCAATGACGAAGAGCGTGGAAAACCACCGAAAAAGTTTGAAGACGGCGAGTTGCAAGCTTTGTTAGATGAGGACGATGCTCAAACGCAACAACAATTAGCGAACCAATTAAATGTGACACGAGAAGCCATTTCCATTCGTTTGAAAGCCATGGGAGAAATTCAGAAGATAGGAAAATGGGTTCCACATGAACTCGATGAAAGACAGCAAGAAAATCGAAAAACCACTTGCCGATTGTTGCTTACCAGGTATAACAGAAAGTCATTTCTTCATCGAATCGTGACTGGTGACGAAAAATGGATCTATTTTGAGAATCCCAAACGTAAAAAATCATGGGTAACTCCAGGCGAACCATCAGCATCGTCAGCAAGACCAAGTCGATACGGACGGAAAACAATGCTCTGTGTTTGGTGGGATCAAAAAGACGTAATTTATTGTGAGCTGCTAAAACCTGGAGAAACAGTTAATACTGAACGTTACCGACAACAAATGATGGACTTGCATCGAGCTTTGCGCGAAAGACGACCAGAATATCAAGAACGGCAACACAAGGTGATATTGCTTCACGATAATGCACCATCACACACTGCAAAACTGGTGAAGGAAACGATTGGGACGTTTCATTGGGAAGTGCTATCGCACGCGGCTTATTCACCCGACTTAGCACCATCCGATTATCACTTATTTGCATCGATGGGACACGCTCTTGCAGAACGGCACTTCACCTCTTACGAAACAGTTCAAAAATGGCTCGATGAACGGTTTGCCTCAGAAGAGCAACAGTTCTTTTGGCGTGGCATCCACAAATTGCCAGAGAGATGGGAAAAATGTATATGTAACGATGGGAAATATTTCGAATAAAATATTTTTTATAATTATTGCGCAGGTAAGTTATACTTTTTATTAAAAGATTCCGGTTTCATATTTACAGACCTGGTATACAAATTCAATGTCAAAAGAAACTTATCCACATCCTACTGGTCATAAAATGGTCTATTTGTCATGGCTTATGTTATAGAACAAACTGCATTAACATCACAAAAAAATAATCCTTCTAGTGAGGCGCAGTCTACCAAAGCATAAATAAGGACTGTTTATTTTCATTGTCAGTGCATAAATTTCAAAGCTAGATCCTAACACACAATAATTGGCATTTTAAGATGTTTCGTTTGCATAGAAAACGCATTAGGATGTTTAATCAATGTCTTGGGCGATCGCATCTTCGTCTGTGTGCACCCATGTTAACACAACTTAAATTGAAATTGGAAAACAACGGCAAATATTAAATATGTTTCTAAATGCTCGCCTGTAACCCATAAGCCAAAAAGAAAACTGGCAGGTACAAATTATAGAAAGTTGTAATCAGTGTAAAGGGTTCTGAGAGAACGTTCGCAGATGTCTGATGTTTTCCTTAATAATCGTGTATTGTAGGGAGATTTCGTTTCGAAACAATGTCAAACGTTGTAAAGAAAGCAGAACTTGAAGCCGCAAAAATGTGGTTAAATGTAACCTTTTGACATTGTGATTTTACGTTTAGTTGTTGTGGGGCGTCAGTGCATCCGTATAGCCGTGTAGGGCCTATCAAATTTGAGGTATACCATTATCGGAACGGTGGCAATCGTATGTGAAAGGACGGTGGTAATAATGTGGCAAAGTAGGAATGATAATTGCGTGCCTAATAAAATGCCACTTTTCGAAAAGGAAAAAATAATGCCTCGTTTCAGTGAGTTGCGTCGAAATTTGTACAGCCCGACGGCTTTCATAAAATATCCGCAAAACAGGCGAACATACTAAATAACTAAAAACCGCTCATTCATGAAAGACGAAAGAACGACATTGTAAAAGTCCCTTTCGAAAGCGGTCAAATTATGGTGTCAGATTTTCGGTACCATTCAAAGTGCGAATGAGCCGAGTAGATTGTTTCTTTATGGGCTGCAAATTGAATTTCCACATTTTCAGTGAACTTCTGTTAAGAACATGAAGTTTCTAAGACAGTTGCTGCGAAGGTAATCTAAAAATTCAATATCTCGATAAAACTCTCTAGAGTGTGAGTCAGTTTAAATTAGCAGATTTCCGGCATTTCGTGGGAAGCGCAATTTTGGGTCACACAGGGTGTCTCGAAAAAATGGGCGGAGCTACAATTCAGTTATTTATGAACAGACTCTGATGAACTAAAAACCGAACAAAACGATATTTGTCAGCCTATTCACGAACGTCAAGGTTGATTTTTTGCAACTAAAATTTTTTTGCTTCAGCTGGCAACTTCAGTATCCTGAATGGAACTATATTTTTTTACATTCTCTGATAGAACATATTTTTCTGAATTTAATATTTGTTGGATTTCTGGTAAAAATCAATCATCACCAAAATTCAACGGTCTTTATGTTCTCTTCTAATTTACTAACTGGAGGAGACAAGTTTATTAGATTTATGACCATTTCTGCACTGTACGGAAAGAATTGAAAAATAGGATATTTTAGTTTCTTTTATCTACTTGAAAGTAGATCTTTTCTTTTATGAAAACCACATGGCCGAGGTGATACATAAAAGGGCGCCTGCAGTATTGGTCCCTAATTGCTGTGTGATGGGAATCTTACTAATCTTTTGTATAGTTAGTTCTTATGGAACTTTGTCAGCGACAACACGGGCGTGCCTCCTGACTGCAATTAATAAAAGCAGAATTAAAACTATTTCGTGGTGATTATTTCTAAATCCCATATCCAACAATATTCGACAAGCTTAATGTTAAAACAATTTTTAACTGAAAACAATATCAAAAAAATCAACCATATGAGTTATATAACCTGTATCTAAATTTGGACGTTATGAGTTATCTAACCATCTGTTACGTATCGTCACGGGGCCATCTGCGTTATTCTGTGATCATCTGCATTTCATTCCATCTGATCATATTGTGTGATCTTGTATAAAGACGCCTGACGCCATAGACAAGAGGTATCCGTATGACACCGAGCCAGAAGGGACAAGGTAAAGCTGCCCTTAACTATTGGAACCACAACATTATTTCTCGTAAGTTTCGATAATCACAGTTGCGACATAACTGCTCCCAGAAATTTGCGGGAAAAAATTAAGTGGTTTCAATAGTTAAGGGCGGCTTTATGTTGTTTCTTCTCTCTGGGTATCAATCATATCAGCGTCAGACGTCTTCGTACCAGATCATACAATAGAATGATGCAGTACAATAGAATAGTGCAGATGGCCCCATGATGATAAACGTGGTTACATAATTCATATTATTCAAATTTTTCAATTTTTTTCAGTAAAAAATTATTTTAACATTAACTTGTGAAACATCATTAAATTCAGAAAAATATACTCCGAAATTGACAGGTAAAGCAGAAAAAGTTGTTGAGTTTTAAAAAACCAATTTTAACGTTACTTAGTAGTCTGAACTATTATTTTACTTGGTCCATCAAAATCCGTTCATAAATAACTGAGTTATGGCTTCGCCCGTTTTCTGAAACACCCTGTATTTGTAAATATTGTAATAATTGTAAATAAAAAAATTGTAATGTTAGAAGTCGGAAAACTTATAGTTTCTGAGATGCAAGAAACAGTCAAAGATTTGTCAAAGCTTTATCTACACGACTTTTATAGTTTCTGAGATAATTCTCTGAAATTTTTACTGCGGATTATTGGCGATAATCAAGAGGTCAAGTTCTTTTACCGGCCAGAATTTTTTTGACACGCGCTTATTACTGAAAAGCTGGTGGTGCGTGTTTGCAAAAGATTTACATATCCTGCGGGCTTGCTGTCCTGTCCAAATTAGCGCTTTATTCGTCGTTAGGTTCGTTGTACTGTTTGTTGTGCGGCGGGACATTCAAGTTTGTACGAAGCCTAGAAGACACTAAAAGTGCTAATCGGATGGCTGCATACCGCATATGCGGCACAGGATACAACCCTGCGTGTCTATACAACGATGGCATCAGATTTAGTGAGATATTTTTTTCATCGTTATACCTTAAAGACATAAAAAAACATAATGGTTTAATTTGTGATAAAGTGAATATTTGTGTCGAATATCTAAATCTAGAATAACATATTTACAATAAGAAAATAATCTACTATTTACTGAATTACACTGTAATCCACAGTATGCCGTTGAATGGCATACTATAAAAATCGCAGACCTGACACTAAATGCCACATTATGTAAAACATTCCATTATCACAGGCCTAACTGGTATAAAAATGAATCGATGCAGTGAGGAAACACATGTACGCACATCGGAAGTAGGTGGTACCTAATCCCATAAATAAAAGCATAACGTACACACATACACACGTGTACGTAGATATACAGTTCACTATATTTTGAGCCACGCATGAAATGCCTGTTACGAAATGATCGGATAATTTTATCAGTATCGATAGTCAGCGACGAATGATATAATTTATTATTCATTTTCAGATACCCGGAGAGAACTACCGGAAGTTCGATATTAGATAATGGCAGTTTGGGACACTATCTGCAATGAAATGAAAGAGGAACTGAGAGTGATATTATTCATGTTGTATAAGGAGATTCGAGTAGAAGTAGAATAATATTCCAATGCTTTAGCTTCCGTGTAATCTGCATTGTCTTAGTTTGCAAAGAGCAGTGCTAATAATTCATGGCAGCCAGCGGTGATATGAAAAGGAAATTAAATTGTCCTATATTATCCAATAACAATAAATATTATTATTAAGCATATAGGCTTGTGGGGTTATACTCATGACGCTTACATAGTAGTTGCGTTTAGATCACCGTTTGATAAGTATTTCACTCTTTTCTGCATTTCATACTTTCTAATAGAATCTCGTGATGTCATATCCGAAAGAACTTTCAATTTTGGACGTGCCTTCTTAGAATTACCTAAATAACATCCGCATTTTTTTAATTGAAGACTTAATTGGCGAGTAAAAGTAATCTACGTACGTGCTTCAAGAGCTTAGCGGATTTGAATTAAGTAACTTTGTAGTGATTTATGTCTGGTACTCACCCTAAAATTGTGTTTCTTTGAAAGCGACTCCAGGTAGCATTGCCATTCCAAAGATCTCAGGAACAGAAGGTGCCATCTGCGCTCAAGACCGTTGGCGATGCGTCGTGCATTGGCAGTGTTGCATTTGACGTCGGGTCTTTTGCACAATTTCACAACTGAACCCACTATTTTACCGTGATTTTCGATATCACGGTGCAGCACCTGAAAACAATAAAACGTCAGTTAGTTCGAAATTTGTTTTCTCGAAAGTAGGTCAAATCTATCAGCAAAATTTGAATGATTCGTAATATTTGGAGCCAGCCTCCATCAATTTACGCGAGGGAAAAATGTTTATAAACGCCCGGTACACTAACAAACAGATCGTCGAGAAATATTCAATTACTGCGTGCCTTCGGTGTCGTCTATATTTAGTTTTTGTATATTTTCTTATCCGCACATATCTTACGGAACCGAAATATTACATGCAAGTTACAACTTCAAGAGCACCCAGATTACCAGGTAATTGAACCGTCTGGTGAACAGCAATCTCGAAATGGATAATTGGCACTATTAGAACGGTTTTCAAAATATAATTACCATTATATTAACACTCGTGTGGTATGTTTTTTCTTCATTAGTCATGTTTAACAGAGATCCTTTAATTGATCATGTACTGAGGTGCGTGACTTAATTTATTGTCGAGGGTTACGCGCATTAATTGGTACTCAAAACACACTTAAGTTTGCAAAAAAAAAAAATCTTAAAGATGGAAATTAGGGGCTATTTTTGCGAAGTTCGCCAACTGAATGGGCAATTAAATATTTTCAGTTGAGGAGACTTTAGAATTCAGGTCGTCTATTTTTACTAGGATTTCAATAGGAATGACATAAAACTGAGAAATCTTGCTAGCATTAAAAACCTTGGATTAATATCCTTGATACAGTGTTTCTAAATACATCTTAGACTATTATTAGAAGGGAGCAATTTCCTCGGGCCTCTCGCTAATCATACTACGACAGTAATGTGATATTCATTATTCTCATTATTCATCAGGTATGATTAAACCGTTTCATTCACCTATTCACACTTAATTTAATATTAATTGTTCACCGCCTCTAAAGTATTTTAATTGATAGCGGTAACTTTCAATGGATCGCAATTAACCAGAAACGATATGGCCAAAAATGTTTATGTACAAAGCAGCCAAACCATCTGCAAGAATTATAATTGAGGTGTTCATTATCCTACACAAACAAGTACTAACTGCAAATCTGATTTAAACCTTTTTGCAATCGTACACTGAAGTATACAATTTCGCACGCATTACCGGGTCTTTCTCATTCGTAATGTTACGTTGGCGAATGGGATTAGGTTTACATCTTCGTAACAACAACTGGTTTATAAATTTATTACGAGAGTAAATGAACCATGGAGTTGGAATTTGATAATTAAAAAAAAATCAACTTCCTATGCTGCAACATTACTCAATATTTACCGCTGGGAATGACCTTAAAACAAAAATATGGTGTGATTGATTCAACCTTCAGCAAATTATTAGACAAAACCTATAGGTCGAAATGACGTAAGCATACAAAGACGGTACTTCCAAGTACTGTTAGAAAATAACCAATTTTGACATTTAACGTAACGGGTTGGTAAATAGTAACACACAAAAGGCGTAACCACTTTTAAGAAAATATCATAACAATATAGCTTTGTGGTTGAGTTATTGTTGTTTCTTGTAAGTTGAAAGGCTCGATTGGATTCCGTCAATTGCTGATAATGGCACATTTTTGCCTTTGCGGCTCGTCTTATTCCTGGTAAATTCGCCCGGGAAAAAATGGCCGGAACGTGAGGGAATTTGTGCCCATTTTTATAGACTTAATTAAGTGTACGTAATCGCGTTAGCTTTTTATGCATCGTGGACGCATATTTTCCTGTCGATTATGCCGCAGTTCAGAAGAGGGAAACGATAAGTTTGATTTACACCACAGAAGCCCATACAGATTTCTTTATCGTTAAAGTGCACATTTCAAGGTAAAAGTACGGAATTCCTTCCTATCGATAATTATTATTCCGTCGCAGTAACGTATTTCCATCCGATTCAGATAATAAACTAATTATGATGGAACATTAAAGACAATTGAGGACAACCTATAAAATTGAAGAAGTTGAAAGTAGTAACACGAAAGTAATTGTAATTTATATGGGACAACAGTTAGAGCCTCTCCAATCCAAACTTTCAACGGTACCAATTTATTCTTACGTCCTTATAAAGGTTTTCCTACTATTATTAACGAAATAAAGTATTTATCCCGTCGTATAATTTACAAATTAACTCGAAAAGGAAGCATTAGCGGCCCACGTCCCATGTTTCTAGGCCGAAATCTTCCTCTCCGAAGGTACATATCTATTTAATAACTTATTCATTATATGCTTTATGTAAAGGGACTTTCTCGTCAAATAAATTGCTCAGACAAAAAAGGAATACAAAATGGTAAAAAAAATACTCACAGCGCTAAGCACATAAGAAACCGAGACAAATTTTAGGACGCCTTATGCTTTAACAACCTCATTAATATTAATACACTGTTATGGCAGTCAAATTAAGAGGCTCGCCTGACACACATTAACAATTAGGTACATGTTAGTCCATGGAATATAACTTCGTGATCGAATGCCGCCATTTATTTTTTCAACAAAGATTGTTGTTACCAATTTACGTGCAGATTTAACCCATTCTACCAGCCGGGGTTGGGTCTCCTCGGTTGTAAATTTGCCTCTTTTGGGTGCTTCAAATGAACTGGATGCTCCCACCGCCGGCCGACCCTATGGCTTTGCTGGTCGCCGCATGGATTTAAGGTCAGTTTCGAGTTCGAAATTAATTGTGAGAGGGGACTTCCAACCTTCTTTCGCTTCTAAAACCAGACTGTATAATTCAATTTTGCTCATTGAGGTTTTTGAGGGATCTCCTTTGCGACAACATTACCGTTGGTGTTAATCGATTATTGGAAATTTTACGTGCATGCAAACAATATCGCTCATGTTTTAAATAGATTTACGAGTGCATGAGAAGTAATGAATGAATGAATCAACAAGTGATTAAATATAAAGTGAAATTTGGCATTGTATCATCGGCATTACAACGCCAAATGCTATTTTTGATCATGGAAAAGTTTATGCGAATGAGCGTAAAAGTGAAAAAGGGGTATGCGGATTTTCACTTTCAACGGGTAATATCAATAACTCACTGCCGGAATTTTTCTCTTTCTTTCACTCTCCAGTAATAAAATATTATCAAACACGACCTGAATCAATATGAGCCCCAAAATCGCTTGGATGTGCAAAATAATAGTGTTTCGAAACTACTTTAATGCGAGCAGGAATCTAATTTTAAATCTGATTCAGGGACACTCGACCTAAAAATGAAATCAGAACAGTCATGATAAAGAGATGCGAAGATGTGATGTATCCCAGATTGGTCGATCATTGCACTTTGTGAGGATACTTCCCGGAATGGTCCTCCATCATAAAGATTCAGTGAAGAGTTTTATGGTCTGTTAAGCAAATATACTTAGCAGTAGTAAAAATCTGAATTTAAAAACTTATTAACAAACAGATGAGTGTTCTCGAGAGCGTTTAAACAACTTCAAAGTGTTTAGCTAATGATGTGAGTCCATACACTTTCGCTTCTCAATTCTCTTATCTTGATCTTGAAATCGTTATTTTGAACGAGTGAAGTTAGAAACACTAAAATAGCATGTGCATTGAATGCCCTATTACCAGGAACGCTGTAGATTTAATGCTATTCTGCGTGTTTAAAAGTAAAATGAGTTTCCGATCGTTTGAGAAGAAATGGACATTCAAAGAAAGACAGATGCAACCGGGCAGTAATTACCATAATTAAAATTGCATTAATTTTGCAGTCTACCTAACAATTATATATTCTACAAATTACACGCATGCAAACAGCTCTGTTTCTTATTTTTAGAAAAACCTTGTTGCATTTATATTTGTCTGCTAGTATCTGAGACACTGTCTATTTATGATCGTCAGTAATAAACATTATAATTCGTAATAATTTGTGATCATTTCACTCAGATTGCGAGGTAAATATCTTGGAAAGACAAGTTACAGCGAACTGAAAGAGAGGATCTGCACTTCTTTCATTAATTCTAGCAGTTTGTTCTGGTCATCATGCAGGCCAATGACATTACGATAAATTATGCACGTTATTAAGTCATATGTCGAATACATATCATCTAATGCTTTAGTTGTAGCAATACTAAGCGACCGCTTGTATGTTGGTCCATGACTATAATTTGATTAGTTAATTATGCAAGAGAACATGTGGGTAGTGAAAGCTCGCAAGAAGTTTTCAGTATTATCTACTTCCTTTTTAATACTTATATAGCTATAGGTCGAGAGCATAAACAAATATTAAGTTACGACTACAATAGTCATAGAAAAAAACCTTGAAAATATCGCCTCTTATTGTTTGGTTATTGTCAGTACAACTTTTTTTTATAATTCCAACTCTATTATCGAAGTAATGGATTAAAAAAGTTGTTTTTTTCAAATAAAGTAATTATTCCGTTTATGGATTTACCTAATTTATTTTTGCCTCATTTTCAGCATCAATGAATGCAAATCTAATAAATAACTAACTAAACGATTACGTATAAATTATCATCCAATTAACAGCGTTCAATTGAAAAGAAGCTGAGACATTTTAATTATTAACAGACATCGTAAATTAACACCATTTTGAAGGCTTAAAAACTAAAATGGCAAATTGTTATTATGCTTCTCTTTTGACAATAACACTCAAGTGCTGTTCGCTAATTACCATAGGAGATTAATGTTCTTAATGTCAATAGATAATCAATTTCGCATTAATATATACGTACTTAGTAATTACTATAAAGGGACTTAAATAAAATAAAAAATCCAATGCTCGCGCAATTTAAATAAACTATAACCTCACGTAAATACTACGTTATAAGATTGCTGCTTAGATAACATAAAATTAGGGAGCGACCACATGTAGGTACGTTCAAAATTAAATGTCAAATGAGATTAGGAATTTAATGGCCTTAATAGGTATAATGAGCGAGCCCAAAACTCTTTAAATTACTTCATAAGCAATAGCATTAGACGTTGATTAGTTACAATCGAAAGCACACTCCTCACATTCATTCTGACGTAAAATTCTCAACGGCTATACCTACGGGGTGTCTCAAAAAAAAAAAACTATCGAAGCTGTAACTCAGTTACCTATGAATGGATTTTGATAAACTAAAAACCAATTAAAATAATATTTCTCAGAGTGCCAATTAACGTCGAAACTGATTTTTTTAACTCAACTTTTCTACTTCAGGTGCCAACTTCAACATTTCAAATAGAACTTTATATTTTTGTAAATATTTTTCGATAGAAAATGTTTTTATAAATTTGGTGATGTATAACAGGTTGACGTTAAACAATTGGTAACTGAAAAACTTTGGGAAATTTAAGCAATATGAATTATGTCGTCCTCTGCATCCTAAATCTGGACAGTAAGAGTTCTGTACACATAAGGTATTCCGAGGGCAACGTCGTAACGCCAGATTTTAGTCCCTATTTATCTCTAGCGAAGCATTTGAGGAGTTTTTTTCAATAAACTTTTTGTTATAGTTTCGACCGTACATTCGGCGTTCAGACGTTGTCTATATTAATTAAAGAACACCCTGTGTAAGCTACATAGGAGGGTCGCTTACCTTCTCCGTTCCAATAGGAATCGATGTATGACATCAGAGACGCGATTTTCCAAACTTGGAAAAGGATTATTTTTTCCTTTATTTCACACACATATCTATATTTTCAATGAAGTGGAAAGTTGCAGTACCTTTAGCTCCTTCATGGAGAGTAGTTGTTTTCAATAACTACATATAATCCAAACGTAGTCATTTTTGTAGTATGAGTGCGTATGTCAATTTAACAGACGAATTACGTCTAATTAATGTAATTTAATTAGCAGAGCTTTGACCAACCAACTGATCTCCAATCAATTTTGGGCCTTATTAAACCAGGTGGTGGTCTAGTCACGACCGTACTAAAGCAACAGCTATGATAATTGGATAATCCAATTTCAAATAAATTGCTAATCTGGGATAATAAACGGCTAAATAATAGCCAGGAAGTCAGAAGCTAATGAAGAGTTCGCTTGAAATAAAATAAAAATTCAAATCTGTGTCATTTGGGCTCCAAGCAAAAGAATTTATATTATTTTTATTTAAAATGATCAGAGAGTGGAAGTTTTGCAAATGCTGGTTAAAGTAGCGGTGATTTAGTACTTATTAAAGAATATTTCTATGGTACTTAAAATTCCTTTTCAAACACATTGTGGTTATTTTTAACCGATACGCGAGTAAAGCGTCAATAATAATTCGCGAAGCTACACCGTAAAACTTTAGGAAAGGTCAAAAATCTCTGGATCTATTTTTATTGTTTCCTTGATCACCGAATCCATTCCCCGGAACTTCAGATATGTTTGGCAAATACATATGAAGCGATAAAGTTTCTCAGCTACATTGATGAGATTTGCAGAACAAATATACAATTTCGCGCTGTAATTTAGGCGCAACGAAAAAATTGGAACTTCACAGTTACTTTTATAGCTGCAAATTGTAATTTTACACTTTCTATCCATCACTGTCATCGAAGTCCGTTTTAGAGAAACCAACAGAACGTTGCTCAATCGTCCACTACGGAGATCAAAAAATTACAGTGCCCACATAGAAAAACAACAAAAACGTTGTGTCATTCGGCCTTTTTGATACACTTTGTTTTGTGGTACGTTCATTTTTCAACGCAGCTGTTCACTACTATGTACATCCAACTCATAACATTCCACTGCAAACTACAATATATGGCTTGTTGCTTCAGCTAAGAATGTATACTACGTGATACAGAAGAGAACCCCCCCGTAAAAATGGTTTTATTTCAATTATTTTTGGCTTGTACATTTCTTACGCTAAAACAAATGCCCCATTAAAAAATTGAACAAATTTAATTGTTAAAAACCAAAAAAAAATTACAATTTGTCGGTCTTTCGCGGTGCCTCCTACATCCCTGTACATGTCTAGGCATGGATCTAATGGAGCGATTGATGTCCTCTTGGGAGATCTCATTCCAGACTAACTGGACAGCATGCCATAACGCCGCTAGAGTTTGTGGGGGATTGGGTAAATTACGCAACTTTCTATCTACAACATTCCATGCATGTTCAATTAGTGAGAGATCTGGAGATCGAGGTGACCAAGGTGGCAAATTCATTGCATTTTGTTGAAAGAAGTCCATAGTTACTGTAGCTACATGTGGTCGTACATTGCATAGCTAGAAAACTGGAATAAAAAAACGATTCCAGATGAGGCACGCGATGGGGTCCCAGGACATCTGTACCATTGGGTTGTCATATTGCCTCTAATGAAAAGTGAAAGTGACCTGCTACCATACGGAATAGCATCCCAAACCATTACCCCAACAGTCTGATGGGCATATCCCTGTATTGTAATCTGAGGATCCTGTCTTTCACCCTGTCTTTTTTTACTCTTGTCCGATCATCATGCATACCCAAACACAATCTGGATTCCTCACTAAACACGATATCATCCCATTCTAGATTCCAATATATCCGTCCTCTGCATTACTACAGTCAATTTTGACGATGATTTAAGGTGAACAATAACACAAAATGGGAATGGTAGAAAATCATTTCAAAACTTCTTATCCGGTAATAAAAGATTCAAATCTCAATGGGCCCTTAATACTCAGCAAACCACTGATTTACCAGCGTCTTCGACGAGACGAACTTATCTCTTAGGGCCATAATTCGAAGGTGGCGATCTTAGCATTCTACAGTTCTTCGGGATCGTCCAGTATCTCTTCTTCTGGCTGTTTGCTCTTCTTGGGACTGTGCCTGACAATATCTCACTATAGTGTTTACACCACAGTTTAATCTAGTGGCGATTTCCCTAAATGATCATCCAACCTCTCTTGACTCATTATTCGATCTCTCTGAAAATCGCTCAATCGATTAAAATTTCGTTGCATTCTGCGTCTAAGCATATTTGATTAATCTAAAAGCACTTTCTAAGTATTCCAAACATCAATAAATGACATTTTACCATCATATTGTTGATATTTTATTGCAATTTTTATAGTAAAAAAAAAATTCCGGAAACTTGCCAAATACATTGTTAAATAGGGCTGAGAATTTGATCGTTTTCGTATTCCCAGATACAAACATACATACCAAAAATTATTTATATTAAATCATTTTTACAGGGTGTTCTCTTTTCTATGTCACGCAGTATACAGGATTGTCGAATGATTACGATCTTATTTAAAGTTTTTTTCGAAAATTCTTTTTAGTTATATGTATGACCTTATAAGGTCCTACATATACATTTAAAAAATGTTTTCATTTATACAGTCTTAAAAAAAATACAACAAAAATTGTTTTTTTTTTTTTAATGAAACACCCTATATATTATTGCATTTTTGGATTATACGTTCAATTTTAATACTCATTAAAATTAATAGTTTTCAAGATATGTGCAATTGAATGTCGAAAGTGACAGTTACAGATGTTTGCAAAATTGCAAATTATTAACAAACAAACGGAAAGGTATTTATGAGCTCCTTTTTGTCACAATGCAATAGACGGTCCGTAATTTTGTATGGTATCAAGCTTCGTTTAACACTTTCTACAGGGTGTCCGTAAAAATAAAGCCAAATTGAACATAAAAAAATAATCGTATCTTAAAAATTTCAAATGGAACTCTATTATTTTGATGCACCTTATAAGGTCGTACATATAACAATAAAAAGAATTTTCGAAAAAAGCTACAAACAAGGCCGTAATCGTCCGACGTGCGCTTAGTGGACGACCCTGTATATCGCATTACTAACTTTGTTGATAAAACTTTAAAATGAATAAACTAAATAGCGAGAGTTTTACTTTTTTTTTCAAGAAAGAAACAACTACACATTTCAAAACGCATGGTGGCCTACATCTGATCGCCATCAAGCTATAGGATAGTAAAGTCGTGAGTAACGATTCCCAAATAAAAAAAGTCATTAGGTAAACTTAGTAACCAATCGTTACACGAAATATATATGCTTTCCAGCAGTTACCGAAAAAATCAAACCTACGTGGCACGACGAGAAGAATTGTGCCCTCTGACCTGGCGTACACTTTCTCGAATGCCAAAAATCCCCTGTTAATTATTTGCTTACACGAGTAACAGTTTCAAATGTGTTAAACGAAAGACGTTATTATAAGAGCCAACATAGCTTTCGCTGGGTTGTTAGGAAAAATTTTACCTAGATGGAAATACTAATCTCTTCAATCTGTTTGAAATTGGTAAGTTATTTCAGTAAAATGGACAGCCATTATGCAAAACATCTATTAGGATCTAATAGCCATAACGTGCGGGTGATTCAAAGCTCGCTACAACTGAATACCTAATAATTTCGACTGAGGCTTTGTTATTGTATACCATGCGATCATGATGAGCAACTTCTGCATAACTGTACACTTCTTTATGATAGAATTGTTTCATCGACAACGAATTCAATTGAAATTAATAAATTTCAATTGAATCTAATTTTCTTTTAAACATGTACGTTTGAGTTTGTTAAGTGATACATATTTTCCGACTTGATGAAAACTGACTACTATTTAGGTTACGAGTTTGCGAAAATAAGCCAGATTAGCTTAAGTACAAGTTACTATTTTTAATGAATGTAACCTTTAAACACTCCAAAGATCAATATTCCGTTAAAACTCACAGTTATTAATACAAAATACTACAGCGCCTTTACCAAATATGACCTTAAACGGTTGTATACTAATTGACTTCTATCTACGGCTTTTAGTGGCGACTAGACAGTTTATTGCTTGCATGTACTCTATGATTTCCGTTTTCATCTTTGTCTGAGATGTCACTCGATCCACGACCATACTGACAAATGTCCGGTTTCATTTAAATGGTGGTCAGTGGGACCTAAATCTCACCATATGGCGAGTGTCCAATCGAAATCTTAGGATTTGGGTTAATGTTCAGACCCCTGACACATAGGAAAGAAAACTAATGGAATCAGCTCAATTAACCGATTCAAAATTTTTAAATACAAGTTATACTACAAGTTAAATTTTAACTTGTAGTGTAACGTTACTTCAGTAACGACCGTTTGCGGACTTGTGTATACGTGATCTTCTTGTTACATTTTTAATAATAGGTACTGTCGTTAACGTGTAGTTTTTTTAATTCAGTACACTGCCTAGAGGCTATGAAGAGTCTTTCGCTAAAGTGTAAGTTCGGTTAAAAATCAAGAATAAGTACTGCGAAAAAAGAACTTTGTAAAGGAAAACTGTGTAAAGGGAGACCGATAAGGGTCAGAACCTTTAAATCTTTTAAAAGCAAATTCTAAATACTTTTAACGTTTCAACTCGTTATTAAATAATTGGGAACGCATACGTTTGTTCTCGAATCAATAAAGTACCTATTTTCTCATTCTGAAACTTGATTAGCCCGAAAGGAAAACTGTCCCAAATCAAAAATCTGTGTCACGTGCGTCCAAGACTAACCAATATGGATTGAACAGAGAAAACATCGGTATCAGTTGAATGCAATTAGGAATTAAAAAACATTTTATAGTTCTTGTCTAACAAGCTCATCTTACAAGTGAAAACTACTAACAAACCGAATAATAACGAAATCTGGAACGACGGGCTTATGACTATATCTAACCATCGATCAAAATAGTTTTTTTAAGACAGATGGTAGATTTTAATAGGATTAAGGTCAATTTTTTGCTTGTAATTTATGGATTGCGAAAAATGGAAGGTACCGTTATAGGTCCATTGTCATTGAGGAATTTGATTGACATGTATGAGTTTCTGAAACCAATCAGCCAATGAAGTTTAATAATTAAATATACGTCACATATTTTCCGAAGCATTGGGAAAACTCTGCCATAAACATTGTCATGAGCATAATATATCAAAATGATTAATTGCACCGCAAATTACCTTACAAGGAACATTATAGCACCACAAATCATACTACCACACATTTGACTAAAGTTTGTACTAGTTTAATTCAGTTTTTCATTCAGATTACTTTGTCCTATAATGGCATAGTATATTGACTTGTTTGATCTGATACAAAGCGAAGAAAAAAGTGCGAATGTACATAAAAAAATAGCTTGTTCCACAAGTACAAAGAAACGAACGATTTATAGCTTGTATGCGTGTGTAATTTGAGGTGTGGTAGCTACTTATCGGTCATGTAATTGGGTATTCTAAAATCAGAGAAATTAATATGCAATAAACATATCAAATGGAAGTGTATGAGAGATTACGCGCCTTATATAGCCGCGAGAACATATAATAGCTAATATTAAAGAGTACGTGAGCAGGCAAAACTTAAGGATTTTTGTGTCAAAAGAAAAAAATAAAAATCTTAAACCTTAGAGATTTGAGCTGCTTCTACGCTAATCGGCTTTTCAGAGGTTTCTCTGCGAGGTGAGATTAGATTAAATATTATTGTATTCTACAACTTCGCTTCCCATAATCACAACAGCATTCTATTCCTGAATCGTTTAGCAATCTTATCATTTAATTAAGCAAAAAGTAACATCTGCCATGTGTATGAGTCAACGTCAACAATATCCGATATCATGGGAAAATGTACACACAAAACTTCGGTGCTAAGAAACGGCAGTTCATGAAGGATATGCCAGGCCTTCATGCAAGAATTCTGTTTGGCAAGAAGAAAATATACAGAGAAACCGGCTCGAAAATGTCAAGTGGAAGAAATAGACGGGCTTAATGTAACGCAAGATGTGGGAAATAAAAAAACGTAATTTTGAGAATTTAATCAAAATCAATTCATTTTAAAACGCCGGATTGGGGATGGTTCTTCTCTTTCTATTCTAATAAGAACTAAAATTCTGGGAAGTCAAACAAAGGCTTAATAAAGTATTCCGGAACGTTAAAAAAAAAAAGGTTGCATGGCCCGGCTTTCTGGGGCCCACGCACGTGTTTATTTTTCCCCTGAAAGACACAAAGCCGCTTTGAGTAAAAGTTCGCTGGCTCACTTACATAAGGTTCTCCGCTGGGTTAAATGAAGCAGGTCAGTTTCTGTCACCCTCTGTCTCCACATTAAACAAATCACATGAAATTAGCACCTGGATTGTTCGTCAGATTGCGGACAACACGTTTTGAAGAGCAGCGGTAACACCGCGAACCATTCAGAATACCGACTGATTGTGGTTTCATTACAGACAACGGCAAGCCAGGCCAGGCGTAGTCGCTGATGGTACCGGACCCCGTACCACAGTAAGTTAGGAGTTGAACATCGACCGATTCCGAACGACACACACCGAGCGACTTAAAACTAGATCGGATCTTCCGAAGGTTTACTTTAACCGCTGACTTTTTCTGCGGAGTTGTCAGGCCGGATGTGCATATGCCACTGTTCCGTCAAAGAATACGAAATCACACCCCCCACAATGTTTTAAAACTTAATTGTATCTCCAACAGCTTGACGATGACTAGTGCCATATGCCTAGGGTCGAACATTTGGCCGTTCCACAATCCATGCACGCATACATTCTGGCAACAGGGTAATGAAATCCCGACATTACAGGACTAAAAATACACTTATAGAGTTAAAGGCTAAACGTAGAAATCGTACCGCCATCATTTTTGTTTCCTCCTGACCACTAGCGGGCTTTTCCGGCCAGGAGACATGACGTGCCAGTCTGACTGACAGGTAGTGTAGATACACTACCCAACATTTTTCAAGTTTCTTTCATAAGTCTAATGAAAACACTTAATTATCTTGTTAATTTGACTATTACTCAGGCAAAGACATATAACCGTGTTTTCCGCTTTTGATGATGCCTCATCTTGGCGTTCCAGAATGATGGTAAAGATCTTTTAAATATTTCGATTTTTTTTGCTTATTTTTCGTTTATAAAAAAGTACCGCCCTTCTGGGAGAAACCTGGATATGTTTCGATAAGGAGATACGGGGTGGCAAAAGAGAATTTCAATAACGGTTATTGATAGTTTAATTAAATTAATCAGCAACAAGACATATTTTACAAAAAAGGTAAAGTTTTGACCAGTAGCGACAGAAAGGTAATTGTTTTAAGATTTTTCTCTTGGAAATTTTCTGTAATCACTACTGTCTGGACTGCGTCTGGATCTAAATTGGTCGTTGAATATTTAGCCTCATATCATGGCTTAAGTTTTATTGCTTGCGGACGTATTTATAACATCCCCAAATTATTCCATTGATTTCCAAAAAGATTCTGAGGACGACGAATTTCTTTCACCTGACGTTATTAATCTCAGTAGGTGACAACGTCCCCTTAGCCCAGCTGTTTCGGCTCAATAACGGTAAAATGGCAGGACATTTCAGATTTACGAGAAAACCATCAACTACTTAATGTCCTTCTGGCACCGATTACGTATAGAATGTTAGCCCTTTACGTCATAAATTAGGAAAGTACCAGTGTTTCAATCAAATATTGTTGCTCATCATAACAAGAACATGGGCGTAGACCAACATTTTAACAACAAAATCAGCGTCCGATTTAAGAAATGTGGCGATGGCTATGGTTCGCCTTCTGCTGCTTAGAATCAACAATACATAATGCATAACGTGTTTGCAGAACACTGCCGAAATGCGAAAACGTTGGTTTTTCAATCATCTGAAATCAACGAAATTTTTGAGAGAAAGGGTGCATGACAACAAAGCATACGACGGATTCAGTCACTAGTGTCTGAAGTAAACTAAGGACAATGTGCCATATGTCACAGCAGTACAACTAAAATGTGTGAAAAGCTACATAAAACATGAACAGAGTTTTAAAAAAATCAAGTTTTACAATTAGTGCTAATGGAAACTGTTATTTAAAGTACCTAATGAACAGTTCCCATCAGTGTTTCGTGATAGTAACATCATTTTTTTTAACAAACATAAGCAGTTTAAACAACTTAAAAACCAGCGTGTATTTCAAAAGGCAAGGAACATATTTTAAAAATTTAATAAATAATTATGTACGTATATGTACATAGAGGCGAGACAAATCGTTCGTAGACTAGAACTTAAATTTGTCGATAATAATTCGGACCACACCGTATTGCAGTACCATTCACAAGTAAATTAACATAATGGAAATGAATGTAGTTTAGGCAAGTCTTATGATACATATGTACCTATAGATATGTATTAGAAAATTTTGAAACGTAAGTAAAGCAATCACGTCGGGGAGAGTATTTTTGGATTAATGCTTTCTTTGCACTAATTAATAAGAATTTTGTAGCAAAAGAAATCGCAACCAAGAATTTTCGAGGTAGACGATTCATTCTCCTGACCAATTCACCTAAATAAAATAAAATGAAAAAAATTAATT
Organism: Euwallacea fornicatus; assembly: GCF_040115645.1. Lineage (NCBI taxonomy): Eukaryota > Metazoa > Arthropoda > Insecta > Coleoptera > Curculionidae > Euwallacea > Euwallacea fornicatus. The sequence continues at coordinate 620,282 of NC_089543.1, forward strand.
AAAAATTGATCTTTCAATTATCCGGAAGTTATGCTTTGACCCTATCCACAAACCACAACCACCATATAACCCCCTGTATCGACAAAACAAGTTATGGGTAACATTAAATTGCAAAATTATCTGCTGCTCTTTATTATCACGTGAAATGACTTTTAAAACATTATGATGGCAGAGTTAAATTGATGCTATGGAACTGTGAGCGATTTTCCTCTTTAAATGAGCCAATCTACAAATCCAAAATTAAATATCCGCAATAACCGCAAATACCCGAGCAAAACTGATTTTCAAATCAATGGAAGACGATGCAAGCATCTTAACGACTCTTTAAAAAACGAAAATATAAATTTACTCGGTAATTGACTTATTCATAGATTTTCTACTTGAGCAATAACAAACGGTTCAACATCCTATCGAAATCTCCTGTAATCCAGTACAGGAACTAGAATGGCAGTACAGTTGTTATATTTTGCAAAACGGTTGTAACAACTTATACAAACGCAACGTGGAGATATGGTTTAGCATTTTAATTAGCCGTAGTGTACCTGGGCACATAACAGGTTTCCACTCGGTATGTGATCTGGTAATGATGTCATTATATGTAAATGTAACTTATTTAACTACTTGTATTTGGATGTTGTTTTATGCTATACAACTGCAGTGATTTCTGGTGATAACGCTTTTAAAATCGATGTAGCTTCTCTAAAGCTATCTCAGATCTATTGAAGCTAAAATCTAAATTCGTCAAACGCGAAAACATCTACCCAAAGTATCGACGAAGATGGTAAAACAAGGACTCCCGAATCGTGAAAAAAGGCTCAGTAATTGCCGCATGACGTGAATAAACACAGACACACAGTCTTAACGAATCTCAAAATCTATTTTCTTTCTAGCTGCTGTTTATAAATCTTTTAAGTTTTTGATTTCAATTATGGAAACGCCGTGTTACAATTGCTATCAGAAATCAATTAGTTTGGCAGAGAAAAATTGCGTCGTGATTACCTGACAGTCATACTACAAACATGAATGTAGATGTTTTCGTATGGCCAACGTCAATTGATAACTTGAAAAAATAAAATTTTTATTATTTCCTGACTAAAAACATCATAATAATAATTATTCCCATTTGCATAAGTATTGCTTAGATCGCGAGAGTGAGAATATCATTACTGGCGAGTACTCTTTGTGAATGCACACTAAACTTTGAATATAATTGAATTAGAAAGAGGCACTGTTGTTATAATATAAAAAATCAGGATTGCATAACATCCGCTTATGTACTAATATTTTAACAATGTTAATTGGCAAGTAAATTCGTGCCGGGTAACTTTCAAGCAACTAGGTATGGTTTTTAAAGAGTGTATTTTTTTATTCAACCATTATTGCTAAGACGAAGAAGTAGGATGCTGCTTGAATTTTATGACGAAAACTAGCAACCTACACTTTGACCTAATAATGACAAACGATTATGGTTTATCGTAGAAATATACTACGACTGTCCCACTAACTTAACCTTACCTCAAATAAAACGCTATCCTAAACAAACACTGAATTACCTCGGAGAGAAACCCAACTAAGAACTGCCCTACACCACGAACTAGAAGGGGCTGGCTGCGAAAGTGCAATAAATTTTAAAAAGAAAGCTAGTAATGGCTAGTGAAACTGCTAACAACCACCCCTATATGTTTCCAGCAAACCGAAAAAGCCCCATAGAACGTGCACTCAATACTTAGGTAGGTAAACCTAGATCTACCAGCATTAATACACTGGCATACTGAATTGGCTGGACTAATAATTCAACCTGGGAATCGAAAGAAGGGTCCAATTCCTTTCAACGTCAACTAAAGAATAAGTAACCCCCATGCAAGAACTTGCTGAAATGAGGTGAATGCCCCTAAATATTATACAAAGCGTGTTCAGTAGATTAAGTTTGTCTTAGGAATGAGTTTGCATATTATTTTTGCACTGTAATACAGGGCGTTCACGTTGTTCGGTTCCTCTTCAGATAATGGAACGCAATGGGTGTACCTAATGTTGTTCCCTGCTTAAGCACTCACAATCAATTTTACTATTGTTCCTGTAGGGAAATGACAACGTACTTAACCAACAATAAATATTTTAAATAGGAACCGGAGGCAATTGATTAAATAGCAAAGATAACAAAGGAGTTGAATTATTGACGAAATACTTGATAAAAATAGCGCTGACTCAACTTGCCAAACTTGTACATTCTAATGTAAAAATAGAAGAAATGAGAAAAGTTTTTGGAGGGGAATTATATATAAATTTTAAAGAGAAAATTATTGTAGTGCAAAATTAACAAAAAAATTACAAGCTCTTATATGTGAACATAATGGTCCAAAACTTAATGGATAGGTACTTACTGTTAATTCTAAAGCCTTTGTTTCAATTTCAGTCTTTGTGTATTTGGCTCTAAAATCCAGGGGCTGAAGGCAGGACTCCATTATTTTAAACCAACTCCGCAAACATTTAAGTTCGTGGTCGATATCTGAAAATGTAAATACATCCTTTATTACGACGAATTTAATAGCAAGAAACCTGAATCCTTAAGAGTTTTCTTCAGGGTGGATAATCGCCATTTGAAGGAAAAGATCTAAGAATACCAAAGTTTCTATTTCGCCTAAAAACGATCCTTGACAAATTCATAATGCGTAGTTTTTTCTTCCATTTGTACAGTCGCAGATTAGACCATCGGAGCGTTAAATAAGAAAAAAACAGTAAATACCTCAAAAGTAACTGTTACGTGTTTTTACCAAGATGTTTGTTCAGTAGTTAGATATTTACAATCATAATCATGATAGCTGCATTTTACAATAACTTTGAGATTGCGTGTTCCTGAAACCAAAATTACACGGCAAAAACCTCAAGCGGCGCAATTTAAATTTTACACCTGAACTGTCAGGCGTCCTGCTACAAGTATTATTCACTTTTTAACATAAAATGTATTAACAGAAAAGCACTTATCCATTAGTGTAAACGCCCACCTTCTTCTAAGGTCTAATCGTCTAATTTTGCTTGACCTAAATTTTTGGTAGAGCATATGAGTGTGAGAATATTTAAGTTAAGCACCTCTGTGTCAATGAAAATGAATAAAAATGCTCGAAAGTGTAGTCAAGAGGACGCAACAATATTACGACTTTCAGGCAGGTAAAAAAAATTCATAAACCGGCTATCATACGCCTACTTATATTGGTACTCTTTGAAGTTACCTGGTATATTAATCAATGAGCCGAGTCTTTATGGGTAAATACCATAAACGCCTTCTAGTGGCAAGTGGATAAACTCTGTATAGATTTCTTACACGCTCATTTATATCTTCTGCAATTTAACTACATGATAAAGTAGGCATTTTCTGACGCTATATTTGAATAAAACTGTTTTGAACTATTTTTCGCTTATTTTATGTATTATCCATAAAGTGAATAAAACTAAAACAGAAAATTGTTGATAAATTTAGGGAAATGTCTTGAAACGCTGTGGAGAAGGCGTAATCACCATTAAGTTTTGCTTTGGTCGCAGGGACGCGCGAAAATGTACCATCAAACGTGCGTTACGCAGATTGATTTTAACATTAAATTTACCAGATACCTAGACCACAATTTTTATTCGTGAAATTATTCATCTCATATCGTCTTTAGTAGTGGGTTAGAGAACATATGGACAATCTTCTGACTTTGTATAAATTACAATAAAATATATTAAAATAACATGGCAAACCATTACCTTTTTTTGCCTTTTAAGTTAGTTATATTATTATTGTAACTGCTTTGAAAAGTCAGATAATAAACCAAATCATATTTCATCAACATTAAATAGGAGGTTTTGTTAATAAACTTTCATAATTAGTCCAGTAAATCAGAATGCACTAAATAACATCGTAAGGAATCTTAAGGGTATATCAAGTAGCGGTCCCGGTGAGTTATCAGTAAATATTTTAACGCTTATCATTCCAAGAGCATGCAAATCACTGATATCTATTATAATTAATTCCTTAAAATTTGAAATTTACCAAATCAAATAAAGAAACAATTAATTATTTCCGTGCACTAGCAAAATGATCAATCTAATAGCGAAAATTGTCGACCCGTAAGTTTTCTTACTTCGTTTTGAGAAGTATTAAAGAAAGTCAACCTATTTAACGACAGTCAGCATGATTATGTATAGGGTAAATTAACACAAACAGCAAGGTTTACTTTTATTAATAACATATTAATCTCATTAGAGGAGAGAAAGATACCCATAAGTATATTTCTAGACCTAGGTAAAGGTGACATTAAGCCATAGAATTCTAATAGAAAAATTGAAAATCTTGAAATAAAAGGCAATTCTATTGAATTAATAGAGTCATATTTGCCAGATAAGGAACAAATCATAGGAAGTGATATAGGTCGTGATAGAAGTATGTCAAGAATGTTTAAAACCAACTATCGAGTTCCTCAAGGAAGCATACCTGTTTCAGTACTTTTCATAATTTACATTTATAATATTTCAGATGTAACCCGCCTCAATATACCAAATACCATTATTAACTATGGTGAGGATACTACTTTTTTAAGATCAACAATGGATTGCAATGCACTTTATCGGGATGTCGATGCCTTATTGGTTACAGCTAATGAATGATTTTTTGAAAACAAACTAATAGTTAACAACACGATACCCAAAGTAATAGCGTGGCTAGTAATTGCTGTGCCCTCTTATATTTCCAATAGGACATTGCAGGTCACAGTAGAAAGTTTTTATCTTGTGATTTAAATGCTCGTGTTCATTACGGCACAATTCCATCCCCCACTGCTCTATTGACTGTTGATTGCCTATATCCTCAAATTTCCATTGACAACACTCAATCTGTATGCAGCTGACACTACTTTTTACAGCAGTACCTACTATGCTTAAGCTGCAAAACAACACCCAATATACTACTTATACCATTTTTTTAAAATTAATGGAAGCTCAAAGTAAATGTAACGAAGACGGACCGTACAGTTTTTACGGGAAAAAAAAATCCAAAAACAGAATAATCACCCTATGAACTGTGTAAAATATATCTATCCAACTCTACAAAACAATAAAATACTTGGGCAATATACTAGATATGCATGTTTTTTTACCTCAACGGAAGATGCTGACTAAATCATTTTGAGTTGATTTTTACCTTACTATAATTCTATTTTCCAGCATTGGCGTATAATGTGGAAATGAGCATATTAAAATTGTAAAATGCTTTCATTGTATGTCAAATTCTTGCCTTTTTTGCGGATTTTGGCCACAAAAGTTCAGTAAACATTTTATAATAAATTATCCTGCTTAAGCCATTTCATACATATTTTAAATGTCTCCTGTACACACGTTTTCCAGCGAATGGTTTCCAAATTTCTATCTTAACGTTTGAGCTCAGGTGTATAAATGTCTTCCTAACTAACTACAAACTTGTCCATAATTCCTAATTTTAAGATTTTCTGTAAGTATTTACACACTTAACTGGCTCATCATAAATATTTTTACTATCCATTGCATTGATCCTCTCTTAATTCTCATAATAGGTAACAAACAAAATGGTATCGTATCTATTCGTTCCACGATTTTGACCTATCGAGATTTAATAAAGAATTTAAAAAAAAAGCATTTTTTATACAGGGCCTGAAACCAATCTTCCAAATAAGATTAAAAAAAGTGTCAAATGTCCCTGAGCTCGATAAAATTATAGCGAGGTTTTAATTATCGAAACGCAAAAACCGCGATAACTCTTGAGGGAAAAAAATCATGGGTTTGAATACTTTTCAAAAAGTATTTTTCCTACCCAAACAATTATCCTGATCACATAAATCGCAATCGGACGGCCCCAAAATGCTGAGGATAGAATCCCATTTTGAGTTCAGGTGTGTAGTCCTCCAGCCCACTTCTTCTTGGACTTCTGGATACAACTGAACCAGTTGACTAGCTTGATCGTTAAATAATTTCAGGGATGAGCTTTTTTCAAGGACCTTGTTTACACAACGCTAAAACATACATTGATTAAGACTTATTCATTAATCAATTTTAAACTTACTGCTCGCAAAGCTTTATCTGTAATATTTTCTTCTTTCCCGTAGATAGTCTCTTGAACACTATTTAACCAAGAATAGAGTTCTGAGAACTGGGAATAGAACTCCTTTAAAGTCCATGTTCCTGTGTGTATTGATAAGTCACCATTCACTTCCTGTAACGATTGAAAACTTTGCATTCACCATCTCATCGAGCAACGTAATAGTTTATACAAACCTGACACTTATCTATAAGATGGTTGTCCATTATATAATTGTAGTTGGCCTGTAAAACAGACCAAAACTCTTCTCTTTGATCGCTTGCAGTACTTCCCCATGATCTCCTAACGGCTGTCGCCTTTACTCGATTTTTTGTTAAACTGTTAAATTGCCTAGGCTTCACTAATCTTTCTGGTGTGTTCTCACTTGGGGTCTGCTGTAGAGACGACAAGGAAAAACTATTCTTTAGCGAGGAGTTTTCAAAACCTGAAAAATAAGTTACTATTAGAAATTGGTCTTTACTAGGTGAGTGTTATTATTGGCTGCGCTCACGAGATTCAGCCAATTACTACAAATACTTCAGGGCAAAGACATTCTAACGACCTTAGTGAGTCAATGCGAGATCCAGGCATCCTGTGCTCGGATTTTATTAATAACCACAAAGCAAAAGAACTCTTTTGGAAGATCAAATAGTTTCCAAGTAATTTAGGAAGGTGGAATGGCGTTCAGACGGAAATGGCGAATATTTTGTTATTGCATTATTTAGTAGGTACTTTGGCTCCTTCGTTCACAAAAATAAATGTTTAACCGCAAGATGTTATATCGAGTCGACTTGATTGTTAACTACATGAATGGTTTAAGTTTATTCCGAGTAGACATATTTGCTAGGTAAACTTCAATTAATTTTACACATTTCGTTAAAACTTTCCAAGTGAGAAACAAAATATAAAAAATAATTACTACCGGTAATGAGATTTTAAGTAATAATGCTGACGTTAATGAGCTCTTTAAGATGGTTTGAACTCTATTGAAATAGTATAGTATAGCACTAACATATTAAAATTTGAAAGTGTCACAAGTTATTGCTTACAAAGCAAAATTATTTGTGCATTTTGCTTTAAAGAATAAGCGCGCTTAAACCATTAACATTAATAGTCCCTGCGTGTACACAGCAGTCATTGTGTGAACAACACAAGACAAGTAAAAATCCCAAGAATTTCGATAATCGCTTTTACAATCAGTTAATATAATTATTAAACGAATCCGCGATCAATTTTATCGATAAGCACCTGTGAAGGAATAATATAATTGCTTTCCAGAAAGACAGATAAGGAAACGTGGATGTGAATTATCTCGTTGGGTCCTCCCTTCGCATGCATGCCCTGAGGCCTCTCAGCTTCGTGGTCTTCATTTGCTTATAGAAACAACCATTTTCACCCAGGTTATAAGAAGTAGAAGAAAAGCACTAGTTAAAATCGTTGAAGTAGGTTAATACAGAAATTATCATCGTCTGATGGTATGAATTTATTTTCCTGAAAAACTTTTAATTAAACTTTATGAATCAGCATAACAGCTTTAAAAACGTCGACAATTAGTCAGCATCCTCTGTTATTTCCCATTAAGACAATCACTCGTAATGACCGTTGATCGAGCGAGTTTAAGCCTAATATTAATATGTAAGCAGGGCAGTGATTACTTTCATTCCCACAATTTTCAACAAATTTTCAAATTTTAATTGGCCCAGGTACAGTTAGCTGAGAAATAATTCATACCTTATTTTCGCCAAACCAGAAAACATGAACCTGCTCAATTAAAATTATTCAAATGACTATCAGACTTTGATCTCATGTACAATTTCTAAACGAATTACCGATATTTATTTATAGACCGCGTAACAAACTGTCTGGTAAAATGGTAAGAATATAAGGAAATTGGTGTATATTGCATGTAGTGAACTTGGGAAGTGTGTCACTCACTCATTCGATACATTTATTAATTATAGGATTGGTTATAATAATTTAACAAACCAACATAATCTAAGATCTTACAGTAGATTTATTAAAGTATTAGCCTCCGACATTTCAGTAACAATTTCTATCGATTTCTAATCAGTTAGTTTTGGAGAATATCAAGCAACTAACAAAGTCACAGAAAAAATACATTTAATATGATGTTTTGTGTAATAGATTATTCATTCAAAAAGGTTGCATATTGGATACCTTTTTGGGAACTATAATTATCAAGATATCTATCTTCAAATTATGAGCAATTTGGACTCAGATGCTGAAGTGTTAACATTCAAGTAACTAAATCGTTCATATTAGGAAGTGACTTCGTTTACACCAATGATGTAGCCTAATTTTCCAGTTGAACTCATACAGGGGTTTTGGACAAGGAAGTACATTTCGAATAGTTGAATATGAAGATGGTCTACAGGGTGGTTCAGTTTTAATCTCAACTCTAGGAAGCGGTAAAACATAGAGTAAAGACAACGACTTTGGGGGAAAACATTACTTGAAAATCCACCTCATCGGGCTCTTAACATTATTGCGAAAATCCATAGTTACATTTTTTTTAAAGTTAGGGTTCCATTTTCCCATCAAAACTTTTTGCAGTAGGATATTGACCGCGAATTTGTTCACATAAGAATTAATTGCCTCTTGCAATAAACAACGAAATTCCATTAATGCAATTGGTGGAAAGAATAAGATTGAAAAATTGGAAATTCGTGTCAAAAGTACAAATTCGGTGCTTCAGCTCAGGACTAAGGCAGTAAAAGATTTTAAAATTTCGATTCCAGTTATTAAAATCCACTAATAAAAAATCCGAATTCAGTTCGTGAACGTGAAATTGCACATTACAAGATGTATTCGTTTTAATACACATAAATATTTTGATGACACATGACCATATGTCGGTATTGAATGTTTTAGCAAGGCTTGTGATGTAAACGTGAGTAACTGTTTAATAAAAACTTGTATCTGTAGGTATTGAGAATATTTATTATTATTATTATTATTATTATTAATAACCTGCACACACAGAGCTAAATGAACGTTTATCTTTTCATTTATAGCATTAGAAATGTTTAAGTACCTGAGAAATGAAGACCTTTTACATCGATCATTAATCAACTGTCAATATATTATTCCTGGCCTTTTATAGTAATGTGAATGCATTTAACAATTAAACGAAAAATTTAATTAGTCGAAAACACATACCGAAATCAGAAATGTTAACACCTTATTGAACGTCTACAGCCATAGCTTGAACATAAGATCTACTTTGCACCAAGAAATCCAACGACAACATTCATGAACGCCATATATTTTTAGTACCTAATGAGAAATTTACAAAGTCATGTACATGCATTTATTGAACAAGAAGTGTAACTATTCGTTTGAATAAATCTTTAGATCCTTTCCAATTTAATATTTATATAAACGACCAACTAATTACATACAAACCACACAATGGAAGAAAAGAAGCGACCGACCCGATTTAGAGATTTAAGAGTAAATATAAAATGGCACCGGCTAATCTGAAAGTTGATACCTATAAATCCTTTTATGGGAGACTAGGAAAGAGTAGTACGGTTGAATAGTGACAGTAAAAACCATTGTGTAACTCGCCTATTTAAATAATTTGATGAAGTTGGTAGGCTCGATTTGGAAAATTTTTAAAAGCACAACGTACGTGTTTAACGTAAGTAACGCGGGCAGAGATAAGTTGCCTTTTAAGCTTACGACTGTTTTTGTATTAATCAATTTCGTTCAAAATAATCATTCGGTTGGGCAACACTGAATAATCAGTGGGGGAGCTCCGGCATTTTAATTCAGGAAATAATAATTAGAAGATTAAGTGGCCCTATAAACAGACATAAATGCTAAGAGAAAGTATTTTTTGTTTAAACGTTCATAAAAGTAACTATGTTTTTTATTTGTACAGAGAGCAACCACAGGAAGCACCACTAAAATAGCTTATCCAAAACTTCCTGGAAGTCGTTTCCGTTGAATTAGGAATGCGTCTTCTCAAGATCTCCCAAGACAGACGGCGTCATTTTAAATATATCGAGTGACGAAAAGTTTTTATGCCTTGTCCTTTAAAATGTCAATTTCCTAAAGGTTGCATTTAGAACTAAAATTAAAAATGCTAAAAATATGCTCCAGATGCATTCGACTCTCCTGCGCGAAGTCTGGAACTAATTCGAAAATTCTTATCTTAAATGGAGAGCAAATTAAGGGAAAGTATTTCCAGCTAATTTGCCGATTATGAGCTTCAATGAAGACCTTTACTACATCGTTAACAGTTTAATGATAAAAGCCCTGTATTCACGTTTAAGCATCATAAAAGAAAGCTAGTTATGATGCATATTTGATTAGAGAGTGCCGAAACGTGAGCTATCATTTTTTCTCCATTTGGGAATCCAATTGAGACATTATTTCTTGTTAAGGTTACTGTATAGAAGTGGCTGAAGAGGGAACAAACAGGATTCAATTGATTGAAAACATTATGTATTCTCAAACCATGTCGCTTAAGGTTGGCCTCTTGTGCTCAAAAGCGTAACACATGCTTTCTAAATGCTAAAAGTGAACAGTGCAGACTAATTTTAACTTTCAAAGTTATTTCTTCGAATGTCTATTGGACAGCGGGATGCTTAAGAGTTGAGCAATCTCAAACATTGGTTTTACGAGTGTACTATGAAGGCCTCTCGCCATAGAACCATTAAAATGAACCGCTATCCGAAGTGAACTGGCTCTATTTATATTAAATATTACACGGGTCTTTACTAAAAATACTTTTCAGATTTCAGGCCCACGACGATTTTGAAAATGCAGTTATGTTTTATACGAGTGAAGAAATGTTATTTTTAGTGAAAGCTAACCAAAATAAACATATTAGAGATGTCAAATTTTCGCCTTGTTCTTGCCCACACATATGTCATTTACGGATAGTTATAGTTGTAGCAGTTGAGTAAATTTTTTGTGTAAGAACTGGAAAAACATAATGTGAAATTTAATGAACATACGACAAATAAATACACAGGGTGTTCCTGGAATTGCGGTACAACGCTCGAACAAATATTCCTGAACCAAAAATAAGGCGTTCTAGGTAAACATGGCTATGTCCAATGTGGCTTTGTTTCGCCGCTGCAGGGCATCTATGTTCTCAAATTAATATCGTGTTTTCGTAATAATTGCTAAATGCTTTTATCGATTTTCACTAAGTTTGGGACTAAGAGTTACTAATAAAAATTCACATGTTTTGACGTGAGCGGGATCTTTTTAATACGAGGAAATATTAAAAATAGCGCGTGGTTTCTAAATAAATTAAAGTTTGTATTTTCGTTACCCCCTGTAGGAGTGACTAATTCTTTCTCTGCAACAAGCTGAGCTTATTTTGAAATTTTTCTGTCACTTGTAAAATTTTCGTCAGACATATACAGTGACTCGAAATGAAAATGATACACCTGTATTGAAATCGCTATTTATTAATAAACTTTCTTTTATTTAGCAATAAACTGAGGTACTAAATTTTTAAAATATTTTACTACCTCTGTTATATCTTGTATCTCTGTTGTAATCTCAAAATTAAGATATGATACAGGTCAATTTTACGATGGTAGAATATTTGTGAATGCAAAAAAATGTTCAAAAATGCAAATAATTAACATTTCTTGTTGACTTATATTTATATTTGTTAAAATTTAGTTTAAAATCAACATGGGAACACATACCACTGTGAGAGAATGTGAGTTACTAATTAGTCATCATAAATAACGCAAGTCTATTAGAGCAATCGCCGATATTCTACAAACAAGCACTGCAACAATACAACACATCATAGAAAGGTTTAAAAGTGAGGGAAGATTAAGAAATCCGATAAGAAAAAGCCCGGGAAAAATTTTTATTGGTGCTAACGAACGATGGATTGTGCGATATGTAAAAAGAAATCCCTTAATAAGTGCCACCACAATGGCTATAGAAGGTGAAAAGCATTTACACAAGTCAGTGAATCCAAAAACCATAAAAATAGTTTTGTGAAAACATTAATTCCATGGTCGGTTACTAAAAAAAAAGCCGTTCATTAATCTGAAGAAACAAAAAATCAAAGTACAATTTGCCAAACAGCATTTGGATAAAATAGACGAGTTTTGGAAAAGGGTTTTAATTTTAAATGAAAGTAAATTCAACCTCTTTGGATCGGATGGATGTAGTTTTGTTTGGAGGAAAATCGGTAAACCACTAAAAAAAGTAAAATCAAGAGCCACTGTTAAACACGAACAAGGGAGTGTGATAGTTTGGGGCCGTATGTCCAGGGCTGGAACAGGAAAGCTGCATTTCAACGATCGCACCATGGACAGGCATGTTTATTTGAAGAGCAAAATTTACATTCGAGCGTAGAAAAACTGAACATTTCTAACTACTTCGTATTCTACTAGGACAACAGCTCGAAGCATAGCGCCCAAATTTTGTGTCCCCAAAAATTGTGAAAGAGTAAATTTTGTATAACTGTCCTCATATAATTAAAACACCACCGCAATCCCCCGACGTTAACGTCATAGAAAATCTTTACGGTAAATTGGAAGTAGAAATTAGGAAACATAAAATTTCCAATAAAGACTAATTAAAACGCGCTCTTATCTAAGAATGGGAGAAAATTTCCTCTGATTTCATTAAAGTTAGTAGAATGGATCCCAAATCGTCCTCGTGAAGTTATCTTAGCTAAGGGGCTACCAAGTAAATAATAATTTATTACAAAAACGATTCAAAAAGAACCGTATCATTTTAATTTTGAGATTCGTTTTAAAAGCGAAAAGAACTTAATTTTTTCCTTATATTTGTAATATTTTTAAAAATTTTTTAATTGTGGATATTATAGAACAGCTGGAGCATAATATTTTTCAAATTTTGTACCCTAGTTTATTGTTAAGTAAATTAAAATTTATTAATAAATCGTGATTTCAATTGAGGTGTATCATTTTCGCTTTGAGCCATTATAATTTTCCAACAAAAAATTATTTACGATACCTTGCAATTTATCATTGTTGTGAAAACAGTGCTAAAACATTATGTTTTGTTCACCACGTACAATAATAAAATAAATATTTAGTTCATCTGACGTACCGATAGTGTTTACTATCTTCGTCGATTGGAGTTGAGTTTATTGTATATTGTATATACAGTGAGTCTCATTCAAAACCGTGCAGTCCATTGGTGTAAGAACTCAAATGGATTAAAGCAATAAAATGCGAAATACCTTTAACTTTTTTATTACTAGATTGCAGATAAATCTCTAATTAAACAACTCTATGATTGTTTTATAAGGCAAAATTATAGATATTCAAAAATTGAATATTTTATCAATTTGTTGTCAAAAAATAATCGCACTGAAAATCGTGCACTCCAGAACATTTATTAAAAACTAGTCATTTTTATCGTTTAACGTTTGTGTTAATATTTCGTTGGATAACCCTTATTATTTTCAACAGCTTTTAGCCTATTAGTCATCGACCAAATTAATTTTTCTGTAAAGCTTGCATCAATTTTAATCCACTCTCCTTCTAGAACCTTCCTCAATTCATTTCTATTAGAAATATGATGTTTGCGAACTCGCCAATCCAGTTCATTCCATACATTTTCTATGAGGTTTAAGTCAGGAGACTGTGGAGGTGTTTTTATGACATGTGGACAATTATACAGGGTGTCCTCGAATTACGTGGCCAAAATAATACCGCAGATTGTTTGAGTGAAAATAAGTCGATTTAACTAAACTTCCCTCAGTCCAAAAGTTGATAATTATGGAGCTACAGGGTGTTAAAGTTGAAAAAAAAAATCACATTTTCTTTAATATCTTTCGATTTCTTTGAGTTAATTTCACGAAATTTCATATTTGAGGGTGTTTTAGGATACGAAATTCAAATTTATTAACGATTTAGTTGTTTCTTCTAGGGGGCGCCACAAGCGACCATTAGGACACATTTAAATCTCTGTAACTTTTTCGTGCCACGGTGTATATTATTTTGGTATTTAAAAACCTTTTTCCCTACCTTTTATACTTAGAAAAGGTATACTTTATTGACGTCGCTAGAAGCAACGGTTTTGGAGAAAAATGCATCTAAGCCTGATGATGCATGCAAATTACCTTAAAATTATTTTCCGTTAAAAAAAATTAAGTTTTTCAAAAATAATTATTAGTAAAGGTATAACAATAAGTTTTCAAAATCAGATATTATTTTGACTATTACAACGGCAAAGTCCATAAACCAACAGCATATCCACCATTTCAGAATAAGTGAATTTATTGGCCATACTTATGGATATTTACAGGAACAAGAAGCGAAACTGACAAGAAAAACTGAGGGCTAAATAAAAAAACTGACATTTGAGAAACAAATTCAAGTGTTAAAATGTCAATTAAAAACATAGCCAACTGAATTATTTACTTAAAAGCGCTAACGCAAATATGCAGCGCATTAGAATTATGCGTTTTTCTCCAAAACCGTTGCTTCTAGCGACGTCAATAAAGTTTACCTTTTCCAAGTATAAAAGGTAGGGAAAAAGGTTTTTAAATACCAAAATAATATACACCGTGGCACGAAAAAGTTACAGAGATTTAAATGTGTCCTAATGGTCGCTTGTGGCGCCCCCTAGAAGAAACAACTAAATCGTTAATAAATTTGAATTTCGTATCCTAAAACACCCTCAAATATGAAATTTCGTGAAATTAACTCAAAGAAATCGAAAGATATTAAAGAAAATGTGATTTTTTTTTTCAACTTTAACACCCTGTAGCTCCATAATTATCAACTTTTGGACTGAGGGAAGTTTAGTTAAATCGACTTATTTTCACTCAAACAATCTGCGGTATTATTTTGGCCACGTAATTCGAGGACACCCTGTATAACAACCACTCTTTAACAATATAGGCGCTGTGTTTTGGGTCGTTATCTTGATAAAAGTGAAACGTTTTTGTTATTCCTAATTTTTCAGCACTTAGTTTCAAATGTTGCTTTAAAATGTTCAAGTACCAGAATTTATCCATATTTCCTTCTATAAAATGAAGGTTGCCAACACCTGAAGCACCTACACAACCCCACACCATTAGCGATCCGCCCCCATGTTTGACCCTTGAGCGAAGATTTTCCTTTTTCAGCTCTTCATTAACTCTTCTCCAAACCATAACTTTACCATCCCATCCAAATACATTAAATTTGCTTTCGTCGGTAAAGATAACGTGTTTCCAAAACTCATAGTCTTTATGCATATATCTTCTAGCGTATTCTAAACGGAGCTTACGATTTTTTTCACTAACATAAGGCTTCTTTCTTGCTATTCGGCCATTATAGCCATTTTTTCGTAAAACTCTGCGAACAGTTTCCGCACTTATCACTTTGTTTAAATTAATTTCAATGTCAGTTACAAGTTTAGGGGCACTAATTTTTGGATTATATTTGACTTGTCTCAATATCCAACGTTCATCTTGCACCGTTAACTTCTTCTTATGGCTGACTCGGACCTTATTAGATATACGATTAAACTTTTTGTATCGTTCTTTTATCGACTGAATAGTAGTATTGCTCTTGTTAAGTATTTCGGCAATTTTTCCTTGACTTTTTCCTTGATTATAATGAAAAATTACAAGTTTTCTTTCTTCGATGGTCGTTTGCTTTTTTCCACTCATTATTTAGAACTTTTTAACAAATTTTGAACAAAATTATCAACCATTGGCACTTAATAAATGAGTTTAATTAAATTTGTAAGTACAACAAAAATATCCATAACTTAATTATCGAACACATCAGCTGCACGATTTTGATTGAGAGCTAACAACAACGAGCAGTAACATGTTTTTTTGTCTGCCTAAGGTAACTTCATGTTTACGGATTTAGTTGATATTTTTAAAAACACAATATAAGGGTTACCAATCGTCATGAAAATAAGCATTGTTTATTTCAAGGTTTATGATTTAAATAAAAAGTCATATAATTTAAATGAGTGCACGATTTTGAATGTGACACACTGTATATTTTTTGGTTTTTTACAATGGAACATTTATCTATCTCTAAGAATGTTGACGTGCTTTTAATATATCGATTTTGTGAGGCAAATGGACGTATGAGCGTCAGAGTTCTACTGTAACAAATATCCAAATAGCAGACTTCCGAATTATCACACTTTCGCGAGAGTTGAGAGACAACTTAGGGAAAAGGGTAGTTTTAATTCAAATAAAGTTAATCGAAAACATCAACGCCAAAAAGAAAGAAAAAATCAAGATCGTACAGTCCTTTCCCTGTTGATTGGTAAATATCTATGGAAGCAGAAGGTATCAACGAAACCCATTCCTAATCGAGTTCCTAATAATTCCTAATATAAAGGCAAATGATAAGAAAGCTTCCAGGATGTTCATAGAGAGATAGAATTACGTTTACAGTAGGTCAAAAAAGAATTCGTTCACCTCGGTAAATATCAGCTATTTTGAGAGACTAAAAACAAAAAAGTTTGAATTTTTTTACTAATTTATGCAAAAAACGATAAACTCACAATGCCTCTTTGGACATAAAGAAAATTAACATTAAAGTCCTCCAGGTATACCCAAAAAAGTAATCATACACCATAATTTTTTTACTTTTATAAGATAGAACAAATAAATAATATTTTAATTCATATCTAGTTCGATACTCTTTTTGCATCAAGAACAGCTTGGAAATGCATCGGCATCGATTCCACTAAATTATTGGTGATTTCTTCTGGTATTTTATCGCATTATTCTAAAATTGCATCGCAAAACTGCCGTTTATTGGATATTTCCTTTTTTCTAATCTACCTTTCAGATGCTCCCATAAATGCTCAATCGGGTTAAGGTCAGGCGATTGTGGGTTTTTTTTTTAGCAAATGAGAAGTATTGCATAATAGCCATTCTCTTGGACTAGCTTCGACGAGTGCTTGAGGTTATTATTTTGTTGAAAATAAAACTGATTCTCCAGACCAACTTTGTCAGCACTAGATTTTGAATTATTGGTTAGGATACCTCTGTAGACGAATTTATCCATGTGTCCTTAGTTCAATGTAATGTTACACACACCCCTATCAGCCATATACTCCCAGACCATTTCATATCCACAGCCATGCATCACTGTTGGCTTTAAATTACGCTTATTCACTCTTTCTCCGGGTTTTTTTCCACACTGTTTTGACCTCATAGGATTCAAATAAGTTATATTTACTCTCATCAGAGAAAACCACCTGTTTCCAAAATCCAATAGACCTATTTAAATATTCAAGAATATAATGAATATTCAAGCGAATGCAATCCGTTTCTTTCTATTTCCTTTACTTATCCATGGCTTCTTTGCGGGCCCTCCACCGTTTTATCCCATTCTTCTTATGTAACGTCTAATTGTCTCGGGATGAATTTTTTGCCCAGTGGTCTTCTTCAATTCTGCTACGTGATATAGGGCACTTACATAACGTTGTTTTTAATTTGTCTTAAAATAAAGTTTTCATTCCGTTGAGTTATCTTCAATGACTTTTTCAGAGAGTTTAAAATTACTTGGAGATCCTGTTGATTTGTACTTCTTAATGATGTATCAAATGATAGAAAAACTTATTCCAACGTTTTTAGAAATACCTCTATAAGATTTCCCAACTTGATGCAGTTTTACTATAACTTTTTTGAGGTCTACGCTAAATTCTTTATTTTTTCGACCCATAACAGCTCTTCAAACTGTACTTTTAAACAAAATGATGTTAAATGAACCAACAAATACAGGGGGTGCTTCCTAAGTACGGTACTTAACTTCGGGAGCGTATTCTACAGCTAAAATAAAGGTAATTTTGTTACATAAACTATATACCAAAAATGCTTCGTTGTGGAAATACAGGGTGTGCAAATTTCTTTAAAAAATCACAATTTTTTAAATATTTCCGAAACTACTTGAGACATTTTAATGAAATTTTGCAGGATTTGAGAGTTAGCAACGGTACATATTTTACGCTAAAAACAGTGGCTGTTGTGTAACCAGTGGCGTGCGAACAGGATAATTGCCCGATATTCTAAAGGAAAAATGTAGTGCGCCGCTGTTCTTTTCCAATATTTTTTTCCCTTTTTTAATTATGTGTTCGATTTGGAAGAAAAAAGGTTTCCTGACTTTTTTCGTAGGACGCACCGTTTTCAAGTAATTAAATAAAAAAACATTGTGGCTAAATTTTTTCATACTTTTTTATTATTCTTAAGAGAAGAAATACTTGTATGCAGATATGAATTTTTTTGTTGTGTACTTACCTGTTTGGTAGCGAAATTGTCGACATTTTACTAGTCACCAATACCGTTTATTTATCTGTACGTGACACATTAAATTTCAGACAATAAAATTTTCGCACCCTGTATTTCCGCAACGAAGCATTTTTGGGATATAGTTTATATAACAAAATTACCTTTATTTTAGCAGTAGAATATGCTCCCGAAGTTATGTATCGTACTTATTAAACGCCTTGTATTTATGGGGTGGTAGTGACAAGAAGAATGTTTCCCAAAAATACGAAACAAAGTGTATGAATACTTTCTTGGGTATACCCGGGGAACTTTAATGTTAATTTTCTTCATGACCAAAGAGACATTGTGAGTTTAATCTTTTTTGTACGTGAAGATGATCCTTTTTTGAATAAATGAATTAAAAAAATCTAAATTTTTTTGTTTTTATTCTCTCAAAATGGCTGATGTATGATATTCGTCGAGGTGTGCGAATACTTTTTTGACCTACTGAATATACAGTGAATCCCAAAAATATTCGGACGCGCTCTTTTTACAGATTTCACGAGTCCTAATTAAACATATTAGTTATTTTTTTATTTTTTTTACGTTAGAAATGTCTTTATCGACCATCTATTTAGCGGTCTGCATAAAAAAAAGAATGCGAAATCATAATAGTTTATATTGAAATTTCAAGAAAAAGTCTAGAGAACCATCAAACGGGTCACAAAAATATTCGGACGATACACACAACAAAATGATTCATAGCAAAAAAAGAATTCTTACGCATTTGCATGCATTTGTTGATTGCTAAATACAGATATCGCAGAGTAAAATTAGAGATAATATCCATCATGGGTCGGGTACCAAACAAAAGTAATGTTAGTTTTGATAAATGGCAATTAGTAATATTTCATTACGAAAAAGGTAATTCCTATAAAAAGATTGGAGAAATGCTCCAATTAAGTAAGAGCACAGTTGGAGACATTGTAAAACGTTATAAAAATGAAGATAGAATACTTTCAAAAAAACAAACGGGTCGACCAAAATTGTTAAATGATAGGGACAACCGCTTCATAATGAGAACCATTAAGAAAAACCCTAAAGTTAGTGCTCCAAAATTGAAGACCTTATTGGAAAATCATTCCAATAAAATAGTTAGCACTGAAACCATTCGTCGGTCTATCAGAAGCCATGGATATCACGGAAGGGTATGCAGAAAAAAACCATGGCTCAGCAGTAAAAATGTAAAAGTTCGAATCAATTTTGCTAAAGAATTCATTTCCAAACCAGACAATTATTGGAATGATGAAATTTTTTGTGATGAATCGAAATTTAATATTTTTGGCTCAGACGGACGTCAAATGGTATGGAGGAAAGCAAATGCAGAACTACAGAGACGACATCTTTGTCCTACAGTAAAACATGGAGGAGGTTCAGTTTTGGTTTGGGGGTGTATATCATCACTAGGAGTTGGTGAATTAGTTTTCATTGATGGTATTATGGACAAAAATGCATATTTAAGTATTCTAAGACAAAATTTACGGAAAAGTGCGGAAAACATGGGCATATTAAATTCGTTCAAGCTATACCAAGACGATGATCCAAAACATACCGCTCATATTGTTCGTGAATGGCTGTTGTACAATTGTCCTAAAGTCCTTAAAACCCCTCCCCAATCTCCAGACTTAAACCCGATAGAAAATGTACGGCATTAATCGGAAGAACAACTTAGAAAACATGAAATTACATCAAAAACAATATTAAAAACCAGGTTGCGAGAAAAATGGAATAAAATTAATTTAAATTATTTAAGAAAAATTGCATCTTCTATGCCTAAACGTTTGAAAAGTGTAGTTGAAGCGAAAGGTGGCCATACAAAATACTAAATTAATTAATTAGGTTAATTATATATCTTTAAATCAATTATATAGATATTGTAGTTATATGTTAGTTATTACCGTCCGAATATTTTTGTGACCCGTTTAATGGTTCTCTAGATTATTTCTTGAAATTTCAATATAAACTATTATGATTTCGCATTCCTTTTTTATGCAGACCCCTAAATAGATGGTTGATAGAGACATTTCTAACGTAAAAAAAATGAAAAAATAACTAATATGTTTAATTAGGACTCGTGAAATCTGTAAAAAAGCGCGTCCGAATATTTTTGGGATTCACTGTATTTATTACAAATATCGAAATAGTTGCCTGCAGAACTCAGAAATGTGCTAATAATAAAACTAAAAATGCTGAACAATTTGATGAAGGAAGGAATGCTCCTGCGGGATCCCAACATGATGCTAATGGCTATTGTTCATAAAAGAATTAAATTTATAAGCTCGCATAAATTATCCAGCCCTCGACGTCGTTAAGTTTTTAACAGACCGAGGTAAAGTGTGAAGGTTGATAGCGGCCTTCGTGTTTATTATATATGTATATCAGTTATGAACATGACGTAGAAAAAAATCTAAATTATTATTGTTCTCGAAAAACCTTTGACCTTTTTTTCGATTAAGTTCTTTTTGCCATAGAAAATGTATTTTTTTATTCTATATGGGTATGTTTGCATAATGAAACTGCTGCCTTGAATTTCCAAATTTTCCCCAACATTATTAAATCTGGAAACATCGCATTTGGCTTCCTATCATGGATTAGTTCCAAGACCGATAAGCTGTACCTTCATAAAAGGCAGGTAATAAATTTTTTATATGCTTTCTTACAGATATTACTTCGTAAATGATTCACTCGAATGTTAGCCCAGCGATGAATAAGATGTTAGTAATGCGCGCTGCATCAATAATCGGGATAATCGACTTTTCTTTTGTTCTAAAAACTTGTGAGGTATGCCCTCAATATATATAAGACTTAGTGAGTGAAAGTGGGTGACATTTTGTGGAAGGATCATTTTGTGAGTGAAAGTGGACATTGCTGGCGTGATTTTGGCTCGTGCTTTTGGTGCTCAGGGGTGAGTTCTGATTGTTGTTTCTTGCAACTTACAGATAAGTTTCGTCAGCTCAATAAGAATGGCGTAATTGTAATTTCAGGGGAAAATCGAAATTATTTGCAATTTTGGCTCTTCTGGAAGGTACTTGGGGCCATCTTTGGACATGGTCGAGCGATCATACCCCACTTTAAGTTGTTTCGAAGATTTTTAAAACTTTTTTCAGGAATTAATACTGTTTTTCTGTGTTTCAGGTCTCACTTGTATGCGCCTCTGCTTCAAGTAGAAGTAATTCATAACTCTTAATTGTTTTAAGAAATTTTTTCAGGAATTAATATTGATTTTTTCAGGCCATAAATTTAATATTTTTTAAATCTATATTGAATTTTTTTTGTTTCAGGTTTCAACTGCATACGCTTCGGATCCGTATAGAAATTAGTTCGAAACTCGAACTGTTTCGAAAATTTGTAAGTCTTTTTCAAGAATTAAAATTGATTTTATTTAATGTTTTAGGCCTCAACTGTGTATACCTCTGCTTCGAGTAGAAAATAATGGAAATCCTAACTGTTTTAAGAATTTTTATCAGAACCTAAAATTGATTTTTTTTTTCAGGTTTGAACTACATCCGCCTCTGCTTCGAGTCGAAATTAATTCAAACTCGCACTCTTTCGATGATTTTCAAAACTGTTTTTCAGGAATTAGTAATGAATTTTTTATGTTAAGGTTTCAACTAAATATTCACATTCGCCTATATTGACTGATTTGGATTCTGAAGCCTTAAACACTCATATTTAAGCACCTTCATCTTGAGCACGTTTAAAACCAACTTCGTATATCAGACCCTAAAATAAATTCTATTTGAAAAATAGCTTACAAACGCTATAGGTATCGACAGCCAAAGTTTGATAAATTGTAAAAAGTAGGAATTTCACAAATTTACAGGAAAAACTCGAAATTCTTGAGGTTTCGTTTTTCACTTTCATTTACATATATCGACTAATTTGGACACTTGTTAAAAACATGATCCAGGTTCGATTTCCTGGAACTATCCGATTTGTGCATATTTACAGGCCTTGTCGAGATGATCGATTTGATGTAGTTTTTGATTCTGTTGGATCACAAATTCTAGAGATGTCAACTATAAAAATTTTGAAGACGGCAAAAACCAAGTGCCACTCACCTTTTAATATTGTACGGAAAATCAACGTTTTTGATGTGCTATTTTTTTTCTTTTGCACTCTATATTGATCCCAAATAACCGAAATAAGGTTTTGAACAATTGCAAATGCGTTTTTAGGCAGCTTTATTTCATTGTATAATATAGAGAAATTCAAATAGTATCAAGCAAAGTTGAGAAAAAGAATCAGAAAGGTTAAAAGCTCAAATACAATAGACTTTGCTTTGTTCGTTAATAAAGAAGAAATAAGAGCAAGTGAATTTTCATCAGCACATCGTGGACACTTTCTATAGCAATAATCAACAGAAACGAGATCAGTTTGAATGGTATATCACTACCTACTACTGAATGGCACATCAATTAACGTATAACCTAGAGAACACTATCTGCAAAGCTGAACTTTACCAATCTGACCTTTTTGCAGAACCTTTGGCCCGTGGGTCAATAGTTTTTTGTTTGGTTGCGCTTTTGTTGCAGTCCATTGTATTTTTACAGGAAAATCACAATCACGTCCTGGGATTTAGAAAAATGACCCCCTTTATAATGAACGGTTTAACAATCAATAATATCGCTAAGCGCTGACAGAACAGTTAGAGCAGCCGTATTCTTTTGAACGGAGACCGGGCATGAATCAAGACGTGGTCAAATTAAAAATCCTCTACAGTTCCATGTAACTGTTACAAGATTTTCTCGCTTGTTAAAGCAAAATTTGCTTCTACTTACTTATTCCTACTGGCATGATAATGCTCCGTCGAGCTATGTGTTGCTATCCAGTGGTTCCTCGGCTGCTACCTTTAGGCACGTCGATAGGTTGATTTGTGCTGTCCTGAAACAAAATGACATTTTCTTGAATAAAGAAAAAACAAACAAAATCCGCTTTATAAGATGTCCAACGATAACGTTATGCTTGAGACCTTGTCAATCAGAAGCAAACCATACAATTATATACAGAAAAAATCTATTTAGACAGCTTTTCAAATAGAGGTAGAGTGAGTATGATTCAATTTATAGAAATAATTACAGTGAGTAAAAGGTATTATTAATTAAGCCTGATGTTTTGACTGCCGATTGATTAATTAACCGTCTAACAGCTATATACGAGTATAGGGGCCGCTTGCGCCTATATTTTTACGCTCGGCCTGAAAAACATTTTTAATTGTTAAAAGTTGGTTACTAAAGATTTAAATCACTTAATTCACTTCCTTGCAACAGTAATCGCCATCATCGGATAAATCGAATAGAGATCTAATATGCAGTCAAAATACCATGTAAAAATTTTGCTGAAACCCACGAGAAATTTTAAATTCCATTTAAGCATTCGTTTATTTTGACATTGTCTTACTAATTTCAGACACTGGATTATCTTGGTTACTAATATTTTTATTTTAAAAGATGAGAATACACCATTAACGACTGAATTCAAACTAAGAAATATCGATTAAAAACAAACCGACAATAATAATATTTTTAGTTACGGTTCAAGAAAAACCTGAGTGTGCCCTTTCTTGTGTTCATTGAGTCCGATTTCTAGATGTATCAGCAGCAGCATCGGGCGGTATTTTATCAAAGAATGTCCAGTTGGCTCTTTCCGGTATTACATTTGGAACATGGACAAGTATGTATTGGTCTAGCATATGTACGTCGGTTGTAGCTTTTTAAATAGTTGATTAGCTTGTAAGTTGTTGATCAGTGAATAACTATATTCAAAATTCAGAGAATATGAGGAATACAAATCATTTCCAACTGACAATTTTGAGTTATTTATTGAATTATTTTTGCTACAATGATTTTTTGGCTCAGTATGTTTATAATCATTAAACATGCAATACACACATCAACAGCATATCTTTAAATACTTTTTTAAATTATTAAACAACTTTTGAAGTGGACGGAATACATCCATATTTTTAAATCGCTTGCTACATATTTATAATCGACCAATTGTATGAAGAAGATACAATCGGCCGGTCAATGGTTTTACCGATTGTATCCAGGTCTCTACGTGACTTAAGAAATGTTTTTGCAGTAAATTATGGATTTTTTTTTGAGAATTCTGAAGCAGTAAAATTGGAAGTATCGCAATATTTTTTTGGACTTAACTGCGTGAAAAATTCGAAAGACCGGCTTAAGGATTTTTTAAATAAAATTTATTACATTTGCAAAAAGTTTCAGAATTTTGAAATACCAAATTTGCTCAGGGCAGAAGAGCTATCAGCTCTTGTTACCAACCAACCAATTCAAAAAAGTCTTTAAAAAATTGTTTTTGTTGAGAAGCAGTAAAAATAGTGAAGATCTTTTTTTATAACAATTTAAAAGATACTTTAAATGCATTAATGGCGAGCATGGCAGACCTACGTCTCTGATTTCGTAAACAAGAGGCATATAACTGATAGTTGCCAAGTCACTGCTACCA